>NC_067401.1:370149572-371367072 GCF_016432865.1 Antechinus flavipes
TACGGCATGTTTTCAGATTCCAGATCTAGAGTTTCAATGGGGCAGAATCAGGGTCATTGTCAGAACTGCAAAGGAGACAGGACTAGGTAAGGTCTACTCTTCTTCCCTGTCCAAAGTGTGTGTGGGGGGGAGGGGGAATGAGGTCTAGCATTGACTTAAAGTATTTATCCAGTAACTGAGCCTGGAGATAAGATTAAACAGAAGAAAAATTCAAATATAACAGTGAAACATCATGGATTAAGATAAACCCAAGAGGTAAACCTGTAAGAAAAATGCAACTCTATAAAAATGCAAATAGAACTCTGGAAAAAATAAATTCTTCGCTACAAGGATTCCAACCACAGAAGAATAATTAAGATTCTTGGGGAGTTGGAAGGATAATAAATACTGAAGAAGAGAAGATAAAAATACGATCAAAATAATGGTCTTCCTCAAAAATGGAATGAATTAAAGAGAATGTGATCCTTCAATAAGAAAGTTCAGAACAATGTGAAGAGAATGAAAAGTTGGGAGACCACTTGATGTAGCTATTATAAAAATAACTATCCTAGAAAACAGGTCAAGAAAGAAAAACTTAAGAATCATTGAGTTCCTTGAATACCATCTCTTATGGGCTAGGACTGATTGAGGTCAATCTGATAGTTCAAGCTCGGGATCTAAATGAAATGAGATACTAGTAGATCACTTGACACTTGCCTACTTATCATCTCTAGAATGAAATATAATCCCATCAGTATGGAATTTAAATCTTCCTCAAATCCACCTTCAACTCTCATACTCTACATTCCAGCTAAAATAGATTGTAAAAGTTGGCATGTCATCTTCAGATTTTTTCTAAAGCTATCTCTGTCTTCCTTTACCTAGAAGACATTTCTCCTTATCCTCAGCCTCTAAGAAAGCATTATCTATATTAAAAAAATAGCTCAAGTATAATCTTTATAAAGTTGTTAGTTCTCTGTTCCTTCTCAGATGACCTTGTATTTTATTATCTGCAGACATGATACATGCAGAATATGAACTTTTTGACACAGATTATTTTATTATTGTCTATTACTTGTCTATAACATAGTTCCCTTCATGTTGCATGTGTCATGAATATAATGTCAGCTGCAAATTTGGAAAAATGCTATATATTCTTTTAACAATATCATTAATTAAAATGTTGGTCAGAAGACAAGAGGCAAATCTTCAAAGCATTCTTCTTCAGAAACCTCTCCAAATTGATATCATTTCACTAATAACATTTTTGTTTACTCAACTAGTTCTTAATATACCTAATTATATTATCACTAAACCCATGTCATCCCATTTCATCCACAAGGATAGTATGAGAAAGCGTCAAATACTTTGTTGAAATTCAGGTACATTATACTTATAAAAATCTCCTAATCTGTGAATCTAGTGATCTTGATAACAGTGTTTTGAGTCTGGCATTAATGATGCTTGGTGAACCTATACAGGCTCTAATTAATAATCATTTCCTATTCTAAAATGTTACAAATGATTCACTTAATATGTTCTACAATTTCTGCCAAGAATTGAAATCAAGTTCACTGCAATATAATTTTTAAATTTTATTTTTCTTTTTTTCCTTTTCTTAAAAGAAAGACAATTTTAATTGATTGTCTTTAGATCTACCTTTCCTCTGCTGTTCTTGATAGTTTTTCAAAGTTTTTCAGAAATCACTGGCAAGATTTCAACACCAACACCCATGTACTATTGCTTTCAGTACCTTCAATATTGTTCATTGTGGATTAGTTTAAGTTAAGTGATCTGTTAGCATTCATTGTGCATCTTCTCTTGGAGTTTAACTTGGTATGGATAGTTTTCCTTTTCTCCTTTCCACTTGAATAATCATCTTCCCCAAAAAGAGAAATCAGAACCAAAACAAAAATTGGCCACTCTTCTCTTCTGTTCATTGTTTTTCATCTTTATTGAACCTTTTCTTCTTCTTTTCAACTTCCCCTTTAAAAAAATGCAACAATTTCTAAGACCATGGGATTCTATCTTTTCTCTAAACTCTTAAAAATTTGTATAGTAATTTTTCAGTTATATCTGTCTCCTTGTGACTCTCTTTGGGATTTTCTTAGCAAAGACACTGATTTGCCATTTCTTTCTCTAGCTCATTTTACAGATGAGAAAACTGAGGTAAACAGGGTTAAGTAACTTGCTCAGGTTAACATAGTAGTTTGAGATTGGATTTGAACTTATTTAAGAAAGATTTTCTTAACTTCAAGCCTGATATTCTATACATTGCATCACCTTATTGCCATTAAGCTGTTTTAAATTTGCCTATGCTCATTTTCTTCACTTTACCCCAAATTCAAAAAAAAATGGTTTATCACTTTCCCCAATATTTCTATTATTTTGACTTCATTAACCTGTTTCTACTTGTCATTCAGAATAAGGTCCAAAATAACAATACTATCATTGCTTCCTTTATCTTTTGAACCATGAAATTATTTTTAAGGCAAGTCAAATTAACATTTGCTTTGATTTAGAGAAATCATGTTCTCTTGATGTCATCACTTTTTTCTCCGTTTACTGATTCTCAGATCCTCTCTGCCATCACTTTTTCTCTGGTTCATAGATTTCCTCAAAGAGGTATATCTTCTTTTCTTTTTGAAAAATATAGTTATTCCATGTCAAGTTTTAAGTCAAGTCTCAGGGATAACTATGAAGTTCTAGTTTCCTCCTTGCTTTAGAATTTCATGTTTTAAATAATAAAATTCAAAGATTCCAAGCCACTCTTCCTCTTCTATGGTAGTTCTAATCAAGAACAAATGCTCTATCTACTCTATCATCTTGCTAGCTGCTTAGTAAGTGTAGCAAGTACAGATCAAGTTAGTATCTACAAAGCTCTGAAGGATCAGCAAATGTATTAAAGACTCAGAAATCAAAAGTAAAGACTGGAATGAGGAGTGGAATTTTGGAGGGGCAGAAGAGTTTTGGTCCATAGTGAATGAGACCTTGGTTGATACTAGTAAACAAAAGAGAAGAGCAAAGATATCTAAGGGGGGTATGGAGTGATGTTATAAGGAACACATTTCTCCTTGTCTAAAAGACAGGGTTGGGATATAAAGGCTGGTCATAACTGAGGTGAATCATATGTCCATGCACTTGTTTATATAAAAGAGAATAATGAGCAAAAAGTCAGTACCATCAAGAGCTGGTACAGATTCATATCACCTGGACATTACAGCTAGAGGAGTTCATGCTGTCACTTTCCAACTCAACAGCTGGAAAGAGAATATTAGAATCTAAAGTAGCAAGACTGTTTTGAACTTCCTGAAATTTGGTCTTGTCCATCATCTGAAAGGAACCATGCCCACATATTTTAATGTATTGTGTTTTCTATTCCTGTAGCTTCAATAGTTATAAGTATAAGTGTGTATATATATATATATATATATATATATATATATATATATATACATGTAGCATACTTATGTGTTTATATTTACTATAACTATGCTTACAAATATAATTATTTAGAGTTAAACCATGTAGTGTGAAATGTTTTGTTATACTATGTTTATGTAATTGGAATCTATTAAAACTCATTAATGAAAAAGACAGGTGGTTATTTGTCAATACTACCACTTGTCAAGTGGTTAAATAAGGAAAGTGTTTTGTAAACCTTATAAAACTATGCAGATGTGAATTATTTGATCCCCACTCATGGTTATTCAAGTGTAGTCAAGAGCAAGTATTAACTATTGCCTGTCTTTAATTTTTCTGCTCATTTTTATTTTTGAGACAATAGATGACCAAATAATGGTTATTTTGCAGTCTATGAGAAAAGAAGTCTAATTTCAATTTTGTTTCATGATTTTTATTTCTCTTCTTTATCAATATGTTATATTGAAACCAGTAATAAAATTCTAATCGAGGGAAGAAAAACAATACTTTTCATATATAAAACAAAATATATTAGATGATTAAAAGTGTTCACTGATGCTCAGTTGTAGAATCATGACTTCAGCATGTTAGGAGCATCTAAATCTAATCTCTTATTACATAGGGCAGGGAGCTATTGGTTATCTTCCACTCCTAGGCTGGAAGACTTGACTTTAATTTATGAAAATTTTAGAATACATTGTTAGATGTTGGTTTGTAAGTAAGAGAAATGGTGGTCACTTTTAGTTAGTATGAATTCAACAAAAACAAGTCATTTCAAATCAGCTTTTTTTCTTTTGTTTGATGGGAATGGCATGACATGTGAATACTATACTCATAATATTGCTAGGTTTCAATATAACATTTAACTATATCTTATATGAGTTTAGTGAACAAGATGAAGATATATAGGATAGATAAAAGTGTAGTCAGGTAGTTTTAAACCTTTCTGGGCAACCAAACTAAAAAAAAAAAAAGTGATGATTGATGGTCTTATGTCAAGTTAGAAGGAAATGCAATTGAATTCATCGAGTCAACAAAAGACAGATATTCCATGATACACTAAGCCAGGTATATTCCACCAACATTCCTGACCTCAGGTGTCATGTATTGCATACAGGCACTATGTTCACATTTTGTCCTTTGGGTTTGTGTTTTAATTGCTCTTGTCACCACAGTAGCTTTCTATGGTCAAGGTTCTTTTCTGTTTCTTGCTCTTTTTCTTTTGATATTTCCTTCCCCCTCCACACTTTTACGGTTGAGCTCTGCTCCTGGTGTAAAGGTGGCATTGTCCCAAGCTTTCTGTGCAGGTCTGAGTCTTACTTTTGAGCTTAAGGGCCCCTTGTGTTTGCAAGGAGTAGCTTTGCCTGTTCTTTTCAGGAAACAAGCTGGTTTCCTAGAGTTTGCCTTCTGAAGTGAGACTGGAAATTGCCCCATTGGTTTGCTCCTCTACTGAGGCAGGACTGAGAATTTTAGTTTTAAGACGCTCTCATTGGCTTTCCCAGAGTCTACTTGAGCTGGGCTGAACACCCTTTTCATCCCAGTGAGACTGACATTTCTTAAAGTTTTTTTTAGTCTATTTCAAGTTGGAGAGTAGTTTCATTTCATTACACTCTGTTCAGAGCCTTGGTTTCATGTGGTTTTTCAAAGACAACTTGGAGAGTTTAAGCAGCTTCCTGGCTTTACTCTGTCATCCTGGTTCTACCCCTGAAAGTTGCTAGGCACTGTATTTATATTCTGCCTAGGTTAATGAAGTCAGGTTGAGAATCTGGGGAAGGAATGGGATGTTTGATAGGATTCATGTGGAAATGACAATGTGATGCAAGGGAAGAAGGATAGTAGTTTTCTTCCCCCAGAGCTCTGACATGGTAGGATTGCTTCTTCCCATTATTTGTGTTTTTTTTTAACTCTACTCTTGCTGGGATATCTGCAATTAGGACAAATATCCTCCTAAATGCTGGAGTTCTAGTGCAGGGAAGTAAAGAAATTTATTCTCTGGTATTTGCCTTAAGGGTGTATCTTAAGGTATAATAACTCTGACCATACACTAAAGGTTACAAATCCATATTTTATTACAAACCCATTTTTCTTAGAATATATAAGATATTTCCTTAGCTTTTTTTTTTTTTTGGTAGTTAGTAGCTTCTTGCCAAAGCCTAGTACTAATAGGAATTTGTCATGTATGTTGACTGAGAGGAGATTCTCAAGCAGTATCAAGTTGCTAATTGCTTTATATTTCTGTTTTCTTTTCTTGAAGAGTGACTTCTCACTACATATTTTTACTTCTCTTACCACCCTGTTCTCTCTATAGCATTAAGATCTATAGTTTAAATCTCCTGCTTTTCATACATAAAGACCTTTGAGCTATTGACTATCTAAATTTTTATTACCATCCCTCCCTCTTGATTTTGTCTCTAAATTATTCTGATAGTCTTGCAATTTCATATCTACTTCTCTATAGTACTTGATATACTAAATCTGTATGGGCAGCTTTCCTATAGTTTGCTGAAATTGTGCTGTCAGCTCTTTCCCCAACCATTTGGATCAATACATTTAATTGTGTACAATTCTAAATGAAACATCAGTGATAAGACATAAGTGACAACATTTCACATAAGGGTATCCCTGACTCAGCTCTTCAAAATGAGACAATATCATAGAGATAATTAGAACTTAGATTATTGGAAGTTCTCAGCAGATGACTGCTCAAATTTCTACAGAAGTTTAAAGGTAATACAATACTATTCACAATCCCAGAGGTAGAAAATATATTTATAGTTAGTTCCATTTCACAGATGGGAAGATTGAGGATTGGAGAGATTAAATGATAATTTTGAATGTTGGTTTTTTTGGGGAAAGAAAGAAGAAAAATGTGATAGTGGCAGAAGTAGCTTGTGAAAAATACCTTTCTTTTATTTCAATCAAAGTCAACAAGTATTTACTGAGTGTTTTCTATATAATAGACAATGGACTAAGTTCTAATGATTCAAAAAAAAAAAGGCAAAAAAAGAACTGTTCTTAAAGAGTTTATTTTCTAATTGAATATATGCATATAGTGTAAAGGGGAAGTAATAAAAGAAAAAAAATCACTGTAAAGGAGGATGGGGGCACAGAAAAGTTATTATATAAGATGATATTTTAACAGAATTTTTAAGGAATCCAGACAACTCAAATAGTAAGGGAGGAAAGGAAGAACATTCCAAGCATGGGTTTTGCCAGAGAAAAAACACTGAGTTGTAATGTTGAGTGGATGGGCTGATACATCAGACTGGAGGAGAGTAACTAAAATAATTCTGCTAAGATAAGAATGGCTTTTAGAGATCAAATAGTGTATTTTATATTTGATCCTGGAGATGATAGGGAGCCATTGGAGTGTAGTTGGGGGCATATATTTAATATGATGAGACTTGTGCTTTAGGAAAATTCTTTGGATAAATAAGGAATGGAGAGATGATATGCTAGGAAGTCTTAATGGAATGGATTCAAAGGACATTTTGAGGGGTTTGCATTGGTAAAAGAAGGGCAACCTCTTTGTGAGACAAGTGAGGATAAACACACACACACACACACACACACACACACACACACACACACACATATTTTCAAATATGAGGCAAAATTCCCCGCTAAGAGAAGGAGAGGAAGAAGTGTCATGGGAGATTTGATAAGATAAATGGAATTTCAGTGTTTATGAACATGGAAATGGAATATTTGTGGGTGATGGCAAGATCAAGAATATAGCCTCTGTGCTGAAGTAGAGTGGAAGAGTAGGTCAAAGGAAAGGCATAAATTGAACAATGGGGAATTTGGAGAAGTGGTACTTGAGAGAGTATCAATATGCATGTTTCAATCCTTTTGTATGCAAAGGGTATTAGTGGGAGGGGTAGATTAATGTAAAATCATTTTTCATTGAGAAAATATAAACTATTTCAAATATTAGTTTGATGTACTTCATTTTCTTTTTGAGGTTTCAGTTATTCATCCTTGCTTATGATGCTTTCTATTCATCTGCTTGTGATTTAAATCTTAATCCAGAATTTATTCTTTGAATTTTTGGGCTTTCATTTTTTCCCTGCATAATAGAGGACTGAAACATGCTCCCTCAAGATACTCCCTATAGATAACTTCTCTAAATTCCCTATTGTTCAACTTTTACCTTAGGGGTGTACTAAGTAAATTGATTTGGGGGGTGAGGAGTGGGGAAGGAAAAAAGGCAATTGGCCTAAACTAGGGTCTAAGGCTCTAAGAATTTAGTGTGCTTTCTCTCCTATTTGTAGCTCCAGTCCCCTACCCTCATCCCATTCCCTTTTTAGTCACTTTCTCTTTACTTGTCAGGAAAGGATAGAATCTACTGCCTCTTGAGAAGTTGGGGAGAGCAGTCTGTTCAAGCAGAAATATTACCGTGGGGAACAAAAGGGATCTTTATCATTGAACCCTGAGTCATGTCTGGGTATTTATTTCGTCTCACTGTACCTTACTTTTGTAATCTGATGGGGATGTATTTATGTGGGAGCTGTCTATATTTGAGTTCTCCAATGTTATTTTGTGTGGTTTTTATTTTATGCAATATGCTATCTCATGAATTGTTGGTGCACATAATTCCACATAATTCCTTTTTCTGATCTTTATTGAGGAATGGGGAGAGGAACTTCCATAAGTTCCATAATTATTAGATCATGTCCATTCCCTAGTAATTTTTAAAATGAATTTAACTCACTTCTTTTTCTAACCCATTTTTCCAATTGAAATAAATTAAGTCGCTTTTTATTCTCATGTAATCCTGTAGATAACTTTTCTCCTTATGAATCAACAGTTTTTAACAACAACAAAACCCAAAAAAAAAAACAAACAAAAAAACCCCCAATAACAAAAATACTTACTCTTAGCCTTACTTGAGGGAAGTGTAATTTAACTCTCTTTAGGTACTTAAAAAGTTTATTTGAGAGTACAGAGGTTTACTGATGGCTCTTTATCTGCAGAAAAAAAAAAAAAACAAGGGAATAAGAATTTAAATAAGAGAAAGGAAGATTTTCTCTTTGAGAAGGATGATTAAACTATTAAACCTAATACTAAAGAATGCTATGTCATATTGCCATCACAAATATTTTTAATCACAATGTTAACAATTTAAGAAAATTACTTTTTTTTTTTTTTTTAGGAAACACCAAAACTGGAACAGGGTGGTGTTTATGATTTCTCAGTCTTCGCAGAAATTAGATTCCTTGATGTCTTTTACTCAATCTGGTGGGAAAGTTTTAAAATATTCTGGTTTTCCCAGAGATTAGATTCCTTAGTATTTTTTCCTCAATCTAGTGGAAAAGTCTTAAAACATTCTGATTTTCCCAACCCTTTCCAATGGTATATACCTTGTGTACACTATTTTCTTTGCTGCTTCTTTTGGTTTTAAACTAAATTCTTTCAAAACCTGGAGGAGTTTCTTTTTCCTTTTTTTTTTTTTTTTTCTGTTTCTCTATGAAGATAAAAACTGAATGCACATTCGCGTTAAAGATGTTGTATCTATTGGATGCTACTGCACTCTAATAAGATTGATGCATTCATATCTAAACATGTTCAGTTGTGGATTTAATGCATTCAGAGAATTGACTATATGATTAAAAGTGTGTGGCTCAAAGGATACTCTTTAACTATATCTACAGAGATAATTAACTAACAGTCAATAACATAAATTTGCACTGTAGGTGCACATCTTCATTTTTTTCATAGGTTCCTTGTATAAGAAACCCATTCATTACTAATCTTTTTTTTGTATCTGCAAAAGAAAGAGAAAAATAGAAGGCTGGTTATTTGAAAAACCTTGGCAAAAGCTGAACTATACAAGTTGCCTTATGTTATATTAAATTTTCCCCCAATTTATCGAATTTTGTTTCATTTCCTTTATGTGTTTGAATTGTTGCTATAGTTAAATGATTTTTGGGGGAGAGGTGACAAATGAACTTGCAAATTAAAGATTTTTCATGTATGGACAGTGACAGTATTTTGAACATTCATTTAAGTATATTGTAAAATTAGTTGACGTAAAGTGCAAAAATATAATTTAAAAATATTCTTTGAATTTTGTTATTGAGCAATGGGGAATAAGTAAAAAAACAATTTGGGGGGGAGGGGTAGGAGAAAGTGACATAATCACAGTTGTGCACCAAGAAGGAATATCAATATAGCTGTAAGACTAATGTAATAATCCAGGTAGCCACTTATAAAAGCCTAGGTTAAAGTAGTAGCCATGAGAACAGAGAGTTTGAGACAATATAAGACTTTGCAGAAATAGAGCTACAGGAATAAAAGCAGATTGGATATGGAAGCAGATGACTGTGTTTAAGTTTGCACTTGTAAAGTAAGTGAGATGAGTTTAATAGGGTTAGAAATGTAAACATTATGTGAGGGGGTTCAAGCAGTGATTTGTTATGATCTGTAAAAGGGTGTGTTTGCCAATATGTATTGGAATTGGCATGCCTACATGAATATCACATAGAATTGAGAGCCTTGACTTTGGATCTGATTCTCATGTTGGTAGTGCTGGGCACTCCAAAAATGAAGTCAGGATAATTAATTATCTGAGTTGATGAAATGTGTACTCTTTAGTATATGGCAAAGAGTCCAGGGACATCTAATATCTGAATGTGAGAATGAGAGTCCATTATAACAAGTCTTTTCCATGAAGTCTTTCTAGGTCTTCCTTCTAAAAAAATGATATTTCATTTTTCTCCTAGCACTTTGGATCTCTGCTTTGTCTTTGTTACATTTTGGCTTTTATCATTGTTATTTGTATGTAGCTTTTCTCCTCCTCATTAGAATTTTAGATTCTTTGAGGGCAGAGATCATGCTATTTTTCATTGTTATATTTCTAGAACTCAGTACAGTGCCTTGTACTTAAAAATGTTGTTTTGTCTAGACCTGTGATTTCATTGATTTAGGGAACTAATTGTCTCCACTAATAAGGACTAGCAACAATTCAGCATCTTCTTTGTTTTAGAGTATCCTAAGATACTAGTATAAAGGTATTAAGAGGTGGTACCTGACCTTAGGTCTAGACTCTGAGGCTTCTACTAAATCTTATTTTTGCTTAGTAGGCACTCTACAAAAATCTGAATCATAATGATAATATGATTCAGTAGTAAGATTGAAAGAAAGCTCTTTTAGTATTGTATGTACTTGCACATATTTGTAGGGGTATGCCATGATGCAAATGAACCAAATGGAGAAGAAGATAACATAAAATTCTTTTAAAAGAATACAATTGATGGATTAAGGATCCATCCTGGAGGAGGATTTCCTATGAAGAGAATTTTCAGATTGGCTAAAATGACAGAAGAAAGATAATGATGAATGTTGAAGGGGATGTGAGAAAAGTGGGACACTAATACATTGTTGATGGAGTTGTGAATTGATCCCACCTTTCCCAACTATGCCCAAAAGGCTATCAAACTGTGCATACCCTTTGATTTAGCAGTGTATATACTGGGCCTATATTCTAAAGAGATCATAAGGGAGGGGAAAGGACCCACATATGCAAAAATGTTGATAGCATTTTGTAATGACAAGGAACTGGAAACTGAGTGGATGCCCATCAGTTGGAGAATGGCTGAATACATTATGGTATATGAATGTTATGGAATATTGTTATTTTATAAGAAATGATCAGGAAGATGATTTTAGAGAAGCCTGGAGAGACTTTTACAAAATGATGTTAAGTGAAGTCATTAGAATCAAGACTACATTGTACGTAACAACAAGATTATGTGGTGATCATTTCTGATGGATATGACTCTTATTAATAGCAAGGTGATTCAGGCCAATTCAAATGGTCTTATGATGGAGAGAGCCATCTGTACCTAGAGAGAGGATTGTGGGGACTGAGTGTGGATCACAACCTAGTGTTTTCACTATTTTTGTTGTTGTTTGCTTGCATTTTGTTTATTTTCTCATTTTTTTTCCTTTTTCAACTGATTGTTCTTGAGCAGTATAATAATTGTGGAAATATATATAAAATAATTGCACATGTTTAATGTATTGTATTACTTGCAATCTGGGGAGAGGATGAGAGGAAGGATGGGGAGAAAAAAATTTGGAGCAACGGGTTTTACAGTGGTGAATGTTGAAAATTATGTATATGTTTTGAAAATAAAAAGCTTTAAATTTAAAAAAGGTCACAGAAAAAATTAAATAAAATTAGCTTTAAAAAACACTATGAGTAGGGAGTGGTTAACAATGATAAGAAACTGAGACTATCACTTCATCCTTTGGAACAGGAAGGGGGAAATGGGTGTAGACATAGAGAAATTTTGAAATATGGGGGAGGGATGTTAGAGCATTTTATCTAAAATGATTTCAGTCTTTTCACTTAAATGGGAGTTTGCTCTATGTGTAGGGTAAGGAATCGGTTGAGAATTCAAGGAAAAGGAAATAAATTGAAATGATGGAGTAGTTGAGATAGGGAAGCAATGAGATCAGATTGCATAGTTCAAGCTAAAAGGGACCTCATTTTTTTTCCATCTGAATTTGTTATACATTTATATTTTGTCTTTTTTTAAAAAAGTCTCAATCATTTGGCAATTAAAAGGTCACAAAATCTGAGATTTGGAAAGGAAGTAAAGAGCTACCTAGATCATCCAGTCTATATATATGAAGCAACATATCCTTTGCATTTAGTAATTTATGGAAAATGACTATTTCATCCTAGCTTGGAGGTCTCCAGAGAGAAAAAATAGAGCACATCTCAAGGTGGTGTTATCCATTTACATGCATATATACATCCATATATACATATGTGTATGCTTTAATACATGCATATTTGCATTTAAATAAATCTGTTTGTCTAAAATATCAATCCTTTGATCTAGAGCTTTTTCTTTAAAAAATATCCTTCTCCCCCAAACGTTATTTTGCATATTAAACATCTTTATTTTATTTAGCCAAATATAAACTGGAAACCCTTTGTCATCTTTATACATGTTCTGAGCATTCTTCAGCTCTTCAATACTCTTCCTAAAACTAGAATCCCAAATTATAACACTATGTTTATATTTAGATGTCTGTCTGGGGCAGAGTACAGGTAAGACTTATATACCCCCTCTAATCTTGTGTAATGTAAATCTCCTCACACTGCCAAACATTAGTTTTCTTGATTGCCATATCACCCTGTTGTTGAAAAATGTAAAGTTTAACAGTAATTGTGTTCTGAGACAATGCATGGAAGAGATTAGGAAATAGCTGTGATAGCTTGGTATACCAAGCAGTTTTATTTGATATATGGCTCTGGCAAGTATTTCAAGTATTGTCAAATCTTGCTGTTGAGTAAAAAAAATGGAAAAAAAGAAGTAAAAACCACTTACAATATGTGAAGCACAGTGTTAAGGAATAACAATACAAAAGCAAAGTTGGCCCTGTCCTCAAGGAACTGAGAGTCTAATGAGGAACATAACATTGTGGTGGCTGTGGTGAATAGAAAAGAACACTTTGATCCTGCATGAACCATGATCTCATTGTAAAAAATAGTTCTTTGTCTTTATGCTTTAAACAAACATTTTTTTCTTTCATTTTTATGATATGATAAATAAGTTTTTTTTTTATATTGAAATGTTGATTCTACTTTGGTACAGACATCACTTTTTTTTTTTTTCATTCTCATGGGTATCACTTGGTTTGTAAATTTGAAAAGTAGGCACTGTCTTATCATGTATTGATTGATGAGCAGTTTAGCAAAGAAGACTTGAATTTCAAGAGCAGGTTCTAATTCAAAGTGAAATAGTAAAGGGGATATTCCAGTACACTGCTGAATGTGATTTTCTTATCGGTACTCAATGCATCATAAATAATAATGGAAGTAAATGCACCTTTAGCTGAAAGAGTTAGCAGTAAAATTAGGACTGATTTTCTGATTGCATTTTTCTTACCAGGTATCAAGGTCAACTTTCGAACAAGGGAACCTGAGGGTTTGATTGTGTTAGCGGTATCACCTGGCAATCAAGAGGAATACTTTGCACTTCAGCTGAAGAGAGGACGTCCTTACTTTCTTTATGATCCTCAGGTAAGAGACTATGAAAGCTTAAGAAAAAATAATTTAAACAGTCTTCTTTCTAAGTTTCCTGAAGGCAAGGACTGGGTTATCATCCCTTCAATACCCTAGTTCCTAATCAGTGAATATTCACAATGATTCAATGAAGGTTGATTGAGATTTTTGCGATCAGCTAATTAGCTCAGTTGTTTAGAACTCATTTGAAGAAACTGAGGTAGATATTGTTAAATAATTTGCATAGGTCATTCAGGTAGTAAATATCTGAGGCTGGATTTTTCTCAGGAAGATGAACTTTATTGACCTGAGGCTTGGACTTCTCTTCATTGTCTAGTGATATAAAATATTGTTTCATATGGTTATTATTAGGTTTTAATTTTTATTATGAGAACTGTTTGTTCACATACTTTATCTTCTTGCTTTTGGAGAAATAGCTTTGACCTTATATCGAATATTTCAAATGATAGAGAATTATAGATTTAGATCATACCTATTAAATTTCCAGTCTGAGTATTTATACTTTGGAAATTAGCAAATGCTACAAATCAAAGGTTAAATTATTATTTTGTTGAATGTTTAGATTCAGTAAAGTGATGGAGAAAAAATTAGGGCCAATAGTAGTTAAAAGTATGTCATACACACATATCTTTCTTTTTTTTAGTCCAATCCATTTATTTTACAGATAAAAAAGTCATCATAGAGAGATAAATTAACTTATATCAGGTGAAACAAAGAATAATTATTAATAATATCTAGAATTTATATGGTACTTCAGGACTTGCAAAGATTTTTGCCCATATTTTATTTAATCCACACAACAGCCCTGAAAGGTAGGTATTTTTATTACTTCCATTTTAAAGATGAGGAAATTGAAACAGAGGTTAAATGATTTTTCCAGAATCATGCAGCTACCAATATTTAAAGAATTCAAACTCTCATGCCAATTCCAAGTATGTACACTTTACCATTTAGCTACTAACCATTAAGTATAAAAATCAGAATTCCAATTCAAGCCTTCTGACTCAAACCCAAATCCTTTTTTTTTGAAAAATTAACAAATTAATTTTTGACACACATTGCTTTATGAATTAAGTTGAGAGAGAAAAATCAGAGCAAAAAGGAAAATCCAATGATTTTTTAAAAATCACTTTATTTTTAAAAATTAAAGAGATTAAAAAAACAAACAAACAGAAAAAAGAAGTGAACCCAGCATGTGTTGATTTACCTTCAATCTCCATAGTTTTGTTTTGGTTTGATTTGGTTTTGGATGCAGATGGCATTTTCTGTCCAAAGTCTATTGGGACTGCTTTGAATCACGGAACCACTGTGAAGAACCAAGTCTTTCATAGTCGATCATTGCACATTCTTGCTGTTGTTGTGTACAATGTATTCCTGGTTCTTCTAGAAGGGAGCTGTGGGATATCTTGAAACAATTCCCTTCTCTTCTCTCCTTCCATAGACTGATAACAAATCATCATGCATACCTCTCTAACAAGAATAGGAATAGTTGAGAATAACCAATAACATAGAATTGTAAATATGGATAGAATTGAGAATATAACTGTAGATAATTTGTGATATAGATCTGATTATGAAGTGGTGGCCTTAAAACTTTTATGTTATTTAACATATTTAAAAATAAGTTTAACAGTTACTGACATATGATTTGAAATCTCTTAAGTATTATTGTTTCTCACTGTAAAATCTTAAATTCAACTTTTTTTTTTTTGCTTCTATCATGCTAAGCACCATGAGTACTTATTTGACACATTCCCTGCCCTCAAAAATCTTATAGTCTTGCTCAAGAGAAAAGATTAACACACACACAAAAAAATCATAATAAAAGTCTATCAGCTGCATCTATAAAACCATGCAGATTTTTGTATCTTTGGTTTGGGGAAGCATAGGATTTCATAACATATATCTGGAATCTTGGATATCACACCTTTATCAGATTTTATGCAAATATTCCCCTACCTTAAGAAGAATGCTTTCATTTTTTCTGTGTATTTAGTAGCTCTGTGCAATATTTTTTATTCAAAAGCAGTCATAGTTATGTGTTTTCATACTTGGTGATTATATCTAAGCCCCTCTTTGTGAATTAAGGCTACCTGTAGCTTTTAATCATATCTAACTTTAAGAACATTTATACATCCATTTTGAACTTATTGTGGTACATGATATACACTATTTGCCTAAATTAATTTTTACCTTACTGCTTCAAGTAAGTTTGTTCTCGTGTTTATAGAATCCTATTAAGTTAAATTACTTTGACTTTTTTCTTCACATAGCTACACAATCTACTTTTTAATCTTCTAATCAATAACATTTAATTTTGATGATTACTATTTTATATTGCATTTTCAACATTAGAAATACTCCTCCCTTTTCATTCCCACTTTGGACATTATTTCCCTTAACTTTTTAGTTAGTTTTTTTTTTTAATGAATTTTATTGTTTTACTTAATGCTACAAAGTATCTTGACATTTTGTTTGAAATGATACTATACTTTTAAATTAAATAGTATCCTTATTTTTATTAGTTTATCATGTGCCAATCATTAACGATGACTTTTCTTTTTCAAAATTTTTATTCACTGTGAACTTTGACACAAAAAACTAAAAACAAACAAAACCAAAAAAAAATTTCCATGTACAAAGCACAACATAAAAAGAGGATTCAATATAAAACCATAGATTTCTAGTTCATACTATTTACTTTTTAAAAAAAAATCATTTAATAAATATTATACTGTTTTCAAGGTACTTTGCTTTTCTGTGCTTCTTTCTTAGTTTTCTTTTGTTCTCTGCTGTGCACTTAAAATTTTTTTTCCTCCTCCTCTTCCTCACCATCCCATCCTAAAGAAGGCTATCATTATTTATAAATATATATAAAACCATCCCGTAAATGCTTCTGTATATCAGTTCTTTCTTTGAATTTAGGTAACATTTTCCTTCATAGACCTTTTGTAGTTGATTTGAGTATTTGTAATATCCAAATGACTTAATCATTGTTATTCTTAAAACAATATTGTTGTTACTATGCAAAATATTCTCTTGGTTTTGCTAATTTCACTCTTCATTATTTCATGCAAGTCCTTCCATGTTTTCTAAAACAAAGCAGCTCATCATTACATATAGCACAGCAGTATTCCATTACAATCTTAAATGAGAACTTGCTTAACCATTCCTCAATTGCTGGATAGCCCCTCAATTTCCAATTCTTTACTACCACAAAGAGAATATTTACAAATATTTTAGAATATATAAGCTCCTTTCTTTTTTCCTAATCACCTTGGGAAACAGACCTAATAGTGGGTGAGTGTACCAAGTTTAATAGTTTAATAATACTTCTAGATTGTTTTCCAAAATAGTTGGATTAGTGCAAAGTTCCACCAATGGTGACTTGGTGTTAGAATTTTTCTATATCCCCTCCAACATTTGTTACTTTTTCTTTCTATCATTTTAGCTAATCTAATAGATATAAAATAACTCATATTTAGTTTAATTTTCATTTCTCTAATCAATATTGATTGAGAGCATTTTCCCATCTGACTATGTTGTTTGACTTCTTCATTAAGCAATTGTTATCCTTTCAATTAAGTTCTTTTATTTTTAAGAGCCATTATATAATTGTATCTTTTAAACTGATGTCTTGAATGATCCTGGGTGTGACTTCTTGATATTTGAATTCTTACTTTCTGGTTGTTTGCACTATTTTTTTATTTGATCTGGAAACTTTGGATTTTGTTATTATATTCCTGAATTTTTCTTTATTCACTTTTTCTTCTTGTTCTAATATGTTTAGGCAGTTTTCTTACATAATTTCTTGAAATATGATATATAAGTTTTTTTTTTTTATTGAAAAGGGCAGTCATGGATTTTAGGTAGTTCAATCGATGATTCTTTAAATATTTTTCTTTGATCTATTTTCCAGATCAGTTGTTTATGGTATGAGATACTTTATATTTCCTCCTATTTCCAAAACATTTATTGTCCTATGAAGTCATAGCTTCCCCAAATGTAAAATTAAATAATACCTGTAAAGATACCACTGCCTGGTATTGTAGGCATTTAATAAATTAATAATTTAATTAATTAAGAAATCAATAAAGACTCATTTCCTTCTTTCTCTCTCCCTCTTATAAACTAGTGAACTTGTCTTCAAGTGCTGGGAATTTTTTTTTTTTTTAATGGATCATTAGAGGGAAAACAGTGATTGCAAAGAGTCAGTATGTTTTTTTTTTTTATCAAGAACAGGTTATTCCAAACTTATTCCTCTTCCTTTTCTGAAATGTATAGTAATTCCACACTATTTAGTTTTGTAAAACAAGTAGTTTGATAATTTGTTTTGTATACACAGTTCAGAAGATTTTAGTAAATAATTTTATAAGGTATCTCAAGACATTCTTATGTTAAAAATGGAGAGATGAGAACTAGATGATAACGGAGTGTTAAACATTTATTAAGCACTTAGTATATAACAGGGAGTGTGCTTAATTCTGGGGGTACAAAGAAAGGCAGAAATACTTTCTATATTTGAGGAGCTTGTATTCTAATAAAGGCGCATCATGTAGATTACCAAGTACAAATATATAGAGATTTATAGAGAGTATCTGGAATAAATGTCAGGGCAAAAGCATTAGTAACAGGGAAGGGGATAATGAAGAAGGTTTCCTAAAGAGTTAAGATTTGATTCAAACAAGTGTTAAAGGATTTCCAGGGAATCAACAAGGTAGAAGTGATGAGGAAGAGTATTATTCCAGGTATAGAATCAGGAAGTGGAAAAAATATAGAGATAAGAGATGAATGTCATTAGAGGAGTTACTTGTAAACTGACCTGAATGTTAAGAAGGAGCCAGATTGTAAAGATCTTTAAAGTCCAGAGGACTTTTTTTTTTTTTTTAACTTATCGTGGCATAGAGAAGAATAACTAAGTGGTGCACTAGATAGAATACCAGACATGGAATCAGGAAGATTCATCTTCTTGATTTCAAATGTTGTCTCAGGCACTTATTGGCTATGTGACCCTGGGCAAGTCGCTATTTCCTATTTGCCTCAGTTCCCTCAATTTGTAAAATGGCAAACTAGTCCAGTATCTTTGCAAAGAAAACTCCAAAGAGAGTCACAAAGATTTGGATATGACTGAAAAATGGCTGAACAACAATAACAACAACAGATAGGAATTTTATTGACTCCATTTTCAGGAAAGATCTGATATGGTTAAGTCCATTCTTTAGAAAAGCCAGGAGATAAATTAGATATCTATTGCAATAATGAAGGTGAGAGGTGATTAATGGCTATATGAATGGAGAGAAGACAGGAGATATTTTGAAGGTAGAAATGACAAGATCTGAAGACTGGATCAATGGGATGAACAAGAGTGTGTGTGTGGGTGTTGCCTATGGTGCTAAAATTTCAAGCCTTGGTGGGTAGAAGAATGGTATTTCCCTTGAAAATAATAAGGAAGCTTGAGAAAGGAGAGGATTTGGGGAGAATTTATTATTAGTTCGTTTGTGAACAATTCCATTTAAGAAACCTCAGTAAATCTAACGTGATGAACAAAAGCAGTTTATGCAACTGTTAGAACTGGTTAAATGTTTGACCTCAAAAAATAGCTGTAATCAATTAAATACTAGTTCTTTGGTGAAATAGCCAAAGGATAGTGATATCCTCAATAGCAATAGAGGATAGGTTCAGATGAGGTAATAATGTTGGGGAAAAAGATAATGAGCTCTATCTTAGACATGCTGAGTAATGTTTATAGGTAATCCAATTTGAGATGTCTAAAAAGTAGGTAGTTAGTAATGTGGTACAGGATACAGAACTTAGACTGGATAATAGATTTGGCAATTATTTACAGGAGAAGTGTCAGACAAATACCATATATATAGCCCATAATATACTTCAGTGCATCCTAAACCAGATTAAAATGTAATTGGGGAATATTTAACAAAACAAAATTATAATAAAGCATAGATAACTCTATATTTTAAAAGTAAGTCAATATGTACTCCACAATGATATATATATATATGTGTATATATATGTATGTATGTATATATATATATATGTGTGTGTGTGTGTGTGTGTGTGTGTGTGTGTGTGTGTGTGTGTGTGTGTATGTATTAGGGATCCCCACTTCTTTTGTTTTGTTTTTTTTTGAATAATACTCTATTTCCCCCAACTACATATGAAACAATTTTAAATTCATTTTTTTTAAAATTAAAGTTCCAAATGCTCTCCCTCCAGCCTTTTTTCTCTTTCCCATGACAGTAAGCAATTTGCTATGTTATATATGTATTATAAAACAAAAATTTTCATATTAGTCACTTTGTGGGGAAAAAAAACATCCCTCCCCCCAAATAGTATGCTTCAATCTGCATTCTGACTTTACTACTTCTCTTTCTGGAGGTGAATACCATTTTTCATTATGAGACCTTTGGAAATGTGTTGGATTCTTGTATTGCTGAGAATAGTTAAGTCATTTACAGTTGATCATCCTACAATACTGCTATTATTTTATACAATGTCATCTGCTACTCTTGTGGTTCCCAGAATCCAGAACCAGTACCTGGAATTATTATTTCTTCTTGTGAGCAGATTATGATGATGATACAAGACTGAGAGGTAGTTGCTGTTCTCTGACCTCCCCACTGAAAAGCTGTTGCATTGTCAGATCTCTCTTCTCATCCCTCTGTCTCCAATTTATTTCATTCCCAGTCCACAAACAACACCTCTCAGTAAAGGCTGCCCTGCAACTCCCTCAAGTGTCACAATTCACAGCTGTGAAGACTCTTGGAGAATTGACCTGCCCTTTCACCCTGGCATGGTCCTTAAAAGTACAATGTTCTCCTTGTTCTGCTCACATCACTTTTCATCAGTTAATGTAAATCTAGGTTTTCTGAAATTACTGTGTTCCTCATTTCTTATAGTGCAATAGTTTTCCATTTAACCATATAACACAGTTTATTCAGCCATTACCCAATTTCCAATTCTTTGAGTAGTCCTTGTGTCTATTTGTGTTTGATACCACTGATCCCCCCAAAAAATGATAGAAGAAACCTCAACATCAGATGGGATTACTAAATAAAATAAGAAATATAGACATAAAATAGAAGATGGCCTAGACAAGAATCTTAGGGGACACACATTGTTAGTGGATTTGACTTTAAGTCCAGCAAAGAAGAATGAGGGTGATTAGATACGTAAGAGGAGAAATAGAGAAAATTATCATGAAAAGCTAGAGAAAAGTGAATACCAGAGAGTGACTGATGGTGTCAGAGAGGTTAAAGGAATGAAGACTGAGAAAAAGCTTTGACATCTGGTAGTTGAGTACATGAATAACTTCATGCATTTTTTTTGTTTGCTTTTTGGAGGGGCTTTTGGAGTTATGTGACTTTCCCAGAATCACACAGCCAGGAAGTATTAAGTGTTAAATGTCTGAGGTCAGATTTGAACTCAGGTATTCCTGGCTCCAGGTCTGGTGCTCTATCCACTGCACCATCTAGGTGCCTCCAAATGTGGATAACTTTAGAGTGAGAAATTTCAATTGAATTATGAGGTCAGTAGCCAGATTGAGGAAGGTCCTTTGGAGGAAAGGAAATGAATGCAAATAGTATAAATGACTTTTTCAAGATTTAACCAAGAAGAAGAAAGATATAAGGTAAAAGCTAATATGAATTATTGAAAAATGAGAATTTTTGAGTAATAGGCTAGACATTAGTGATATAGTTTATAGTTTTCTTTTTCTGTTTTATCTTTCCCTGATTTAGGTGTCAATAATATATTTATATTAATTAATGAATTTATTAAGATAACTTTTCATGAAATGACATTTATAATTACAAAATATTGGAATTAATTTTTTAATATTTGATAGAATTCCCTTGTAAATCTCTCAATTATCTTTTTGGGGGTGGTGCTTATGGTAAATGAGTTAGCATATAATCAAAATAGTTCAATTTAGTATAAGGTGTGATATACTTTGCATGTGAAATTCACAGTTCATAATCGAATTTTTTTTCCTATTTAATATAATGATACATAGCATATAGATAGAGTTATATGCAGTAACTAAATGGATAGACATGACAATACATTGTTGGTGGAGTTATGAATTGGTCCAGTCAGTCTGGAAGATAGTTTGAAGATATGCAGGGGGGAAAAGAAGATACCCTTGATCTAGAAAGGCCCCATATGTACCAACATATTAGTAAAAATAATCTTTTGGTAACAAAGAACTAAAAACAAAGTACATACTTCTCAATGATGTAATAGCTAAACAAACTGTGGTATATAGTTGCAATGAAACATTTCTACAGTATAAGAAATAATGACAAGTATTTGGAGAAGCAGAGGAAGACATATAAACTGATATGTAAGGAAGTAAGTAAAAACAATGTATATTATACAGTTTTCAAAATGATGAATGGAAAGTACCATAATGAGAAATGTAATTTTATTTAATTAAAATAACCAATCTTGGTGGGGAGAAGAGATAAGAAAATGAACTTCATTTCTTTTGTTATGTAGAGGTGAATGGCTGTGGATGTGGAATGTTTTATATGCTTTGAGAATTGGTTGGTATTTTGATTATTTTCATTAATACAAAATTAACTTTCTTATAAGGAAAGATTGGCTGCCTAGATGAGGGATAACATATCTAAATGAATATAATTTGAAAACAAAAGTCATTAACAACAACAACAAAAAAAAAAAAAAAACAAGGAAAAAAAGAAGAGACATGGTTTGTAATGTCACAGGTACCTATCAATATGTTAAGGTTTACCTTATCAAAGGATAATTGTTTTCCTCCTTAAGATGACCACATCTTCACATAATCCTGATACCTAATGTTTTTCTTAGTTTGACACAGCTCATATTTTGATTCCTTTTCTTGGTTGTTCTCTTAATTGTGGTGCTCTCAAACTTATCTGATTTCCCATGTTCTTTTCTCCTTTTCCCTCTTATTATCAAGGACCAGAAATACTAATTACTCCACAGACTTCTCTGGTATAAAATCACTGACCTGTACAACTAGATTCTAATACATGAATTCTGTATATAGACATTTAGTTATCATTAAAATATTTTGTAGCAGATATAGATATCTAGACATCTATATCTATATCTATCTATCTATCTATCTATCTATCTATCTATCTATCTATCAAGAGAACACTGATGTCCAGCAAATGAAATTTGATCTGGAAGAATAATTTTTCACTTAATGTAGCTATGACTGTTTTTTTTCTCTCCCCCCACCAAAAAAAATAAAGAATTTATTTATTTGAAAGAAAAGGAATAAGAGAAGGGGACAAGAATTAAGTGCCAACCACTTTGCTAGATGCTTTACAAATATTTCATTTGGTCCTTACAACAACATAGTGAAGTAAATACTACCTCATTTTACAGCTGAAGAAGCTGAGACAGATCAAATGACTTGCCTGGATTATACATCTATTAAGTGTAGAGGCTGCTTTTAAATTTAAATCTTACTAACTCCATGCTCAGCCCTGTATTCTTTCCCAGTGGCCCAATAATATTCTGTGCACAATGGCCTCAGGTTATGTTGATGTTTTTTAGCAACTAAATTAAGAAGCATCAAGAGTTAATTTAACAAATAAACTGAAGTATGTAGACCATAGTGCTTTATGAAGTATTGTATAAAAATTAAAAAACAAAACAAAACAGGAGAAACAATCTTTATCTACTAGGAATTTAAATCTATTATCAATAGCAAGATGCACTTTACTATTAAACACATCTACTTTTTTTTCTTCAGATAAATAATAGAATTGGACAGAAAATTCAGTATTCTTGTAGTTCATAGTTTAATTTCCAAGTCAAAATGCATGTTTACCTTCAAGTACAAATGTATTATTTATTTTACTAGTGAAGGACTATAGAAGTATATCTATAATTTCTTTTGGTAAACTGCTTTAAAGTTTAAGAACTTTCAAGTCAGTTATTTTTTTCACTTTCCTACTACCCCATGGTACAGTTAAAGTTAATTTCTTTTGCCTTCTTGTTTAGAGGAGATAGTATATAGTTAAAATCTGGGGTAGATAACTCTAATTTAGAACTAATTGCTAAATTTTCAATGTGAACATTTACCCTTGGATCTTGGCCAATGCTACATACCGCATCTTGACTTATGGTTTTGTGATTGTCTAAGATTTTGAAAAGCGATGGCAAAAAATAGTAATGATATAGGTTTAACTTAAAAGTGTGCCATATGTGACTTATATGGTCATCCCCATTTCCCCCCAATCCAACCCACCCCCATCAGAGAGTTGGTTGTTAAATATTTACCAAGACATCTCTGGTATGTGCTCAATAAAACAATAAAAAAAAGTGTTTACTGAGTGTCTAGAATATTATAATAAGATTCCTACTATAATTAAGACAACAATATTACCCCCAAGGAGTTAATACTCTTAGCAGTAATCTTCGTGGATGTCTAGGAGAGGGAGGAAAAAGAGACAACTATCAGGTTGAAAAGTAGAGGGAGCAGACCTTAGCCTGGAATATTTGGGTTCAAGTCCACTTTTGACATATTCTGGCTATGTGATCTTAGGTAGTTCACTTAATCTTTGGGTGCTCCCAGACAACTTTCTGAGACTATGAGCCTTAGAAGTCTCAGAAAAGGTGTTAATTTGCAATTATAAAGGGAATTTCTCTTTGAAAAGTCTTCCAAACAAATTATACATGTGTATTAGAGGGTTAAAAAAATTCTGAAGAGTTTGTTAACATATGGAGGAATAAGATTAGGCTTCCTATATCATATTGATGGGGGTGTGAAACTGTGTTCCCTTTAATCTGTAAAATTATCACTCTGAAATTGTGTCTCCTTTTGATCTGAGAGATCAGGGTCTTCCAGGTTCTGTGGAGTCTGTGAGAGAGCCTGTTTCTCAGGCTTGGCCATTTCTAAGGCAAATCACTCCTTTTGATAGCTGGATGTCCATTTAAATTCAGGCTGAAAAAGCCTTCAAAGTAATTTCATTTGGGAGATCCTGGTCTGATCAGCTCAAACTGTCTCAGCCCCACCTTCCTCCCTCCCCCGCTCCCACCAAGATCTGCTCATATAATAGGTTTCTGTTTACTCGTTTTTTTGCAGAAGAAAAAAAGTAGCATACTCTACCTCTTTGGCATAGCTACCAGGACCCTGCTTGCTGAGAAGGCATTCTCTTCTCAGTGCCAGCCTCCATTTCCCTCATAGAACTTTGCCACTGACGAAGTCAGTCCTTAGCAAAGCTGGCTTCTCATCTGAGAATAAACTTCCATTTTTGCCACCTAAAATTCATTGGGTTCATGAATTCTTTCACAAAGGATTCTTTGACCAAAAGGGAATTTCCACAACTCTCTGACTGCTACTAGAATCCCATCAATATCAACTTTCAATAGGCAGAAGAACTGAAGAAGTGAACTTGAAATTCTGGATGTGATTCTTTCCAATATAGAGAAACTGGTTGTTGTGGGCAATAATAGAAGCCTTGGAGGGATGAGATTAGTGCATCTTATAATTTCTAAGAAAGAGAGGAAGGCTGAACAGTCTCACATGCATCCTGGATTTGGAGGAAAGAGGGGTATGATTTAAAAGCCTTCTGAGAAAGTATACATGAGATATTTTGGAAGAAAATCTTGAAGAAGTGATGACAGTTGGAAGTGAGAAACTCTCAAAAAAAATTCTGGAGACACAAAGGAAAATAATTTTAATTTTGAGGAAAAGGGAAACTGTTTGAAGAGACAAAAATACACAGGAAAGTCTGTGACTAATTTAAATTTTAAAATGACACAGTCAGAAAAAGGAAACAAAAATAAATAAGGTAAGATGAAAAAAAAAAGTATCACATGTAAGGAGCCTGAGGGAAACAAAGGCTAATTTCAAAGAATGATTGTTTTTTTCATTTTGAAAAGCTCTGTGTGGTTCAGAATATGAGTGACTGCCTAATAATAATAATAATAAAACCTGGGGATATCTCTAGGAGCAAAACAAAGGTTTATTATATGCTCTTGGAGAAGTAGGCATCCCTCCAGTCAAACAAGGAATAGAAAAGAGGAGGCACTTGTGGAGACAGGTCAACAGTTTAAACAGCTCCTAATCAAATACCTCTCCCACCACTGATCCTCATGCTCATTGGACAAGAAGCCAATTCTAAAGGGGGAACTACCCAGGAAATTGAACTTTGGCCAATAAGTACATAATTGCCCATATTTGATTGAGGTAGGAAGGAAATGATGTCATGGAAGAATACCAGGCAGGGGAAGCAGGTATGTCCTTGGGCCAATACCCAAAAAACTACCTTCAGGTCTACTCCAATTCTGAGATAGATGAAGCCTTATTCGATTTTCACAACTGTCTTTTAGAGATTTCACTCCATCTCATTCAGTTCTATTATGGGTGCAATATCTCACACTCTATCAGATTTTCTCTTATTAGAGGTCTTCCAATAGACAACCACTTGTCTGGTATCTGGTTGTTATTATTCAGTTCTGTCTGATGCTTTATGACCCCATTGGAAATTTTCTTAAAAAGGATCCTGGAATGGTTTGCCATTTCCTTCTGTAGCTCATTTTGCAGATGAGGAAACTGAAGCAATTAAAATTAAGTAACTTGCTTAGGATCACACTGCTCAAACAGCTGGTATGTGAATGAGGTAGAATTTGAACCCAGAAAGATGAGTTTTCTTAACTATTCTATCCATCGTGCCATCTAGCTAATATATGACAGAAGAAATTATTCAGTTATTCATTAGAATATGTGACAATCTAGCTTTCAGATCATATCTAGAACTGAAACTATGATCCTAATTTCTGTTCTTTTGAATTCTTAACTTTTAAAATTTTCTGTGTGATGCAACTGATTTTGATCTCTTAATATTTGCTAAATAGCTTTGCATCAAAATACATGTGCAAATTTTTAAGGGAAGAAATACTTTTGGCTAAATTCAGTGTAATACAATAATTAACTAATGAACAAAAATTTAAATTTCCATGACTGCATGTTGTGGATCTCAAACTTGAAACTAGTGGTAAAAGAAACAAAGAGGAAATCTCCATTCCATCTTTTTATTATTCTAATATTTAATTTTGAGATCATAGCAATCAGTTATAATTTCCTAGGTTTTCTTTTATTAACTTTGTGGTAACTTCCATTCTGTGTTTACTTGATTCAATGATATTTTATTGATTAGGTAATGGCTCATGGTTACCATTTGAAAGCTTTCAGTATAGTAACTTTACCAAGAAAATCAAATCAGGTTTTGATTTTACTTAGTAGAAGACTATAAAAGTGAGTCTTAAAACACATCTAAATATAAACTATATATAGAGTTTAATGACTTTCTAATGGAAGAGTATGAACTGTTTAAAGTGGGGCCAGAATTTATCACAGAACTATTCCCACAATCTCAATTAGGGAAAAAAGTTTGCAATCAATACCTATAAACAACATTCCAAATTTTTTTTTTTTTAAACAGAAGCCAAGTTTGACTAGTAGATGTAGAGTGACATAGCAGGATTTTTTTCCCCCCAGATAAGAGTGGCTTCTGATGTAGAGAACTATTAATACTTCAGATTGTTGCCAAACATAATATGAAGAACCACTTACTCAGACACCTGATCTTTAGAACGCAGCATCGTTTGTAACAATTTTAACGCTAACTAAGTACACTTTGATGAGACAGCATTTAATAAAATGCTCATTAATTTCATCATTAGCAAGGGTATGCTAAGAAGTAAGCCAGTTTCTTATGTCACGCCCAATTAGCATCCCATGCTAGTAATCCCATTAGTATTGTTGAATTCACTAATGGAAAAACTAATGGGCATGCTACCAGGGCACATTAATTGGGCACGACACCAGTTCTGGTTTTAATTATTAAACTACGATAATGAAATGTGTGTTTGTAAAATATTAAAATGTTGAAATAGGAGTGAAGACAATAAAAGATCGTATGTGTGTGGGGGAAACAATATAAGAAAAGTCAACCTATAAGATACCCAAGGGACAGAGAGTGGACTTCTTGATGGATCATTTGTTCTAAACATCTTTAAAAGTTGGTAGATGGTCACTGGAAGAAGCATCCTGCTTATGCTCATGGGAAATTAGAACCTTTTCTGTAATATTAAATTTTGTATGTCATATATGTTCTCATGCATAATATGAGGACTGACAGGAGCCAATTAAAGAACATGTGGAAGGAGTGAATTTAATCTTTTATGTGTATAGCCTTTTGTGTACTATCTAATAAGAGTGAATGACTTTTTGAAGAAACAGGCCCTCAATAACTTTTAAGTAAAATAGCATAATCTTTGACTTAATAAAAAATTTCAGCCATGCTACATTGAGATTTTTTTCTTCCCTTCACCTAACATAAATGTAGTATAAAGAACACTTGAGTTGGTTAAAAATATTCTGGATAGTTTTAATAATTTTTATACAATTTAATAAATTGTACATATACTTTTCCAATTCTCCACTAGACAGAGGTTTGTCACCTAACAGAATTTAAGGATTATTAAGAGAAAACAATATATTTTATGTTCAAATTATGTTAAACTTTGCTCCTAGAATTTATCATCTCTAAGAAGAGAAGGAAATAATGATAACTTTATGGTGGAAACAGCTTTAATTTATTTATTTTTACTAGCTTTTTCTTCTAAAATGATCATAATTCTTTCAAGTTTATCCCATGGGGTTGAACATTTTTATTCTCAGCTTTCTCATAATCTTTCCCTTCTGCTAAACTCCTTATTTTTCATTTTTTTTGTAATTATCATCCAGGGAACTTGCCTCTTCATAAGACATATTCTTACTATGATTATCATAGTGTATTGATAGTAAAGATGTTACATATTTATAGAGTTTACCGCATTCTTAAGTTTAAACCATTTTTTCCTGTTCTTCTCCTAGCATTAATGTTAAATAGGAAATTTTATTTCATTAGTAGTAGAGAAATCAAGTTGAGAGGAAATAATCTAGCAGTAAGTATTTCTCATTCAGAGCTGAAATTGAATTACATCTTAACACTGAGAAAGAGAGCTGAAGAAGTTGTGGTGTATAATTGTGATGGAATATCACTATGCTATAAGAAATGATGAACACAACAATCATAGAAAAAACATGAAAAGACTTACATGAAATAATCAAATATGAAATTAACAGAATGAAGAGAATATTGTAGATAGTGACAACAATACTGTTCCCAGAGCAACTAAGTCATTTTAACTATTATAGATTTGTATACACAGTTTTCCTCTTTGGATGCCACAAGAAAAATTCAAAATCCATATAGAAAAAATAATTGTCTTATGATTTCAGATTGGGATAGGAAATCCCAATTATTTTTGAGTAAGATAATGCAGGTGGCTCTTGTGAGAAACAAAGTTGTTTTTTTTTTGGTTTTTTTTTTTAATCATCTTTAAAGAAGCACATTGCAAAAGACTTTTTATTCCTGGTAGCATTTGGGCTAAATCCAGATTCTTATTCTAAGCTCTCTTTTACAACCTATACTTGGGTATCATGATTATATTGTTGAGGTATTTATTTTGATATAGAATTTAAGTTTTTCTTTATAGGGATCTGCAGTTGTAGTTACTACTACTAATGATAATGGAAAACAATATAATGATGGTATGTGGCATCAGGTGATAGCTACGAGGCATCAGGCTTTGGGACAGATAACTGTTGATGGCCAGTTCATAGGTGAGTACTCTACAAAACATTTTTTCACTAGTGCTATTGATATAGTGTTGCTACAGTTTATTATTTCTGTTTTCCTTTTTTTCTACCCTTACTCCCTGTAAGGTTGTTTGTTCCTTCTATATTTTTGTAATATGTTTGGAAACATGCACTTAAGAGTCCATTATCCCATTTGTGCAAAACTTCATCGACATACTAAACATTCAGCTATTCTGAAACTACATTTAAAATCCCATAATGCTAATATGGTGCCATGAACTCTATTCAACAAACTTACTTAGATAAAAGTTACTTCCTGTAACTTTGTATATATTTTGAAGTCAGGGTCTTTCTGTCAGTGTCTAGAACAATTTCATTCTCACACTAGGCACTTCATATGATATTTGAGAAATAGAATTAAGATTGGTAATTATTCATCTGATACTTTGGTGATAGAAATGCTTGTTTCTTCTTATAAAAGGCTCTTCTTCTGCAACTAGTGGCAGTACTGTTATTGGTGAAAACACAGGAGTCTTTGTGGGAGGATTGCCATGGGGTTATACTAACTTCAGGAAAGATCTCGGTGAGTAGTAGAGATTGAGATTATTTGTAGGCACAGAAATTGAGAACAGAGTCCATTTAAATTATTTCTGTTTTTGAAGATTAAATAATAATGTCATATATTTTAAAAGCATATTTTGTATCCATTCAGTAGTGACTTCTTAGATCACTGACAATTGGGCATCGTTTTAGTATCTACTTATTTAAACTATATTCTAAAAATTGATGTTGAAAAAAAAGAGAAAAAAAGGATATTTTAATGATTTTTTTTTTCACAGAGGATGTGATCTGGACCTATAATCAGTATAGTAAACGCCTGAGAAGAATACTTTTTTCAATGATATAAAATCAAATTATTTTAACTTGTTGTTCAGTTGTTTTAGTCATGTCTAGTTTGTCATGACCTCATTTTAGGGGTTTTCTTGGCAAAAATTGAACTTGTTTACCATTTACTTTTCCAGATCATTTTATAGTTGAGGAAACAAACATGGTTTAAATGCCTGGTCCAGGGTTATCTAGCTAATAAGTGCCTCAGGTCCCATTTGAACTCTGAAAAATGAGTCTTCTGGACTTCAGGCCCAGACTATCCATTGTGACATTTAGCTGTCCCTGTCTTAACTTTATAGTATTATAAAGGGACTCTGAGAAGTTAAATTACTTATCTCTGTAAGAGTTTGAACCTAAGTTTACCTGATTCTAAGAATAGAATATATTATGTATGTATAATATATATAAGCGTGTAACCGCAAAGTCTCCCCTGACAAGAGAAATTAAATGATCAGTTAAATGATGGATAGATTGTATGATAACTCCTAAAAACAAAAGAAAGAAAGAAAAAGAATCATATCATCATTTGTTTGATTAGGCCATGATGATCAATGAAGAGACAAAACATTCTAGAATTGATTGAATGAATTTATTTCAAAAGCTTTATTCTGGGTAACTTCAATATATTTAAAAAAAATCTTTTCTGTTGAGAGAACAGTGCTCTTGTTTAAATTTTGTAGAAATGAGGTTATAGAGACTTTGAGCCCTACCTCTTGTTTAGCCAACTGCTGATTTGACAATCATCTACTTTGTCTCAATCCAATGAAAAGAAGGCATATTTTTAGGAGAGGAGGGTTTTGGTAGGCCACAGCAGGGCCACTCTTATCACTCTAGCTACTTTCAATATTGATGTATTTCACAATCAGCAATACACATTGCTACTTAAAATTCTAAAATAAATCCAGTTTGTTGTGTATGATATATTCATCTGATCTATTTAGAGATATATCAAAGTTAGGCAGTTTGGAAAAAAAAATGAGTATTGATTATATTGCAAAATAATCCATTGCTTACAAATTTCATTGTTTTAAAGCAGTTTTTTATTTTAAAAAATGTTCTTAGTGTTTGTATGTCAATTTTTACAGAAATAATCCAGAAAGGTTTTGTTGGATGTCTCAGAAATGTGTTTTTTAAGAAGAGCCATACATTCATCTGATCTATTTAGAGATATATCAAAGTTAGGCAGTTTGGAAAAAAAATGAGTATTGATTATATTGCAAAATAATCCATTGCTTACAAATTTCATTGTTTTAAAGCAGTTGTTAATTTAAAAAAATTGCTCTTAGTGTTTGATTGTCAATTTTTACAGAAATAATCCAGAAAGGTTTTGTTGGATGCCTCAGAGATGTATTTTTTAAGAAGAGTCACAATCCTTTCGAGGTCTGGGAACCTCTGGCATGGCAGAATGCTGAAGAACAGATGAATGTGTATAGCAGCTGGGAGGGTTGCCCTGCTGTACTAACTGAGGGTGTACAATTCCTTGGAACAGGTAATGTCCTAAGGGACAATGCAGTAAATGCTTTATAGATATGCTCCTAAATTTATACCTCTGACTCAACACTTATCTAATTAATTTCAGCCACTTTAATTCTATATCATGACAGATAATACTAAGCATAGGAAACATGGTGGCAGAGCCTGGATTCCTGCTGTAAAACATAAAATTTATAAATATATATATTTGTCTTCTAAGAGTCCCAATGCAGGCAAAAAAAACCCTGATATTTCCCAGCATAAATAGTTTTTTTTTCCCCTTTAGAAAATCCATTTGCAAATTGTATTTTCCTATAGAAATAATGCTTTGAATAGTAATTAAATTCCTAGGCTAGACCACAAAAGCTTATCTAGCTTCTAGTGTCACTAAAATATACAGTTATTAGTATTATTTTAGGTACATTGTAGATTAAAGAGGTTTATGTTTAAGCCTGGGAACCTTATCAAACCTTGGATAGGAAGGGTAAGAGGAACATTTTTTAAAGAATATGTATAACAATAATACCACACTATGGTACTGGTAAAACATCTTATTTTCCTTTCATATTTTATTACTTCCATGATCTGTAGGGAAGTTTGGGAAAGGATAGTCACACTTCAAGAAGAGAAAAAGGGAATGTGGTAAATGAAGCAATTTTTCTCACTCTGGATAGAACTCACTCTCTTCCTGGATTTTCCCAAGTTGCCTATTTTTGTGTGGGAAAAGTTATTTGAATTTATGGCTTTCACAACAAACTATATAATAGCATAAAACATTAATTAGTCAGTTATTTATTAACTAAAGACACTGGTTCATTTCTAGCTATTAAAATGATCTATGTTTAAAAAGTTAAAAAGAATTAATGGACATGGCCCTTGTCATGATTTAGGAGTAAACTTAAGAGGCAGATTCTTGAGACCTATGTCTTATGTTCTTCCTGCTTTTTAAAATTCAATTACAAAGGGTATTATTCTATTCATTTGCTTTTTTTCAAAAGTGTGCTATTTACTCAACAATAATTATTCCTGAAGTCATGTTAGTCAATAGTTCACAAGCATTTATTAAGCATCTACTTGGTGCTAAACATTATTAAAATAGGAGCAAAAGAAAAAGAAAAAAAAAACTCTCAAGTTGTTCATAGTCTAATGAAGGAAACAACTTACACACTGTTATATTATTTCCTATTTTTCTAAAATATAAATTCTCTTATTTTTTTAAAAGGATTCCTGGAACTCTATCCATACATATTTCCTGGAGGAATGGATTTTGAAATTACCTTTAAGTTCAGAACTGACCAAATGAATGGATTACTTTTATTTGTATACAATAAGGATGGACCAGATTTTCTTGCTGTATGTTAATCTTGAGAATATTTATTTTAAAATGCTTTTGTTAATATTATCAACCTTACCTTGTGATTTAAGAGAGGAGTAATATAGGAAGGTGAATGATAATATTGTAATCACTTGAGCAGTTTTCTTCCAAGAAAATTGGAATTTCCTCAATTTCAGATAATTGAAACTGTGGTTAGCTATTATTACACAAAGAATTGATCATGGATCTGTTTACATTTTAGATCTATGAAAATTCTTTGAAAATTAATAAAAAATAAACAAAGCTTTGTTGAAAAGGAGTTGAGGAAATTCCAATTTTTACATCAGAATAAGAAATTAAAATATTTTCTTATTTCCTAATCTATGCTAAAGGTAGTCTTACTTGGCTTTGGATATATATTGAAATTTTCTTCTTTAAAAAGTATAGGGACAGTTAGATGGCACAATGGATAGAGTACTGGCCTTGGAGTAAGGAGTACCTGAGTTTTAATCTGGTAGCCTCAGACACAACACATACTAACTGTGTGGCCCTGAGCAAGTCACTTAACCCCAATTGCCTCTTAAAAAAAAAGTATATTCAGGCTATAATAGGCTATGATATTAGATGTCCAAAAATGGGGGTAGAAAACCCCTATAATATATAGTTGTTATAGAACTAAAAGAAACTGATGGAAAACTAAGATTTAGAAATCTGATATATATTGTTAATATATAACAAAATACATATGTAATACAAGAATTCAGTCCTTTATATGTTTTCCCCAAATACTTATTGATGATTATCTGTGTATGTGGCATTATACAAGAAAACAAAGAAAATGCCAAATAGAGATCATGTTCTCTGCTCCCAAATAACTTTTTCTCCTATATACCATCAATAATTTTTAACTGTCTTTTGCCAAGTTTTAGGAAGAATACAGAAAAGCTTTTCCCATAGGAAGCTAATATTTTTCATTTGAAACAATTCTTTCTTAAATTTTAGTCTCCAATTTGTCTACTATCAAAGTAAGAGAATGGTAAACTATACCATTATGACAAAATTGAGAGAAAAAAATGTATGGAGACCTTCCTTTATCACAAAATACTGTTAAAGTGAGTTCATATTAGAAAATGTTACATTAATCTAAAAATATACAAAGAAGCAATTATGTTAGTTAGATATTTGAAATAACAAAACTGAAATATAGAATCTAAGTATATCTTATCAAGTTGAAATTGAGTTTGCTATAGTAAAAAACAAACTTAATCAAGCTTGACATTTCATTTTGTTATTATCTTATCATATTCTTTCCCAAAATTAAATTGATATATGAAGTACTATTTTCTCATTTTCTAAAAACTCCAATAGAAATAGAGCCATAGTTTGAACTATCCTTTTTTCTTCAGTCACTTATGTTAGACTTTAATCTTATAATTGTTGCCAAAAAAATTGAGTAAAATAGAAATACTTTGTTTTATTCTATATTATACTTTGCTTAATCATTAGTGATATGAATTTGTTTGACTTATTGTTATTCTTGATGTCAATTATAAGCTGGCAAGGAACTTTATTATATGCCATTGTAGTCATCCATAGGATAAATGTGAGCATTTTTATGGAGTGCTTTGAGTGGAATTTCTTGTTCTTTCAGAGAAATTGACCTTTTGCTCCCTTCTGTGCTGACATCCTCCAGTCTTTTTATATACCTATTTTCTTTTTTAATTTGAAATACAGACAGAGTTGAAGAGCGGAATTCTGAGCTTCCTGTTAAAAACCCGTATTACTTTTACACAAGTGGATCTATGGTTGGGACTCTCCTATTGTGATGGAAAGTGGAATAAAGTAACCGTGAAAAAGGCAGGCTCAGTAATATCAGCACATGTGAATGAACTGATGAAGCATGTGTCAGAATCCAGTGCCCAGCCACTGATGGTAAATTCCCCGGTCTATGTCGGAGGAATACCACAAGACTTGCAGGATGCTTATGAAGAACTAAGTTTAGAACAAGGTAAAAGCCACCTTGGGAAATTCAAGAATAGATATGGGTTGAGTTTGGTCATTCCATAAGATTGGTCTTCCTGCTGAATTTGTGGTAGGTCAGTGTCCTATCATGGCTGTAGTCTAAAAACACATTTGATACTAAAAGAAATCTGACTCAAAAAGAATTCTAAAGTACTCTCTTAAAGGTTTGGTCCTGCTGTTTGAAAATAGTATTAGTTCACCTATCTGTTCCCATGTACAAAGAACATTGAATATCTTTCACACATATGTATAGCATTCATTACATATATTTTGCATATTTTTTTGTACATGTTCCCCTTATGTTTTCTACATATATTCTTTTTGGATGTGTAATTAACTTACATTTTGTAACTAGAAATAGATTATTTTCCACAAAATAGCCATAAATTCATAAATTTGTCCTGTTTACATTTCTTTTCTCAAGACTGATATTTATCTGTTATTATCAAGCCCTTTTGGTTTGATCAGAAAATACAAGCAAATGAAGTTGTTAGCTGACTCCTGAATTTTTGAAATTCAAATATACTTGAGAAGTGCAAATATATTATGAAAGCATGAATAAAAAACTCCTTCACTTTTAAAAGTTGCTGTAAAAATAGAAGTAAGGACCCACTTAGTGAATTTGCTTATTCTACTTTTCTCCTAATATTAGTCTGAGTTTATTATTTAACTGTGAAAGGTATTAGAACTACAGGACACAGCAAAACACAGCAAAAGATGAGTAAATGAAAACAATGGAAAATTTCCTCTAAATAAAAAATTAAAATATGTTATGAATAGTTAAAATTCTATTAAGAAGTCTTTGTCTATTTAGGGATTACATGATGATTGATATATTTTTAAGTAAAGTGACCATATATGAAAAGATCAAACCAGCCTTTTTTTAAGGGTATCATAAAGAGTAAATGAATAAGTGACACATAGTGCAGTAATAATACTTGAGTAAGTTAGCTAAAAATATTACATTCTTCTACATGGTTCTCCAAGTTTTAAAATTCCTGATGTTGGAATAAAATGTGAAAACTTATTTTTAGATCAAAAATATCTTTTAATCTAGAAATATGGAGACATGGAAATTAATTTGTGGATGGAGTTTGTTCTGTGTTCTCAAAACTCATGTGTATGTAAGCTCCATTAAAACACTGGATGAGGAAAAAATAAAATTTGCATTTCAATCTTTTATGTACTATTTAGAAAGATGCTGTTTAGAAAGATGTAGAATAGGATAGATAAGCGTGACATAATTAAACCTGAAACATAAAAGGAAGCAAAATTTTTTTTATGTACCTACTATGTGTCAGACACTGCTATATATTTTAAAAATATTATGTAATTAGCATTTTCACTCCTGTTTTTGTCCACTTGCAATTTTGATTTCCTTCTCAGGTTATTTTTACCTTATTTCTAAGTTCGATTTTCTTGTGCAGCAAAATAACTGTATGGATATGCATACATATATCGTGTTTAACATATACTTTAACATATTTAACATGTATTGGTCTACCTGCCATCTAGAGAAGGGGGTTGGGGGAAGGAGGGGAAAAGTTGGAACAGAAGGTTTTGCAAGGATCAGTGCTGAGAAATTACCCATGCATATATCTTGTAAATAAAAAGCCATAATAAAAAATTAAAAAAGAAAATTATCTATGCATATATTTTGAAAATAAGAGGCCTTAATCAAAAAAAGATATTATGTAATTTTATCCTCACAAAAGCCATGGAAGCTTGGTGCTATTATTATCCCCATTCTATAGTTGAGAAATTAACTGATTTGCCAAGGACCACAGTGCTAGAAAATATCAGAGACTGAATTTGAATTCAGTTATGCCTGATTCCAAGTTCAGTGCTCTAAACATTGTGATACCTTACTGTTTCTGTGATAGAGAAAAACCCTCAACTATATCTATCATGCCATTAAATGTTCAACTTCATGATTGACTGAAGAAAAAGGGAAAAAGAGAGATGTTTCCAGACATTTAAAAGGGATACTGTGTGTGTATGTGTGTCTAGATAGATGGATATAAAGATGATATTTAGATATGTAGGTATCTGTAAAGTATGTAGATACCTTTTGATCTATATATGGGTAATTAATGCCTATAACTTTCTATTATTTAATATTTAAATATAACAATACTATACATGGTATATAGCACTATGTAATATAATAACATGGCATAGATATGAATGTTTCATTTATCTATCATCTTTCTCTTTCTGTCTCTATTTCTTTCTCCCCTTGTTTACTATGATTCTCTGTAATTAAGAATAACAATTTTAATACTTAAAACTTTTTTTTTAGGTCCTCCTTTATCCTCCCCCCACAGAATAAAGTAGGTGAATATTCTGTGGCTCTATTAGTGTGGCTGCCTTCTAAGAATAAGATTAGGAACAGTGATTGTACTTGTGTGACTTCATTAATATAAAAGACTTGGATGAGGAAATTCCCTTTTCAAATGCAGCTCAACATATCCATTGCCTCTTAATTTTAGGGAGATGGCTGCCTAGAGCACTAAGAAGTGAAGACTTTTTTTCCAGTCACATAGCCAGTATGTACCAGGTGGAATTTGAATTCAAGAATCTACCTTGTTGCCTTCTTAGCCAATTAACTTTTTTGTTTGAAATCATATTGTGGTATTTATCATCCTTTTATATGTGTTATTCCACGATGCTCTATAATTCTTTGTTCTTCTTTTCCTCTCTATCCTTATTTTCTGGAATGAGTCACAGAAACATTATAATGAGGAAAGGACTTTCCTGAGATCTCTGTCAGAATTGTGTATAGCAAAATCAGCCCTTTATTGTAGTAATTTTGTGAGTAACTTCTAGTTTCACACTAAGTGAGGATGCTTCAAGTTGTGCTGTCCTGGGCAGTCACAAAACTAGCATCTATGCCATCGTGTGTGTGTGTGTGTGTGTGTGTGTGTGTGTGTGTGCGTGTGTGTCTGTGTGTATTTTTAGAGCTTACTTTACATTCTGAGAATTGCTACAAAGTGAAAATAGTGCCATTTGTAACTGCTAGAATATAATTCTATACCTACAAATTCACCCATGGATCTTCTTTTCCCTTCTATTTTTATGTTACTTGTAACACTAATATGTTTGGCTTTTCTACCATTTTTATTTTTGCTGATACAGAAATTGTGACAGAGGTGAAATAATTCACCCAAGTGTTAGCAAATCTGTGCTAGAATAAGGATTCAAATTGTTTGCTTCCAGACTTCCAAGCTAATGATTTTCCTTTGAGCTACCCTGAACTGAATTTGAGTCTTTATATTTTGGTTTATATTTTTCAGGTTAGTGTATCAATATTGATCAGTCTGGCCTAAAGAAATAGAATTAGAGAGAGACACAAGAAAACAGAGCACATAAACTTAGTGTGTTAGGAGACCTACATACTTTTGAGATGGCATAAATGCTGAATAAAACAATTTGGTCTCTGTCACAATTAACTTTTATTTTAATGTTAACCATTGCTTTATTTGCTCTTGCTTCTTTTAGCAGATATGGTTAATTTGGAAGTGGTTAATCATCTGTTTCTAACCTTTCAAACTTCAGAGTGGTTTGTTAAAAGATGGGGAGTTAGATACCCCAACCCACTTGTGCTTGCACTTCTTAGTTACAATTCAGTATTTCTTCCCAAGCAGAATAATGTCAAACCTCATTGAGCTGATGTCTGTTTACTCAAAATAGCATGTAATTCAAAGCAACTGCTATTCCCTGGCTGACTAGATGCCCTATGGTTCTTTAACAAAAATATTGAATAATCTAAACTCATCTCATATAAATTCTGTTAAAACTTAATATGATTTTTCTATATTAAGTTTATTTTGAAATCTATTCTATAAAATATGCATTCTTAAGAAAAAATTCCTGATAAGTTTAAATTGTAATCCTTGGTATACATCTCTAAATGAAAGATTCCCATTCAATTTAGGGGTCATTTTGTTAGTCCAAGAATATGAGACCAAACATGCATACATGCTTCATTGAAAAGAAGAGGATACAGTGGCTCTTTTTCAGGATAATTATTTATGTGATGTTAAAGTCTGTGCTTCCAAAACACTTAATAAGCAACTTTTATACTGATTAATTCTGGGGTATTAATTGTGGACCTTTCCTCTTTCCTTGCATGGAGTGCTCAAAGTGTCTTTTTTTTTTTTTTAAGGAAGAGTGTTTTAAGAATAATTGAATGAGATAAATTATCCTTTTGGGGCATTTAACAAATATAGTATCTGAAACATAGGATTTTATTTGCATCTTTATTCCAGAAAGTCAATATTTAGGTGCCTAAGTAGTTGAAGAGAATCTGGGGCAAGGTACAAGTAAGTTAATTTTCTGCCCCCCCTAAGGTCACATTTAGTTAAATTTGATTTCACAAGGAGTTAAAGTGTGTATGTACAGAAAATGCTGGGGTGGGGCTGCAGAACAGTTACTCAAAAGGCATTTATTAAGCTCAAGCTTTGTGACTGCTGTTTGTGAGAGAAGAAAAGGATAAAGCCTTATAGAGTGAAGATGTATAGTAATCAGTGTCTATTCCTTCAGTACAACAGAACTGTGACCTTTTTTAGCCTGATAAAATCAGGAGGTGGAGGGAACAAATTTCTCCAACACGTCTTAAAAGTTAATATTTACATCTTAGAGTTCTTCTTGTCATAGAACATGTAGTGCTGTGGACAACAAAAATGATTGTTAATTAATGATTCAAGCTCTTTATGTGATACTAATCCCTTACTATTTGCTAGGTTTCAGTGGTTGCATGAAGGATGTTAAATTTACACGAGGTGCTGTCGTTAACTTGGCATCTGTGTCCAGCGGTGCTGTCAGAGTCAATCTGGATGGATGCCTATCAACTGCCAGGGCTGTTAACTGCAGGGGAAATGACTCCATCCTGGTTTACCGGGGGAAAGAGCTGAGTGTTTATGAGAGTGGTCTACAGCCATTTACAGGTAACATGTTGGTTCCTTAAATTAGATGCTACATATCTGCTCCTTTCCTCCTCCTCTCCCTCACCCCCAGTCAAGTCTATATGAATAGCTTCTTAACTTGTTATTTATTATTTTCCCTTAAGAATATCTGTACAGAGTAGTGGCTTCAAATGAAGGAGGATCAGCAGGCAGTGTTTGGAGTCGGGGGCGCACAAAAGGAACAGGTAAATTCACTTTTCCAATGTGTGTTCCTTTATTTCCTTGTGTGTTTATTTTATAAATTTAAGTTCAAGTATGTTCATGTTGGGATTACACATAATGGGCAAGTAAAGGCCAAAGATAAATCCTTTTATGTTAAATAAAGATAGGGACTTGATTTATGATTATCTTGGATAAGGAAACCACCAGATAAGCAAATTCTCTCTTCCAAAGCAAGTTAACACCATTTTATACAACTTATAAATCTAGTATCGCCCAGAAATACAGAGGACACCCAATTGTATGGCTGTAAGGGATATGTAAGGGATGTAAGAGAATGAGTGTGTAGTTGTTAATCTTTAAGCTTTAACTAGTTTTAGGAACATTCCACCAGATGTCATTACTTGGCTTTTCCAAAACATTCATTTGGGGAGCAAGGTGGGGGAGGGTGGAGGGAGAAAGGTTGCAAGAAGAAATTATTGGCCTAAATGAGAAAGGTTAACCATGGAAAATATGGTTAAAATTCACCCTATAAAAACCTGAAAGAGTCATAGAGGTCAGATTCTAACATCTTTATTATATTAATCTGATCTCTCAAAGCATCTATCATATTCGAGGTACCATTCTAGACAATGACTTTTTTTTAAAAACAAAATTTTAAACACAATTTACAAAGATAAAATGATTATTTATTCCACCCCTTATAGAATTTCCATTTTATTAAGAGAATGCTAATTATGATATTCTCTTCTCCCTACTGCCCATTCTTTCTCATGGCTTTTCCTTCCCATGGTCCAGGAATAAAGATTTCTCTCCAGTCTAGCCATTCTTTCATATCAACCCCACACATTATTTTCCTTGTCTGTGGAAGTGTATATGTGTGGGCCTGCCCCCAAAGCTGGCAATTTATCCACTGTACTACCTAGCTGCCTCTCTATACCATACTCCCCAGGGGAGGACCCAATAGGTTTGTCAAATATCAAATGAGAAAATATTAATAAAATGCTAAGCATAGGATCTGGCATATATAGAATCTATATAAATGCTAGTTATTAACAAGTTAATCATTATTATAATTATCATCATTACCATTATTACCATAATAGGGTGTGTGTGCAAAATTGACAAAGGGTGATTGAGTGACCAGAAATATGTTTAAATAACATATTTTCAAACATTCTTTCAAGGTTGGTCATGAAAGAGCTCTATGAAATATGAATTTGACTACAGTAGGTACCTGACATTTTGGATAAGGAGCCATACTAGGAAAATGGGCACATATTAAAATTGTTCTCTTCATATATGCCTTAGAAAAAAAAAAGCTGTTTTAAACTGAATGAAACATTGTCTTTGGGGGAAAATGAGTACTTCCATAAGATGTTTTGATTGAAACTTTTTTTTTTTTAATCTCCCAAAGGAGTGGGTAGGTCCTTTATCCCTGGAGAAATTTCAGAAAAGAATAGTCATAGTTTTTTAACTAAAGCTTAGAAATTATGTATTACAATCCTCTAATTTTATAGATGAGGAAACTGAGCACTGGAAAGGGGGAAAACAATTTGCCCAAGATCACCTAGGTAATAAATAATAAAGTCATCATTGAACTGGATTTTATTGGCAGGCTTTATGCTGTCTTAAGTGTCCATATTATGCTGTCAGGATATTTCTTTCATACTTTTGTTTGGTCCTTTCAGTCATATCTGACTGTGTGATCCCCATTTGGTGTTATCTTGCCAGAGATATTTGAGTAGTTTGCCATTTCCCTCTCCAGGTCATTTTATAGATGGGGTAAATGAGTCAAATAGGGTTAAGTAACTCACTCAGAGGCAGACACTAGTAAGTGTCTGTAGTCAGATTTGAACTCAGAAGATGGAAAGTCTTCTTGACCCCAGGGCTGGCACTTTATCCACTGTACTACCTAGCTGCCTCTCTATACCGCCCTATAATATTAGAGCTGACAAAGACCTTACTTCTATGGTCCCTTTCAATTCTAAAATTATTAACATTTGAAATCATCTAATCAAATCCCCTAATTTTTTAAACAAGAAAGACCTGAGAGAATTAGTGAGTTTTGCAAAGCAATTGTCCATCCTAGATAGGTGAAATAGTCTCCTGTTTTTATACCAGAAGCACCTGATTTCTTGAACTCTCTTACTTTTAGAGTGCCATGTTAGCTCTGATTCATTGTGTTCAAACCATACTTGCATGTTTTCTGACCACATGTTTGAAACCCTTCTTCATTATTAGGAGGCAATTAAAAAAAAAAAAAACCACACCTACTTATAACAGAATTCAGCAAAGTAAATAGGTACCTTGAAAGGATATTGTTTACATAGTTTCATTTCCACCATTTTGAGAAATACCCTGAAAGTGAGCAAATAGAACTCTGGGTTTATAGTAATGATATGACCACATATGTTTATGCCATAAATTTATATTTACAATCTGACCACAACACTGAGCAGTTACATGTTCCCAAGGGTTGAAGAATAATTGCACTATTTAATTATTTTTGAGTCAGTTTTGCTATGTCCCTTATGAGAAGACCATCTGCTAGACAGTACCTTACCTTGCCCTGTGCTGCATTTCAGAACTAATAAAATCAATATTACTACAGTGTTGTCTGTAACTTGCAAGTTGATTGTGTAGCTCATGGCTATTTTTTATAAGCAGCTATAATGTTTTAACTCCACTGCTGATAATTACTCCCCTATCCCCATTTCTCTCACTCATATACACTGTGTATCCCTGAAATTGTTATTTCACTCATCTAAGCAGTAGAATCAGAAAAAAGAAGATATTTGATGTGGGAAAACAGGAGTGATCATCCATCTACAGGGCCCAGGAGTCCACATACATTTATAGAAAGCCGATCATCCATCATCCTGCCATGGAGTTCCTTGGGTCTTTTCTCAGTGCCCCTAGTGCAGTCTTCTGTGATAAAGTTGCTGCTAGCCAAATCTTGACTTGTTAAAGAGATATCTAATGAATAAAGTGTATGGATAAATTAAGGAACTATATGTCCACATAAGTGTGGCGTTTGATTTCTTTCAAACATCCCAGTTCCCTTTTCTTCCTTTAAAAAAATCAGAAGTGATTTGAAACAAAGTTCTTTGAGCACAGACTTTTCACAAGTTCATCATCTTCCTTTTAACCAAAAAAAAAAAAAAGCAATTGTGAATGTGCCCATATATAATCCTTGAGATTTGCTTTTTAGTTAATTTGGGGAGAAACTGAATTGAGAAAATGAAATCAGACATTTGAACATGATCACATTTGTGATATTTTGTGCCCAAGATATAAAAGTGTCAAACTACTTTGTATAATAACAATCTAATTATCTTGCTTTAAAGTGTTACATCATTATATTGCTTGAGCTTGTTAGCTGCCTACCATCCACCTCCTTCTTTATGAATGATATTTAAACATGTTGGATACATTCAATGTTTTTGGAAAATCTGGACTAGACAAGGAAGAATGTTATATAGATGGAGTTTTGATGGTTTTGAAATATAGCTTGAACTGAATGGCTCAAGATGTGCAGTCATATTAAATCAATGCTGAAAAGTTACAACTCTAATAAATTGTATTTATGCTAATGGTTGAATCTGATTTACTGCCATCATTAAAAGTTGAAGAATAGGGGCAATAGTCTTCTCAGAACTGCCATTTTCTCTATTTTCTATTTTATCCTACAGCTCCACAAAGTGTGCCAACTCCCTCAAGAGCTCACAGCCTAAATGGTTACAGCATTGAAGTGACCTGGGATAAACCTGTTGGGGTCAGAGGTATAATTGAGAAGTACATTGTGAAAGCATATGATAAGAATGGTCCTCATCTACCTCCTGTAGCTGCTGCCAGCATTGAGTTTGTCAATACCAGTTCCCTCACAGGTAAACTAATGTCTAATGGAGTAGATTAAAGAAAAGAAGATTTTGGCTTTTGTTTGTTTTTGAATAAAAGTTTTTATTAAGCTGGAAAATATTTTCTTAAATGCTTTCAAGGATGTTTCTTTATCTGTATAAATAAATTTATATTATCTGATATGGGGGATGTCAAGTTCCTTGCATGAAGATTGTTTCAGAATAACTATGAGGATAGAGAATATTCATTGTTCATTTTGTGCAGTGATATTATTTTCTCTATTCCCAAAGATTTAGGTATGATATTTCACAGTGCAGTAAAAACAGTTATATATTACTGTTACTCTGTAACTACATTCTAGAAAGTCTGTAAATGTAGCTATCAGTTGCAAACCTCTCCCATCTTCTAAATGTACTTTTTAGACTTCAAACTTTGGCCAGTAAAATTTTTTTGCATTATAAAATCTCTGGTTGGACCCGACCCTTTAAGACTTAAAAATTAGTGGGGGAATCAGAAGTCTGAGTAGCAGCAAATTATCTAGTCAGTTCATCCAAAATAGCCATAGTGTAGCATGCAGAAAGGGTGACATTTGACATTCATATATACTCACTCTCTCTCTCTCTCTCTCTCTCTCTCTCTCTATATATATATATATATATATGTATATATATATGTATGTATATATGTATGTATATATATATGTATGTATATAAAATGTACTTTTGGATAAATTTTCTCTTTTATTAAGCCTAATTTGAGACTTATGCATATCATCATGAGTGCCAACCCTTCAATAACTTCAAGGTAGCTCTCAGTTATCCAGTCCCCTTTATGTTTTTTCTTCAGACTAAAATACCTAGTTTCATAGCTGATTCTCAAAGGACACCCTCTCAGGGCCCTATTATTAGTATATGAATTGTTTTCTTTACAACAAGTTTGTGAAGGTGATAAAGTATAATTATCACCATTCTGCAGATTGAGAAACCAAGGCTTAAAAGAATTCATGCAATTTATTCAAAACCACAGGGCTAGTCATCAAGATGAAAAATCAGATTTGAACCTATTTCTTCTGACTCCAAGTCCAGCATTTTTCTACTTTACTGAGCCTTACAGTACCCTAATATTTCAAAGCAGTCTTAGAATCAATGGAAAAAATTCATTTTCTACGATAGAAATGTTAAAACATAACAAAGTGAAATAATGTGATTATGTGTAAAATATAGTGATTAGCTTTAAGAAATTTTAGTGTTATTGAAAATAGTCATGCAATTCTACATAGATGATTTTAAGAAGTACCTCATTTTACATTCTTAATATTTTAAATAAAAATTTAAAATCAAGAGAAATAGTTTTAAATTATTTTGAATATACTTTAATATAAATATACTTATTTTGTAAAATATCATGTAAATATATTAAATGAATACTAAATAAAACAGAATAAAATAATTTATAAAATGAAGCGTGTTTTATATAAAATATAAAATCAAGATAAAGTTTTAAAGTAAATTTCTTAAGTTACAAAATAATTTAATACACTATGAAATGAAATAATTTTTTAAAAAATTGATCAAGTGACCCAAATTTAATTGTTGAATTTAAATGTTGAATTTTAGCAAAAGAAGAAAATTTAGTTTCTAATTAGATAGATAACAATATATGCTGTTTGATAGTGTAAATATTGTAAATCCAGTGCCTTTGATGTGTTTCCTGCTATTCCCAGTAGGGAAAATAGTCTGAACTGTCATAAGGACATACCTTGAATGATTCCATGAATTTCCTATTCCTGTTATATCACTATGCTTTCAGGCACTTTGATTTACAACCTCAGAATCATCTTCAACTTCTTGCTGCCCCTTATTCATAGCTGCCACATTGTCGTTGATCATACTTCACAATGTTTCATATCTGCTCTCTCTCTTCATTCATATGGCTACTACCCTAGATCAGGTCCTTATCATTGCTCACCTGGAATAGTGCAGATAGCTTCTTAATTGGTCTCCCTGTTTTCAGTCTCTCCCATCTCTAGTCCATCTTCCTTACAACTGCCAAATTGACATTTGTAATGTACAGGTCTGATCGTGTTACTCAAAAGATGTCAGTAACTCTGTCTTGTTAGAAGGATACAATACAAAGAAAGTCTTCAGTATAGCATTTAAATAATCAGAACTTAATCTTCTTCCCTACAATTTAACATTATTTCCCATCACACACTTTTTATTCCAGTCAAAAATGACCTGCCTGGTATTGCCTTCAGATGCTGTCTCTGCTCTTGCTTAGAGTGTATTGTAGACCTGGAATATCTTCTCTCCTTACCTGTACCTCTCAGAATCCCTACCTCTATGTCAGGATCAGCTTAGTTTCCATAACTACATGAAATCTTTCTGGTGTCTAAAATTACTTGTTAACTTTGTACATATTTTGTATTAACTTACCTAATTTTTTTTCTTAAATGAAATCACCTGAAGTATATTATTTACAGAGCAGAGCTATTTTATTTTTGTCTTTATATTGTTGGCATTTCGTATGGTGCTTTACTTAAAGTAGGTACTTAGATGTCTGTTAAATTGAATGCATTGTGGAATAGTGGGAAGAGTTGCCTAACTTGCAGTTAGGAAAATCTGGGTTCAAAATCCTGCTTCAGATATTTATTGACTAGGTGATCCTGAATAAATCACTTCACCACTCAATCTCTTAAAATTTTTCATCTGTAAAATGAGGGAATTATGGTCAATGATTTCTCAAGTCTCTTCCTTTGTACTATAAAGAAAGTGGGACTATGAAAGTATAGTTCATAAAACTTTTAAAAAGTTTAACAGAGAGAGGTAAATGCCTATAGTTTTAATAGTTTTTTTTTAATTCCATTTTGACTTTATTGTTTAAAAGTTATGTGATTCTGAGCATTTGATCTCTGAACTTCTTTATCCTTATCTATAGAATAAGGATAATAATTCTTGGATTACTTACTATAAAGATTTCCTGACAAAATTTATTGTAAACTTTAAAACTTTACTATTATTTTTTATCAGGTAGAATTAATTTTTGATAGGTTTTCATGTTTGTAGTGATATAGGAAATTCCTCTAATAGCCCATGGACTTGATAGGTTTGTCATATTCCTCAATCTCTCGTGACTTCATACTATGCCATATTAATTATGCCACTATATATAAAAATTCTACCTGTTAAATAATTCTTAATGATAATTTTAAAAAGTAGAACACATTTTTAAAAAGGAGGATAGCAATAGAGGCAGAATCAGAAAGACATGAGTTGAAATGCAGTCTCAGATTCATACTAGTTGTGTGACCTTGAACAAGTCATTTAACTCCTCTCTGCATGTTTCCTAATTTGAAAAATGGGGATAATAGTATTTTCATGTGAAAGTTGTTGTGAAATCAAATAAAATATTTTTTAAATGCTTTGAAAACTTTAAAATGCTATATAAAAGCTAGCTATCATCATTAGTTGTTATAAAACCATATAGATTTTCCAGTTCCTAAGGGATAAATATGAAGAGATGAAGTGATTGGAAAAAAAAAAAAAACTATTGATCTATCTGACTAGAACAAACTTCTATCTACCTCTATCTGCAGAAATTCTGTTAAGAAGTACTATGTCTTCAAGAAGACACTAGATCTGTGTCAAAAAGAAAACTAACATTTTTTTTTTTTCCAACCTAAGGAGGAAAAAAAAAAAAGCTGGAACAGAGCTATGTGAGTAATGCTTTCTAATTAAAGCTAAAGTAAAGAAAGCAAATTCAAGAGTAAGATTCCAAGAAACCTGGATCTTGAAACCTGTTTATTAGTGCTGGTTAAATTTGGTCCCATGTTTCTAATTATATTCTCTTTTTTTTTTTTATAGAATATTGTAATGCCAGAGAAACTGAGGCAAGATAAAGATTAGAGAGTTTTTTAATATTTTATTTGAGTTTTTGAGAGGGAAGATTTTCTGTGGGGCAGATCAGAATACATTTCCCCACTCCCCAGGGCTGAATTGGACTTTTGTCTCAAAGAATTCAGCATTGAATGTAAGATTCCAATGAGTTTGATATGGCTCTAGTGATCAGGAGAGACAAAGGCAAGGGGTGGAGTTCAAACATGGTGAGCACAGGGATTTCCAAGCAGGGACCATCAATTAAGTTCTGACAGGCTGGGGGTAGGAACATAAATTCTTACAAATTAGGAGTGAAGGAGGTATTCAGCTAGAGACAAGAAGTCTGGAGAGATTGAGGTAGAAAATGCCAAATACAGATAGGACATCTATAGTTTTATGACTCTTTTGGAATGCCAGAGTGACTAGATCTCCATAGCCCTAATTATTTCAGTCCTAATGAACAGGAAAGGGGGTTTGCAACCAGAGGGATTGAGGCAGAACAATTTAGGGTAACTGAAGCAAAACAATTTAGGGAAACCGATGCAGAACAATAAAAGGAAACTGTGGCACAACAATATAAAACTCATTTTTTTCCTGCAGTGCACCATTATCTCTTGCCTTATTCATCCTGTTTTATTAGTAGAATCAATTTTGAATTAAGGTGGTCTTGTCCTATTAATGAAGAGAAAGCCATGTCCTCAATGAAGTCCAAATGATTCAATGCTGATCAGAATTTTGATCAAAAGTGTCCTGATTTAGTAATGAACAGAAAGTCAAGCTTTCAATATATAAGCCACTGGGGAACATTCTTATATGGAAAAAGGCAGTTGGGGATACGATACATTAGTTTCTAACCACTAAGTACCTTGTCAATATCTTTCTCCTTCTCCATTGCCTATAAAACCATACTAATCTTCTTGGGTTAAAAAGAGGAATTTATTATAAAGTGGTATAGGAGAAATATAAAAGGAAAATGAATGAACAAAGTATTAAGCATTCAAAGTATTATACTAAGCATTAAGGATAAAAATAGAAAAGTAAAATAGCCCTTGATCTCAAGGAGCTTATGTTCTAATGGAGGAAGACAATACATAATGGAAGATTTCAGCTACAAGTTAGATGGAAAAGTCCCATAGTCCTTAGAGTGCTAAGGTCAAGCAGATGGAAATACCTTTTGTTTAATCTCATTTCCATGATAAAATCATATCATTTCCTGATGCTGAGTCACTTGACTGTGCCAGAAACTGGTGACAAGAAGTTTCCTTTGTGGAACTTCAGTAGCTATGACTGTAGCACTTGCAGGAGCATTGCCATGCTGCATCTCTATTAGAGCTGCTTCCCAGGGTAATGAATGAGGAAATTGGACTAGAAGCATTACTGTTCCCCATTGCATAGGTAGTTGGAAATGGGTTTAGTATGATGGGGGTACAAAAGCATTAAATTTTTGTCCCCAAGGAACTAATAATCTAGTTGGAGAAAATACATCTAACAAACATTAAATGACTAACTATTAATTGCCAAACTAGTTGTATAAGATGGGCTAAAGTACAATAGAAGTTAGAGTAATTTTCCAGATAAGAAAGTTGAAGTAATAAGTAGCAGAATTAGGATTGTTCCATGGGTGATATGATTCATATCAAATATTTCCCTGCAGAAAGGGGCTGCTTAAATGTAGATTAGAGTACAAGGTTTCAGCAGTGGAAGTCCAATATGTAACCACAGAATTAGAATTGTAAGAAACTTCAGTCACCATATAATCCAAAAAGAATTCCTGTACTACCATTCTTAACAATTAGTAGTCTAGCCTGTACTTGATAACTTCTATGGAAGGGAACCCAGTACCTCTTAGGCAGTTCTTTTCGCTTTTGGACTGCATCCTAAGCATATAATTCACTATTAGGGAATAGCTTAAGTACTAAGAAGAAGTTGAAACCATTGTGTCTGATTAGAAATGAGATTCAAAGATTAATGTATATATAAGTATAGTACTTAAGAGTTCTGTAGGATAAGAGTTATAATAAATTTAATTCCACGCAATTTCTAAATCATATTTCATAATGTTGGGAAGGTCAGTCAGTCAATCAATACATATGTATTAAATATTGTGCTGAGCACTGGGGAACCATAGAAAGGTAAAAAACAATATCTACTCTCAAGGAGTTCGCTGTCTAATAGAGGAGGCAGATGTTAGAGAATGAAAATAAATGATTAGAAATAATGATCAAAATCAAAAAATAAAAGTGTTATTGAAATTTTTTAAAAATTTTAGAAACGAAGAGGAGGAAATTCAGAAAGAGACAGAGGGAATAGGAAAATTTTGAAAGTAATTGATTGAATATTATATATTTATTAAAATATCTTAATAGTGTTATTTTTTCCAATTACATGTAAATAGAGTTTTTGGCATTCATTATAAGATTTTGATTTCTAAATTTTCTCCTTCCCTTCTTCATCTCCTCCATCCCCAATAAAGCATCAATCTGCTATATGTATAATCATGTTTTATATGTATAATCATGTTATTATTTCCATTTTAATCATGTTGTAAAAAGAAAATCAGAACAAAAAGGAAAATTATGAAAGAGGGGGAAAAAATGAAAATAGTGTGCTTCCATTGGCATTTGATATCCACAGTCCTTTCTCTGGATGTGGATTGCATTTTCTTTTGCAAGTTTATTGGAATTGTCTTAGATCACTGCATTTCTGAGAAGTCTGTCATAGTAGAACATCACACAGTGTAACTGTTACTGTGTATAGTGTTCTCCTGGTTCTGCTCACTTCAGTCAGCATCAGTTTATGTAAGTCCAGGTTTTTCTTAAATCTACCTACTCATTATTTGTTTATAGAATGATAGTAATGAATTATATTCATATTCTATAATTTGTTCAGCAAGCCCCAAATGACAAGTTTCCTCTTAATTTCCAATTCCTTGCCACCACAAAAACAGTTGCTATAAATATTTTTGTACATGTGGGTTCTTTCCCCTTTTTTGATCTCTTTGACATACAGACCCAGTAGTGATACTGCTAGATCAAAGGGAATGCAAAATTTTATTGCTCTTTAGGCATAATTCCAAATTTATTTCCAGAATGGTTGGTATATACTTTTTTTTTAAGGACGTGGCAACGACAATGAAATAGAATTATGGTTTCGTATACAGTTCTCTTTTTGTGCTCTTTTCTTTATATAGAAATAATTATATCTCATGGTTAAATTCAGGGGGGAAATAATTTAAAAAGTCATTGGTAAATTTTAAGGTAAGGGAGCCACTGGTATGTTTACCTGCACCAAGGAAGCAGCTAATTAGATAAGAAGAGATTGAAAATTACTGAAACAGAAGAGATGATATAGTAAATTATCCACTGGAAAAGATATCAGAGACAGAGGCATTAAATATGAAGAGATTGAATATTAGTGAAGAAGGAGGATAACAGGATCAAGTCTGTTTCTAGGAATTTATCTTGCCAAGGATGAGGACACCCTTTTCATGTCATATGAGCAAAATAGAATGCTGGGGAGAAACATCTGATAATAAGAAATGAGGAGAGGATAAAAGTAAGATCTTGGCAAACATATTCCTTTTTAAAGTGAATTGAAAGGTGAAGAAGATAGTGTTTTGGAATGTTTAGCACGTTTCCTGACATATAGTAGGTGCCGAATAAATTCTTGTTGATTTATCTTTAGGAGAATGAGTGTAATACCTGCTTTGGTATGAAGTAAAATTATGATTTTTTTTTTGCTTTATTGAGAGCCCATTTGAGATCAGATAACATAAGTGTATAGTGGATTCAGCATGGTTTAACAATTTTCTCAGTTTCCATTAAGCAACAGATGAATGGGCATGAATGAGGCTGAAGGTGAAGAAATCTAAGGATGGAGTTTAAACAAGACAGGTTTGATGACAGAGTAAGGGAATAAGATTTTCACTTGTACAGAATAGTGTAGAGTTGAACTGACTCCCTACAGAGTAAAAGGTAGAGAGGAACAGTGGAGTGGTAAAGTGAATAAACTGCCAAAATTCCTGAGTTTATATCTGACTTGGATAGCTGTGATCCTGGGCAAGTCATTTATATTTGTTTGCCTTCCTGATCTGTAAGATAATCCAGAGATGAAAATGGCAAACCATTCCACTATTTTTGCCAAAAAATAAAACAAAATGAAACAAAACAGTGTAATCATGGGGAGTTGGACATGACTGAGTAAGACTGAAAACAACAAAGGTAGAAAAGGGAAATGATAACACAGGGATGATGCTAGAGAAAGAACAAAAGAAAGGAGAAATTGGACATCACAATGTCCAATTGGTTGGTTATCACAAAAGATAAAGATAAAATGATGAAAGATTATAATCAAATGTGGGAAGATATTTAGCATAATTGTTAAGCCTATATTGGATTGCTTGCTGTCCTGTGGAGACAACTGTCTCCACAATTAACAATTAAGTAAAAGAAAAATATACCAAATAAAAAGAATTTTAAAGTTTTTGAACACAGGGGTAAAACACTTGAGGGTGATGATAAAATCAGAAGTATAACCACTTTTTTATGTATTTGAAGTTCAGTAGAGGAAATGGTCGTGGGAACTGTATAAACTGAGGAATTGAAAAGTTAGGGTTTTTTGAGAACACAAATAAATTAATTGAAACCCAAAGAAAAGGCCAGAAGTTAGAGTGAAAAGAAGACTGTGACTGATCCAGTTATTGAGGAAAGGAGAACATTTTGGGACATCTATAGAAAACTGCTTCCAGAATTTGCATTGAATGATAATTTGAATAGCTTGACCCTCAAATGGGAACTTGATGAAGGTAGGAGGGGGAAGAGAATTTTTAAGTAACAAAAGAGAGTAAGAGATATTCCAAGTCTCTAACCATTGAATATGGGGAGAGGGATGGAGATATAGACAAATAGACACAAATGAGAGAGAGGAAAAGAGAGGAGGGGAGGGAGGGGAAGAGAAAGGAAAATAAACAGAGAGAAGACGAGAGAATAAAAGAGGAGAGAAAAGGAAAGGAGGGTAGGGAGAGGGAGAGAGGGAGAGTTATGAGAAAAATTGTAACCTGTGCTTGAAAGGGTGGCCAAGGTCAATAGATGGGAACGAGGTTCAAGAAAGTTCTGGAAAATGGAAAGAATGAGAAAGGAAAGGTTTGAGGTGAAAGCAAAATTATTAATTATGGAGCAGCCGTTCTTGAGAGCAGAGGGGAACTAATGTATTCATCGGGATGAGATATTAAGGGAATAGGTTGAGAGAGATGGAAATGATGAAATGTAGGAGTGGATAATATGGTTTACCTACATCTACAGGATCATTCTGAATCACTGGGATGAGAAAAGAGTATAGAAGGATGGCAGTATGTTAACCAGTAGGCTATGATTTCAGGCAGTTATTGGAGAAAGGGCTGTTGGGGAAGATGAATAAAGCAATAGTTCAATGTCTCTTTTAGTATTCATTGTCATGGAAGTAATGATGTATTATGGGATGTCCAGAAGGTTTAGTCAGGAGCAGAGGAAGATGTAGCATTAGGAAAATCTGAACAGAGAAGGAATATTGGCAAATTCTTTTTATGACACAAACATGGCACTGATACCTAAATCAGTAAAGGCCAAAACAGAGAAAGAAAATTACAAATCAATCTCCCTAATGAATATTGATGCAAAAATTTTAAATAAAATATTAGCAAAGAGGTAACTAATTTATTAGCAGGATAATACACTATAACCAAGTGGAATTTATACCAGAAATGCAGGGCTGGTTCAATATCAAGAAAGGCATTACCATAATTGACCATATGAATAACAAAACCAACAGAAATCATATGATAATCTCAATAGATGCAGAAAAAGCTTTTGACAAAATACAGCACCCATTCTGATTAAAAACATTAGAGAGCATAGGGATAAAGGGAGCTTTTTTTTTTTTTTTGAAAAAATAATAAGCAGTATCTATCTAAAACCTACAGTAAGCATTACTTGTAATGGAGAAAAGCTAGGTGCATCCTTTCCTTCCTTCTTTTCCTCCCTCCCTGCCTTTCTCTCTCCCCCCCTCTCTCCCTTCCTTTCCTTCCTTCCTCCCTTTCTCCCTCCCTCCCTGCTTGCCTCCCTTCCTTCTTCTGCCCCTGTCTTCCTCCCTCCCTTTCTTCTTTCCTTCCTTCTTCCCTCCTTCTCTCCTTCCCTCCTTCCTCCCTTCCTCTGTCCCTCCCTCCCTTCTTTTCATTTTCCTTCCTTCCTTCCTTCCTTCCTTCCTTCCTTCCTTCCTTCCTTCTTCCTTCCTTCCTTCCTTCCTTCTTTCCTTCCTTCCTTCCTTCCTCCCTATTTCCCTCCCTCCCTTCTTCCCTCTCTCCCTTCTTCTGTCCCTGCCTTCCTTCCTCCCTCCCTTCTTCTGTCCCTGCCTTCCTCCCTCCCTTCTTTCCTTCCTCCTTCTTTCCTTCCTTCCTTCCTCTCTCCTTTCCCCCTTCCTTCCCTCCCTCCCTCCTTTCCTCTCTTCCTCTGTCCTCCCTCCCTTCTTTTCACCTTCCTTTTTTCCTTCCTTCCTTCCTTCCTTCCTTCCTTCCTTCCTTCCTTCCTTCCTTCCTTCCTTCCTTCCTTCCTTCCTTCCTTCCTTCCTTCCTTCTTCCTTCCTTCCTTCCTTCCTTCCTTCTTTCCTTCCATTCTTCCTTCCTTCCTTCCTTCCCTCCCTCCCTCCTTCCTCCTTCCCTCCCTTTCTCCCTCCCTCCCTCTTTTCTTCCTTCCCTCCTTCCCTTCTTTTCTTTCCTTCCCTTCTCCTTTCCTTTTCTCTCTCCCTCCTTCCCTTCCTTCCTTCCTTCCTCCTTCCATCCCTCCTTCTTTCCCTCCCTCCCTCCCTTCCCTCCTAGAAGTGAAAATAAGAGAAAAACTTTCAGGTTCTTAACAGATTCTTAGGGCACTGTATTTTTTGTTCTCAGAATGCCCCAAACTTCTAACATAGTGACTTAATAGACTCCATTCCAGTATAGGTAAACAATAGAAAATATCTTAATAAATACATATTTCTCCCCACAAATAAAAGTAGGGACATGGTATCACAAATGCCATTCTTTCATCTCTCAGGCCCCATATCTGTCTGGCCATAAACCTTTTTGCTTAAGCTCATTTTAAAAAATGAATAACAAACTGACACTTTATGAATAGAGAAGAGAGTCTTTCCCCTTCATGTAAAGCATGATAAGAATGCCTAATACTTTCTTCCTTATGCTATCTGCCAGTGATACTCAAAGAGCTGAATCTGAATCATGTGGTTTAGAGAAAAGGAATCAATATAAAAATACTTTTTTCACTGAGCTGTGTAATAATATCTTATTCTGGAGAATTTGAATCTTTTTGGTAATAGGCCTGACAGCTCTAATAAAACTACACAAAAATCCAATAATGCCTGATGAACTATATTGTCAAATGAAATGACCCAATGCAATGGTTGACATACTTGGCCTATGCATTAATTCTTAGCTTCTGCTGTCAGATTTGATCTTCATAGTATTTATGGAAGCTCCATATTGGTGTTTCCTTAGAATGTCATATGAAAATATCAGCAGGTGCAATGTAGAGACATACCACCATAAGCATCTTGACCAAGTAGATCATCTCCCAATTCTATTTTACAGTTATTAAGCAAGTTATTCAGTCCATTTAATAAGAAGAAATATGGGTTGGAAATCAGAAGACATAGTGTCTTGTCCTAAGTTGATAATTCATTAGCTATGTCACTTTGAGGGAGTTACTTAATATCTATGGGCCTTCATTCTTTCATCTAAAATCTGAAGGCATTGATCTAGGCATTCATTCTAAAATTAATTTTCTCTACAAAAACCTGATGCTACAATAATGTACAGGAAGCCCCTACTTTGGAATATTACATGTTTCTTCAATTTTTTTGTTCATGTCTAAGAATGCCTCTTACCACAGAAGAAATATCATAGATTGTGGTAAAAATATCAAGATAAGGATTCTTTACAGTCTATTTATTCTATTAAGTGACTGAAATATTGTAGATTGTCAAAGAAAAATAGTTGAAATAAATGATGTTTTAATAATAACAATTATATTGAAGAGAAATAATTTTTAACTATCTTTAATACTAATGCTTGAATAAAGGCAGAATGAATTTCAACAATCATAAATAGCCATTTTGGAGATTCTGAATAGGGTTTCTAGAGTTTCAAGGGCTTTACAGTTTGAGTCACTGGTTCTTTATGATGCATAATTTAATTTCATATTGATCAGTTTTTTTTTCCCTTGTTACAGATGAGTCACCAGAACTAGCACTGTTATGCTCCTCAGTCAAAATTATGTATGTTTTTTTTTTTTTTTAAGCTCACATATGGGATAAAGAGAAAGGGGGATATGAGAAAAAAATAAAGTTTTCCTGATGTAATTGACTTTTTTTAAAGATAAGGATACTGTCTTACAAGAGAATATATGCATATGTAAGAAATTTTTTTTTCCTTAATGTGTATTTAATTTAAATGTACTCAATAAGGGTGGACAGGTCACATTCATGACTTTCCCTTAGGAAAAAAGAAAAGAGATGATGGCAAAGAAACATTACATATACAAAAAAAAGAAAACTCTCATCAATATCAAAATTAAATTGGGCATTATAAAGAACCAGTTACTCAACCTCTAAAGTCCTTGAAACTCTAGAAACTTCACTCAGAATCTCCACAATGGTTAAATACTAAAATTAAACTATGCTAGCCACCTGGTTGAATTGTACACAAAGAACCACTTGGTTTTGATTGGTATATTTGCCTATGTAAGAATTTGCATGGGCAAGGAGTCTTTGGCTAATGTTTTTAAGCGTATATAATAGCACAAAGAAGTCAATACTGCTATCAGTTTAGCTATTTGTATATGCATTATATCATTAGACTGTTCAATCATAATACAGGGAGATGATTCCATACAAAAAAGTTATGAAAAGTTAAAAGAGCTCAATAAATTTAGGATATTGTTAAAATATCAGATTAACATTCAGTAGGGTAAGATTTGTATCTTCTCATTCAAATTGCGCAACTCACATGTTAGAATCATAGTATCACAAATCATTAGTGTTGGGAGAAAACTGAAGATTAGACTCTGTCCTACTATATGAGAATGTATTCTTTTACATTCTAAGGTACGTCTTTGTCCTCTACTTCTCTACCAACAAAATATATTAATTATACAATCTTTCTAAAGTATAAGAGGAAAATTAAAAATCATTTTAGATTGATAAAGAGCAGATATATATGAAACAATTAAATATCACATTAATACATTAAGGCTAAATACAGCAGAACCTTTGAGAGAATTTTGTCAGTTTTTATAGTATATCATATATTAGTTTTTATATATTTGTCTTTTATTATAAACTATTTCTAACTATATATCTGGGAAAGAATTGGTCTGAAACATTTTTATAGAACATAAATATGGCTTATGACATAAACAGTAAAAATAGGAATGATGTAATGCTTCAGCTTAGATAATGTAAAAGAATTTCATTAGGTAATGCAGTGTTGATGAGTTAATAGCTTTATCCCAACTCTCCTGAATACATAATGTGTGTTCTGCTCTCTATGCATTATGTAATCTTTAGATAGCATTTTCTATAGGTCATGCATTTATTTTATTCAATTTGAATAAGCACTACAAAAAGTGAGATATAATATTTTAGCAAATTTACTGTACTGTGATTTTAGAACATGGTGGTTATCATTTCTAATCTATTGATTTTGCTTAATTATAATAATAGCATATATCAATTGATAAAACTCCAGTTCCATCAAACTAATATTGGATACAAAATCTTTTCAAGTAATCTATTCACTCTTAGTGAAGAAAAGGAAATAGTTGCTAAAAGATTTTCTAACATGTCCACTTCTGATTGCATCAAAATGAATTTTAAAAGCATTTTTATATTTATATTTGGAAGTAAATCAAAGCTTATGTATAAAATGTGAAATCAAAGAAAAGCCCAATTTTGCAGTGAGTGCTATAAATTATTATGAATTTTTCATGCATAAAGTTCAGAAAAGGGATATAATATGCATAGGCACTTCCTCATTTTCTTTCTCAGCCCTATTCTCTCAATAACATTGGGGCAGCTAGCTCAAGGGAGTTTTCTTTCAGAAACAGTCAATTTTTAATGGTAAATTGTAGCACTTAGAAAATTATTTTGAAATTTATTTTGTTACTATCCACTCATTTTACTTCTTTATTTGAATTATTTGGACCAAAGAAAAATGATGTAAGGATGATTGTTTTTCATCTTAATAACATTCATTGAAAAGACATTTATTAAATGTCTAACAGACTACAAATACTATGCTATATTCCATTGAGGCTATAATGATTAATAGTGCTATTTCTGCCCTCAAGGAACTTATAGTCCAGTAGCATTTGTTTGGTATATAATAATTTTTAAAAATGAATAATATTCATTAGCTGATGCCCAGTTTGTGGATTATAGAAGCACTTTTCCTTTCCCTTTCCCCTACTGTCATTTTCCCCTTGGGTATTTTCCTCTATTCACTGAATAATTGGAAATAAATTCCAATTAGCAAATTTAATAGTAATTTTAGCTATATATATGTATATGTATATGTATACATATATATATTTGGTGACAATAGAAGTAAAAAATTATATTTACATAGATTTTGGGGTTGTCATCAGATTCAATTATCTGTGATACTTCATGCCTCCTTAGCCATAGATATTTGAAAATAAATAATTATGGACCATAGAACTGAATTTTAGGAAGTCACAATTAAAGAAATAGTGGGAAATATTCATTAAAGATATAGTTAATGCATGATCATACAAAATAATTAGCACTTTTGGAAAACTAGCTCAGATTAGACCTGCTATTGCTCTGAAAAATCTGAGATTACTTTCTGGGTTTGAAAGCTCAACCTCTATCTGTCCATCTAACAATTTTGCATAATGATGTGGTTCCAAACTCCTATGAAAGTAGCATTACAATGATGGGAGCAGCACTGACTTAGGAATTCAATCAGAGTTCTCACATAAAGAAAAATCAACATTATAGTCATTGGCCAAATGTAGAATTGCATTTAGGTACCTTCTCTTATAAATTTGTTATAAAATTGTCTCCTGACTACACTTAGAAACACAACTAGGGTATGCACAGTTTGATAACTTTTTGAGTATAGTTCCAAATTGCTCTCTAGAATGACTGGATCCGTTCACAACTCAGTTGGAAGATTCATTTAGTCCATTTTTCTCATTTTATCAATGAGAATCACAGGATTCTAGAATTAGATGTAGAATGGACCTCAGGGGCCTTTTAGTTCCTCATCTGGTAAAGTGAGGAAACAGAACCTCAGGGGAATCTAATTACTTTACTAAAGGCAGATCATAATTGTTAGAGATTCTGACTCAAGAACTAAGGCCTTTTCCATTTTACTACATTGTGTCCCTAATCCTAAAATTTACAAGGTCCCATAGGTACTAAGTATCAGAGCCAGAATTCAAACTTGTCTCTAAATCTGTTTCTTTTATATCATTATGTTCTAATCTTATCTAAAGATTTAATTTAGAAAATGTTTGCAGTTTGCTGCTAAAATCCAGGGATTTCTTAGAACTTAAAAAAGCTTTCATTTTATGTATGCCATAGGTGCATATATTAATAAAAAAATTACATTATGGTAGACTTAGTAGTCACACATGTAATTCTCCTTGTTGGGGAGGCCAAGGATGATTGGTTGCTTGAGGTTGGGAATTTTGTGCAGCAGTAGACTTAAGTTCATCAGGTGTTAGTACCAAGACCTGCACCCCTAAGGTGGATCTCTGATGCAGGAAATGACCTAAGAGCTGTGACCTAAGGAGGAAAAAGAGAATATCACAACTTTCTTATTGATCAGCCCTACCTATAAGAAATTGACTTATTTCTAGTCTGGACCTGCTGGAGAGGCTTGGTTTCAAGGGAAAAGAAAAGAAACAACAGCATGGAAGGCTACTTTGTGAAGAGTAGAACATTATAGGTGATTTTCCAGATCACTGTTGGACTGTTAAATTTTCATCCATATTTAACAAATGTCATTATTCAGTTTCATGGGGTCACTATGTCAAAATGTCTGTGTTAGAACTTTAATTTATTTTCAGAATTTCCTTTAAGTGGGCAGAAAGTGCCGTGAGTTGGATTGATTTACTGTCTGTAATCCATCCACCAGGTAGGAAGTTTTGCAGTCTTAACTTCAATGTACCATTTAAAAACCGGAAGAATTACACTACACTGTGGCAGAAACCTGAGCTAGAAGACACCTACCTCTTCCCTAACTGGTTTACATGAGGTTCATTCCTTGACAATTGTGGGTTCTTTCATTCTGCTTCCAGGTAGCAGTAGCTGCCCTGCCTCTGCTGTGTCCCTTACCAGATGGCATTCTTATTAAATGCCTTGCTCTTGCCCACCCTCACTTTCTTGATCCAAATATGAAGTGCCAGGAAATAAATAAGAGCAGTGTACTCTGATGAGTTCTCTGGAGATGGAAGAAAGCCCTGGGGATCAGGAAATGGAAAGAATCTCTCTGTTTATTCTTCCTGATTCTAATTATTGGCCAGTACCCTGGTTAAGTAGTGTGGCATTTTAAGAGAAATTTAAAAAATACACGTATTTTTAAAAAGATAATAAATTGCCATCATCTGCTAAATTCAGATAATTTACACGATTTTGAAACATTATTAGATTGTTTCAGTCCCTTAAAAATAATGCATGTACATCAAGGATGATCTTTGTTATGGGACTGCTGACATTGGACTCTGGGGTAGGCAATTGCTATGTGCAAATTTCACTGCCAGACTAAAAGTGCAGCGGAAATGAGTGGGTAATGAGAGCAGAGCAGCCAGTTCTTTAATTGAATTAAAAGCTGGGTGACATCAATGCAGACACCTGTCCAATTACAGACAGGCCAAGGTGTTTACCATTGCTGTACAAGCGATTCGAAGATGACAGAAATCTTTCCGCCCACAGATTAACATAATGAAGGAGAACAGATTACAGTGGATGCCGGCCAAACACCTAGGTTGGCAGCTGAGGAGAGGAAAAAAAGGATAGTTTGCTGAAGTGTATAAATAAAAAAATGTATTTTTGCCTGGTCCAAAATAAGTTTCATTTTTAAAAGGAAGCCATTTTGTTTTGAGATGCTTTCCCCATTTGTGTCTCTCTATGTTTAGTCACAGGAGTTAATAGTAAAATTTCAGTGTCAAAGCAGATTCATTCTCTGCTGTTTTATTGCCTTTCAGCAAACATAGTACTATTAGAGTCTCAAAGGCTTGCACAGCTGGTGTCAATTCAGCAGTGATTTTCTCTTGGGTGGTTAGGCTGCCTCCAATTATTAATATTTTTCCATTTGCTCCTTTGAAATTTGAGGTTAGAGGCAAAGGGAGAAAAGTGTTGGAGATAATCTATCAGCTGGAAGAAACCATGTCTTTGCCTATTACTTCTTTCTCTCCCTGGGAGGAGAATATACCTTTCCAGTGAGGGATCTATCTAAGAGGACCTAAAAGGATTTAAAAAAAAGTCTATTAGTCATTCAACAATGTATATTTTGTTCCCAGTCTTCACAGAATACATTGTTAGTTGCTCTGATAGAATAAGAATGATGGTTGAGAAATGGGAAGAAGACATATGATCCTTGATCCTTGAAAGTTTTACCATAACTTTCCAAGGACTCTTTCTATTATAATGCCCTTCTTTCACCTCTTATAAATTCATATAGTACCAGTTGAATGTAAGTTTCTAGTAGGCCACTTTTGGTACGCAGAACTGGTCCTGCAGGATGAATCAGTACCAGGAAGTACTTTGAAGACTTAATCTTACCTAATTTCAGTGATGAGCTTCTTGCATATCAACTGGATCTTATGTTTTTCTAGTTCATAGCACAATGCTTGGCATAACAGGTATTTAGTGAATGTTTCTGGATTTGACTTATTTTGAAGCTAAGAATGAATTTGAAGTTTGAGAGGCAGACAGATTTTTAGCCTTTTTAAAAAAGCAAAAAAAAAAAAAGGGGGAGAAAAAGAAAAGTAGCACGTTGTTAAATAGCATGGATTCTCAAATATTTATATTGAGACCCACAAACAAAGTTTGTAGAGCTAAATTATCAATCCAACAAAAGGTCTGGAAAAATCCTCTGAAAGGCTTGAAAAAGAAACTGTTCACATCTGGTTGGGACATTCCCTGGGCTATTTACAAGTTATATGGAAATCCATCCATCTATCTATCCATCTTTTTAGCTATCCTCCCATTCACCTCTTTCTCTGACATATTCTTAATGGCATAGTGGTAACTGGGAAGCTACATTAGCCACCAGTGAAGATGAATTTCCATAACTGTCTACACTAGTGTTATTGTCTGTTTCTGCAGATTTCTTTTCAAGTTAACACAATTGCAAGAGGGATATATGTTTCTGTAGTCTGAAGATAAGATTTTGCTGCTCCACTCTTTTCTCTTTCCCTTTTGCCAAGAGGTAGAATTTTAAAATTACTGGATACCAAAGGGACCTGACACTTGAGATTTGAATTCTTCTCTACAATGTACAAAAGCTGGGGTGAGTGTGTGTGTGTGTGTGTGTGTGTGTGTGTGTGTGTGTGTGTGTGTGTGTGTGTGTGTGTTAGATAGATAGATAAATAGTCATTCAGTGATCCTTTTGTTGGGTTCCTTCACCCATTCAGTGGCCCAGGGTTGCAATTAAAGAAGAATGTGCTTACTTTTCTTCAAATTCCCTTGATGTGGCATGTTAGATTTTCTCAAAAGTGCATTAGCGCTTAGCACAGAGATTTCTGAACCTGCTGGTGCCAGCGATTTTAATACACATGCCAACACCCCTGTGTTTGCTACATGGGACACTAACACTTTTAAAATATCAATAATGCTTACTCTTCGTTTATTCAGTGTTCTTCCAAATCACCTTCTTCCATTACCGGAATAGATAGACAGATTTCCTAATATAGTTTCTGACCCTCTTTTTTTTTTTTGGCTATAGAATCTTCTGGTCAAAAGGAAACTCTTAGAAGTCACTTGATCCTCTTCCCTGTTTTCAGACAGGGTTGTTACCTGGTTAAATGGTTAAAAAAAGAGAAAGATCTCTTTTTGAAAACTTCTAAAATGAAAAATCCATAATCTCAGGGAGCAAAACAAATGTCAAGAAATGTTTTATAATTAGTCCAACATATATAATTGTATCCACTTTTGTGTCCAATATTTGTTCAAATACAATTTAATTTGATAAACATTTATTGAATGTCTAGTGTGTAAAAAGGAAGCAATAGACTCTATAAATCCATAGTTAGAAAGAGTCCCTAGTCTCAAGGACCTTAAGTAGAATATGGAGGCTAAGACATGTACACAAATAAACATAACACAAAATAGAAGGGGATAAGAACAGAGGGAGCACCCAAGTAAAATTTAGTAAGAGCTATGAGGAAGGAGAGATCATTTTCAGCTGCAGATATCAAAGAAAGATTCATTGAAAAGATTGCAGCTGAGCTTGACCCTGAAGAATGAGAACATATGTGACCATTACCTGTAGGTTTTTTTTTTTTTGAGTTAATATTGTCTTAGATTGGAAACCTCCTACTGAGAAGGACTTTTTACAGCACCTTGCCTTAGATTCACAGATGAGGAAACTGATAAATGCTTTCTGATGATGATATAGTATCATAGTGAAACTATTCTACTGGAGATAAAATATTTAAGTGTGAATTAGACACTTTAAAAGGTGCCATTAGGTAAATTACTAGTTTCGTGCATTAAATGGTCCCTAGTGGCATCTCCAAAAAGGCTCTACACACTCATGGAGAATCTTGTCTATTTCCTTTGGGAATAGCAGTCCTTTTTATAAATATCTGCTTCAGTTCAACTTGGTGATCTCTTAGTGCTATAGGTAAACTAGGAAAAAGAAATAGTAACATTCTCAAGGTCATTTAGTGAATCTTTAAGATCCTTTCTGCCTTGGCAGAGTCCTGAGATTCCCCAAAACATCACAGAAGCTGAGTTGGAAGTAGAATTCATCTGATTTAACCCCCTTCACATTTTCTAGATAAGGAGATTGAAGTTACATGGTAAGTTACTCTCAGGATTCCAACCTAGCTCTTTTAATTCCAAATTTAGTATCTTCTTCATGATGCTATGCTGTTCCCTTCTGCCTCCCAGATTTACACTCTGAGTGGTTGCCTCTTTTCACTCTTTCCTTAAATGGTGACCTAGAAGCAAAATTGTAAAACCCTGAAGGCTTCTCTAAAGCACACCAATCTCCTAATACCTTTCTCCCAGTACCGTTCTTATGTTTTGACAGATTTTGAAGGCAGAATATTGCAAGGTTTTTCTTGGACATAGGAAGGAAATGCCACCTCAGCCTTTAGAATATACATCACATCTTAAAAAGTATTATTTACAAATTGTCCAAAGCCCTCTATGTGGTATTAAAAGCTGGCAAGAACCCACACATCTGAGTTCTTTTCCCTCTGAGTTTTTCAGCTCTTCTTTCCCAGTATTTATTATTGTTTCACCTACCTTGAAATGGGAAATGTGAACACTTTGATAAATGACTTGAAAGATGATCTAGTTTCACTCCAGCATCTTTCAGAAGCTCAGTACTTTCCAATGAAATGTTGCTTGGTAAATTTCTCCAACAATGCACACAATATTAGGACTCTGAGAGCAATGCTTCCTTTTTCTCAAAGGCTTCAAGGTTTAAAGGGGAAAACACCAGAGACTAAAATCCTTGATTTTACCCATGCAACAACTAGGATTTTTGTCACAGCAAGAACAAAGGCTGAGCCTTATGGTCAAGGTCATTTGGTGAATCTTATGTTGATAACTGACTTGGCACAGTTCTCCCTAAGTTTTACACTTTGTACCTTTTGCTTTGTAGGCTAACTTACCCTTTGTTTCAACAATGAGCCTTAGTCATGATTTGGGAGGGAATTATTTCATAATAAGATATTGTCCATAATCTCTCTGAAGGCTTGCCTGTAAAAATGCTAAGTAATGTTCTGGAACGGATTTTTATTATTTTTTCAATGAGAATAATACAGTTTTAGATTTATATAGTCCTTTGACTCTAAAGAACTCAAAGCATTGGCATATATGCATTACATATGGTTTAATTTTTCATATGGTATCCCCATCCAAGAGGCAGCACATGTATCTGTAAAAGACAGTGCCTTGTATAGAGTCAATAATAAATATTTGCTGAATGAATAAAAGTCTAAAATGATATTATAGCTTATTTTATCTATGTCACTATAAGGTCACAAACTTTATTCTCCCCAGTGCCCTATTAACTCCTCGATAATAAAGACCTTAGGGAGATTAATTAAATCTTTTTTATCATTAGGATGCTGCACCATGGTGTCTGTAGGCAGTTTTATGCATGAATGCAGTAGACTCTTATCTATTTGGTGTGGTTTTAGTGTTTTTTAGAAAGCTCCCTTCACTGAGAATATCCTTCTTTCATCCCCCTGAATCACTTTCATAATTCCCCATGGGGCATTCATTCTTTTGACTTGAATTTGCTTCTTTCTGAATCAACTTTGGAAAATACAGACAGAAATTACTGGGCATATTGGGGAATGAGGGAAAATATAGTTTGGTTGGAAAATAGTGTTCATATAGTAGGGTAATGAGAAGGAAGGTTGGAAAAAAATGCATTAGAAGCCATGTTGTAGTCAGTCAGGTAAAGCATTTATTAAGTACTTACTATATTATTGTAATATTATACTATACTAAGTAGTGGGGATAAAAAGAAAGACAAAGGATTGTTCCTGCCCTTGAAAAGCTCAAAATATAATGGGGTATCCAACTGAATACCAGTCTAAGGCCATTAGTATTTATTTAATAAGCAAGAGAGAGAAACAAAAAGATAGACAAATAGAGACAGGCAGAGAGAGACACACACATAGTTTTTGAAGAAGGAAATTTGGACAAGTTTTGGAAAAATGAATAGAACTCAAACATATTTGTTTGTTGAGCATGTTATAATATCTTCTTATTACTTGTATGCATGGGTTAGACTAAATGACCTTTCAACTTTTAGATTCTGTGATAAAACTGTGAAGCTTTTTTTTATTTGCTCTATATAGAAGACTTTAAAGTAAAGTTAGCTTGGAACTAACATTTTGCATTAATCTAGGAATAATGTGAGCTTCAAGTAATTTGTCAGTTATAAGATTGTCAAAGAAGTTTTAAGTGACTGGGAAATTTCAGAACTAGTTACTAAGAAATGATAACTGGTGGAATGTGGGACCAAGGAAGAAGTAGAATAAAGGATGACTCTGGTTTGCAGTCTAAATAAATGGATGGTCTGAATACAAATGGGGAAGTAAATTGAAAGAACTGGCATTTAGTGGGAAGGAGGCTAAAGCCCATTTCATTTTATAGATATATTGAGGGTGAATTTTTAAATTATCTCCATGGAGTTGTCTAGTAAGTTGAAGGTTGAAGCTCAGTAAAGGGGCCATGGATAATGATGCAAATTTATGAATCTTCTTCAAGGAAGTAGTATCAAAATCATTGGAGCAGATGACGTGTAGAAGTGATGAGAAAAGAAGGTTAAGACAGAACTTTGGGGCACATAGATATTTAAAGGCTTGGAAAAGGAAGCAGAGAATGGAGAAAGCTAAGGAATAGTCAGATAAAAACTAGGTTAAGAGAATGCTATGGAAGCCAAGTGAGGGAAAGGATTTCCCAAAATAGGTATTATAGAAATCAAAGAACATGAAAACTGAGAAAAGGTTATTAGTTTTAGCAGTTAGAAGGCATTGGTGATCCAGATGGTTTTGATAGTATGGTAGTGAGGAAGAGAAGGCAGCTAAGTGGATCACTGGGCCTGGGGTCAGGAAGACCTGAGTTCAAATTTGATCTCAGATACTGACTACCTATGTGACCCATGCAAATAATTTAATCTCTATTTACTATAATCCAGTGGAAAAGGAAATGGCAAACTACTCCAGTATCTTTTTCCATGATAACCTCATGTATTGATGTGCTATGGTCTACTAAGTCCTGGAAAGTCAGATACAAATGAATGACTAAATAAGAAGCCATTGGGAAGGGACATTAGGAGTCAGAGTTTTTTTTTTTGTTTGTTTGTTTGTTTGTTTGTTTGTTTTGGTTTGGTTTTGTTTTTTTAAACAACTGTAATTTCTTTTTAAAAAATGTGTATATGTATATGCGTATTTTATAATCTTTTGTTATCTGTTCCTCTCACTTTCTCTGCCCTGAATTGGATAGTTAACTATTATTACAAATATGCATAATTTAGCAAAATAAAATGCCATATTGAAAAATTCTGAAAATGTATATCTTGTTCTGTATTTGAAGTCTATCACTTCTATTAGGTAGGCCTCATATTTCATATTAATTTCTTTGGAATCATGCCTTTTAGTTGCATTATTCTAAATCCTTTCCAAATTTCTTCATAATATTATCATTGTATAAACTGATCTCTTAGTTTTGCTCAATTCACTCTGCATCATTTCAAAGAGATAGACTAATTTCCTCTAAAACTGTGAATTTCCTCACTTTATGACACAAATTAATTTTATTAATTTATAATTATATTAAATTAATATACCATATGAGTAAATATGCATTCTCCATGAAGTAGTAATAAAGATAAGTGGTGCAATGAATAATATGGAGAACTTGGAATCAAGAAAATATTAGTTTGAATTTAATCTCACAAACTTATCAGCTCAGCCCCATTTTCTTCATCTGTAAAATGGGCATAATAATAACATCTCTTTCACAGAGTTATGAGGATCAAATGAAATGATATATTTTAAATTCCTTTGAAACCTTGAAGTGCTAAATGTTAATTATTATAGGTTGGTAGCCCTGTGTATATATACACTTTTCTCTCTTTTATCTCTTTGGAGTATAAGCCTGGAAGAGATATTATTGAATCAAAGTTTGTATATATTTTGTTGATTTTTGAGACATAATTCCAACTTGCTTTCTAGAATGACTAAATTAATTCACAACTCTGTCTGATCACCATATGAATGTCATAGTAAGAGACTTTTAATACTGCCCTCAGGTATCTTCTCTACAATTTAGTATCTTAGTTTCCCAGGGCACTTGAAGATAATATGACTTGTCTGAGTTCACATAACTTGTATGTGTTAAAATTAATACTTCAACCCAAGTCTTCCTTTTTCTGAAATCAGTTACATATTCACTATTCCAGCCTAGCTCTCTAGAAGCTAGGCCACAAAGCCTGAAAAAGTGAATCAGTACTTTCTTATTCTCAGCAATACAATGATCCAGGACTACTCTGAGGGACTTAAGATGAAAAAGGCTATCTATATCCAGAGAAAGAACTGATTGTATCTGACCAGTCTTGAAACATAATCTTTTTTTTTTCTTAAGGATTTTTTTTGCGGGGGGGGGGGGGGAGGGAGAAGGAAGGGAGAGAACTGTTTTCTTTTACATGATTTTTATAGAAATATTTTGCACAAATTCACATGTGCCTTCTTAATGGAGGGGGGTGTTAGTAAGGAGGAAGGAGAGAACTTGGAACTCAGGGTTTTAAAAACAAATGAAAAAAAATGGTTTTTCAAATAATTGGAAAATATTTAAAAAGAGTGAGTTGATAATTGAGAAAATAGAAGCAGTGCATGTTCATTATTCTTTTTTTCCCTATTTATTTATTATTATTAAAACTTTTTATTTATAAAACATATGTATGGGTAATTTTTCAACAGTGACCATTGTAAAACCTTCTGTTCCAAATTTTCCCTTCCTTTCCCCCAACCCCTCCTCTAGATGGCAGGTAGTCCAGTGCATGTCAAATATGTTAAAATATATATTAAATCCAATATATGTATACATAGTTATACAGTCATCTTGCTACACAAGAAAAATCGGATTAAAAAACTGAGAAACAAAATAAAATGCAAGCAAACAACAGAAAGAGTGAAAATGTTATGTTGTGGTCCACACTCAGTTCCCACAGTCCTCTCTCAGGGTGTAGATAACTCTCTTTATTACTGAGCAATTGGAACTGGTTTGAATCATCTCATTGTTGAGGAGAGCCACATCTATCAGAATTGATCTTTGTATAATCTTCTGTCTAGAGAGTACCTAGTCTAAACATATTTTACAAAGAAACTAAATCTCACAGATATTAAGCATTTTATCCTATACCACACAGCTAAAGACAGAGAGTATATAAGAGTGGGAACCCAGACTTCATAGGAGTTCCATTCATTATATCATGTAGCCCAACAACTTATGTTAATGTTTTTTTTTTTTTTTAAGTTCCAGATTTGATCTCTCATATCTCCTCATGGTTAGCTAAGTGGCACAGTAGGTAGAGTAACAGCCCTGGACTAGACAGATCTGAGCTCATTTATTAGCTATGTGACCCAGAAGATTTTTCATCCAATTTAGAGAAGGAAATGGCAAATTACTACAGTATCCTTGCCAAAGAAATTTCAATTGAGGTCATTAAGAATTGAATATGGCTGAAACAATTTAACAACAAGTCTCATAAAATATAGCTTATATTTATATAGAATTGAATTTTAAATTTTTTTTTAATTTCAAGGATTTTCAAGGATACATATGTAAGGATAATTTTTCAACACTGATCTTTGAAAAACCTTGTGTTCCAATTTCCATCTCCCCCTTCCTCCCAATCCCTTCTCTAGATGGCATATAATACAATATATGCTAAATATGGTAAAAATATACATTAAATCCATTATAGGCATACATTTTTATACAATTATCTTGCTGCACAAGAAAAATCAGATCAAAAGGAAAAAAAAGGAGAAAGAAAACAAAATGCAATCAAACAACAACAAAAAGAGTGAAAACACTATATCAGTTCCCACAGTCCTTTCTCTAGGTGCAGGTGGCTCTCTTCATCACAAGACCATCGGAACTTGTCTGAATCATCTCATTGTTGGAAAAAGCCATGTCCATCAGAATTGATCATCATATAATCTTGTTGTTACCATATACAATGATCTCCTGGTTCTGCTCATTTCACTTAGCATCAGTTCATTACATAGAATTTATGACTATAAATTCCATGATATAAATTACTGAATGAAATCTATATAATCAGTCTCTGAGAAATATTCTGATATACAGATGCACAATTACTGATATTCTTATTTTGTGAATTAGAAAATAGATTTGGGCTAAGTGATTTGTTCAGATTCATATATTTAGCAGCAGAGTTAGGCATCAATCTAAATCGTTGGATTCCAAATCCAATCATTTGCCACAGTGGACCACTTTGCCCACAGATTGGGGGAAAAGAGTGAATTTATTTTGACTTCTTATATAACTTGCTATTTCAAAATGTGGTTTATTAAGTAGAGATATTTTTTCACTAAAAGAAGCCCACCATAATGATTATTTGTTAAGGAATAATAAAGGTATGTCAAAATTTTAAGAAGAGATATTGAACTTAGAATTTGTTGGACTTGGTGACTGGATGGGTAATAGAGTCAGAGTGAAAAGTTAATACTGACACCTAAAATTATGAAACTGAATAACTAGAGGAACTAGAGTGTTCCTTATCTTGAATGAAATCATATCTTATCACAAAGATTCAGCCAAAAACTTCAGCATATTCAATTTCTGATCAATGCGCATAAATCTTACTTTTTAAAATTGCCAATTAAAATGTAAACAGAATTGTATTTGATTAACTTATTAATTATTTATCTTTATTAGTTCATATTGATTTGCTATAATGTTTACAGGCATTCCTTTGTGTATTCCTGCTCTGTATAATAATAAAAACATTATGGGGTGCAGTAGAGTAGTCTTAGTTTAATCTCAGTTTAGTCTCAGTCTTACAAACAAGGTAGAAATACATCAACCTCAAAATATTTCTTTATTAGCCATCCTATTCCTCAGGCAGCAAGTATTCAGGTAGGGAAATGGATGGAAGAAGTAGATATCCTTCTTTTCACTCTGTTGAGTGTTTGTGAACATATTTCCTTACTGTAAATACTCAAGGATTCCTTTTTTTATATTATAGGCACATTGACAGGCTTGCTACCCTTCAAAAACTATGCAGTAACCCTAACTGCCTGTACTTTGGCTGGTTGTACGGAGAGCACACATGCATTGAACATCTCCACTCCACAAGAAGGTAAAGTAATTTCAAAGGTCTTGACTTCCACATTTCAGTCATGAATAATAAAATAGGAGAAGAGCTAAATGCTGCAAAGCCATTTGCTGGAAAACCCCAACCTAATTTGATGACAAAGTGCATTGCCAGACCATAATTGCTCCATTTTTTTGGGGGGTGCGAAAATGAATCAAACTCCATACCCTTTAATGACATGCATCTTTAATAGCTGTAATGCAGATTAATGGGCTTTTTAATTGCTGTTACATTGTTCATGCAAGAGCCTTGTCATTAATATGAAGCATCTGAAAGATTAATGAAAGCTTCCTCATTTTACTATGGCTCAGAAGTAAATCTAGAGACAGTCTGACTAAAGAGAATTGATTGTATGGTACAGTATGAAATTGAGAATCAAACGGTTGATTTCCATGGTCTCTTTTAACTGCTAAACACCAGCACAGGCAACAATTATTTCAGTATGATGGAACCTCCAAATGCCAATTGAGCCATTTATTAGTCACTGCTCTGGTTCCTTCGTCTTTTCTTAAGTCTCACTTTTGTTGTACTTGGAACTTACAAATTGTAGACATAAATTAAGGTTTTGAAAAGCTTACATTAAGAAGGCAGCAAGAAAGAGAAAGCATTTTACAATTTCATACTTAAAGCTTTGCTCAACCACCAGCATGCATTGCTTCAAGAAGGACAGGACCTCAAATGATTTGAAGCATTGTTGTGTAATATCTCCTTTTTGAGAATGAAAATTGTTGATTTCTTGGACTGTGTGTGCAAAATTGTTTGGGGGACTTCAAAGCTTCAGGAAGAAGAGAAGTCTGCAAATGAGATAACATATATAAAATGTTTTAAATACTATATCAATGCCAGTTATCATTATGTAATGCTTCTGATTATTAAAAAAAAATCTAAGAAATGAAAGAAGCTAAAGCATACAAGAACCCAGTGAAGGAAATTGGTTTAAATGGTTGAATTTTCTCTAATGCTCTTGTGGCTTTGTAACTTTTATTAACTGCATTCTCTGTTAATGAGCATTTTCCTTTTCAATAAAAACATCAGTTCTTTCAAGGTTTATCTTTTTCATATCCATCCTTTTGTTCATGCAGTTATTTTTTTGCTTAAAGAAGATTAAAGATGATTCCTTGTAGAATCATCTAATTCCCCTTACCCTCTTTTGTAAGGTATACCACCAGTCCACTTGAGGTGATATATATTTTTTTTCTTTTAGTTTTAGTTTACTTCCTGTCCTTCCAATGATTTATCTCAAAATCCTTCACTACTATTTTTGATTTCTCCCTATGTTGTATTCTGAGTATCTGACTCTTAAGAGTGTGCTCCTCCTCAGTCATGATTCAAACAACTCAAATTCTTGCTATTACATGAAGTCTTTCCCCCTAACTGAATGAGAAGAGATTTGTTTTATTTGAACAGGTAATTCCTGTAACTTCATTTTTTACTTACTATTAAAAAATACACTGCTACTTTCTTTGCTTATACATAATGTAAATTGTGTACATTATTACTTATTTTATGTTTATACTTGTCCAATATTCTGTGGTTGTAAGGCTCTGTCCTTTGTTAATAATTTATTTCAGTTTTTTCTTAGATTATAAGTTACTAGAGGGAAGGAAGTAGAACTATTTACCTTATTTTAATGAGACAATAGGCACAGATTACTTTTTAATGAATGCTTTGTGGAAGTCATAATGTGGCCATTAGCTGAATCAAGGAAAGCAGTACCTATCCATTCCCAATGAGCAAACTTTTCCACTCCCCTGCCTCCACCCACCAAAATCGTCATTTCCTATACAATACATCAGGACTTGCACAAAGAGTGGGTGGGGGCCATTCTTTCTCCAAGCTTACATATTAATAGAGTATGGTCCAATTACTATTTAGCCTCATGTGCTTGGGAAACTCAGTGCATCAACTCAAGCCTCAGCCCATTACATCTCCCGCTTTCTTTTGTTTTAGAACACAGGTGATCATGCCATCCCTGACTCTTCAGGGAGGTCAGAGCCCCCAAGGGGAGGTGATCACACCCTCCCTGATTTCTCAGGAAAGGAGGTGAAAGCACCGAAAAGGAAGTGATCACGACCCCCCTGACTTCTCAGGAAGGGAGGTGAAAGCACTAAAAAGGAGATAATCATGCCCTCCCTGACATCTCAGGAAGGGAGATGAAAAGCACCAAAGGGAAGTGGGGGTTGCTAGCAGGTTTCTGGGCTCAAGGGTCTTATTATGCACAAACCCATCAGCATGGGAACACATAGCACATAGCAACAACGCAGAGACTATTAGTGATGACTCTCCCCACAATCAGTGCAGGCTTGATGTGTTATAACAAACATGAATTATGCACCCAAGTAACGGTATAACAAACAATATAAATCAACAGTATGATGTAAAAGATTGCCAGAAGTCCTAGAAGGAGAGTATGTAAACAGCAGTCACACATACACCTCTTCAGCAGCCAAGAGATAGTCCAAAACCAGTCTATTGTCCATTGCTTCACATATCAGGGAATCCAATGATCCCCCCAAGTTTTTGAAGTCCAGCAAAAGTCTTTTTATGTCTTAGGGAATCCAATGATTCCAGCAGATTTTGAAGTCCTGTAACAGTCTTATCATTTCTCAGAAAATCCAATGATTCCTGAGGGCTTTAAAGTCCTACAACAATCTTATGTCTCAGAGAATCCAATGATTTCTGAGGGTTTTGAAGTCCAATGATTTTCTATGTCCATGAGTCAAACGCCATAACTGCCACACTCTTTCAATGGTGAGCACAATCAGCAACAGAACCACCCGATGTTTCTTGGGTCTTCTCCTTCGTTTCAAGGGTCTGCTCCGTCTCTCTGCGATGGACAAGGCTAATACGGCTCGTTGGCACCCATCTGATTCCTTCTCCACCTGTAGAGATACAAGCAAACCCTCTCCCCCAAGCAGTTAGCCTATCTGGTCCCTTCCATTCACCACTTTCTGGGTCTCTCCACATCACCTGGCGATTATCTAAAGATAGTGGAGCTGCTCACACTGGACATTGCCCTTCCGGTGGGTTATAAAACCTCTTTTCCACTCCCCTGCCTCCACCCACCAAAATCGTCATTTCCTATACAACACATCAGGACTTGCACAAAGAGTGGGTGGGGGCCATTCTTTCTCCAAGCTTACATATTAATAGAGTATGGTCCAATTACTATTTAGCCTCATGTGCTTGGGACCTCAGTGCATCAACTCAAGCCTCAGCCCATTACACAAACTCATCAATTCAGGACAGCTATTAGCACTGTTCCTTAAACAGTTATTGACAGGCTGGAATAGGAACATTTCTATGAAGGCAGACTTGAGTTTTTCAATGATTAATTGGATTGGGTCTGCAAAGTTTGAATCTGAAAATCTAAAATCAAGTAATACTCTATAAGTCTATTCTTCTAGCCCCAGAAGAGGTTCAGCCACCAGTAGCCAAGTCTCTGCCCAACACTTTGATACTGTTTTGGAGCCTGCCCCAAAAGGCAAATGGTATTATAACTCAGTACTCATTATACATGGATGACATGTTAATCTACACGGGATATAGAGAAAACTACACTGTCACTGGTAAGTTGATTTTTTTGATTGTTGATATGTCAGTAATGTGCCTCTTCTTCTATACTTACTGTTATTTCAAATAATAATAATCTCTAACAGCTAAATAGCACTTTAAGGCTACAAAGCGTTTTAAAAATATGATCTCATTTTATCCTCAAAACAGCTCTGTTAGGTAGGTGAGATGATTTTATTATCATCATTTTACAGATCAGAAAAGTGAAATATAGTAAAGTTATGTGACTTACTTAGGATCATACAATAAATGTCTGAAAGCTGGATATAAACTTAGGACTTCCTGACTTCAAATTCAGAGTACAAATCTAAATGTAAGTTCAGTAAAACTGATGTTAAATACTATGTACACGGCAGTGTTATAGACTAAAACAAATTTATAATCTTAAAGGGCTTACAATATAATAAGTTATGATTTAATATAGTGTAATAAACTATATTAAGCATGTATGTGATGATGATTCTCTGCTGCCCCTAGGCTTTCTCCTTTATGGTTCCTTCTTGTTTCCTCCTTTCTCCTCCACAAATCATTCTATTATTCTGTCCCATTATATTATCTCCCCACCTTCATTATTCTAGATTTAAACTTGTGAGTATGAGGAACACAGAGATTTCACAAGCTTTCTGACTCCATATCATAATAGCTTCAAAAGACAATATGGTCTTGACTTATTCAGAGTAACCAAATTCCAGTTCTGTTCCATTAACATCTCAACCTATGAGGGATAGTGACTTTGCCAAACAGTTGAATGAGTAAAAATCTAAAATATAGTGCTGAAAAGAAATAGAATACTCTTTATATGACATAAAAACAGGTAAAACTGAATAGATGAAAACATGCCAACTAATTTAAAAATATATAATTCATAATACTCCTACATTATATAATGATTTCTTACATATATCTTATACATACAAACTATTTGAAAGTCCCTTAAAATATAAACTATTTTAAGGGACTTTCAAATAGTGTCCAGGCTGTGTTTGTACATAATGTGGAAAGAGTGATGACTTTTGAGATAGGAGTAAGGATCTTCATACATACATACATAGATAAATATCCTTTAATAGGCACTGAGTATCATTTAAGACCCTTATTAGTTGTCTAATCTTGGGTTAGATACTCTCAGATTTTAATTATACATTAATATTTTGTACTACCTAGCTCCCCTCCCCACCCCAAGGGGTAGACAGGAAAGTGCTTTGTGAACATAAAAATACTCATTTGGTTCTCACAGAATGTTGTAAGCTTTAGAAATAATGGACCTTAACTCAATTTTACTATCAAAAAAATGTAACACATCAAGGCTGACAACTGGGCCAAGATCTCACTAGTTATTATCAGAACTGGAACTAGGACTAGAACCCAGATTCATTGACTCTGATTTCAAAGTTTTCTTTTCATGTTGCATAGCATATCTAATATTCTGATATTTTTTGCATTTTAATTTATGAGAATAAGCTCTCCAGAAATGCAGATCACAATCCAGTTATGCTTGCACAACCCATGTTCTTCCATAAATTCACTAAAAGGCATTCATCTATTGATAGTGGATGAATATCATTAGAGCATGCAGCTATCTATTGGCTGTCCACAGAAAACCATCATGGTATATAGTAAGTAGAATGCTGGACTTAATATGAGAGATATGATTTTAATTTCTATCTCGTGTATTTATTTATAGTTGTTCTCAATTATCTAGCTTCTATGAGCCTCAGTTTCCTTATTTGCAAAATTGGGATAATAATAGCACCTACCTCTCAGGACGATTGTTAGGATCAAATGAAATTATATTTATAAAGCCCTTTATAAATCTTCAGGTTCCTTATAAATATCAGCTAACTTATTTTTAAATGTTTGCACAATGCCTGTAAAAGTAATGCTTAACAAGAGAACTGTTTGGTTCTGCACACATATATTGTATCTAGCATATACTGTGACATTTAATATGTATAGGACTGCTTGCCATCTGGGGGAGGGGGTGAAGGGAGGGAGGGGAAAAATCAGAACAGAAGTGAGTGCAAGGGATAATGTTGTAAAAAAGTACCCTGGCATGGGTTCTGTCAATAAAAAGTTATAATTATTTAAAAAAAAAGTAAGTGCTTAATAAATGTTTGTTCATTCATACTCACTTGGTGATGATATAATTTTTTCCAGTCATTTAATTCTCCATGACATTCTTAAAATTATTTTCCTTATACATCTCTAGTGTAATGTGTCATACCCCATTCCTGTCTATCATGTATCTCTTAGTTGCTCTTTGGGCAATCTTCAATGTCATTGAACCTCTTTACTAGTTATAATAATTTTAGTTTTATAATATAATAACAGTATATATATATATATGGATATGTGCATGCGTACACACACATGCACACATATATGCATGGCAGACTAAGAAATGTAATATTGGTTCAAGGAAACTGACATGTAGAACCTAGTATTGGAAGAGATCACATGGATGACAGTCCAACTTGCCAATATTTCTTAAATATTTTTGAAACTGTCAAAATGTATATTTAATAAAAATCATCCATATCGTATTTAGATTATTTTAAATAATGGTATTTTATTATATCTAATAAAACTTAAAATAAAATTATCTAAAATTAATTGTATAAATTTGTCACTAGTATCTATTCTATAAAGAAATTAATCTTAGAACTACGTAAAATTACATCTATATGTAACTGTAATATAATAGGTGGAATAAGAATAAAAAAAATTCATAGCTTTTTTAGTACTGAAATATCATCAATGACATCCTGGAACCCAATGTGACATTCCTTATCTTTGTGCCTTCCCATATTCAAAGCCAGGAGTGTAATCTTTATTCTCATCTATCCTTATCTTCCCTAATTTTCTTTCAAGATTCAGCTCAGATAACAATTTCTTCCTATCCCATTCCCCACCCTCTTTCTTTCCTCTAATCACCTTGCATTTATTTATTTGTGTACATGTTGTATATCCTTAGTAGACTGAAAATTTCTCGAGTGCAGAGCAACTTTATTTTTTTTTTCTTTGTATCTTCACCACTTTACCAAATAGTAAATATGTATCTGTAGCATTGAATTTAGTCACTAAACTGCCTACTGGATTTTTCATAATTTGGGTTCATCATATAGGATAGCCACTTATGTTGCAGATTTGCCTATTTCCATTTCTCTAACACCATGCTGAAGGTGCCAAAAAAGGTTTTGGTGCATTTGTCTTCTTATGACTTTAAGAAAAGTTCTCCCTTTTCTGCTTAGGGAACAGCAAAATAATTTTATGGCTGTAATTCATTCACTAATTCTATCTTTCATCCTTCCATGATTCTCTGACATCTCCCACATGCCACAAATGACCAGAAATTCCATAGCCAAGAATATGCCTGGTATTTTCTCTTTTGTAAGCAAAAGTAGGTCTTGTTTTTTTCAATAAGTTTATTGTTAAAAGTGGATGCTGCTAAGAGACCATCCTTCACAATGCTGTTAAGATTGAAGGAAATGAGAAACATTGCATTTTAAAGCAATCTTACAAGATAAAAAACATGTAAGTTTCCTTATTTTATATCTTTAGTTATTCCAAACATCATGAAACACACAGGTCAGAAAATGATAGAAAGGACTCATCTCTGCCATTTTCCTGATGAAAATCATTACCTGCTTTGGCCTAGTGACCAACTGGCTGTATACAGGGATCATCAAATTAGAATTCAAATTGACCTTGATCAATTTGATAAATGTTCCATTTTGAAATATAATAAAGTCCAATAGGGAACAGAACAAGGTAGTATAATTACAGATGACAAATTATACCTACATAAAATGGAAAATATAGGTTATAAACAAATATGACATTGAAATATATGAAAAACAAAGTAGAATACACATTGAAAAGTAGTTTAGCATGTAGCTTTTTAGTGGAAAAGCTAATTCTTGCAGAATTAGAAGCTGTAAGGACTGTGACATAATTCTTCTACTCAAATGAACATTGGTCAAGCCCTTCACTAATATCATAGCTAATTGGATGTTGTTAATTTTATGAAGGATTTATGAGAACTGAATTAGATTCAGAAACCAATGGAAATTTTCAATGACTGAAAAATAATATCTATGAAATAGGATTATTTAGCCAATAGAAAGGAAAACTAAAGTATGTTTTAAATATATATTAACAATGAGCTTTGGTTATATAGGGATTTATTAAAAGAAAACATGGATTTGTGTATATCTATCTATAGCTATATGTAGATATAGATATACTTGTATATCTATATATATACATATATATTTGTCTAATTTGAAATAGTCTTTTACCCCCAAAGCAATCAAAAATTGAGGAACTACCCACAGAAGAAGGGCAAAAAAAAATGTTCATGTTAAAATACCAATGTGGCTTTTTAAGTATTTTTAAATGTTTAAGTCCCTTGGAACTTTTCTAAACATGAAGTAATTCAACATATACATTTAACATGCATACTAAATTCCCAAAGAAGGAAATTGTGAAATTATAGCAGATAATGGATCTGTTTGTGAGGAGGAGGAAATCCTTAGTTGGGCCATATGGATAAGTTACTCTTTAGAAGAATTGTTAAGGAAATTGTTAGGAAAATTGTCTGACAGACAAGAAATTCAAAAGGAGAAGGAGCTAGGGACAGTTATAAGGGTAATCTATCTCAAAAGGAAAAAGGAAATAGAGAAAAGGGGGAGGATATCAAATAAATTGAGAAAGGAATTGGTTAAAATTTTAACCAGCTAGGTCTAAAGGGCCCCAGTAGGAAAGGACTTTACTTCTCCAAAGACCAAAAGATGCTTTAGAGGGCAATAGTTTTAACTGGGACTAGAAAGTAGAAAAAGAACAGATTAAATAGTGAACTTTAAACTTAAGGATAAATCCCTTAAAGAATGGTCTTTAGATTTAGATGCTAAAGAGAAAAAGAGAGGGATTGTTTAGAGTTTTAAACATCACAAACTTACAACATTTAATTGTATTAATTTGTTGTTTCAAGGGACAGAAACAGAAAAATAAAAGGGATACAGAATTTGGTTTAATATAAGGGAAAACATTCAAATAGTGCTTGTTTCTGGAACTAATAGGGACCTTGTCTCTGGAAATATCAATCAAAAAATAATTGATCATCTGATAGGAATGTCATAGCACACACCTAGAAACACATGTATACAAGTATACATACATATACATACACATGTACATGTAAACATTATGTATGTATACACACACATACATATATATATATATATATATATATATACACACACATAATTTCCCCAACTTGTATTTATTCTAGTAACATTTAGTCATTCATTTGAACTGACTTTAATGCAATAGAATAAGAGATGACATAAATAAGAAAATGGGGAGAAAGCTAGGTTTTAGGAAGATAATTTTTGATAGAGATCTCTTCATGATCCTGAGATCTATCAGTGTAGAATACATCTGGGGAATGGTATCATCCTGTGTTTCATAAAGTGTTCATTTGAAGTTGATACTGCTGACAGTGATTGCTTATCTAACTGTATGTGTGGATATAGCTGAAAAGATTAGAGAAGTTTTTCTAGTTTTTTTCCATGTAAAAATTGACCTTTGGCTTGTAGGTGGAGCAATTATATTTGAAATTGGGGACCATTTGCAACAATATATTCAGCAATGTCAAGAAATGCATTACTTTAGCTATCTTTTCCTAAAGATATTAAAAATGAAATTAGACAATCAATAGTTTAGGTATCCCCCACATTTTTTTTAAAAGTAGTATGGGACATAAGCCCCAAGCATCTTCCAGACTTATGTTTCTGATTTTGCCCTATTACTTCTGATTAGAATCTGTCAAATTATGTTAATATTTCTTTTCTTTCCATAGTAGAAAAGTCTTTAGAAGTTGGCATAATTTCTTCCCTTAATGATGTGGAGTCCAAAATAAGTCCTTTTTCCTCTTCTACTCCTTCAGTGTTTGCTCCTGTTAGACATTGAACTGAAGTACTTGGTTTCCTTTACAAGAAACAGATTGATTTTGCTGCCATAGAGTATACAGGTAAAAAGTGAAAGCATTTCAAGTCAGAATCTACTTACCATCGTGGTGGTATGGATTTTTTCCTCTTCTTAAATATGAAGCATTAAAACTCAAAGGCATTTCTGCACCTTGAGTTAGTACAAAATATATTTAAAAATGCATACAGTTCAAATTTTTTGCCTCACATAGGCCATAAGCTAGTAGTATGGTGGGTCAGTTCTGACACTGAAAAATGAATCCAGTTAGAGAACCTCCCGAAGGCTGTTGATGTTTGCTATAATAAATAGCGCACACTTTAAGTCAAACTTTTTCATTCTGTATTCAAAGGTAATGGATTTTTCGTAACCATAGTAACCTTGGTATATTTCTGGATAAATACATGAGGTATATACATTCTAGTTTTATTTTTGAATATAAACTACCACATTATGTATTACTAATAATATGAAAAATAGGATGTAGGTTAGTATAATGACAGCTTAAACGAGTATGCATTTTTCTTCTGCAAAAAATAAATATTTATCAAAAGTATAGGTTCAATTAATTTTTCCCCAGTTTTGTAGTATTCTTGTAGTGCCATTTATCTTTTTTTGCAAGATCTCCATTAATCTCTTATTTCTGTCCCATAACAAGATTTTTAAGAATTTTGAGGTAAAAACAATTGTGTTTCAAAGCTTATTATTAAAAACATTATCAAAAGATTGAAAGACCTATTTTGGGATCACCACAAGAGGTTTCTGTGCACCATTTAACATTATACAAGGAATCTGTACAGTGGTTGAAAGAAAAAAAAAAAAAAAACTAAGAAAATGTTCAGTTTGCCAGGATTGTTGCAAAGTTCAGGTCAGATGGCATCCTGATTGATGATGACTATCCAAACTGTAGCCAACCTGAGCATTCTCATTTCAAATGAGCACCTGGAATTCCTTAAGAAGTTTGTGGTAATGCTTCAGAAAATCAGCCAAACTTTCAGATACTTAGGGATACTGAAATCGCATGGAAGCTAGAAAGCTAGATTAAGAATGAGGAAAGGATCATTGCTTGTAATACCATGAGCACAATTTCTGGGCCAACATTTTTGATCCTCTTCTGAAATTAATCAAATTACGATTGTCCAAAGATGGATTGTTTACAATACCTACTTTTCCATGCCATTGTTCAGGGAAGTTAAATAATAAAAGATAGCCAACAAAGAGATGGAAATGGATTGGACAGGAGCAAGTGTGCATGTGTTTGGCAAAGTTAAATAGTAATAACTTTAAATATTTTACATTTTAAGATGTTTAAATTATCATCATTGGTTTCTAAATTCCTTTGGCATGAATAATCAGGAAAAAGAATTAAAAATTCATGCAACTTTTTAAATGCCTTGTTATAATCTATAAAACAATCACCATATCATACTCATTCTATGACTGACCTATTAGTGAATTAACATGAAAGGAATTTAATTTATTTTTCTATTTATATATGTCCCTCTTGATCTTGCAATTAAGAGAATAATTTTTGCACTATGCATTACATTTAATATCTTTTAGTCATTTAAAGCAAGGCAGTCCATTTTACTTTAAACAATTTTTCTAAAGAATTTGACAATGGTGAACTATAGTATTATAAAATGAATTTTATTCCCAAACTATGGTGATTTTATTTGTTTGAAAAGGTTTTTCTATTGTTATGACACAATTTCACTCACACAACACACATTTTTCACTACTATGTCTTTTATTTTACTTTTTTGAAAAATATAATATTATATTCAGATACTCCCAGTCTTATAAGTTATATAGCTCTAAAGTCTGTTAATACTTATTTTCCCAATCTATAAGTTGTAGCATGAATGTACCACAGAGTTTGCAAGATTCTAAATAAGATAACCCCATTCAGTAAGTCATTATGTCTCTAATTACAATTAACATTATTAGTTTATGCCCTCCTTGTACAATTTATATTATATAATATTAAGTTGTGCAAGGTCTAAGAAATCTTAAGACTAAAAAGACAGGGAAAAGTTATAATCTGTGCAAAGAAGTTTCGGAACTTGTTACTGAATTCTTAACCTTGTGAACAAATAAGCTAGAGTAGTTATTCAAAGTATAACTAAGCATGGGGTTCTGAGGTTAATGCATATTGAATGTGTGTGCTTCTTTTTTTCCTTTCTCTTTTTTTTTCCTCCAAGAGTAATTTTTATTCAGTAATAGAGGGTCAAGTGAAATAAAATTGTCTCTCATAACTACTTTAATGCCAATTGTACATTAGGGATTGTTGTTCATAGGATCAGTGATTCAGAGTTGGAAAGTACCATAAAGGTCACATGGTCCAACCCCCTCATTTTATAGATAAAGAAACTGAAGCTCTGAAGGCCTGTGACCTGCCCTAGATCACAGGTAGTAGATTGGAGAATCAGATTTCAAACTCAAGGCCTCTAACTAAACCTCAAATTCTCTCTTATTAATTTTAATTGATTTTTCATTTTAGTAAATAAAATTATGATATAAATGATATGTATAGCTTTAATTTAAAATTAAGATGACATTCCCATACAGACTTTGAATGGATTCTGTAAGTTCTATTACCACTTGAAAAAATGAAATGCATTATCATTTAAGTTATAAAATCATTTGCTCTCAAAGAATTGCAATGACCCATAAGTTTTATTTTATGTATTATGCTCTAAGCTTAGTGAAAAGGACTCAATATGTATCTAAAGGGATTTGACAAAGGCAGAGTAAGAGCAACTATAGGAGAAAGAAGACTAAATTTGGAAGTCAAACTCTGTGGTCACAATTTAACTATGTGACCTTGGGCAAGGCATTTAATTTCACCTGTCAATTTCCTTGATTATAAAGTGAAAAGTTTGGATTAGATAACCTCAGAAGACCATTCTAAATTATTCTTTGAATATAAATACAGAGCTACAATTTTGAAAGAGATAGTCAAGGATCTGAGAATGGGAGAATAGAGCCATGGAGAAATAAATAAAAGGATAGATTATTATATTTGAAGAATAAAAAGCAGAAGATAATCATTCAATGTCTCTTTTAGTTTCATGATTTTATGACCTGTAATTTCTAGGTTGTTTAAATAATATCCCCTAGGCCAGGTCAGGCCAGGTCAGATACCTCTAGTAATTAAGTGGCAGTAACAATTGTCTGGGAAAAAAATGAATAAAGAAGTATTTGGGAGATAAGATTCTTCAACTTTTGCCTTACTTCCCTAAAAAAAATGACAATTTTGATAATGTGCCAAATGTCCATGATCAAAATAAATGTATATGTTGACATAGAATTTAGGTTGAAAGTTGGAGATCTCTGAGTTATGTGGAGCCATATTACTTAAGTAATATGATAGCATTTATTTCTCCAGAACATGTGTAGTCTGGTTCTGTCAGACTGATAACCTCATATCCCTGTATACTCCTTATGCCCAGTTCTCTGTGTGCTTTTACATACAATGTTCCTACTAGCTGGAACATTTCTCCCTACCTTATTTAAATCAATTCAGTTCAATAAAAACTTATTAATAGCCTACTGTGCTCAGTGCCAAACAACAGACTAGACTGACCATGTTTGAAAGCCTGCTTTAATAAAGTCCCACCTACTCTTTGAAAGTTTCTTTGACAATTTTGGTCTATACTGTTTATTTTCCCCCAAAATTTTATATCACACTTCATTACTTCATTAGACTCATTGAATGTTCAACTTTGAAGAGACTTACGAGGTCATCTAATCTTAGACTATATTCCTTGATGTCCACACTTGTACATAAGAAATCTAGTCATAACTTCTTCCTGACCTGGTATCCAAGAGGTACAGTAGATAGAGCATTGGCCCTACAGTCAGGGAGACCTGAGTACAGATACTTCTTAGGACACTTAATTAGCTGTTGACAATGAAAAGAACACTAATTCTTAAATACAAAGCCTGATGTGAGTTGGTTCTGCTATTTGTTATTTATAAATGATTTTGAGGGAATAAGTGAAGGTAACTGTCTTGGTTATCAAATATGACATAGTAGAAAGAGCATTAGCTTTGAAATCAAGGAATCTTTGTTCCTTATTGCTTTTTAAAAACCCTTTACCACCTTTACTAAGCAATATCTTCTCCAGTGAATTCAAAGTATGTAAATTTATTTCATAATTGGCATCCTAGTAACAGTTATATATCAACAACGATCCCTTCCAACGTGATATACTCTTTCCTTCTTCAATGACTTCAGGGTCTAGATCCTGATTTGTCTTCCTCATCTACTGGCCTCATAATAGGGAATTTCATCATATGAATTCATACTATTGATCTTGTGGATCAATTTATATGAATTGATACTCCAAAATTCCAACTTTCCATTTTCTCAATCTAGGCCTGATATTCTATTCTACCTACCATTTATATTTATTTAACAAATAATTATGCCCCTGATCTTGCCATCACCCACAAGTTTTCCATTTCCATACTAATTTTGAAATTTATTTATCTGATCATAATCTTTTGATTCCATTTTTCCTTCTATCTTGTGACTCAACTCTGTTCTCCACTTTTATTCTCATCTCCATTTTCTTTATTCTCCTACTCTTTCACCCTGACATTAGTCTATTTCTGTCTGTCTGTCTGTTATCTTCCATATCTCCTAGTGAATCAGTTCAATTCTTAGCTTTACTTGGAATTTGAATCTCTTGTCACTTAGTTATAGAACCATTTGTGCCATGCTAAACTTTAACCCTGGATTACGCCTAACATTTACCTTTTTCATTTCTACTTACATGCTGTTGAATGGAGCTAGAACAAATGAGGAAACTGTGCTAATTGTGTTTGCTATCAATTTATGTTATTGACTCTCAATCAGGCCCTTACTAAAATAAACAATCCCTTTTATACTTTCCTAATCAATATGTTCTTCTATTCTAAATCTTGTCAGTTTTCCTCAAACTTTTCTCAACAGTCCCTGCCCTACCCTATTAAATAAAGAGCTAAATTAACCACAAAATTTAATCATTTGCTGAGAGCTCAAACTTCTCCATTCATCCTCTTTTCAAATCATACAGGTTTCTCCCCCCCCCCCCCATTATCTTTCCCTTCTCTCCAGACTGGATTGAAGAGGTAGTCTTTGTTCTCATTTCAAGATCTACCTTCTATATTTTTCAAATGAAATAATATTTCTAAAAAGTACTTAGTTCAGTGCCTGACTCACAGTATATACTACATAAATGATTATTTACTCCCTCTTTCCTTTTGCAGGAGACTTTTCCTGGGGAGAGGGGTCCTACTCTTCCTCTCCTCCATGACTGCTAATAACTTTCATTTTCAGATTACTAACATTTGCTTGGAGTGGAAAACAGTTTCCTTGGAGGGTCTCTGAGGTTAGCCTTACCTCTCTGGTATGTTTGGAGTTAGATAATTTCTATCTACATAAGTTTAGGTTCAAATAATATTAAAAAATAATAAAGTAAATACTTAATGACTTCTGAGACACAGTTCAACTCTTAAACTTATCATCCGTAATCCAAAAAATGTACTTGTTGTTCACTTGTTTTAGTCTTATCTGACTATCCTATGCCCATTTAAGATTTTCTTGGTAAAAAATACTGGGATGTGGTCATTTTTTTTTTTTTTGGCAATTCATTTTCTGGATGAAGAAACTGAGACAAAAAGGGTTGAGTGATTTGTCTAGTGTCACAAAGCTAAGGAGTATGTGAGGCTAGATTTGAACTAGACTTCAGTATTCTTTCTACTGTGTACTTAGCTGCCCCAAAGATTTAGAGTACAGTAATAAGAACTCTGGAGTTGGCATTAACATACATGTGCATCTCCAGTATATTGTCAGAGTCACACTGAGAAAGTCATATAAACTTTCTAGCCCTTAGTTTCCTCATCTATAAAAAGAGTGTTATGTTTACTGATTTTTAAGGTCCCCTCCCCATTTCTGACTTCAAAGTTGTTTTTTTTATTCTTTAAAAGGGAGGAGAAAGTGTATGCATGGACTTTTTGCAGCTACAGGTATAGTACAGAATTTATTACAAATTATAAGCTTCCCGTTCAATAGTCCATTCCCAAATTAATATGTACTAGGCAAGAATGGAGAAGACTGAACTGATATAGTTGTGTCATTGACTATGCAAACATAGGTTCCAAATCAAAGGGCAAATGGCTTTGAACTTCAAATGGAAGCATCTAATCAATTGGACTTAACAATACAGATGCAAAGCATGGGGGAGGGGATAGAGAGAAAGGCATTATGTTTATTTGTTAGCAGCTCTGTTGTATGATCTTTTAGTGCTGTGCATTAGTGCAGTGTTAAATAAAATCTGCTTATTTAAAATCCTTTTAAATAGTGTTTAAATATTTCCTGCTGATACAACCTGCTAAAGTAGTTATCCTTGCTACAGATTTCAGTTAACCTTGTCGCAGATACTAAGCCTGAAGCTACATAGATTTTTAGGGGCCTTGATTATGGAGTAAACCTAATGGTGTCATTATAAAACCACAGCTGGACAAGCTTTAGCATCCTTGTTCTTCTATCCGATTTAGATAACTCGGCATACTCGAGGAGAGCTCTGCTAACTGACCCTGAGCTCTCAGGCTATTAGGGCACCATTTTCTAAAAATATGAGTCAAATTATGGGCAGAAAGGGATTAATGCCTCTAAAGCTTGAACTTGTATAGAAATATATCCTGTGCACAGAAGTTGGGGGCAATTTAATATTAATGGATCGACTAGACAAGAAACATCCATGTTGATAAGGTAGAGTTAAGCTTAAACTCTTGTCTCATGCCATGCTATTGTCAATAGATTCCATTATTTTGTAGGCAGTACTTATTAATCATTCATATTTCTATAGGATTTCATTCCTTTGATATCTAAAGGTAAAAGCTGAATTTCTAAAAATTATATCTTTTTCATATATATATAAATTGATTCACAGGGAGACTCAGGTTACTTACTTCTTTGAGTAGAGCAATGAGTCAGTGATGGAACTTGGAAGAGAACCAAATTCTTTCTCTCCCACTGCAGTCCATCTACTTGACTGTGCTGCCTCATATTAGAAATGAGTTATTTTAGAATATATTTTATTTAGTCTGTGCCAAGAATTTGAATACTTGAAAAGCAGTGATTAGTAATTAGAGATTCATTCTGGACTCTAAAAAACAAACATATTTTTTTGGCTCACTTTCACTGCATATTCAAACCTGATAAATAAAGGAAATAACTGCCAACTGCTTTTCTACCTTCTTTTCACTCCTATTGTGAATAGGGATTATGCTCTAAATTTCATTTCTTTAAGGAAGATTTTTAAGATATTGCCCTCTTTTACCTCTTCTTGTCAAGCCATTCTCATAACCTAAAAGCTATTTATTTTTATGAAAATTATTCTCTTAAAATGCTGTTTTTTTACTTTTGTTTTTATTTGGGTTACCTTATATATCTAGCTTTTCATATAACTTTCTACTCCTTTTCTATCTCAACTTCCTCACTGCCTTTCAAATAGTGAAATCAAGAAGAGCACCCACTCTAATTAAGTACTCCATGTTCTACACCAGAACATTGGCCCGCAGGAGTCTTAAAACTAATTTAACAGTGGCTCACCTACTGTGAGTTTATGCTTTGATTTACAAAATACGGTTCTTCCTGTGTCTCTAATAGCCTGTATGAAATCACAGAACTTTATAGTACCAAAGCAGGCATTGAGATTTTCAATCCATTTCTATCTTAATAACTCAAATTAATCTCATCAATCTTAATCAGTATATATGTATCATATTTTATCTGTTTTGATATTGTGATGAATCTATAAGCTTTTTAGTGCAGGTATTTCCTACATATATCTTCTCATCCTGTTATTCTTGGTGAGATGCATTATCCACAAATGGGGAATGTACTTACTGAAAGTAATAGAAGACCATTGTGGTTGTAGGGTATAGTCCTGGGCCTGGAGTTAGGAAGACCTCAATTCAAAGATGATAACAATGGCCTTAGACTTTGGCTGTTTGACTATGGGCAAAGCTCTAAAATGAAGATTTTTCCTTTAGAGTTTTATCATGAGAATCAAATGAGTTATTTTTAAAGTGCTTTACAGTTTAGCACATAAAAGGTATATAATGAATGCTAGTTTCCTATCTCTGTATCTCTGAATCTGTCTCTCTTTCTCTGTCTCTATTTCTTTTTGTCTCTCTCCCTCTTCCTTTCTCTCCCTCCCTTTCTCTGTCCCTCTTCCTCTCCCTCTCCTTCCCTCCCTCCCCCCTCTCTCTTTCTCCTTCTCCCTCTCTTTTTCTTTCTCTCCCTTCTCCTCCCTCTCTCTCTCTCTCTCTCTCTCTCTCTCTCTCTCTCTCTCTCTCTCTCTCTCTCTTTCTCTCTCTCTCTCCTCCCTTATCCCTCCCTCCCTCCCCTCCTTCCTTATTATTCTCCCTTCCTTTGTTCCTTCATTTATGTTAAAGGTATCCATCTTTCATGCTTCCTTTATGATTGATCCATTTTCTTTTCTTTTCTTATCTTTTTTTTTTTGCCTTTTTTTTAACTGAGGCAATTGGGCTTATGTGACTGCCCAGAGTCACATAGCTAGGAGGTGTTAAATGCCTGAGGCCAGATTTGATCTCAGGTCCTCCTGACTTCAGGGCTGGTGCTCTATCCATTGCACGATATAGCTGCCCCTCTTTTCTTTTTTTTAGATAAGAACATCTTATAGATAACTTTTTATGTTTAAATCATCAATGGTATTATGTTTCACCCTATTTATATATGTGAGTCACCATGTGATTCTTTATTGCCCTTTTGGTATTTTTTCCTCTGAGATTCATAGCTATTTTCTGTGATTTATTTCCATATAGGATCACTGAAATAGTATTAATTTAAAATGCAGAACTTCATATCAACAAATTATTTGGTATTTTTGAATTTTTTTTTCAATTTTCAACAGAACTTATCACACACACACACACCTGCACATAGATACACACATACACCCATGCATAAACAATAAGATGGACTAACTCACTGGGTATTTTATCCAATGAATATCATGATTGGACTTTTGGTGCTTTACTTATATTTTTCCAGAGCAAATGTGCTATCATTAAAATTATAATTTAAGGGAGAAGGATTTGAAATTTTCCATTACTTGTAGATTTTGGATTGATTAAAGCCATGGTTTGTGAGTATTTAGAGAGTTGGTAATCACTAAGAGATATGATAGCTCCATCAAAAACAACTCATGGTAGACTAATGTAATTTCATTTTAATTTTGGACAGGGTTATTAGATTACTAATTCCATGAAATATTATAGTCCTTGTATATCTAAATTTCAGCAAAACCTTATGCTATCCCAAATCCTTGATGTCACCCTACTCCCATGCCTGGAATTCTTTGTTTCTTCTTCCCAATATCCTAGAGTTCTAACTTCTTACTCAGTCTCAGATAATCATCTTTTTTTCAGAAGTGGTTTCTGATGCTTTCTAATTCTTGTGTCTTCCCTCTGAGATTAGCTTCTCTATATGTTATATTTATATGATTTGTACATAATTGTTGGCATATTGACTCCCCCAGTAGATTATGAGCTTCTCGAAGGTGGGAACTATTTTGGCCTTTCTTTGTATCCCTAGAATAATTCTTCGCATGTACTAGATGCTCAATATATGCTTGTCTACTTGATTAATCTATTCTTGTTGAAAAGATGGATATATGATTATATGATTAAGTGAATTCACAACTGATTTAAAAACAGGACCCACTGAATAATCATTAATAGATAGTGAATAAACTGATTGATAGAATGAAGATCTAAAAAGATTGTTATAAGCTAAAATGACGGACTGAATCTAATAAAATAAAATAAAATCCAATAGAGGATTCCAAAAATCTGCTTCATGAATAATGTGGCTGGGGTAGTTCACATAGGGAAAAACAAAAACAAAAACAAACATAAACATATCCTGAGGATTTTATTGGTTTGTAAACTCAAAGTTAATCGACACTATGACATGGAAGTAAATGACAGTGACCACAACAACAAAATAATGCTTTCTGATATTGCATTGAAAGGCCAGTGTCAATGACAAGTTCAATAGAAAAACTAAGAGCAATGGGTAAAATTTACAAAGAGTTTCACTTGTTGTAAAGAAAATTTTTGGAATAATTAGAATTATCCAGAAGCAAAATGTGTTATATTATGGGGTTGTAGATCACTCCTGGTAGAGATCTTTGATTGAATCCTTTTCAGGGACAATCAAAGGATGTTTACATTTGAATCCAGAAAGGATTTTATTGATCAGGGAAACCATTACCCTAATTTTACAATGAGGAAGGTAAGGTCCAAATAGGAAGTAACTTGCCTATGATCACAGCTAATGAGTAGAAGCTGTAGGGTTGGAACTCAGGTTCCCTTAATTTAAATTCAAGGTCCTATCTATTATGTTATGCTGCCTTTTGTACCCTGTCCAGATCTGGGTAGACTAGATGGCCAGCTTATGAATTGTGGTTTGTGAACCCATATGGGGTCTTGTAACTAAATGGGGTCACAAAATTATGATTTATTATCAGTAAATGTTTGATGCCTATTTTATATATGTTTATGCCTGGGGACATGTAAAATTTTCTTAGATGAAAAGGGGTTGTGAGTGAAAAAAGTTTAAAACGCCTTGGACTAAAAGACCTTGAGTTTTCCTTCCAAATTGGTTTCTGTGAACCTTGAATATAGGAGCATTTGGAGAACATTTTCCATTAGAAGGGGATCCTCTTATGTACAGACTCCATGCAGAATATCCTTTTTAGCACTAGAAGGCATCTCAGGTGAGCTCATATTTTATACTATCATATTTCCTTTGATGTTAATACACAACAGGCTATTGAATTAAGTTCTATAGTAGTCACATCTTTCATCTTTTATTGTACTTAAGAAATAATGCCACATTCAGATTGATAATTTTTTTAGGCAATGAAACTAGAGAAATATAAAAGTTGCAATTTAATGGACGCCTGGCTTACAGGTTCTCAATTTTCAAAGAGAGAAACAAAGAATTGGTATCATCTAATTCCCAAAGATACCTAGAAACCTCATTTTATGAGTAGTTAGATGGTACAATGGATAGTACACTGGGTCTGGAATTAGAAAAATTTGAGTTCAAATCTATCCCCAGACACTTAATAGCTATGTGATCCTGGCTAAATCATATACCAATTGTTTGCCTCAATTTCCTCAATGTGAAATTGGAATAATAATAACATCCACCTTTCAGGATTGTTGCAGAGGACTTCCAATATGACTTCATTATTTCATTGTAGTTCAAGCAATAGAATATGAGCAAGAAAGGAGGAGGAAGATGATAAAGGTAAACCTGGTTGGGGGCTTGGAAAGGAGTAAAATGTTATGGGACAAGGGATTTGAAAATAGGAGATAATGAAACATTTAAATAGGTATGTGGTCAAGAACAGTAAAAGAGGAAATTAAAGCCAAAGTAAGGGAATATACCAAGGAGTGGAAAAATGATGGGTATTACCTTGATAATTATGGCTTCTGAGGTCCTTTCCAAATCTCCCCTGTTCCTATGATTGGGGATCTCAATGAGAAGGACAATGAGGTTTAGAAGGAGGGATATGTAAGAACAGATGAATTAGAAAATCATAATCAAATAAATGAATTTTAGAATTTTTATTCTTAGAAATGATATATTTATTAGTCTTAGGAAAAATAAGCTTAGTATAGAAGTACAGTGAAAGAACAGGTGATGAGCATTGAGAAGAATAAGGAACTTGGTAGGTCAGGGTAGTTGAAGGAACATCAACATGTATGATGAAATTATCCAGGATATAATCAGGGACAGATTAGAGAAGATTAGAGATGTGATCTAGGTATTGAATTAAGAGAAAAGAAAGTCAACTGGGGGACTGAAGGGAATTGCCACCAGTATCTGGATTAAGTGTTGCAACTGCATGAAGTGAACCTCTGATTGTTGCATGATAGCAACTGTAGGAGGAAGGTTTGAAAGTAGTAGTAGGCAGCAAGGAACATGTTGTCTCTCTCTGAGAATCATATTGAGGTACAGGAGAGAATAAAAAATTAGCATTGGAAAGATCATTTCATAGGTGTTAAATGCTTCCTGAGATTTGCAAAAAATTTTACAACATATGATTAGATTTTTATCCTCATATGATTGATACCATCAAAGGTGTTGTTCTCATAAGCTGCCTTTAAGTGGTAGAGGATACCTATTACAATTATTTATTAGAATTTAGGGAGGTATATTTTTGTAAGGCAAAAAAAATGATGACAATTATCTTAACCTAGTCTATTCTATTTGGCATTGTCAACATTAATACCACAGTGACATCTTCATTATGACCATCATGATTACTCTCTTTCCCTTTTTCTAATAACTCAAACCTATTCTACATCTTTAAATACTCTCTTCTCCTTTGCTCTAATTTTTAATGAAGAATTATTTCTTTTCCATTTCAATGTTCACTCTGGCACTTAAGTCTTAGATCCCATTCCCTCCCATGTCTGTCAGGAACATGACCCATCAATCATTCCCTCCCTGTCATCTTGTTTCTCCTTATTGACTGACTACCTTTCCAATGCCTTACATGTACCAGCCTTTCTCCTCATCATCAAACACACAAACACATTCTTTTGAAGTCTTATATCTCACTTCTTACTGTCAAACTCCTGGAATGAATTCTATACTTCAGAACCCAAATATCTCTCAGTCCTTAGCAATCAGTGTACCAACCTTATAACGGTATATAAAGTTCTTTCTTAAATGTTATAAGTGATCTGTTAATCACCACATTCAGTAATCTTTCCTTAGTCTTCATCTTCCCTATAGCTTTGTTACTGTTAAGCCCTCTGTCCTCCTAGATACTCTATCTTCCTTGGTTTTCATGACATTATTATTCTCTACTGTTCATTGTATTTGACCTTCTTAGCCTATATTACTCTATTACCATCCATTTTTACCCCCTAAGTTGAGTTTTCCTCAAAGCTCTATGGGTCCCTTGTTGCTCTTCCTTTTTCAGTCACTTCTTTAATGATTTCTCCTCGAGGGGAGGGATTTTTGTCCCTTCAGTATCTGTGTGTATTTCTAGTACTTAGCATGGTGCCTGTAGTGTCTGATATATAAGAACTCCTTAATTTCTCTATTTCTTCTCTCCCTCTTTCCCTCTCTTCCTCCCTCTTCTTCTCTTTTCTTCTTTTTTCTTCTTATTCCTTTATTTTCCCTTCTTTCTCCTTTTTTCTTCCTTCTAATTTTCCTTTCTCTGTTTCTCTATATTTGTTTCTCGAGATTTTTCTCTATGTTTTTCTCTTTCCGTCTAAGTTCCTCTCTTTCTCTTCTTTCCCTCTCCCTCACTCTCTGTTGCTGTTTCTCTCTTTTCCTCTATGTCCCTCTCTATATTTTGTCTATTTCCCTCTCTCTTCTCCATCTTTGCCTTTACTTTTCTCTTCCTCACTTGCCCTCTCTCTCTTTCTATTTCCCTTTATCTTCTTCCTAACATCCCTGTACACACACTCTTTTTCTCAACTGATTCTCCCTATTTTGTCTAGACTAGAAGTGCAGCAGCCATCATGGTCAGATCCAAATGCTTTGCTCCATTTCCAATATGGACAAGTTTTGCTTTCTATTTGCAGCTTGGGGGAGGGGGGTCCTTTTTCCTTGAGACTTACCATACTGGTGTCAATCTTAGTGTTACTAAATCTCAGAAATGCAGAGCATAAGAAATCCACCGATCCAAAAATTAGGAATTAAAGTCAGGTACTATGCTGGTTTCTTGAAATGACACTCTTACTACTGCTTTCTTTCACACTACCTCTTCCCCATGCTGTAAATTAATTCTGTGCCAATATCTTCCTTGCAGAATTTTTATCTCCCTTTAAGGGTCTGTTCATGGGACTACCTCTGGAAAATTTTCCTGATCCTCCATGTGGATCATATTCTTTCTCTTACAATTATCTACAATTATCTATATGCAAGTGCTCCCATAGCAGAATGTAAGCTTTTTGAGGAACTAGCTCATTTTGCATTGATTCTTCAGCATTTAGAGTAATGCCTTATTGCTATGTTTTGTGCTTATTAAGTGTTTGTTGCAATGAAGGAAAAAAATTTAGATGTATCTTTAGATCATATATTTGCTTTTTATTCAAAATAAGCCTATTGATTCACAGGGGAGGCATAATGGTATTATGCAATGATTTATTCTGATTAAGTGAATTTCTGAAACAAAACAAAACAAAATTTACCTAAATTGTATAAGTTAAAGAAAATCAGGTTCAATGCTACAGCTAGACTACTAATTGAGGAACTACTGAGTAATTGTAGTTACTGTAGATACTGAGTATCCAAAGTTACAGTCTATGTAGAAAACACTTTGATTACAGAAAACAATATATCTCATTCCACTGGTAACCATGTACTAGCAAACTGTTGTTAGTACAATGTAGAAATAATGTGGGAAAACAAATTATCCTATATACCCTTTTGGGAGGACTGGAGAAAATGTCTAGGCTTCCCTATTTTTGGTCACATGGCCCCCAAATGCTCTCCTTTTATTTCTTGCTGTAATTCTATTTGACCTTGTAGCCAAACTTTGTTTTGGAGTTATTTTCTTCTTTTGGTTTATGTTTTAGGAGTCTCTGCTTTGATAATAATTCTTTATTGTTGTGTTTTAATTAAAAAAAAAAAAAAAAAAAACAAAAAACTTCTTTCTTCCAGACTTACTTCCTGAATTGGGATTTTATGTTAGAATAAGTTACATTCTATGAATTTCTGGAAAAAAAGTCTTGGAGCTTTATATGGTCCAGATCTGTGTTATCTAGTATTTCACCATTGTATTTTTGAGTTCTGTGTCCTTTAAGATCTCAGACTCTGCTCAGGCTTTGGGAGGATGCGGGTTTTCAAGCTGTTGTAAGTGATCTAATCTGGGACACAGTCAACTGCAACTTCAGAATGATGGAATCATAAGATCATTCCTATTCTGCAGGTACTGCCCTGCTCTCTCATCTAGGTTCTGAGTGACCTTGTCCTGAAGCTAGATTAATAGAACTATAGGTCCATACCTGGTCAACAGCCTGTGCTCTGTCATATACCTTTGGGACAAGGATATGTCTTAAAATCATAATGGTATATCCACCCCTGGGCTAAATCCACAAACATAGCTTCAGGCCACACTAACACAGCATTGGTCCTACTAACGATTGATGTCCGTTGGTTGACCCAGATCTAAAATCAATGTGAGAGAGTTTGGGTTCCAACTCTTGTATATGGGATGTATATTTGGTAGTAGGTTGTTTCTTCTTGGATTTCCAAATCACTACTTCATCTAGAGAGTTCTTCCTGTATCTTTGAATAGTTGAAGCAGAGAATTGGCTATATTGCTTTTTCCTACTCTATCATCTTTACTGGTTTCTGCAATATACATATTATTTTAAAAGTAACAAAATTGTGTTTTCCATTTGGCCACATAATATTTATGCTATAGTATTTTGTTTCAGTTTTTTTGGTTTTTTGTTTTTTTTTTTTTGTCTCCATTTGGGATTTTCTGGCAAAGATACCAGTGTGGCTTATCATTTCCTTCTCTAGCTCATTATAGATAGGGGCACTGAGACAAACAGGATTATGGCACCTGCATAGGGTCACATAGCTAGTAAGTGTCTGAAGTCATATTTTAATTCAAGAAGATGAGTCTTCCTGATTCCAAATACAGTATTCTATCTAGATGCTCTGTTTTTTTTTTTTTTTAATGATTTCTTAATTTGGAGATCTTTTGAAATGATAGACATCATTACCTTCCAATGCATTCACACATAAAAGATTTTTGATTGACTTGGCAAATTCTTTTCCTAACTTTTCTTACATTTATCATCATTTATAGTTTCATATAGACATCCCAGAAGCAGAAAAAGAAAAAAAAGTTTTAGGTCAAGATAAACAATAACATTTTGGAAAAACTTGCCTGACAGATTAATATCTACTTATATATTTGGAATAATAATATTCTTATATGTCTTTTTAACCCTAATTGTCATCTACCTCATATCTTCTTAGGATATGGTATAAAATAGACAAATAGTTGAATATCCATTTCACATTGAGGATATTAGAAAGTTACTTGCTGCCAATTTTGTTACTCTATTATGCAAAAATCAAGAGAATAGAGGTTATAACTTCCATCAGATTAGGATTCTAAACATTAAAGCGATTGTGTGTGTGTGTGTGTGTGTGTGTACCTGTATAAACATATATGTATTTGTATATGTTGCATATAATTTTAAGAGTTTTGCCCCATTTGAATCATTACTAGAAAATTAAACTGAATTTTTTATATAAGCTAAATTATTTTCAAGTAAATAAACATGTGTCCCATTTAGTCTTTATTGAACTTGAGAACATTTCAGTATTCATTACAAATATAATACTTATGGCAATCTTTCTCTCATAGAAGCATTTAATAAAAATTGAAACTTGGGTACCAAATTTTTCTTTTCTTTATTTTATCTTAATGACAGTTTTATTTAGTTCTATCATTATAAATAAACTATTTAAGTAGTTGCACTGCCAATAAAATTTCCTCATAAACCACAAATTAACTTAACATTAATAATAACATTTGAAAAAATATCAGATTAGAATGGTTTAAGAAATGTAGAAAAATCAAAATCTTTTAGAATGACTGCACAAAATATCTGAGAAAAGGAGTTCATTATAATTTCAATGATGGTAGAACTATATGGTATAAGCCATATATATATAGAGATGGAAAATTACTATATCTAAGGCAGAATAAATGGTTACCTACTAATGTTTTTTCTCTTGCTCATCACATGGCTATGGCAAATGAACATCTGTATGGAGACTCCTTATTTAGCAATGTTGTCATTTCCCCTCCTCAAATCAGTCATTTTCTATATACTGTCTGAAGGCTAATAGAGAAGAAAGGAGGATTTAGGAAATAAAGCTCCCTAAACCAATGGCTGAAACTCTAGAGATAATGTATTATCTTGAATTTGATGTCTATAAGTACTTTGCTATAATTTCTCTTTGTAATTTGTTATTTAATCAGTACAACTTGAGCTCTTTACTAAATTAGCCCTTATCATAAGTAGTTCAAGTTTCCATCAATGTAGATACAGCAAGATTTGTAATTTTGCACAAATATTCTTCCAGAACCATTTAACATTTTATCCTGTAATTTATTGAGGCAATATAAATTAAAGTGGTTGAAATAAGTATGTGATAAAGAGCTATGCCACATAAAACAGTTCATTTCTGAATCTAGCATGGCATCTGAATTGTTATGTAAAATAATAATTACTCACATTTGTATAGAGATTTAAATTTACAAAGCACTTTTCTCACACTAACTGGGTAATTTCAGTGGTGTACCTATTACTGTCACCTACTTACAGATGAGGAAACTGAGGTTCAGAGATTTAAATGATTTCTCTGTATTTGTAAACATATTGTTGTTAAGTATCAGAACCTGGATATAAATCTAAGTTTCCTGATACCATGTCTAGTATTCTTTCCCTATACAAGCATATCTTCAAAATCTTGCAGGTCTGAGTCAAAGAATTGTAACAAAGTAAACATCTCAATAAAGTGAGTCATATGAATTTTTTTTTTTTTTGGTTTCCTAGTGTGTATCAAAATTATGCTTCTACCATACTCTTATTTATTAAGTGTGCAATATTAGCATGTCTAAAAAATCAATATATATCTTAATTAAAAATATTTTGTTGCTTAAAAAAGCTATCGTTGAGCTTTTAGCTCATAGTCATAATCTTTATATAATTTAGGTCAAATCATATTTCTGTTTTTGCTAGTAAAGGATTTTGCCTCAAAATTGATGGTTGCTGCTTGATCAGGGTGGTGGTTGTTGAAAACTGGAGTGACTGGGGCAATTTCTTAAAATAAGATAACAATGAAGTTTGTCACATCATTTGATGCTTCCTTTTACCTGAACTCTTAGAAGCCTAATTTTAATATTGTTGTGTCTCAGAGAATAGGGAGAGTTGAGAAGAAGTAGAGAGACAGATAACGGGGCAATTGAAAGAAGAGTCAAAACACACATAACATTTATTAAGTCCATGTCTTTTAAAAAATCTTTTTTTCATTTAATAGAATTTTATTTTTTTCTAATTATATGTAAAGATAGTTTTCAACCTTAATTTTTGTAAGATTTTGAGTTCAAATGTTTTTTTCCCTTCCTTCTCTTCCCTTCCCCCTCCTCGATATGGCAAGCAATTGGATATAAGCTATATTTGTACAATCATTTCAAACTTATTTCTGTATTAGTCATGTTGTGAAAGAAATATTAGAACAAAAGGAAAAAAATACAAGAAAAAAAATCACATACTTTAATATGCATTCAGTCTTCATAGTTCTTTCTTTGGATGTGGATGACATTTTCTATCACATCTATTGGAATTTTCTTGGGTCACTGCATTACTGAGAAGAACTAAATCTATCTGATTATCATACAATGTGGTAGTTGCTTTGTGCAATGTTTTCCTGTATCTGCTTGCTATATTTAGCATCAGTTCATGCAAGTTTTTCCAGATTTTTTGAAATCTGCCTGTCCATTTCTTTTGGAACAATAATACTCCATTACATTCATATATCACATAAATTCACCATCTTATATGGATGTAGGTCCTGGCATCCCAATATAGTATACCATTTTCTAACATTGTGTATTCACATTGTGTTTCTGTTATGTTACATTTTGGTAATTCTTGCAATATTTCAAGCTATTTTAATATTATTATATTTTTAAGGTGATCCATGATCAATAATCTTTGGTGTTACTATTGTAATTACTTTGGGATACTATGGTGCTTACTATGTCTCTGGCACTATATTAATCATTTTACAGATATTAACTCATTTGATTCTTCCAAAAACCTTAGAAGCTAGATGCTATTATCAGCTCCATTTTACAAGTGAGTAAACTGAGATAAATAGAAATTAAGTTACTTGCCCAACATAACATAGCTAGGAGTAATCATAAATTGGATTTGAACTCAGGTCTTTCTGATTCTGGGCTCAGTGCCTTATCTATTACTTCATCTAATTTTGTACATAGTTAAAAACATGCTGTCTCTCCAACTGTGAGCTCTTTGAGATTAGGGACTATATTTTGCCTTTCTTTGTACAATGCCTGACACATAGTAAGCACTTAATAAATATTTATTGATTGATTGGCCACAAAAGCATCAATAGATTGTGGCCTTTCCTTTCTCTGAATAAAAAATTTATCTTGGAAATGTCTGAGAAATTTCATAATGTTAAATAACAAAACATCATTTAAATGCTGCTGATGTCAGATAAAAATTTAGTTTAAAATGTGGGAAATAGAAGCAAATTTCCCATGCATTTTTTTGGAAAACAACAAACATTCATTAAAATTCATAGAATTATAGATTGATGTTTTTAATTTTAAAATTATTCCATGTACCTAGTAAATGTTAGTCTTGAGATTTATGACCCAAGTTTTCTTGATCCCCAGTATAATGATAAGTATGGTGTGTGGGCTATGGCAAAGAAGATGAGTGGGACATTTTGGGGATATCATGAACAAAAGCATAGAGACAAAAATGTTATATGAAGGCAGATTGCTCCATTTAGGAAGGAAGGAAACAAACATTTATTAAGTGGCAAGTATGTGCCAGGCTCTGTGTTTAAGTGCTTTGTAAATGTTCTTTAATTTTATTCTCATAATATTCCTAAGTGGTAGATGCTATTATCATCTCCATTTTACTACAGAAAAGTATAGCAGGCAGAGATTAACTGAGTTGCCTAGGATCACTCAGCTAGTTAAATATTAGAGACACTATTTGAATTTAGATTTTCCTAATTTTAGGTCCAGTGCTCTCTTCACTGTACTACCTTATATTCCATTGTTAGCTAGAACATTGTATGGAGAAAGGCTGAAAAGATAAGGCACCAGATGTCAAGGAGTTGTAAATGCCTATCATAGGATCTGAGTCTCCACTAAGAGAAATTGCAAAGCTAGAAAGAAGAATAGGTTCAGAGAGAGAAAAATTATAAATTTGCTTTTAGCCATGTTCATTTTGATATGCTGATGGGACATTCTCTGGACAAATACAGATGTGGAGCTGTAGCTCAAGGAGAGGTCAAAAATGTAAGTAAAGATTTTCAGGTCACCTGCAGAGAGAGAGGGTTTTATGACCTTCTAGGAGTAAGTAAAAATTTCAAGCAATGGAAGAAAGAGCAAATGGGAGAGAGTGAGGTGATGGGGTAGAAATGGGGAAGGGAAGAATTGTCAGGGACAAAACCTTATACTCAGATTAAACTTTTCATGTGTTCATGGCTTGTCACTTCAAAAAGACCTAGGCAAAGTATCCTTAAATCCATCTAATCCAAACCCTTCATTTTTACAATTGAGGAAAGTGAGAAGTAATAGAATTCAGGAGTTGAACTCAAGCCCTCTGACTTGAAATCTAATGTTCTTTCTGAAAATAGTGAGCTTCTCTGGGGCAGAGGTGATCTTACATTCTGGATCATCTTTAGAGGAATGAAGGACCAGGGCAAATAATATTGGTTATTCTTTTAACCAATGTGTTTCATAAAATTGACTAAAGATCATCTTGAAGAGGAAATTTAAAGAAAGAGCTGTCAAAAAAGTAAAATGTAGTCTATAAGGAAATAGAGCAATGAAGAGATTACTGTGTCTAGGTTACTTTACCACTGTCCAAATCTTTTAATACCATCTCACAAAATCATCTTGTTCTCTTCCCCCTTCCCTGAATCAATGATTTTAATTTCATTCCTACCCTTTCTCTTCACCCTCACAAAGGAGACCTAAGGCAATCACCTCAATTTGCCATACTATTGAAATGGGTCTAATTTAATTTTAATGCATTTTGGTTGTTTAATATCATAAGTAAATTATTCGGGTTGGATGATTTTTTTTTTACATTTTCTTGGTGTAAATATATGATATAAAATACCCAATAGCTCATGGACTGCTTAAAGAACTGTGTTCAGAGGATATTTGGAAAATCTCAAAAACAGAAAAAAAAAAAAAAAAAAAAAACCATATGCCTCCATACCAGTTCTGTCTCAATAAGGAGTGTAGAAAAAGATCTTTAATGGAGAATCATTTCTATAGAGCTTGGACCCTCAAAAGCCCCTAGCTGTAGATTTAGATTAATCAGTAAAATAAAGAAAACAGCATGTGGTAGTAGGGAGTGCAGGAAAAAACACACAGCTTGATTTGAACTCTAGGGATTGAAATCTTCACCATTCTCTTAAGGCTCAGGATTCACCACTTCTGAATTATGCATCTCACTCTCACAAGTAGGTGTAAAAGCATAATTCTAATCTGTTCTTATTACTTATTTATAACACACCAGTGGAATGTAAATTCTTGGAGTCCATTGTACAAGCTTTACATAGGAACTTATGATATGAGGTTCTATCAGGGACAACTTGTTCAGGATATCCTTTAAAAAAAAAAAACAGGGATGAGGATATTTTATAATGAATTAAACAGATAGAATTTCTGAAGCCCTGCAGACCTTGAACACATAAAATAAACAAGGCAAGAAATAAAGCAGAATATCAATCTAAGAAATTAAAAAAATATATATTTTAAAATAAAAGTATCTCAAATCCCAACTTTTTTCAATAATGATAGCAATCAATAGAAATAAAATAGAATAGAAATAAGGATGCAGTATGTTGTTGTGAATAGTTTCACAAATTTGGAATTAAGGACCAACATTGAAACCCTAACTCTGCCATATATTACCTGAGTAATTATGAGAAAGCAATGGAAGTTACAGTCAAAAGAGTGTTTGGCTTGACGTCAGGAAGGCCTGAGTTTAAATTCTTTTCAACTACTTCTGATCTCTGGGATTATAAGTTATTGTACCACTTTATCTAATCGCCTCATCTGTTAGATGAGGTGAGGTAAGGATTGGACTAGAAGGATCTCTAAGATATGTTTCTATGATAAAGGGCATTCTCTGAAATGCAGGACAACTTCAAAATATTCTTTATTTAGAATTTTTAGGAAAACTGTAAATTCTTGGATTTAATTTAGCTTCTGTAAAATTCCAATGACTATTATTCTGGGTTTCTAGCCAGACTGTATTTTACATAAGATTCTTCTTATTGAAACAAAAGATTTGAGCTGCATTTAATCAACCCATGTGGACACACATAACACATCTGAACAGCAATATTTTATTTAAATCTAAGTTTTAGGAAAATCATCTCTGATAAAATAGATAAGCATGGTTTGAAGTTAGATGAGATATTCCATACAGCTAAGTAGGTATAGAGGGAAGAACTCAGAATTAGGAGTTGGGAGACTCAATTTATAATCTGGACCTAACAGTAACTGTCTATATCATTTAAAGAAGTAATTTCCTTTCTCTGGACCTCAGTTTCATCATGTGTAAAATGAAGGACCTAAAAAATTAATTTTTAAGATCATTTTTATTCTAATATTCTCTAAATTTACATACACCAAAGATTTATTTTGTACTAATGGCGTGTTTTCTAGAGCCTACATAGCTGTAGGCATTCAGAAAAATACAAATTTTATGTAAAATAGAGTTCTATGTTCAGGATTCTTATAGTCTGTGTTTACTACAAATATTTAAAAAAAAACATTTGATGAAATACAAAAGAATAAAAGTAAATGGTTCCATATTCTGATAGGAATCCCTATTTTACAGAGAGAGGAATTTACAAAATGAAGTCTTAGTGATAGCTTTGATATGTGGTCTCTTACAACACTCTGAAGAAAAGAACTCCTCAAAAAATCAGAATTGGCCAAATGGAAAAAGAGGTACAAATCTTATTGAAGACAATAACTCCTTAAAAATTAGAATTAGTCAAATGGAAGCTTAAGGACTTCCTGAGACATCAAGAAACAATAAAACAAAGTCAAATCTGAAAAAAATAGAAGAAAATGTGAAATATATCATAGGAGAAACAAATGACCTGGAAAATTGATTGAGGAGAGAAAATTTTAAAATCCTTGGTCTTCCTGAAAGCCATGAACAAAAAAGGAGCCTAGATATCATATTGAAAGCATTGTAAAGGAAAACTTTTGAAATGATTCCTTAGAACCAGAGGGCAAGTAGAAATTGAAAGAAATCAACAAGAAAGAAAATGCCAAATGATAACTCCCAGGAAAAATATAGTCAATATATAAAATTCCCAGGTCAAGAGGAAAATACTATAAAATACACAGAGAAATAAAATAAAATAAAAATCAGGGTTTGGAACAAATCTCTTATTTTCTATTGATGCATAATTATTTTAGATAATGCAACAATAAAATATTATAATAGCAAGTGAGAGAGATAATATATTATATTTTTAATGTATCATAGACTGTGAAAAAATAACACTATTCTAAATGCACCAAATGGCATGTTATCAAAAAGGTGACTTGATAAGGAGATTAAGGGAAGCAAAATAAGAACATTATAAGATTTACAGAATGTTACGAGAATTAGATAACAAGAAAATGTAATGTATTTTAATATATTAAATATTTAGTGTGTTTATAAGTTAAATAAAACCAAGACAATAAGCCAGAAAAAAGGGTTGACTAGATAGCTATGGAAATTAAATTTGAAAGGCCTTTGAGAATTTCTGAATATTAGAATATGCATATTTTTCAACATTGTACATAAATTTTACAAACTATTTCAAGCATATTGTGAAATTTAAATATGAATGAGGACCCCAAAACTCTATTTAAGAATCCCTTCTGGCTGAATATTAACTTAGCAAAACAAATACTAATATCACCTATGTTTTATTGTAGGTTTATTTATTTTGTTAAATATTTTCCAACTATGTTATAATCTGGTTTAAGCCTCAGGATTGTTGTGACCTAAACACTACATGTTTCATGCCTTATCTTGTGCATAAAGAAAGCATAAACAAATGGAAAATTCTAAAAATAATAAACCTAACCTTCACAGAAAACCAATACAAGTAACTAATAAAAATATAAAATCGACCTGAATGAAAGGGAAGTAATGACATCCTGAATTGTGAAAGGCACTAAATATAAAACAAAGAAATAATTATGAAAAAAAGTATAAAAATGGAACAATATACAAAAAAATTGAAGGGTGCCTTAATGATTTTAGAGACTGTAGCAGCTTTCAGAGAAAAATTTGTACATATGAAAACTTGTTTTTAACAAAATAAAAGAAGACCAATTTATTTGGAATTAAATTTATAACTACAAAATTAAGGGGAAAAAAACTTAAACCTCCTAAGCAAAATATCCAAAATAAATAAATAAATAAAACTTGAAAACTAGAGGAACACTAAGTGAACTTGAAAATTAAAAAAAGAGAGAGTGAAACTGATAAAACAAACTTCTTGGTTGTTTAAATGACTAATAAAATCATTAGCTAGCCCAATCATATAAGAAAGAGGAAAATAATGTGGAAGGATAATTCTTTAGCATAATCAAATATATATATGAAACTAAGAGCTATCATTATATATAATGGTAAAACATTGGATGATTTCCCAAGGGGCAAATATGCTTCATAATATTACTCTAACATAGTTCTAGAAATATTATAATACAAGAACATGCAATTAAAATTATAAACTTCAGCAAAGAGAAGACAATATTACCTCTATTTACAACATCTTGATAGTTTAATTTGAGAAACTCAAAGAATTAGAAAAAAACTAATTGAGACAATTACTAATGTCAGAAAAATGTCAATATATAAAATAAATTCTCACAAACCACTAATGATTCTACTATAACAATATCAAAATTTTAGAGAAAATAAGAGTAATAGAGATCCAATTTAAAATAATGTGAGAATGTGTAATATATCAGGGAATTAACCTAAAAAAAAGAAACACATGATATTTATATAAGTACAGCCATAAAGTATTCTGTATAGAAATAAAGGAAAATAATTGGAGAAATTTTTACTGCCCATGGTTGGGCCATGCCAATATGATGAAAATGATAATACTTCTAATCCAATTTAAGAATGACATTGACATTTAAGAATGAAAATATACTATTAAAAAAAAACTAGAAAAAATTATACAATTCAGCTTTTCTCCTACCATCAAGAAAAATAGAAATAATCAAACTTAACCTAGAAGGTCATAGATTCAGATGTGCTTTTGAAGAAAATAAAAGGGCACTCAAAAGGAGGAAGAAATCAGTCATTCAATAAACAACCAAAAACTTTGCTAATTGCTGGATATATAAAGAAATAAAAATATAGTCCCTGCCATCAAAAAACTTAAAATTTAATAGAAATGGCAATATGTAAGTAACTAATTAAATATAAAATATATGTGGAATAAATAGAATCTAATCCAAAAGGTGAAGGCTGAGAGCACCAGGAAATACCAGATAGAAGGGGATAAGAAACTCAGTCACATAAGCTTTAAGTAAGAGTATAATACTCTTGAATAAGGTGAATTTTTTTTAATAATTTAAAATTCTAGATTATTTTTCTCTCTCCTTTCCTTTCCCACCCATTAAGAAGGCAAAAACTTGGGGTATTCATATATATAAAGTCTCTCAAAAATATTTCCACATTAATCATGTTTTGAGGAGAAATGCAGGAAAAATAAAAGAAGCCAAAAAGGAAGCTGCTGGGAAGCAACCATAACAAAAGAAGGCATAGAAATTAGAGAGTGAGAATGGTATTTGAAGTACTGAAAGTAGGCCAGTGTAGTTGGATCATAGACTTCATGGAAGGAAGTATGATGAATAAAAAAGGAATAGTAGAATCACACCAAGTTTGAACATCTTTTTAATGTTTATTTTATTTTTTATTTAATATTTTCTCAATTACATTTAAAATAAAACAAAATTTATATTTGTTTTTTTAAAATTTTTGAGTTCTAAGTTCCCTCTTTTATCCCCAACCACAATTAAGAAACCAGTTGTGAAGTTATGCAAAACATTTCCATAAAAGTCAAGTTGTGGGGGGAAAACCCATAGATCTCACACCTTAATGAAAATAAAAATCCTCAAGAAAAATTAAGTTAAATAAAATTAAAGATAAAATTAAGTTAAATTTTAAAAAGAGAGAGAAAGAGAGAATTCTTCATCTGTATTCAAACACAAACAGTTTCTTCTCTAGGTCTGGAGAGGGTTTTTCATCATGTCTTCATCATGAAGTCATCATGACTTCAGAGTTGTCGTGGATACTTACATTACTGAGAATAGCAAAATAGTTCACAACTGGTCATCTCAGAACATTGTTTTTACTTCATATACAGTGCACTTTGCATGAGTTTATAGGGAACTTTGCAGGTTTTTCTCCCAAAGAACAATAATATTTCATCTTAAACACACACCACAGTTTATTGAGTTATTCCCCAATTGATGGACATCACTTTGGTTTCCTTTTTTTTTTTTTTTTTTTTGTCCTTAGAAGAGAGTTTCTATGAATATATTTTGTTCATATAGGCAATTTCCCTTTTTAAAGGAATTTTTAGCACAGATCATATCTTCTGATCATTTATCAATTGGGATATGGCTTTTATTTTTTTTTTTTATAAATTTGACTCAGTTTCTTTCATGTTTAAGAAATGAGATCTTATTAGAGAAACTTGCTTCAAAATTCTTTTTACAATTACTATTGCTTACTGTTTCTCCCCATCTCTTTATTCTCTCTCTCCTTTCACCTAGTCCCTCCTCAAAAATGTTTTGGTACTGACTACTCCCTCTCCAAATATGCCCTTTCTTTTATCACTTTCCCCTCTTCCCATATCCCATTTCCTTCTATTTTCCTTCAGTGAAAGATAGATTTCTGTACTCCTTCTGAATATGTTTGTTATTCCTCTTTGAGATAATTCTGATGAAAGTAAGGTTTATTTGCTCAGCCTTCCTCCCTCTCTTCTCCTCCACTGTAAAAACTTTTTCTTGCCTCTTTTTGTTTAATGACAGATAATTTGCAACTTTCCCTTTCTCCCAGTATATTTCTCTCTCACCCCTTAATTTGATTATTAAAAAAAAAGATATTATCCCTTCATACTCAACTCATCCCCATTTTCTATATATACTCTTAACTGCCATAATAATAAGAAAGTTCTAAAGAATTACAAGTATCATCCTCCCATGTAGGAAGGAATAAACCTTAAGTCCCCCATGATAGCATTTTCCTGAATACCTCCTGTTGCTATACCATACAAATTTATACAATTATCTTGCTGTACAAGAAAAAAATCAAATCAAAAAAGAAAAAAGAAAGAAAACAAACTGCAAGCAAAAAACAATAAAAAGAGTGAAATTGCTATGTTGTGATCCACACTCACTTCCCACAATCCTCTCTTGGGGTGTAGATGACTCTCATCATTACAAGATCATTGGAACTGGCCTGGATCATCTCATTGCTGAAAAGAGCCATGCCCATCAGAGTTGATTATTGTAAAATCTTATTGTTGCCATGTACAATGATCTCCTGACTCATTTTACTTAGTGTCAGTTCATATAAGCCTCTTCAGGCCTCTCTGAAATCATCCTGCTGATTATTTCTTATAGAACAATAATATTCCATAACATTCATATACCATAACTTATTGAGCCACACTCCAATTGATGGGGATCCACTCAGTTTCTAGCTTTTGCCATTACAAAAAGGACTCCCACAAACACTTTTTGCACATGTGGGTCTCTTTCCCTCCTTTAAGATCTTTTTGGCACACAAGCCCAGTAGAAACACTGCTTAATCAAAGAGCATATATATTTTGATAGCATAGTTCCAAATCACTTTCCAGAATAGTTGTGTCACTTTATAATTCTACCAACAATGTATTAGTGTCCCACTTTTCCTACATCCCTTCCAACATTTGTCATTATCTTTTCTTGTCATCTTAGCCAATCTGAGAAGTGTATAGTAGCACCTCAGATTTGTCTTAATTTGCCTTTCTCTGATCAATAGTGGTACATATTTTCATATAGTTATATATTTCTAGTTTCATATAACTAGAAATGGGTTTGATTTCTTGATCTGAAAATTGTATGTTCTATATCTTTGGACTGTTTATCAATTGAAGAATGGCTTGATAATGAATAGAACCAGCTACACCCAGAGTAAGAACACTGGGAAATGAGTATGGACGACAACATAACATTTCCACTCTTTCGGTTATTGTTTCCTTGCATTTTTGCTTTTCTTCTCAGGTTATTTTTACCTTCTTTCTAAATCTAATCTTTCTTGTGCAACAAAATAACTATATAAATATGTACATTGTATTTAACATATACTTTAACATATTTAACATGTATGGGACTACCTGCCATCTAGGGAAGGGGGTGGAGGGAAGAAGGGGAAAAGTTGAAACAGAAGTTTTTGCAAGGGTCAGTGTTGAAAAATTACCATGCATATGTTTTGTGTATAAAAAGCTATAATAAAAAAAAATATTTTTTTAAAGAATGGCTTGAATACTTATAAATTTGAGTCAATTCTCCACATATTTTAGAAATGAGACCTTTATCAGAACCTTTGAATGTAAAAATGTTTTCCCAGTTTTTCTTGCCTTGTCTTGTTTGCACAAAACCTTTTTAATTTAATGTAATCAAAATTATCTATCTTTTGTTCAGTAATGAATTTCAGTTCTTCTTTGGCAACAAGTTTGTTTCTTCTCCACAGATCTGAGAGGTGAACTATCCTATGTTCTTCTAACTTGCTTATATCTTTATGTCTAAAACATAAATCCATTTTGACTTTATCTTGGTATATGGTGTTAGGTTTGGGTCACTGCCTAGTTTCTGCCAAAGTAGTTTCCAATTTTCCCAGCAGTTTTTGTCAAATTGTGAGATTTTTATCCCTAGATCTGCAGTCTTTGGGTTTGTCAAACAGTAGATTAGTATGGTTTTTGACTATTTTGTGCTGTGAACCTAACCTGTTCCACTGATTGATTGCTCTATTTCTTAGCCAGTACCAAATGGTTTTGATGATCATTGCTTTGTAATATAGTTTTTGGTCTGGAACAGCTAGGCCACCTTCATTTGCATTTTTTTCATTAATTCCCTTGAAATTATTGACCTTTTATTCTTCCAGATGAACTTTGTTATTATTTTTCTTGATCTGTAAAATAATTTCTTGAGAGTTTGATTGGCATGACACTGAATAGGCAGATTAATTTATATATTATTTTCATTTTTATTATATTTGCTCATACTACCTATGAGCATTTAATATTTTTCCAATTGATTAGATCTGTCTTTGTTTGTGTGGAAAGTATTTTGTAGTTGTGCTCATTTAGTTCCTGACTGCCTTGGCAGGTAGACTCCTAAGTGTTTTATATTATTGACAGGTATTTTAAATGAAATTTCTTTTTGTATCTCTTGCTGTTGGACTTTGTTGATAATATATAAAAATGCTGTTGATTTATGTGGATTTATTTTGTATCCTGAAACTTTGCTAAAGTGGTCCATTATTTCTAGTAGTTTTTTAGTTGATTCTCTAGAATTCTCTAATAATACCATCATATCATCTGCAAAGAGTGATAATTTGGTTTCCTCATTACCTACTCTAATTCCTTTAATCCCGTTTTCTTCTCACTGTCAAAGTTAACATTTCTAATACAATATTGAATAGTAATGGTGATAATGGGCAGCCATGTTTCACCCCTGATCTTATTGGGAATAATTCTAGTTTGTTTCCAAAACATATGATGCTTGTTGATAGTTTTAAATAGACATTACTTAAAGGAAAATCCATTTATTCCTAAACTCTCCAGTGTTTTTAATAGGAATGGGTGTTCAAGTTTATCAAATGCTTTTTCTGTTAAGTTTGAGATAATCATCATAATAACTTTCAATGGTCAGAAACTTTTTTTTTGTTTCCTGCTCATTTTCCTAGAATATTACTAGGCTTTTAACTCTTTGCTAAAGTAGATTCTATGTCCAGGGTGGAGGGTGCATTGTCCAAAGCTTCAGAAGTTTTGTGCAGCTGTTATCAGAGATCCTTCTAGGAACCTGAGTATAAGGATTCTTTTCTGCCCTGGAGCTGTTAGGAGTACCCCACCGCACTGTAGCTATAAGATCTAGCATGCTAAATCAATGGAATTTTGCTTTACTGATGCTCAGATGCTCAGGTTGGCACCAGGACTGAGCTGGCACAGCCTGCAGTTAGACTGAACACTATCATCTCACCATAGACTTTCTCCACCGAATTTTCAAGTCATTCCTGATCTTTCCAGGTTGAGAGGTCGAGAAGCCTCTAGCACTACTGCTGATTCAAAGGTCCCTCTTTGCTGATGTTAGGGTCTGGCCAGGTCCGAGATTGAGGCCATGCTGGTGCAGCTTACACCAGAGTTACATGCTAGGCTCTCACTCTGGTTCCATAGACCTTCTCTGCTGACCTTCCAAGACCTCTTTGGCATCTCTGAGCTGAAAGGTTTGGAAGCCACCAATCCTGCCATTGATTCAGATATTTGGCTAGGGCCAGATCTGATGTGGAATTGGGGCTGTGCTGGCACAACCTGCATGGGGATACACACTAGATTTCTACCCTGGTGTAATAGGCCTTTTCTGCTGAGCTAAGTTGTCTTCAGGGCTTTTTTAATGCTCTAAAATTTGTTTAGAATCATTATTTAAAGGAATTTGGCATGATTTGGGGGAGAGGTTGGGTGAGTTCCTGTTTTTACCTTATTATTTCGGCTTTACCTACTTTGAATATCTTTAAATGACAATCAGAAAACAATATTTTTGATCCCATAGGTAATAGAGAACAACGGGAGTTTTGTTGAGTGAGAAATTAACATTACATAGAATTTTCCAAAAGTCTTAATAGGTTAAGTTTTAATGACTTAAAACTTCACTAAACCATTTGGAGACACCATCAATCTATACACATGTATATATGATGTGTATCAATTCCTAATTAATAGATCAGAAAATTAAAACTCAGAAAAGTTAATTGCTTTGATCTACCTAGCTAAGTGACAGAGCAACTAAGCGATAATTCCCGAGCCATAATCCCAGATCTTTAAATAATTGTGGAAAATGAAAGAAGTGTCCCATGAATTGGAGATGGAGAAATGTCTAGATAATGATGATAGTGACATTGTAGAGGGAAGTCCAAAAACTATAGGTCAATAGGCTTGGCTTTGATTCTTGAAAAATTCCCAAAAAAGTTAATAAAGCAATGGTTACTGAACATTAAGAAAAGAAATCAATGATCACATACATACACAACCCCTCCTCAAATTGCCCCCCCCCAAATCCATCATGCTTCATAATCAAATCAATCGAACAAATGAATGAAAAAAAATGGATGAAAATGTGAAATACCTCATTTGTAAAACAGCAGACCTGGAAAATAGATCCAGAAGAGACAATTTAAAAATTATGATCTATCTGAAGGCCATGACAAAAAAAGCCTGGATTTCATTCTACAAGAGGTCATTAAGGAAAACTGCCCCAATATTCTAGAAACAGAAGGGAAATACTCATTGAAAGAATCTATCGATCACATTTGCAAAGAAATCCCACAAGGAAAATCCCAAGGAACATTGCTCTGAAACTCCAAAATTATAATCTCAAGATAAAATTATTGCAAGCAGCCAGACAAAAGATTCCCATATCAAGGAACAACAGATAGGACTACCCAGGATCTGGCAGCTTCTACAATAAAAAATCAGAGGGCCTGGAATACCATATTTTGGAAGATAAAGGTCCTAGGGTTACAACCAAGAATTAACTACCCAATAAGACTCAACATCATCTTTCAGGGGAGGAGATGGAGCATAAATAAATTAAGAGACTTTCAATCATTTCTATTAAAAAAAAAAACTAACTAAACAGAAAATTTAATCTATATACACAGGACTCAAGAGAACCATAGAAAGCCAAACAGGGGAAATATATATATTTAAAGATTAAAATGTTTATATCCCTAGATGGGAAAACAATATCTGTAACTCTTGAGAACTGTATCTGTCACTGGGGCAGGCAAAAGTGGATGTCACGTGGACTGAGGGTGTCCTTCTGAATAGATTCAGCTGTGAAGACATCAAAGAAGAAGAAATTAAGGGGTGGGAAATAATCTGTACTGGAAAAAGAGGAAAGGGGAGATATAATGGGACAATTAGTTCATACCAAGAGGCTCAAAAGATCTATTACAATGGAGGGGGTGAGCATTTTCTGAAGCTTCATATCATTAGTTTTGGGTCTAAGAAGGATAATGTAACCATTCAGTTGATTATAGAAATTTTTCTAATCCTATAAAGAAGTAGGAGAAAGAGGAAAAGAAAAGAGAGTGAGAGGATAGAAGCCAGGGCAGAAACACTAGGGCGAAAGGTAAGAGAAGGAGGCAGGGTGGATAGAAGATAAGGTAATGGGTGGAGTGGGTAAAAAACATATTACTAAGGACAGGGTGGAAAGAGAGAACAAAAATATATACAAAGGAGAAAATAATATGGAGGGAAATACAGAACTGTTAATCATAACTGTTAGTGTGAATGGGATGAACTCCCCCATAAAATCAAAGCAAATAGCAGAGTGGATTAAAAAAACAGAATACTACAGTATATTGTGTACAAGAAACACATTTAATACAGGGAGACATACAGAGTAAAGGTAAAATGCTAGAACAGAATCTATTATGCTTCAACTGAAATTAAAGGAAAAAAAAGCAAGGGTAACAATTCTAATCTCAGACAAAGCAAAAGTAAAAATAGATCTTATTAAAAGAGATAAGGATGGAAAGTACATATTGATAAAAGGTATTATAAATAATGAAGTAGTACAGGTACTAAATGTGTATGCACCAAATGTTAGAGAAGCCAAATTCCTAGAGACGATTGAAAGCCAGTTATAGGAAGAAATGGACAGTAAAGCTATTCTATTGGGAATCTTAGCCTTTCCCCTCTGAAAATCAGCAAAATATGACCACAAAATAAACAAGAAAGAAATTAGAGAGATTAATAGGCCCCTAGAAAACCTAGATATGATATATGGAGAAAATGGAATAGGGACAGAAAGGAATACACTTTTTTCTTGGCTGTATATGGCACTTACACAAAATTGACCATGTATTAGGGCATGACAATGTCACAATCAAATGGGAAAAGGCAGTAATAGTTAATGCTTCCTTTTCATACCACAATGCAATATAAATTATATTCAACAAAGGGTCAGGGAAAGATAGACTAAAAACCAATTGGAAATTAAAAATAATTTTAAAGAATGAGTGAGTCAAACAACAAATCACACAAACAATCCACAACTTCATTCAAGCAAATGATTATAATGAAACAATATACCAAAACTATGGGATGCAGCCAAAGCAGTTAGTAGAGGAAATGTTATATCTCTAAATAGCTACATAAATAAAATGAGAAAGAGGAGATCAATGAATTATGCATGCAAGTAGAAAAGCTAGAAAAAGAAAAAAAATTACCCCCCCAATTAAATACCAAATTAGAAATTTTGAAACTCAAAGTAAAGATTAATAAAATGGAGATGAAGAAAACTTTTAAAGTAAAAAACAAAACTCAATAGGGGGTTTTATGAAAAAAAAACTAATAAAATAGCTAAACCTTTGTTTAATTTGATCAAAAAAAAATTATAAAAAGCAAATCACCAGTATCAAAAATGAAAAAGGTGAACTTAACACCAATGAAAAATTAAAGTAATAATTAAGAACTCTTTTCCCCAACTCTATAGCAGTAAGTCTAAAAATCTAACTGAAATGGATGAATATTTACAAAAATATAAATTGTCTAGATTAACAGAACAGGAAATAAAATACTTAAGTATTTCCATTTTAGAAAAATAAATTGAATGAGTCATTAATGAACTTCCTAATAAAAAATCTCCAGGGTCATATGGATTCACCAGTGAATTCTACCAAACATTTAAAGAACAATTAATTCTAATACTATGTAAATTATTTGCAAGAATAGGTAAAGAAGGAATTCCCACATTCTTTCTATGACACAAACATTACATTGTCACCTAAATCAGGAAAGGTCACAACAGAGAAAGAAAATTATAGATCAATCTCCCTAATGAATATTGATGCAAAAATTTTAAATAAACAATAGCAAAAAGATTACAACACCTTATAAATAGGATAATGTAGGATTTATGTCCAAGTAGGATTTATATCAGAAATCCAGGGCTAGTTCAATATCAGGAAAACTATTACTGTAATTGACCATATCAATAACAAAATCAAAAGAAATAATATTATAATCTTAATAGATGCAAAAAAAAAGCTTTGGGGAAAATTCAGCATTCATTCCTATTAAAAACACTAGAGAATATATGAATAAAGGGAGCTTTCCTTAAAATAATAATCAGTATCTATGTAAGATCAATAGCAATCATTATTTGTAATGGAGTGAAGCTGGGTGCATTCCCAATAAGATTGGGGTGAAACAAAAATGCCCATTACCACCATTATTATTCAACATTGTACTGAAAATGTTGGCTTTAGCAATAAAAAAAAAGAAATAGAAATTAAAGGAATTACAATAGTCAATGAGAAAATAAAACTATTATTCTTTACAGATGATATGAAGACATACTTAGAGGATGCTAGAAAATCATCAAAAAACCTACAAGAAACAATTCACAGCTTTAGCAAAGTTGCAGAATATCAAGTAATCCTATATAAATTATCAGCATTTCTATATATTGTAGACAAAGCCCATAAGCAAGAGATAGAAATAGAAATTCCATTTAAAATTATTCGAGACAAAATGAAATACTTGAGGGTCTACCTGCTAAAACAAACCCAAGAACTGTATGAACACAATTGCAAAACACTTCTCACACAAATAAAGTCAGACCGGAACAATTGGGAAAATACAAATTATTCATGACTAAATCAAGCTAATATAATTAAAAATGATAATTCTACCTAATTGGTCTATACCAATCAAACCAATAAAATATTATTTTACAGAACTAGAAAAAACAATAACAAAATTCATCTGGAAGAACAAAAGGTCAAGAATAGCAAAGAAATTAATTAATAAATAAATACAAAGGATGGTGGCTTTGCAGTACTATACTTAAAGCTATATTATAAAGCATCACTCATCAAAATCACTTGGTACGGGCTAAGAAATAGAACAGTAGGTCAGTGGAATAGAATAGATACACATGGCACAATAATCAAGACTTATAGCAATCTAGTATTTGATAAACTCTCAAATTCCAGATTCTAAAATAAGAACTCACTATTTTACAATAACTGCTAGGAAAACTAGAAAAAAATAGGTCAGAAACTCAGCATAAATCTACATCTCACATCACATAGCAAAATAAAATAAAAATAGATACATGATTTGGGCATAAAGCATAATACCATAAACAGATTAGCAGAACAAGGGATAAATTACCTATCAGATATTAGGAGAAAGGAGGAATTTATGAACAAAGAAGAACTAGAGAACATTATGAAAGGCAAAATAGACAACTTTAAATACTCTAAATTTAAAAAAAAAAACTTTTTGTACAAACTGCTTGTAGTATTTTTTCCTTGATCTGATAGTTCTGGAATTTAGCCTTAATATTTCTTGGAGCTTTCATTTTGGGATCTCTTTCAGTAGGTGATTGATGAATTCTTTCAATGTCTATTTTACCTTCTGTTTCTATAACATCTAGGGAATTCTCTTTTTGATGATTTCCTGAAAAATAATATCTAGGCTCTTTTTTTATCATGATTTTGGGGAGTCCAATAATTCTTAGATTATCTCTCCTAGATCTGTTTTCCAGGTCTGTTGTTTTCCCAAGTAGATATTTAACATTTTTCCCATTTCTTTCTTTCTTTCTTTCTTTCTTTCTTTCTTTCTTTCTTTCTTTCTTTCTTTCTTTCTTTCTTTCTTTCTTTCTTTCTTTCTTTCTTTCTTTCTTTTTCTTTCTTTCTTTCTTTCTTTCTTTCTTTCTTTTTCTTTCTTTCTTTCTTTCTTTTTTTTTTGGTTTTGCTTGATTGATTCTTGGTGTCTCATTGTCATTCATTTCCATTTATTCAAGTCTGATTTTTAATGAATGATTCTCTTCATTTACTTTTTTATTTCTTTTTGTATTTGTCCAATTGAGTTTTTAAATGAGTTGTTTTGTTCTATGGGATTTTTTTTGACCAATTTAAAAAAAAAAGAATTATTTTCTTTTTCCAATTCACAAATTCTGTTTTCCTTGGAATTGTTTACCTTTTCCAATTCACTAATTCTGTTTTCAAGGAGTTGATTTATTTTTCCACTCTATCTTTTATTGAGTTACATGTCTTATCTTACCCTCTTACAAAGCTTTCCTTTCCTTTCCCGATTTTTCTTCTAGCTCTCTTTTAAAATCCTTTTTAATTTCTTCTATGAGAGCCTTATGAGGAGGGGGGACTAGATCATATCCATCTTTGGATCTAGAGACAAACTGTTTTTATTTTCCTCAGGGTTTGAAGTCTGCTCTCCTATAGTTATAACCCACTTAGCTTTTATGCTCGTTTTAAGAAAAAAAAAGAAAGAAAGAAAAGAAAAGCCACAGTTTGCTTATGGGGTAGTGGGGTACTTCGAAGATGTCTCTACAGACAATAGGAAGTGGCAGTGAAGCAGCAGTGGGACAGTACCCACAGGGTGGATTGGGATTAACAGTTGTGCTGAAATCAGTAGCAGCAGGAAGACAGTATCTGCACTGGGAGCAATGAGATCCTGTGCTCTGAGATCCTGATGAGCCACTCTGGGTGTTGGGTAGGTGTGGCCAGGTCCTGTCTTTACCCCCTGTGTTTTAAGTCTCTCTGGTTTGCTGCCAGGGCAAAGTTGCTCACACTGTGGTAGAATTCTCCCCACAGATTTTCCGTAGCAGAGACCATACCCCACCCCCTTCCAGTCTGCTCTCACTGTCTGCCTGAGTCTGCCTCTGGCCTACCCCTGCCTCCCATTCCATCCCCAACTGAGAGCAAAAACAGACCTTTTCTGGAGAATTTTGAGATTATCTTAAGTTGGTACTGTATTGTACTCCCAATATTCGTGGGTTCTGATAGTCAAGCACTAATTCCAAGACCAAATTTCATTAAAATTGATTGAAGGAAAAGGGGAGCTTAGGAAGAAGCATGTGTCCTCTCTGCAATTTTGGCTCCACCCTCGGATTTGTGACCAAAGAACTGGAACTCATTAATGAGCACCAAATAGATAATTTTGATTATATTAACTTAAAAAGTTTTTGTACAAGCAAAACTAATGCAGACAAGATTAGAAGGGAAGCAATGAATTGGGAAAATATTTTTACATTTAAGGGTTCTGATAAAGGCCTCATTTCTAAAATATATAGACAATTGACTCATGAAGAAATTAAAGCCATTCTCCAATAGATAAATGGTCAAAAGATATGAACAGACAATTTTCAGATGAAGAAATTGAAACCATTTCTAGTCATATGAAAAGGTGCTCTAAAACACTATTGATCAGAGAAATGCAAATTAAGACAACTCTGAAATGCTACTACACACCTCTCAGTTTGGCTATGGTGACAGGATAAGATAATGATGAATGTTGGAGGGGATGTGGGAAAACTGGGATACTAATATATTGTTGGTGGAATTGTGAACAGATTCAGCCATTCTGGAAAGCATTTTGAAACTGTGCTCAAAAGATTATCAAACTATGCATACCCTTTGATTCATCAGTATTTCTACTGGGCTTATATCCCAAAGAGAGCTTAAAGAAGGGAAAGGGATCCATATGTGCAAAAATGTCTGTGGGAGCCCTTTTTTGTAGTGGTAAGAAATTGGAAACTGAGGGGGATGCTCATCAGTTGGAGAATGACTGATTAAGTTATGATATATGAATGTTATGGAATGTTATTGTACTATTGGAAATGATCAGCAAGATGGTTTCAGAGAGGCTTGGAGAGAGTTGCTAAGTGATGCTAAGTGAAATTATCAGAATTAGGAGATCATTGGACATGGAAATACAATTATACAATGATCAATTCTGATGAATGTGGCTCTTCTCAAGAATAAGGTGATTCAGGCCATTTCCAATAATCTTATGATGATGAGAATCATTTACTCCCAGAGAGAGGACTGTGGGAACTGATTATGGATCACAATATAGCATTTTCATTTCTTTTGTTGTAGTTTTCTTGAATTTTATTTGCTTTCTCATTTTTCCCCTTTTTGATCTGATTCTTCTCATGCAGCAAGATAATTCTATAAATTTGTATGTCTACATTGGATTTATATATGTTTACCATGTTTAATCTGTATTAGATTACTTTCCATCTAGGATAAGAGGTGAGGGGAAGAGGAGGAAATTGGAAGACAAGGTTTTGCAAGGATCAGTGATGAAAATTTATCCTCACATATGTTTTGAAAATAAAAAGCTTCAATAAGAAAACAAAAAAAAAATGTTACACAAGGGCCAATTGCAGAAACTAGGTTTGTTTAGATAACAAATGTACAGACTTATAGGGGACATGATCTTTTTTTAAAAATATGTGAAGATTACTTATATGATAATGATATATCATTGCTGAGGTTCTTGTCCTTTCTGAAATACTTTCAATGTATCAAGGACAACTGCTTTATCCCTTTATTATTATTATTTTTTTGCTGCTCTACATTTATTTTGTGATGATGATTTTGTCTATGGAGGAAATCTTGAAAGGTTGGAAATATCTTACCTACTCTGCCATCTTCCAGAATGCCCCCTTCCCATTATTAGACTTGTTCTGTTTGACCAACCTAGCAGCAATAGATGAATGCTGAATAGAGACAGACTTAAGCTTAATGGAAGGAAAACCTTCTAACAATTAGAGGTATCCCAAGATGAAATGGCTGGCCTTTGCAGATAGTAGATTCCTCTTCCCTAGAGTGTATAAAACAAAGGCTGTATTTCACTATTTTATTATTTTTATTTTAGGGACGATTCTTATTCAGGTACAGAGTTAACTAAATAGACTTTCAGTTTTCTGTCTATTTTGAGTTTCTAAATCTTGTGTATGATGACCATGCTGTGTAGAGGGAATGAGCCACAAGTCAAGTAAGTTCTTTTCAATGTTCTATTTATCATAAGCTCTAAATCTGTTCAAGGCTCCTGTTGCTGAGCAGTGAAGCCCAGCCTTTCTCTTTTTCATCAGTTCTCAAGATTTCAGTAACCTTTTCTGCCATTCTACAAAGAATAAAATCTGTTCAAAGGCCTTTCATTCACAATCTTAAAGCACTAGTTACATGTGAGTCAATATCAAGTGAATGAGAACTAGATGTGGAACGATTGACTTAAGAGGATATACAGAAGAATACACAGTAAAAAGGTTACTTTTATTGAAATACACAATGAAGAATCATTGTTTAAGAAAACAGCAAATGTATTTTTCTTCTTATTCCTATTTCACTTCCTTCTGCTTTTTTCTCATTTTTATTTATTAATCAACAGTTATTTATTAAGCACCTATTGGATTTTGGGAATTAGCAATACCTATGCTAGTAATGTAAAAATATTGTAAACATCCATTTCTGTCACCAACTTTCCACATCTTTGTCTTGGAATAGTTTCAACCTAAGCAAACATTCCCTCTCCACTGCAAATCCTGCAAAATAGTTCAATCTTTTCATTATTATATTTTTAAAAAATCTCTTTTGAATTAATTAAATTGTCCTTGGGACCCCTCTTCCTCTTGATCTCCTCTGTCACTAACTTCGTAAGCTTCATGAATATTAAATCCTGCTGGGGTACTCTACAAGTAAGCTTACTCTTGAAATGCCCAACATCTTTCTAATTGTCCCATACTTTTACATATATGTTTACATAGAGTTTATCTGAATGAGTTATTCATCAACTCCTACCTCCTATAGATGTTAAATACTTGAGAGCTACTTGCTTTTTCATTTTTACATTGTACTAGTGCATTGTCATATATGTAAGTATCTATAAGTTTGTGAGTATATATATATATATATATATCAACAAATACACATACATACATATATTGATCTTTATGATTTAATCAGTATGGGTTCTTCATGCTGTTTCTTGTATAGAAACTTGCTCTCCTGATGTAGCCTGACAACTTCTCTGTAAATTATAGTCTTCAGTGCACTTAGGGCATGGGAAATTAAGTGACTACGCAACTAATCTGTGACAGAGACTGTATTTAAACAAGTTTTCATTTTACATACTTAGTGTTTGATAAATATTTGTTGAGTTTAATATTATGAAATATATTTTGAGATGTGACTGTACTTTGTGTTTTGATGATATCATTCTCCTCATTATGAGTCTTCAGTGGTACCTACCTATAAGTTATATCAAATTAAATCTGCTTTGTAGATTTCTCAATACCTATCAATTTCTCATTCAATAATTAGTTACATTTATCTTCAGATTTTAGGTTTCTCAATGCAAGCTTTATGTCTTATTTCTTTTCAATATATTATCAGCAGAGGACATGTGGTGTAGAGGATAGCAATCCAGAAAGAGCTGTATTCAAATTCTGCTTCTGACACATAGTAACTGTTGTAGCCTGAGTAAATCACATAATTTTTCTGTATTGTAGGTAATACTCTAAGGACTATAAATTGAAGAGAAAGTGTTTGTTTGCTTTAGTAGAAGTTCCCAATATCAATTCAATCATATCCCAGTTATTAATTATTATTTTATATCCAGAATCATATAGAGTACCTTAGATTAAAGTTTTTATTTTAATTGACTTCTTCTATACCTGGGGCATGGGTATTAGGCTTTTTTTCATAGAGTTCTTTGGCAGTCTGTTAAATGGATTCTTACACAAAATAATGTTTTTAAATGCACAAATTAAATACATGGAATTACATACTTAAATATGGTTTTAGATAGAAGATAGTTCATGGATCCCAGATTAATAACTTTTAGCTTAGTATAATCAATGTTGCTGACTGATATATATTTATATAATTTGAAATGGGGCATTTTTAGTAGAAAGATTTAAATAACTGAAGGAAGAATGGGATTTTTGTGGAACTGCATTAACTAGAAAATTTCAACTTTCCACTTTTCTTAGCATGTGGAACAAATCCAAAGACAAAAAAAAAAAAAAAAAAAAAGGTTTTGCCCAGAGTGTGCCGATCTCTTTAAAAGCATGTGTGAAAATTGACAGCCAGATACCTCTTCCCTATTTATAGGACTCTTCTTGCCCAGAGGCAAGCAGACAAAGAAGCAAAAAAGTATAGCTCTTGGCTTATATTTGTGAACCTCGCCAAGGAAAACAATCCTCAGTTCAGTAGACTGTAATTTATTACAAATAGGTTATTAGAAATGATCAGGAAACCAGACTGGAGGACAGCCATCTGAGAATGATGTCAGCCCAAGGAGCCTTTGCATCAGAGCCTTTTGTTCTGTCTAACAGAGAGTAAAGAGAGAAATGAAGGAGCCTTATCCCTCATTACCACAACTTACTGCAGTGACATCTTCCTCTTGTTTCCTTCATGTTTAAGTCATCCTTAGTCTGTCTCAACTAGGTCTGTCTTTCAATTTCTCCCCCTTAGCTACTTGCCTTTGGAATGTCCTAGCATTTCTCCCTGTCTCCCTCCCTCATCCTTCTTCTTGGCCTTGTGCCTGTCTCTTGTAATTTTGAATCATCAAAAAAGAGGAGGGGAAATGATGTAATTTGGGGGGGGGGTATTTTGTAGTCTTATGAAAATAGTAGATGAACTACTTAATAGTTGGTATTTTCTCAAAATGTTTAACTTTAACTTTTTTTTGTTTAAGTTAAAGGTGTTGTCATTGTTTCTCTTAATAATAATAATAATAATGATGATGATGCATCATATTTCCATATATGTGCTAACTATATAAGGTTGAAAATTCTGAACAATTTTTTTAACATTGTTAAAAAACACAAAAATTTTAAAGTGCACACCTTGAATTTTGTAAATATTTTCCCCTTCTTCCCTCCCCCTTTCCTTTATCCCTCTCTCTTTTCTCTTCTTTTCCTCCCTCTCTCATCTCATCATTTCCTTGCCTTCCCTTCCATCAAAAAATTGCTATATGAGGTGCTATCCTAGATGGCCAACAAGTTGATCTTCTTCCTGTTCTTAAAGACACTATAGTTTAAGGTGGTAAAAAAATGATGATATAGGAAGGCTTGGAAAGAAAATATAAAACATACAAATTATGGTGTATGTTACATACCATTATGTGCTAAGGTTATATAGTATAATATAATAATATGAGCCACTTTGCATGTTTCATGAATAATGAATGTTACTGAATGGAGTTGTGAAGAAGAGAAAGAAAGTGACTGCTGAAGAGGAAAGAAAAAGGAATTATTATAAATAAGAAAGTTGATTTTTTTTGGGGGGGGAGTTGTTTAGTAAAGCAGTTTGCAACAAACATCAAGACACTATCAGGACCAACCAGTCCCAAAACTACCTCTAATAGCTAGTTGACTGAAGATTTGGGGTCAGATTTTAATGGTGGTTAATATTCACAAAGTAGGAAGAGGAGCAGACTACAAGTTAAGGTATCAAGAAGGAACAAAAAAAAGTAATGAAATTCAGACTGGATGAACCTTTCTTTTTCATTAACATGACGGTCAGGACTCTGGTTTTCCTGGAGTAAAAAAGGTGAGCCAGCAATGTGGAGCAAGGACTGCTCAATGGCAAAGAATAAAGCAGCCTAATACCCCATGCTAACTCTGGCATACCTCATTGCTCTTCCAGCATCTATATCACCTCCCTAGGTTTGATACCTAATTTGGGTTATTACTGAGTCAGAATCTTAGCAATGGTTCTAAATTTAGAATATCAGATGATAAAAAGATTTATAGGGACCACCTGGGCCCAAAATTGTTTTTATATTTGTGCATGTCAGATGAAGTTTTTGGTGGGAAATCTGTTGTTTAATAAATAATAAAAGGTGTTAGGATACATTAAAGTATCTAAGAGGCAAAAACAGCTTTTTAATTTTCTAATGGTGGGATTAAATAGCATGATAGATGATAAAAATTGTTCAGTTTACACTGAGTAAAAAAGAAAATCATCTCCTGCTCATTGGTTCATTTTATAAATTGAGATCAATGGAATTCTCCCAACAACAGCATGAAATCAATCGTAAAATAGCATATAATTCATGAATGGTATAGTAAATTATAGTTTGTGTGACAGTAATTGGTGAGGCTTCCATGCACTGGGATGCATTTCCTTGTAACTAACACATCTCTAGATAATGCTTGTAGATCCATTTCTGATGCATCTTGGAGCAGTCTGTTTTTCATGTCCACAACTTCCTATATTTGATCTTATGCAAATGCTGTGATCAAGCAAATGGAAAACAAGATGCTGGTATTAGGTGCTCCTACAAACCATGACCTTATGTTTTCAGGACATCTTCTCTCCCCTTCTGCCATCCACACTACTCAGATTCTAGTTCATACCTAAAATTGTTTGAATAATGATATTGATTTTGAAAGAGAAATATTAGCCAAGAATATGCACATTTCATTGTATTCCCACTTTGCTTTTAATTTTAAGTTGGTGGTTTTATTTAATGTTGTTGTAACCAATGAATTTCTCTTTTTTTTCCTATCACTCTTTCCCTTTCCTATCTTTTTATTAACTGGATTTTTTGGTCACCTCTTTGGTTATTGTTTTTATTCTTTTTTTTCCCCTGTACTCATTGCTGCTTGTCCTTTCCACCCTCAACTTGTAAATTGTGCTCTTTTCCTCTAAATTCAACCTACTTTCTTCACTGATTACCTTATCATGTTTTATAACTGACTTCTCAGTCTACCTATCTTGTTAAGTTCTGCATTCTTATTATCTCTGTATCTTATAATCTATGCTCTCTTTTCCTTCTTCTACATCTCATTATGCAATAGTACAAGTGGCATCTCATTTTCTGGTAGAAATATATTTATAATACATCTTGAGGGGCATGATACAACTGTATAATGACTCAAAAGTAAAACAACAACAGAAGTTTTGTTATACAAATTTTTGCCTGCTAGTGTTTCTAAGCTCTCGACTTAAAATAAAAATCCCAATATGATGTTCTAAGCTGTTTTGATTTATGTTTGTATACTTCTCTGACATTTAGCACTAAAAGCAAAAATATCAAGTGTTTTAAGAGGACCTAATATGTGCTGCATGATGAGAGTATGAAGAACTATTTGTCCTTTGCATGTCATTTGTAGGCTCTGACTTGAAGTTTAGCTCTTAATTGGAAAAAGAAAATGTATATTCAAGATGAATAGTTATCATTTGCCAGCAGGACATGATAGTGTGATTGCATGAGAAAGAACTAATGTAGAGTTCACCTTTATTTGGAAGTTGACAGTTGCTCTCAGTGTGACATCTGTTCTTAGAATTTTAAAACCAAGGAACAGTTTAAGATAGGAATTATTGTGGACAGTGCAGAGCAGCAGGGGTAACCAGAACAGAGTTGGGGATACTGGAACTCGCTCATAAGGATCAAGCGAGCAGTTCATAGTATTCTCAAAGTCCAAAACAAATGAGATTTTAATTGGCAGTCAAAGGAAAAATTACTGGATACAATATGCAATCTGATATGCTTTTCTTATAACTGTAAAATCTCAGAGTAGGAAGAAACCTCAAAAGCTCAATCTAGCTCAGCTTTCTCTCTGATAGTATTGACATGGCTTGTGCTTGCCTCTATTGAGAAGATACATTGAGAACATCTAAGTCTGGTTAATTTCCAGTTTACTTCAGTGAATATTGAGGCCCTGCTTGCACATTAAATACCTAAGAAGCATATTATAACTAGAAGTTAACAATCAAGTCTCAGTTAGGAGGGTATAGGTAGAAGCATTCTCTTCTCAGGCAGGCAGAGTCTTGCATAAACAAGTTCACACCAATTGGGAAAGGAGTATTATTTAAGAAAAACACTTTTAAAAAAATAATAATAGCAAGCATTTATGTAGGGCTTTAAGGTCTCCAAAGCATTTTGCATATGTTATCGTATTTGGACCTCACAATAACTGTGTGAGATTGGGCCTGTTACTCAGGAAACCGATATTTGCACGGCTAAAGTGAGTTGCCTTGAGTCAAACACTTTGTATCTGAAGCAACATTTGAATTAGGATTTTCATTCAAAGTCTAGCATTCTCTTTGTTGTGTCCTCTTTTTGTTGAAGTGAAGTCATTTTTTCAGTCATGTCTGGCTTTCTGTGACACCATTTGAGATTTTCCTGGCAGATAACTGAAGTGGTTTGCCATTTTATTCTCCAGCTCATTTTATAAAGAAACAGAAGCACACAGGGTTAAGTGACTTACCTAGACTAATAAGTGTCTGAAAACAGATTTGAACTCATGAAGATGAATCTTTCTGCTTCTAAGCCCAGTGCTCCATCCACTATGACACCTAGTTGCCTTTAAATTTTTAAATCATTTAAGTGCTTTATAAATACATTATCATCATTTCTCTCTTTAATATTATGTCTCTTCCTACTGGGTTGTAAGGTCACAAGAGCAGGAACTATCAGTTTCTTACTTTGTCCCCAATGCCTAGCATAGAGAACAGATGAAGAAGGCTTTTTATTAAAAATAACTGAGCTGGAGTGAGGAAGACCTCAGATCAAATATGGCCTCAAATATTTATTAGCTGTGTGACAGAGCAAGTCACTTAACTTCTGTTTACTTCAGTTTCCTCATCTGTAAAATGGAGATAATAACTACTACTTCTCAGATTTGTTATATAGATCAAATGACTTAATAATTATAACTCATTTAGCTTGGTGCCTGGCACATAGTAAGTTCTATATAAACATTATCCATTAAAATTGTTGTTATTACTTGCAAGCACTTTTTGATAGAGATTTGGGGGCAAGAGAGGTGACCGAGCATCTGAGAGGACACATACAGTACATTTGTGTATTGGGGATGTGATTAAATGACAGTGACCAAATTGGAAGATTGGGGGTGTTAAGTATATATACTTTATTTCATCACAGTGTTTACCTCCAGCCAACAACATATTTAGGGCCAAAAATCTTTCTCTTAGAAACATTTGAAGCCTCTGTCTCCTAGGATGATTTGATGTAAGAAGCTTTGGTTTTAGCATTTAGGTTATACAGGATCCCATGGAAATAAAGACACCATTGTTCTGCCTGCTTCATGTCCACATAGTACATCTGTGGTTGTCACTTCCCAGCAGTGTCTGGCTATGCCAAATTGCTTCCTCTTGTATTTTGCAATATTTCCTTTCTACATCTTCTTTGCAGATATCTTTCTTTATTTTTGTGTATTGGAGAGAATAGTCACAAATATGGGGTTTCTTAAAATGCATCAAGATCATTTTTTATGATAACTTCCTTTAGTCTCCTAGTACTCCTAGATTTATTGTATATATGTGTGTATGTATATATACATGCACACACCTATATGCATGAATATATATATATATATATGTATACATATATCTATCTATATATATCTACATATACACACACACACACACACACACACACACACACACACACACACACATATATATATATATATATATATATATATATATAATTTTTCTGCTTCTGGTGACCTATATATTTAACCAATTAATTTTATTTTACGTGAAAATCAAAGCATTCTTTTCTTATTTTACCTTTATTATCAGTGTAATGCAAAATCTATTTGCCTGAATTAGCTTGCATTCCATTAATCTTTTTATATGTGAAATTGTAATGGTTCAAGGTTAATGGGATTTAAGCATATTTGTACCTAAAATGTGGATACATTATTTCAGAAATATTCTGGAACATGAAAATATGTGTTAGCAATGAAGTATAAATGACACTTATGTTTATGGTGCTCTTTTTTCTCAGCTAAAATTAAATGCCTTTAATGAGATATTTGAATATAAAAATAAATAATTATTGACCTAAAATTTTAACAAAGCTTAACTCAGCATGTAGAAAATTTGGAAACTTATTTTGCCTTCAGAAATTGCTTGTGGTTAACTTTGTTGCATAGGCAAAAAGTATGAGCTTTGACTTTGTTACACAATTTACTTAAGTATAAGATTTAAATTTCTTGAGGAAATTTTGTTTAGAATGAAATCTTACAGCAGAGCAGCTTATTAGTCAAGGTTATTTTTTTTCTTCTCTTTCCATCATTTTTTCTTTGCTTTTCTTTGCTGCTTCTTCCTCTTCCTTTTACATTTCCCTCATTTTCACTCTTTTTACCCTTTTCTGCCCTAATCCTTTTTTCTACCATGCAATTCAAACAAATTTATGCTCTAAGAATTACTCTGGATTCTGATAAGTTTAGAGAAAAGTAGGTGCTATCATTATCCACAATTTATAGGTGAGGCAACTAAGACTCATGTTAAGTGACATGTCTAGGGTTACACAACCAGTACATTTCTGGGATAGGATTACAAGTCATCCTACCTCCAAATGCAGCTCTCTATCTATTCTACCATTTAGCTGTCTGATGAATACACAAACTTATTTGTATTCTAAGGTATTTATCTTTATAAAATTTTATAGTTATTGAATATAATCAGTACAGTTTCTTTTTCTTCAGAGAATTTAACTCAGGGTCAAAGTTGTAAGTCAAATAACTTAGAGATATAGGTGACTTTCATTTTTAAAAGTATTAATTAGTCTTTAGGTATAATGCTTAAAACTTGACTATGAGACTGGTTAAATCACTTAACTTTTTAATATATAAGGCAGTACATGCTATACACTTACAATGTACAACTCTAATATACTTTTTTAATATACAAGGCAGTGTATACTAAATACAAGATACTAAAACAGAAAAGCTGACTATTTATATTAGCAGAGAGAGTTTGGTTGTCTGGGAGATGAGAAATTTTAGATAAATTTCTTTCACTTCTCTTTTGGCCAATATTGAGTAAGGAAAGATCTTTCTAGCTAGCTACAGAATAGACTATCTAAGGCTTATCTCCCTACTTAAACTTCTTGGATAGTGATAATAGATTTTTTACTCTACCCTGAGTCAGTTGGAAGTGGGGCAGATTAAAGACAGAGACAGAGACAGAGACAGAGACATAAAGGGGAAAGACAAAGATACATGCCTTTATTCTCTCACATATTTTACCAATATGACACCTTCTATAAAATTTCAATCTTTTTTTTTCTTTTTGAAAATTATGTTCAACCATTGTAGTCTTCAGCTTATAACAAGATGAGTTATATCCCAATCATTTTATTCCTTCATGGTTGTACCATATATAGAGATATATAAATGTACATAGATATAATCATAGTTTTATATATAGTAAAGCATACTAATAGAATATCCCATGTCATATAGATAACTATATATCATAGTTTATGAATAATAAACTAATTTATATGCATATATGTTCATAATATACTATATTTTATAAGATAGCTAATATAGCATACTTGTATGATATACTAATACCATATATAATTAAATTATGTGTGATAATGTTATTGACATATATATTATAAGCATATTACATTTAATATTATTTAAATATAATATACCATGTGTATATTATTTATATATTCTATATAGTTATATATTGTTAATTGTTAATATACTATATATAGCTATATAATATAGTATATATATATTTGTGTGGATAATTAAACTCTACCTACTAAAAGTAGTACAATAGATTTATAAAAATATATGTATATATAAATAATATCATCTTATATGTATATACTGTGATATAAAACTATATGTAATATAGTATGATGATAGTAATATAATATATAAATATATGGCATATATTATATCAATATTTCCTCATCTGTAAAGTGAGCTGGAGAAGGAAATGGCAAATCACTCCATTATTCTTACCAAGAAAAACCCAAAAGGGCACACAGAATTGGACATGGTTAAAAATAACTGAACAACATATATATAATATATAATGAACAGCATATATATAACTGAACAACAATATATAATTATATAATAAGTGTTAGTGTATTATAGTATATGCATTTCTATTTAACTATATCTGTCTATTATTGATCATCACCATTTCTCATTGGGGGTCACTTAGTTTTTATAGGTAGACTTTAATTATCCACTGATCTATGGGAGTTAGATGGCATGGTGGACTCAGAACCAGAAAGATCGGTATTTGAATCTTGTCTCAAACCTTTCCTAATTTTTTTTTTCACTTTGGGTAAGACATTTGACTTCTCAGGCTCAAGTTTCTTCATCTCTAAAATAGGAATAGTAATATCACAGGTCTGTGAGAACAAAATGAAGAGACATATACATTCACACACATCTATGCAAAATACATTGTGAAATTTAAAACATTGATTATTATTTACTAAATAAAAAATAGACTAAGTTCTGGAAAATCCCATAAAACAATTGTTTTCAATTCTCTGTTTCTAAGAAGCTGGCTGCTCTGACACATTGCTTTCCCTATCCCTGCCCAGGGGCATTTAATTGGTTTGGATTTACCCAATTGGAGACTGCTTTTGAGCCTTTATCTACTAGAATAGTGGAAATGAAGTATTCTCCATCTTGTAAGAGCTATTTCATGGCTCTTTGTAATGTGAGCTTGGCATAATAAAGTCTGCTTCTCCCCATCCCAACCACATGTGATCCACTGACATACTTGGATAGTGTACACAACACTCCCCTCCCCCCCCATGGATATATTTAATAAAAGGAAAGAGCAAAAAGTAATTGTACATATTCCTTTGTGTTGGGTACCTCTAGCTTGTCCTATACTTAGGCTGACCCCAACCAGTTTATACGCATATTCTACACCCAGGAGTCCCCACAATGATAAATAATTGTTTTATCTGTAAACTGGTACAATGGATAAAGCAATAGGCCTGGAATTAGAAAGATCTGAGTACAAATGCAGCTTCAGACACTTACTATTTGTGTGACTGGACAGATTACTTAACTTCATGTCTGTTAGTTTCCTCATATGTAAAATGAGCTGGAGAAGGAAAAAGCAAATGACTTCATTGTCTTTGCCAAAATCCTCCCCCTCCAAAAAAAAAAAAAAAAAAAAGAGTCATTAAAAAATATGATACGACTGCAAACCACTAAACAACAAACTCCATCATTGCTGCTACTCCTGAGAGTAGCCAAAGGAAATAGAATAGCTAATAATCAGCAGGTTAAATTTGTTAAGTACATTACTTATGTACTCACAACAACCCTGTGAATTAAGAGCTATTGTTACGCCTACTTTCATAGAAAAGGAAATGGGAAGAAGTCAAGTGACTTGGCCAGAATTGCTCAAGTAGGAAGTATCAAACAGAATATGAATCCACATTTTCTTGGTTTCTGGAGTTCTATGCACTGTATTCTCTGATGGCTGGCACTTACATAGTATTATTCAACTTATAACTCCCTAGGGAGTAGAGATTTTTAAAAATACGGAAAATCCTCTATTTCTATTCTAACTATAATAAGTGAGAATTACATAGATCTTTGTGGTTTACAAAGAATTTTGTACCTGTAATTTCATATGAGTTCCCTGACAATCCTGTAAGGTAGGTATAATGGGTATCACTAGCACCTTTTTGCACATGAAGCATGTTCACCAAATGTTGGAATCTTTACAAAGTGTAAAGTCATTAGAGTTGATAGAGACAATAATTATCTAATTTAGCATGGTTCAGTATGATTGATCTGATCTACAAGGAAATGTTATGGGCCAGAAGAAAAAAGGTACTAAGCAAAGAAATGATAGAAACAATGCTTGTGTTCACACTTTTAGAGAGCTCATATAAGCAAGAAGCTCTTAGGCCCAGAGAGCACTCTGGGCTAGACACAGAGCAGTCTGGGAGAGCCAGAAGCCCTCTCTCGGAGGCAAGAAAGATTCATTACAACTTTTACCTTGGTGCTGGCTAGAGCCAGAGGCAGAAGAAAAGGACAAAGCTGCAAGATCTCTTAGAACCAAGGAGAGAGAGAGAGAGGCCTCTAAGAAAACTAACTGGGCTATATTGAAGGACACAATAAAAGATTTGAACTTTCAGCACCTGGCTGCATTTGGGTGATTATTACTTTCAACTGAAACTAAGGCTGCCTCCAGAAAACCTCCCCAAGAAACCTGCTCCCAGAGAGAACCATTAATATTTTAAAGAAGAAAAAGAACACCACAACTAAAGTTAGTGATATATTTATTTTCACAGAGTTTACAAGTATGGAAGTTAGGACTTGAACACAGGTCCCCTCTCCACTCCACCATCAAGCCGTCACTCTTACCCCAAACCATAAACTATTTCTCAATTCTACTCCAGCTTCTTAATCAGCTACTTTTCATCAGCTTTTGGAGGGGGGAAGAGAGCATTTTGCCTCATAACTTTGACTAACACAGGATTGATTTAACTATTTAGAATAATAGTCATGCCCATCAAGAAACCAATCAAGTTTGTAAGATAAGGCAGTCAAACCAATAGTTTGTCTGATTTAACTATCCATGGAGCAGCCATAAGATACTCAAGAAAAACCAACCTCTGTATTTTATGATTATTTGAAATTCACTCTACAAGTACCAGGTACTCAGAAGTAGTGTTTCTGTAAGCTGAAAAGCCTGAATAAAAACTACCATGTTCAATAAATTCTGGTTTCATTTTTTTCCCTAGATTTAGCAGTGTTTACGCCACATCAGTTTCTGCTCACTGCATGCACGATTGTTGGCTGTACAAACAGTTCCCAGGTCACCTTGTTTACAGCACAGCTGCCACCAGATAACATAGAAGCCCCCATCTTGACTGTGTTGGATTCTAGAACTATCTATGTACAGTAAGTAGAAACATTCTGCTTCTTGACAATCGACACATACTGGTTTATGCAAGAATCCTAGTGAGTTCAATCAGGGAAAGAGTTTGTGACATAAAATTAAATTTATTGTGATTAAATGCATAGAAGTGATTAGTTTAGTGGTTCTGTGAACCTTTGATTATCACTTGCCAACTTAATTTCCATTTTTGTCTTTATGCAATCAGGCTAAACTACATATGTGCACAGTCTCTGTGCAAACTTCAATAAAAAAAAAAACCTCACAGGTTTTGTAACTTGTTTCCCTTTCTTGTCTTAGTTGCATTTTTTCTCAGTTGTTTGAATGTCTATAGCACAATTAATGTAATAAAAGATGTGAAACATTCTTACCTTTTCATTATGCTTAAAAATAAAAATGAAAAATTTTCATGGAATCATAAAATCTCTGAACTTCTTACTGGAATGAGCAATTTGTAAAGTTGTAGAGGAGGTGCTGATTTGCACTATTAGAGCAAAATATTTCATCTGGGAGTTTCCTATACCAATGAAATCACAGGTGTAGATTGGTCCTGATACCTGTTTATAGAATCTCAGATTCTCAAATATCAAAAATCTGGCCTCTCCTGCAACCAGGAATCAACAAATTTTATAAAGTGATCTTTTACATATCTTAATAACTTTATATTTTCATTGGCTTCTTTCCCATTATGACCTACTCAAAATTCTCTATAGTTTTCCCTTTTGATTTCCCTTTCCTTTGATCCCCAAGAGCAACACACACATATACACAGATATGCACACACACATGCATCTCAGATAATTTAGTATTTAATTTTATTTGTTCTCGAGCTGTTAGTTATAATAATTATTTCACATGTGTTATTAGCCTTATCTCCCCAGCTAAATAACAAACTTTTAAGATTAGAAATCATGTCTTATACTTTTATATCCTCTACACCATCAAACATTGCTCCTATTATTTACTAATCAATCAATAAATCTTATAAGTGCCCACTGTGCTAAATGATTGGGTATAAAAAAGAAGCAAAAATATTAGTTCCTGCCTTGAAGGAGATTACAGTTTAAAGGAATAAATAAATATATGCAAAGCAAGCTACAGAACAAGTAGGAAATTATTAACAGATTGAAGACACTAGTATTAAGAGGAAATGGGGAAGACATCCTATAGAATGTGAGATTTTAGTCAGGATTTAAATGAAATCAGGAAGGACAGTAGTCCTAGTAGAGGAGGTAACATATTTCAGTCATGGGTACTCAATATAATAGGTATTTACTTTTTAAAAAATTGCTTCATGATAATTGTGGAAATATGTATAGAAGAATTGCACATATTTAACATATATTGGATTACTTGTTGTCTGAGAAGGGGGTGAAGGGAAGGGAGGGACTTAAACATTTGGAACACAAGGTTTTGCAATGTTGAATGTTGAAAACTATGCATACATTTTGAAAAAAAACTTTAAAAAATTGCTTCTTATTCCTCAATTGTTTTGTATTGCTTGATATATAATTACACATTTAAAATCTTCCCACTTTGTTGGGCATGATGGCACACTCTGACAGTTCCTGATAATGGGTTAACTGAGGCTGAGAAATTGCTTGAATTTGAAAAGTTTACCTTGTAGTATATAGCTAAAACCAATCTAGTTCTATCACCCATATGATAAGTGCCTGGGAGTAAGGGACCAGTAGGCAATCTAAAGAGAGACAATCTAGCCTATGTCTGAAATGGAGCAGTTCAAAGTGCTGATTAGCAATGAGATCCAGCTTGTGAGATGGTAAAGCACTTCTACCCACCATAAGCTAGGGAGATACAGTCTGAAACAATCCCCCCAAACCAAAACAAACAGCTACAACAACAATAAAAACTTTCTCATTTCATTGATACAGTTAATGATTAGTGACAGTTATGCTGTATTTCTTTTTTTCCAGATGGAAACAGCCTGAGAAATTAAATGGAATTCTGGAGCGCTATATATTATATATGGCAGATCATGAACAAAATGTTACAATTTGGAATGTCATCTATAACAGTACAGAACTTTTCCAGGATCACACTATACAACACCTCTTTCCTGGTACCAGATACCTAATAAAGCTAGCTGTAAGTTTTGCTGATTTTCCCTTTTCTTTCTTCATTCCAAAATAAAAAGCAGCAATTATATTACAATTCACATTTTAAAATCACTTTATATCCTAAATATGAGCTATGTTGATCCATTTCAGATATATTCATTTGCTGTTAGCCCAAATAGCAAAATAATAATTTGAATCAGTAGGTTTTTCCAAATCTAATTTGGGATTATCAGGAATTATTTCACTTTTCTTATTTGTAGAATGCCATAATTGTGGACAGCATTTTCCAAAATGCCTGGATTAATAAGGTCATTTCCCTGTGGGAGCTTGTATTCATTTGAAAAACAATTCACAGTATGAAAATTTGATCTTATTTTTTTTAAATGAAGGTTTAAATGAGCCCCAAATATTTTAGATTATTTTTATAGTATAGCCCCCATTACATTTCTATATCAATAGAGCAGTCACTTCTTTCACTAAAATATAGCAACTAATAAATGTTACACACATGCATATACACGTAATTTTTAAAAATGCAAAATCACAGCTTTTAAAGAAGGTCTTTTAAAAGACCTTGATATCTTTGTGAAATTTCAGGGTAGTGTTTTCTTTTGTGTGTTTTTTTTATTTTTATGAAATATAATACTTTTAAAGTTTAATAGCACATCTGAAAATAACTGAATATAAATATGCGATTGTCCTTATTTGTTTTAAACACACTTTTCATTTTATAGCAATACCTATATAAGGTTATTTGCTTTGATAAATGCCATAGAAAATATTCTGCTCTTGATTATGAATAAATTTACATTTATGTAGACACTGTGTATGCATTCATTTTACTTAACATGCTCTTGAATGCTCTAAATATTATACCACAAGAAAATAAACTATATTCAACTATTGTTAACTGTCTGACTTGAAACCCCCAAACAAGGGCATTCACAAACATCATTGAAAAACCTGGATTTAAGTTACTCATCATGCCTAGGTATTAGAACACAACTTGGGAAATTGAAATACCCATGACCTCTTTGATTGTTCCCTGTCTGGAAAGTGAAAAGTGAATTAACTAGATATTTAAGGGCTAATACAGAAATCTACACAATTTATAATACAACATTAATTTCAGTATACAATAAAGCCTCAATTAGCTGGTAACCAACTGAGCAGAATTAAATAGAAATTTCTCAGCACTGTTTTCATTAGGAGAATGGACAACAAGAGAAACTGGTATTATAGTTATGTGGGAGAAAAAAAATTCAGTGTGTCATCCAGGTTAACATTAAGTTAGAACAATCTTCTTTATCTTTTGTGTATATAAAACCAGGTGATAACAAACAGCATGATTTAGTGGAAGAACATGGTTAAGAAATCAGTGTACTTACTAATCTGACCATATCACTTGGTTGACTCAATTTCTTTTCTTTTTCTGCAAAATTAGGATATTGGTATAAACCTTTTACATTTCTTTCTAAGACTCTCTGATGTTTAAAATGATGACTTTAAACAATATTCCGAATAATAAACAAGAATCAACTATCATATAATCATATGCTAATTTATGTGAAGGTCAAAATAGATTTTCATAATAATTGAGATTTATATAATGTTTTACAGTTACAATTTTTAAAAATTTTAATTAAATTTTTAAATTTAAATTAAATTTTAAATACATTATCCCATTTAAGTTTTACACCATGCCTGTGAGGTAGGAATGATAGGTATTATAATCCCCATTTTATATTTGAGGACACAGAGGTTTTTGCAAGTTAAATGGCTTGGCTTGGTCAGTGTACTAAATAAAATATATTACAAATTTTAGAAAGATTTTCATCAACTCATAGAATCTCAGAGTGAGTAGTGATCTCAGAGATCTTCTAATCCAGTCACTTGCCATATGAATTAGGTCACTCTTCTATACCACCCCTCTTTAGCTGATTTCCTAGAATCATATATACTTCATATATACATACACATATACATGTGTGTATGTGTATTCTTTGTAATTTTTACTACTTTCTTCTTGCTCTGCCTTCCAAAGTATGGCAAAAGAAGTCTATTCCCTCTTCTTTATGATATTTGAAGATAATTACATACTCTTTCCTTCCCCCACTCCCAGTCCCAGTATTAACAAAATTCTACAAATTCTTTCATTCTCCAAACTATTGCCCCTTCCCCTACTTTTGTTCAGCAGTCATTATTTGAAATGGTCCAGAGACTTTAGTCCATCCCAGTAGACTTTGGGATACTTTCTAGTTCATATCCACATCTTCCTCAAAATGCAGCATGTAGAATTGAACACAATGTTTTTGATGTATCTGACCAAAACAGAGAATGTGGGCTTTTCACCTTCTTCATTATTTACTTTGTTGTTCTTTGAATATAATGTTATTTGCATAACACACCATTTATTCATATTGAATTTATTGTCTTCCAAATTTCCCAGATTTAAAAATAAAATAAAATTAAATTGGTTTTTACCTATTTTAAAAAAAAATTTGTACTTGTAAAGTTGATTTTTTTAAACCCAAATTAAAACTTTACATTTGTTCTTTTTATATTATAATTTATTAACTTATCTTTGGTCACAAATATAGGGTCAAATTTTGATTCCTGATTGTGTCATTACGTGTGCTATATAACTTTGCTAGATTTGTTTTATAAGCAAATTTGATAAAAACTTCATCTTTATCTTTATTGAAATTCCTGATAAAAATTCAGAAAGCAAAGTACAGATCCTAGTACACTCCATCTTGATATTGATTCATTAACAAGTTGATTCTGGTCATTCAATGAGTTTCAAATTCACTGAGTTATTGTTTTCTCATTTATTTCAATATGTTTTCCATAAGAATAGCATGAAATCCCAACTAAAATATTACTACATTCTCCTGATCTAAAAGTGGTATAAGTTTCTCAAAAAGGAAATAAGATTCTTCTGGCAGGCCTTGTTCTTGATGAAATTATGGGAGAATGGGAAGTGAATAAGCATTAATTTGGGGCCTATTTTCTTCCAGGCACAATGATAAGTAATTTTTTTTGAAATATAAAATTCTTTATTTGACATTCAAAAATATATACTGCTTTACATTGGGAATATCGTTGAATAAGGACAGTTAGTAGTTTAATAATATTAGAGAAAAATGTATAAACACATGTATCATCAACATTCATATGCATGTTTCTATCATGTCACCTTCTATTAGTCTTTTTAAAATAATGTAAGAGATAGCATTTAAATAGCACCAAAAGGTCCACAAACCATTTTACATATTATCTCCTTTGATATATGTTTTGTCCCATTTTACTTTTTTTTTTCCTTATTGGTCAAAGAGAATCCTGAATGATAACATTGTCCACTTAATTCTGGCCCAGTGTTGGATAACTTCCCTTTGAGGTTATATAGTAGGGCACAGACAACAGTCACACAGAATGAAGAGAAATGATTGAGTTTCCATTTGAGCCATAGGGGACCATATTAATTAGTCATGAATACATTGGTAATATTGAAGTATTTAACAAATTAGGACAGCTTGAAAGCATTTTTTATCATTCATGATGAATTCAAGACACCTGATCCAGATAAACTGCATCCTTAGGTACTGAAAGAAACAGTGAATATCATTCTGCCAAATGATATTGGCAAACAATATCTGCCAAATAAACTGCCAAACAAACATTTGTCCCAATTATTTGAAAGATCTTGATGAATAAGAGAGGTACCATGGGACTATGGAAAGGCAAATATTACTTCAATTTCCCCAAAAAATTAAAAAGAAAATAATCTACAAACTATAGCCAACTGAGCTTGACTGTAATTCCTGGGAAAATACTAGATCAAACAGTAAAAACAATGGTTAGCCAGTATTTTTAAATGGAAATGGGTATCCCAAAAAGTCCACATTGCATCACAAAGAACAAGTCAAGTTAGACAAACCCATTTACTTTATTGACAAGGTATCTAAATTAATAGGCCAGGGGAATGCTGTGGATATAATTACCCAGATTTGGCATATTGGAACATTTAATGAAATATTTCATGTTGTTTGTGGCAGGTTGTAGAGGCTTTCTGGAGGACCTTGGGATCAGCTCGAGTCCTGGGCTTTAGTGGAGAAGTGATAAAGGCAGGAGAGCCACAGAAGGTTGATCAAAAATGGAATGTCTCTTTTCCAGTCCTTCTCAGCCCTTATATACCTTAGTACAATTACATCATTATAGCATACTGAATATGTGTGAAGTAGAGAACCATTATATCACCATATTAAGTACTAAGTATATATGTGAACTAGAGAATCAACATCTCATCAATTCTACTGAGTTAACATCTTATTTCAAGTATTCTTTTTCAGAGTTCTGGTCCTTTACAGCAGGTAAGATGTGCAATCAGAGGAACCGGGTATCACTAAGTGGATGAGCGGAGATCCAAGCAAAATCCCTTATTCTATAGGGGATGGAAATCTGGAATAGTAATAATTTTCTGAGGAGGGCTGTTGCTTCCTCTCAGGGCCTCTTCAGATTACTTCTACTGAAGTTTGTTGAGTGGGCTTTGAAAGCCTAAGGAGCCATGTTGAATGAAATAAAATAGCTTGATTTGAATAATACTCTCCAAATATTCCATTTGTTCCATGTCAGAACAAATCCCTTTGAAAACATAGTTCTTTTGAAAAAGTTGGAAAAATGTGGATGAGGTGAAAGCACTTTTAGATTAATTCAGAAATGTTTAGATGGCCACATTTCACCAACAGACACTAAATGCCTACTAAATGTCAGGTACTGTGCTATGATGAAACTCTGGGAAATGGGAACATCAGGAGGGGACTCAAGTAAATGTTATCAAAATTGAACTTGAAAGGAGCCAGAGATTGCAAAAAATAGACATGAGGAAGCAGAATCTTCTTGGTAATGGAGAGATAACATAGAGCCACAAGATTGAATATTGTGTATGGTGAACATAAAATAGGTCAGAGTTGGCTGTAAAGTTGATTGTGTAAGGGGCAGTAATGTATGATTAACCTGGATACATTAGTCAGAATCAAATAGTTAAAGGCTTTACATGCCAGAGGAGTTTATATTTTAAGAGCAACAGGAAGCTGTCAAGGCTTCTTGAGCAGAAGAGTGACATAGTAGTATGATTTAAGAATAAATAAATCTAGAAGCTGTGTGGAAGATGAGCTGGAGACAGGGGGAAATGAATCCTTGAGACCAGTAAAAGATCATTGTGATATCCTGGGTGAGAGATGATATCAAAGCCTGAGGTAGGGCCAGTTGTAATATATGCAGAGATGTTAAAGAGGTAAAATCAATCAGACTTGTCAATTTATTAGAGGGAAAGTGATAAATTGAGGATTGGTCTTAGTTTGCAAATCTGAGTGACTGGAAGAATGATGATACCTTTTATTTAAAGATGGAAGTTAGGTATTGTTAATTTTTACAATAAATAGAACAGGGGTTGTAGTCAGGAAGAACAGAGTTTGAATCCTGCCTCATATATTTACTAGCTATGTGACCCTGAGTAAGTCCTATAACTTCCATTTGCCTTAGTTTTCTCATTTGTAAAATAGGATTAATGATAACATCTATCTTCCAGGATTGTTGTAAAGCTCAAAGAGATAATGTTGAATATTGGTTAAAATCTTTTCACTTTGTAGAACACTGTGATAGGTACTAGAAATGATACCATTTCCATAGTCCTGACATCAAAGGTACTATATTTTATATAAAATGAAAGTAATATCAAAATTAGGGATGTTTATAAGACAACCCTGTGCTCTAGGTATTCTTTGTACATATTATGGTTTTATGTATAAAGATTGTTCTTGAATGAATTAATGAAAAATAAAATATATCTAAGACTCATTTTTTGCCAAGCAACATAAGAACTGAGGACACAAATAGAAAAGACAAGACAATTCCTGTCATTAAAGAACTTATATTTTAATAGGAAAAGGCAACATTTATAAGGGTGTGATCGTGGTCACAGAAGACTATTTGGTCAAGGAAGCCAAAAGGATAGAAAGTGAAGCCATAAAGAAATTGATACAGATTTTCTTTTTGGGAAGAGTAAGAATGAATTGATTACTCCTTCCAGAACAAGTTGTAGGAAAAAAGCAGAATTGTTGAAGGTTCACTAGTAGGAAACACAGGAACTCAGGGAATTCAAGGGAACATTGTGCTAGAGGTAGAGCCTAAAGCATAGGGATACTATGGAAAGATGGCCATATTAAAATTTCCTTTATCTTTTTATGAGGTGAATTTGTCAGGTTACCAGTCCACCTACCTCTCATCAGAGATAAATATAGAAGAAGGCTTAATAACCTCAGGATTTATCCAATTAACTTAGGGTATGCTATGACCTTACCTTTTTAAAATCATGGAGCAAAATCTTAAAACATTTAATTTTTTTTTGAACAGAATGATAGTGTATTTGAGAATCAATCAATGGGAAAGAGGAAAATTGGGGAGAAAAATATGGGTGTTCACTATCACTGTTGTAACATTTAATCCCAATTCTTAACCCTGGTGGAACTTTGTGGCATCTTCCACTTTTCATGTCCCCCAAATTACTCCCCCCAAAAAAACTCCCCTCAAGATAGAAAATAAAAGTATTAGAATTAGAATTGATTAGTCTTTGAACTTTTCCTCCTGATAATTCAACTTTGCTATATGATCTCTTTTCCTTCTTAACTTTCTGGTTGACTTCCAGCATGTTGAGATTGTACTTTGGAGGGTTTTTTTTTTTTTTTTTTAAATTAGCTGATAATAATTTAAGCTACTGGAGGACATGCCCTAAAGCCTTGGAGGTGATTAGGTGTGCAAAAAGAGTTTGGCAACATGTTCAATTGATTCTTCTTTATTTGCAAAGATTTCATCCCCAGGAGCAGGCAAGTTTATCTCTTACATATATATATATATATATATATATATATATGCGTATGCCATGACCAAGAATTAGAGGAAGCCCAGAGAGGTTAATTAGGGCCCCAATCTCTGTGAAGTTTAATTCCCAAAACACAGCTTAAAATTGTTAGTTTGATGAAAAATATTCTGATGGTCTATGAAATTCCCGCATTGTTACAGCATGGAAAAGAAAAAAGCAGTTTTACTTCTACTTATGTTGAAGCTGTATGATGAAAAACAGTTTTGTGCTCCAATGAAAAGTCACCATTTAAGAAAGAGGTGTATTTCTCTTATTTTGTTTGTGTGAATAACCACAAAATCCTTCTGTGTTAGAAACCTTAAGAAATGAAGGCTAAAGAACTTGTGGTTGCAGTTCTTTAAATTGTGGTGCAGAGAGAAATACACTAATGTTTTGATTTTTAAATCAGTGCTTATTTGCTATTTTAAAGGTTATATCAGAATTTGTCATTTTTGTTATTTCATTTTCTCAATAATTTTAGTTCAAATTTAAATAAATGCCTTAATGAAGTAGTTGAAATTAATACTAAAATTGTAATTAGCCCCTAGTGAGTGCTTAAATTGTAGCTTAACTATAGTTTTCAAATATATTGATAATAAGTGTATATATTTGTTGCTGTCTTTATCAATAAATTTCCAAAAATCATTTAGCATACATTGAAATTTACACAGAAATTCCTATTTATATGACTAGATATTGGTATTATTTTCCTAATATGTCAACTTATTTTTTTTCATTCATTTTGGTTTGTTATATGAGCACATATTTAGGGGGAGTTCCTGTATTTTTTTTTTAACATTTTAAATATTCCTGGCAAGATGATCACCTTAGTAGGCCAGATTTTGGCCTTTTAAGTTTGTTAGCCATGTGGTAGATTTAATCTCATATAATACCTGAAACTCAAAATGATTTGACCCTTCTGTCCATTAAAGGTGCACTCAATAACTTTTATGTATTGATTTATGATAAATAATGTTTTATTCATTTTCAACTTTTATATTAACTCTAGTAACTTGGTCACTCTACTGGAAATAGAAAGGAAGTCTCTTAGGCCTTTCTTTCAATTTTCTGCAAAGTGAATTTGTTGCTATAAAGTTGCAGTGCAGAGTTTAGGATACTCTTTTCCTGCATGGTCTGAGTATATACTCTTACCAATAGATGCAAGGTAATTTCAGTAACGATATGTAAACAGTAATATGTGATATACATATGTATAATTCATAGAGTTGAGTTTTCTTAGTAATATTTATAGATGTCTAGTCCATGTCTTAAAATAACAAAACAAAAACCTTAAAAATCAAACTTAAGCATTGAACCACAATAATTTTCAGAGTCATTAGGAATGGAATTATGGCTTTCTTTAGCTGTTTGCTATCTAGCATAAGTTGAGATACTGAATGAAAGATCTTTAACAGTTTTCATTTGGTTAAATGAGATATGGAGGACAATGCATTTATTTGTTTTTCTTTGGTATTTTAAGGCTTGCACAGGAGGGGGATGCAAAATTAGTGAAATCAGTATGGCTTTAACTGATGAGACTGTCCCAGAAGGTGTTGCTGCTCCTAAAGCCCAGTCCTATTCATCTGATTCCTTTAATATCTCCTGGACTAAGCCTGAATATCCGAATGGTAAGTGAACTCTTTTAGCCTCAAGTTAAAAAGATGATTAGTAAAGGTAAATTAATATTCTAAATGGCAGCTTATATGTGGTGCTTAATTTTTAATGATCATTTTAGCACATAAAATACCTGAGATAGTATCATTGTCTGTAGTTGGAGATTGTGGTTTTCAGGCTGACACACAATTTCAGTGGCTCAAAAGTGCTCCCTTTTGATAGTTCTTGTGTATTGCATCTCATTGTTTCATGTTTGTCAGAAAGGGGGAAAAAAACTGAATAGAGCAAATGAGGATGCTGATGTGAGAATGACATTGTCTTTCAACATTCATTCTGTTTTGGACAATAATTATGTTTTTTATGATGAATGGAGCAAAGAAGTTTATTCATGCATGTGTTTTGGGTAGCTGACTAGATATATTTCTATTTAATATATTTATCATAAAAATCATTTGGAATTCTTAGATTGCAACAATATAACTCATAGAACTAGAAAAAAAAGGTCCTTGTATTATATTTTTAGGCAATAAATACATTGGTATTTACTCTGAAGTGGAATTATATATATTTCTAAGAAATTTTGAATTGCTATGGTTTCTCTTTGATAAGTTCAGAAAAACAAACCAATCTGTTAATTTGTCACAAAAAAAGAATGTATTTACAAATTTAAGGAAAATATTTTAGAAATATATTAAAAGTTATGCCATTATTGTGACACAGTGATATTGTTTCAAACTGATAAAAAAATTTTCCAGCTCAACATTTAATATTAGCTTTTTTGAAATGAGCATGTATACAGAGATGACTTTTTTTATTCCACTAAAGCAATCTTAAATAACTCATTACTGAAATTTGATACAGTATCTTACAGCATTGTCCAAAAAGGAACAAAAAGAAAAAACCGTATTTTATTATTTAGTCTTATGTTTACTATGATTTTAATTAATCCAGCCTTCTCAGTTTAATTAAGCTTAGTGGCAAATACGACAGATATATTTAGGGATACTGAGAGAGCTGAAATAATTAGAATGAGTGATTATCACCACTATTGAAGTTATTTTCTATTTTATTACAAATTTCTCATAAGACATAAATGAGTGATCATTTGCTACAAATATTAAATAATGAAATCTTGTCCCACTCTCTTTGTGTAGCAATCTGAGGAGTAATAGAGAACAGTGAAAATGGAGATTATTGTCTCTTACTCTATTGCCCTATATTCAACCAGCATGAATACTAATGGAATTAGGATGCCCTGGAACTCTTCTTTCCAACTCCATTTGTACCACTTGCTCTAGCAAATTAATTCCCTATTTTCCTCAACCCCTAAACACAACCCTACCACTAATGTGAAAGTAATTCCATCAGTTCAAAGGATTATATATTTTAATTTCAATTTAAAGTGTTTCTTTCATTGAGGGCTATTAAATGCCTATTAAAAGTATGATCATTGGGCAAGTAGAATTTTGAAGAAGAAATAAGTTAATTATTCTGTCATCTTTGTAATGATCTAGTTCACCTGGCCTTTAATAAAATACAGAAGTTTTAGTGGAGTGTATTTTTTTTTACTCTCAAGAAGCATTAATTTAATTGGAAAATTTTTCTCTATACTTTTTCATTTATTTTTCTTCTTTCTATAAATTGTGCATTTTTGTTCTCTAATTATGAAGAATAATATTTGACTGAATAAAGCATATTTTATAAGAATGTTTATATATGTATTGACCCTTGATTTTTAACAATATATTTCCAGAGTCTTATCCTTGTAATCCCAGGAAAAAGGGACAGAGGCTTTGAGGTCTTGTAATAAAAATTCTCTGAGTTGTATACTCTAATTATGGAAAATTGAGGTTTTATATATATTAAGGCTTAGAGATCCTGGACTCTATTTTCTGCTGCATGCCTAGGTCAGAGTTAATAGAATCAGATATATTAAGATTCAGGTGACAACAACTCTGTCTTCCACTTGCTGAATTTTTTTTTTTGTGGAGAGTAGTAAATTTGAAGAGCAGAATAGCTTCCATCTTTACATTATCAAGGATTTCTTTTAATGACTAACACATATAAAACCACCTATTTAAATTAACCAATTTCAATTTTAATTAACCATTAAAATAATGGAAGTGTTAGATATGGAAGTATTATGTACACAAAATAAACTAAAAGGATTTTGGACAAGCAGTATCATTTTACAACAAGGCAAAAAATATATCTGTGCTTTATTCTCCAAATCTGACTTACAGCTTTCCTGTTGAATGGAGGGAACTATGAGCAGTAGAAAGAGAAGGAAACAAGAGAAAATTTTTCTAATCAAGGAAACTGTGGTTGGTCTTATTCAGTCTGCTCTTGTTGCTAGGAAAGTTTAAGAAAAATTATCTTGGATCAATTTGGGAAGTAATACTCATTTTTTTACCTTGTGCTGAAATGATGCTAGTTGAATGGACACACCCACTCACAGAACAATTGTCAGTCATATTTAATGCAAACAAATTTTTGAAATTGGGAATAGGATCAGGCCTGTAGTTTCAGTGGTACACAGGGAACTAACAAATGAAGAAACTCTTTTTAATGGGTCAAGTTATCATTTCTGAAATTAAAATATAATAAAACAGAAATAATGTTACTTCATGGTTTTCCAAGTCAATATATGTCCTTAGAAGAATCTTTACATACCATTTAGTGACCTCCATTTCTATTTAAGTTTGACATGACTGGCCTAGAGTAATGAGAATTTACATGACTCACAACAGAAAGCTGCTGTGTGTCAGAGTCTAGTCTCCCTTCTTCTAAGGTTAGTTCACTTTGCTTCCCTTTCTCCTCTAGAAATCACTTTAATCTCTGATAACTTTTTGTGGGCAATTAGGTGACCCAATGGATAGAATGCTGGCCTTGAAATCATTTTACCTGAAGTCAAATCTTATTTTAGACACTTATTAACTGTGTCACTGGAAGCAAATTACTTAACCCTATTTGCCTCAGTTTTCTCATCTGTAAAATGTGCTGGAGAAGGAAATGGCAAATCACTTCAGTATCTTTGACAAGGAAACCAAACAGATTTCCTAAACAGGATCACAAAGAATTGGACATGACTGAACAGCAATAATAACAACAATTTCTTTATTCTTTTTTGGGAGGGGTTTAGACTAAATTACCACTGAAATCACATAGACTTTTAAGATTCTTTCATTTTATAATATTGGCAAATGTCTAGTGCTCAAGTATTGCTCTTCAGTCAATGAACTTTTTTTACTTTTCACTGGTGAAATCAGTGATATGTTGTTATATAGGACACCCCCCCAAAAATATGCATCAAATAATTCTGTTCCCAAAATAATCAGGAATGCTTGGTTTGTAAGGTCTATGATCTCAGTGGACAAAAGCTCAAAAAACATGGCTTGGCATTAGAATAAGGTCCATTTCTTCATTATTTTCACTTTTTATTTGTGTACATATTATGAAAAAGACTTGTGCACTTTGTACACTCTCATGGATAATCAACCTGAAAAGACTGACTTCTAGCAGTGCCAACTTTTCTATTTTCATTGACCCCTAAAGTTTTGGTTTTTCCCAAGATTCACAGATACTATTTTTTTTAATGGAAAAAGAATCCCCATTTATATATAATTGCACACTCATCTCCAAAGTTATCTTCTATAGAAAAATAAAGGGTTTTTAGCTTCTTTTTATTGAAATCCTAATATGTTCATTGGAAAAAGACTGTTTGCTATTTACAGAGCTCTTCTAAAGCAATTGAATTCTTCTGATACTTTAGTAAATCCATTATTTCTTTACTTTGGATCTTTGTTTCACTGATCTTACAAATCTTACAAATAATATCATTTTCATTAATTCTTTTATGTGATTATCAATTGGTAACATGTAATCTATCTATATTCAACATAAATATTTTTTATTTGTGTTATATGTAATTTTAATTCTTTCGAGTAGAGTACATATCTGAGCCACACTGTGAATATTTGTGAAATATAGGTCACAAGTTGGCATAGAAGCATAATCTAGTAATGATGAAGGACCTCAATATACAAGTAAGGACTGGAGTTCTCTATCTGACCATAGCAGAGTAGCAAATAAATTATCATTGTTTTTTAAGAGGTAAATCCAATGGCCTTTTCTCAAAGTTCATTCCTTTTGAATTCGCTGAAGAACTTGGCAGGAACTCTTTTCCTCTCTGAGTTTTGGTTAGTTAGGAAAATACTAATATATATATATATATATATATATATATATATATATATATATATATATATATATTATATATATATATATATATATATATATATATTAGTTAGTTAGGAAAATACTAATATATATATATATATATATATATTAATATATATATATTAATCTCTAATTGTATATCACCAAATGCATATTGGACATTTCCTGCTCATAGGTATCCCAAACACAACATATCTAATAAAGAAATTTTATTTTCCTTTAAATCCACTTTTCTTTTTAATTTTCCTGTTAAAAATGTGAACAACCTTCTAATTATTTGGCTTTGTAACCTTAGAGTCATCCTTAACTCCTCTCTCTCTCTCTCTTTCCTTCATTAAATGCATTGTTAATTCTTTATAACCCCTACTCTACAACACTGCTATCATACACATATCTCCTTCCCACAGTGTCTAACACAAAGTAGATGATATTTAAATATTAGGTTTTATTATTCTAGGAAAACTATAAATACCTCTATCAAACAGTTAAAGTCTTTTACTTTATAATTCATAGTTATCTTTTTGGACTTATAAAACATTATTCCTTTTTATCTTCTTACTTACTTGAATTTAAATTCTTTGAAAGCAGAATTTTCTTTTTTGAGTTTTTCATTATATCTTCAGTATTAGGCACAATACCTATCATATGGTGGGCAATTATTGTTTTTCACTTAATTGACTTCATTCCAACCAATGGTCCACTTGATGATTTCTTTTATATGATATTCTGTCTTCCATCTCCATGAATTTTTTTAAAGTTTGTTTTAATGCCTGGAATACACTCCCTCCTTTCCTACACATCATAGAATTCCAGTCTTCCTTCTTACACATTACTTTTTTTTAATAATATTTTTATTTTATTTTATAATATCTTTATATTGACAGAATCCATGCCAGGGTAATTTTTTTTACAACATTATCCCTTGCACTCGCTTCTGTTCCGATTTTTCCCCTCCCTCCCTCCACCCTCTCCCCTAGATGGCAAGCATACACATTACTTTTTGCATGAAGTCTCAACTACTGCAGCTATCCTCTGTCAAACTACATTGCTACTCTTTATTTATTTACTTTATTTTTATTTTGTATACATTTCCACATATTGTTGTTTCCCTTGCTATAATATGAACTCCTTATAAGTACAGATTGTTTCATCAATTGAATTTATTTCTTTAGCACTTAACAATAGTGACTTATTGAAATTAAACAATTAATAAACATTTTTTATTTGTTCCCTAAGTTTAAGTATAAGTTTTAGGAAAAATCAATAAAGGGAGAAAACAATCTTGGCAAGAAAGTCAAAGCAATTCAGATCATCTCAAGAGTAATTAAAAATGTAATTGGAAAGGAGATACCAGTTGAAAAAACAAAACAAAAAAAATGCCAAGTTTTTTTTTAGTTTATTTGTTTTTAATATACATTGTTTTATGAATTATATTGGGAGAGAAAAATCAGAGCAAATGGAAAAAATAATGGGAAAGGTTAAAAAAACAGAAAAAAAGAAGTGATTATAGAATGTATTGATTTACATTCAATCTCATTAATTTTTTCTCTGGTTGCAGATGGCATTTTCTGTCTAAATTCTATTGGTATTTCTTTGGATCACTGAACTACTGAGAAGAACCAAGCTTTTTATAGTTGATCATCATTCTTGCAGTTATTGTGTACAATGTTCCTGGTTCTGCTTGTTTCACTCAGCATCAGTTCATGTAAATCTTTCTAGGCCTTTCTAAAATCAGCCTGTTGATCACTTTTTATAGAACAATAATATTCTATTACTTTAATATATGACAGTTTATCCATTCATTCCCCAATTGATGGACATTTACTCACTTTCCAATTCTTTGTTACCACAAGAAGAGCTGCTACAAAAATTGTTGTACATGTGGGTCCTTTTTCCTCCTTTTTTATTTCCTTGGGATACAAACCCAGTAATGGCACTGCTGGGTCAAAGGATATGCACAGTTTTATAGTCCTTTGAGCATAGTTCCAAATTAGTCTCCAGAATGGTTGGATCACTTCCCAACTCCATCAACAATGTATTAGTGTCCCATCTGCTCAAATATTCATCATTATCCTTTTCTGTCTTTCTAGCTTGAGAAGTGTGAGGTGGTATCTCAGAGTTGTTTTAATTTGCATTTCTCTAATCAATAGTTATTTAAAGCATTTTTTTCACATAACTATACATAGACTTAATTTTATCATCTGAAAATTGTCTATTCAAATCCTTTGATCATTTATCAATTGGGGAATGATTTGTATTCTTATAAATTTAACATACTTCTTTATATATTTTAGAAAGGAGATCTTTATCAGAAATATTGGCTGTAAAGATTTTTTCCCCAGCTTTGCACTTCCTTTTTAATCTAGTTTCTATTGGTTTTGTGTGTGCAAAATTTGTTTTAATTTAATGTAATTAAAGTTGTCCATTTTGCCTTTCATAATGTTCTCAAATTCTTCTTTGGTCATAAATCCCTCCCTTTTCCAAAGATTTGATAGGTAAATTATCCCTTGTTCTCCTTATTTGTTTATGGTATCATCCTTTATGTCCAAATCATGTATCCATTTTGACCTTATTTTGGTATGGGATGTGAGGTGTAGGTTTATGCCAAGTTTCTAACATTATTTTCCAGTTTTCCAAGCAATTTTTGTCAAATTCTTATTCAGAAGCTGGAATTTGGGGGGATATAAAATATTAGATTGCTGTAGGCCTTGTTTATTTTGTATTTATCTAATCTATTCCACTGATTCACCATTCTATTTCTTAGCCAGTACCAAATGGTTTTGATAACTGCTACTTTATAATACAGTTTTAGGTTTGGTACTGCTAAGCCACCATCCTTTGTATTTTTTGTCATTAATTTTCTTGATATTCTTGACCTTTTGTTCTTCCAGATGAATTTTGTCATTTTTTTATAGTTCTATAATATATTTTTTTGGCAGTTTGATTGATATAGTGTAGACCAATTTGTGCAAATATGTCATTTTATTATGTTATTAGTTCAGCCTAACCATGAACAATTGATATTTTTTCCAATTGTTTAGTCCAATTTTATTTGTTTGAGTATTTTGTAATTGTGTTCATATAATTCTTGGATTTGTTTTGGCAGGTACATCCCCCAATTTTTTTTTATTTTGTCTACAGTAATTTTAAATAGAATTTCTCTTTCTATTTCTTACTGGTGGGATTTTTTAGTAATAAATAGAAATGTGGATGATTTGTGTGGATTTATTTTATATCCTGCAACTTTGCTAAAGCTGTGAATTGTTTCTTGTAGGTTTTTGGATGATTTTCTAGGATCCTCTAAGTATATCATCATATCTGCAAAGAATGATAGTTTTATTTCCTCATAGCCTATGTGCCAAGATTTTTATTTAAAAAATGATTCTCCATCAATTATATGAACACACCACTTTTAGACATTAATCTCAGAGACCCAGGTGCTAAGATAAAGAAATAGAAAAAACACAAGAGAAAACAGAAGTGGAAAATCAACTAGACTTTATCGAATAAACCCAAAGGAAGTCTGTGAAGATGATAGAACAACTGCCATATACTTTCAAGGTATCTTAAAGAACAGGAAAAGTAATAGATAATATAAAAGACACAAAATATCAATAATTTTCGATAGTTATACCTGCAAAGTGCATAATCTCATTAGCAGATTAGTTTATACATGTGTTGAAGGACTCACTGATCCAACTTTAAAATGAGAATGTGCAGTTTTGCAAGCAACATTCAACAGCATAAACTTTTTTACAAACACATAATTGACTAAAAAGTGTAGAGTACAGAATTCTAGTGTTCCCATTTGCTTTTGTAAAGCTCTTAGTAGAACAACGTATCATTTCAGTGTCTTTCCTTTCAACAGTGTTATTTCCCATGCATGTAACAAAATCATGTATTGATGTTTTGAAAGAAATAACAATAGAGATAACTGTTTTTTCTAACTTTTTGATGACTTATTAACATAAAATAAGTAATATAACAGGGATACATGGATGCCAAAGGTGTTCATACCCGGTATCAAGTGCCACTCTCAAAAAATCCATATCAAAAATGGATATCCTAAAAATTGTGAAGTATTCTAGGTGCTCCTATTTGGGGGTGGCTGTGCTCATTTTGCTACAACAAATGAGTTCAAGTTCAACTAAACAGTAACAACATTTACAAACCAGAGTCCTTCAGATGAGATCCATAATCTTCTTGGTTGTATTCCAATCTCATATCTGCTGCTTATTATTTGAGTGATCATTTGGGCAAATCAATCAATCTTTCTGGGCTTTATCTATAAAAATGAGAAAATTGAACTAAATTGCCTTTGAAGTCCCTTCTATCCCAATTCATATTTCTATGTTCTATATAGGAAAAGCCAATTAAATGAGCAATACCTTTTTTCTAGTCCATGGTATGAAGTTGAATATTACTTAGGACTAACCTTTTGACACATTGATCTTGGCCATATCCTAAAGTTGAGCAATGAGCCAGACTCAGATTTTTTTCCTTATTTCTCTTAAGAGCACTACCACCTTTATCTAGGTTACATTTTTTGCTTCATTCTCATATCTTTAAATTCTTTTACCCATATAAGCTCAATGACTCCCCAAAATTGTGATTTAAACTTCTCTAATACCTCTTGCATTATTCCCTTTTTTAGTGCTATCACAGCCTCCATTTAAGTTCAGGCTGTGATCGCCTCAAACTTGGACTGTTTGAAGCAATAGCTTCCTAATTGGTCTCCTTACCTCAAGAGAGAGGATATCTGGGCTTGAGCATTTGCCATGCTGACTTCCCTTCTCTAATTTGTCCTCCACTCCATTGTCAATGTGATTTTCCTATACTGCAAATGTGTCAATCAATACACTTAAGCACTTCTCATTGTCTAAGGACAGAAATATAAATACCACTATTTCACTCTAAAAAACGCTTTACAACCTGTTCCCCACCTACTTCTTGAATCCCATTACTATTCTCCTTCTCAAAATCTGTTTCATCAAGCTGGTCTTGTTCTTCATGTATGACCTTTCCCTCTGTAAGTATTTATGTTGATTGTCCCCAATGTTCATAATGCACATCCTCCTACCCTCTACCTTATAGATGTTTTTACTTTCTTAAAGCATTAACTCAGGGTCTACCTTTTATAGGAAGTCCTTCTAGTCTTTCCAATTCCTAGTGCTCTCCTAACTTCAGTCTTGGATTTATTTTGTATTTTTTTTCTGTTTGAATATGTATGTATACACAGACACAAACACATACATGCATCTTCCCCAGTAGAATGTAAACTCCTTTAAGGTAATATTTTATTTATTTATTTTGTATTCATATCCCCAGCCTTTAGCATATGTGCTAGTTGATTGACAAAAAGGTTATTAATATTTACAAAATATATTATCATGTATTATTTCTCATTACTTTTATATTGTGCTAATATAAGTATATATTAGTATATTATATTTATGTATTAGTTGGATACTACACAGGAAAAGTAACATGAAAGGAAAAAGTGAAGGGACTGTCAAGTAATGGGAGAGTGGGGGTTAACTAGAAGACAGACTTCCATTGGAATCCACATAATATCAAGAAATGATCTCCTTAACTTTTGTTTGATCGCCATGTGGAAGAATTATAGTATAGTTTCATGGAATGAGATAAGTTGGTATTCTGTAGCACTGAAACATTATGATATTTTTGTGAGATTATATATCATATAGTTACATATAAATAAAATATATATGTGAGTATGTTTTGCTTTTGCTTATAATTGTAGATATATAACTATATATGTTTATAGAACAATATAGCTATACTACATAGAGACATCTATTAGGAGTTCGATCTATATATCTATAGTATTGTTGTTCAGTTTTTTTTTCACTTGTGTAGCTCTTTGTGAACCAATTTTATAGAGTTTTCTTGGAAAAAATACTGGAATGGTACTAATTAAATAATAGAATGGTAGATCAGTGAAATAGTTTACATACATATGACACAATTATCAAGGCCTATAATAATCTAATATTTGATAAACCCCCAAACTCTAGTTCCTGGAATAAGAACTCACTATTTGACAAAAATCGCTGGAAAAACTGGAAAATAATGTCAGAAATTAGGCAGAGACCTACATCTCATACCTCATATTAAAATGAGGTCAAAATGGGTACATGATTTGGACAAAAAGGATGATACTATAAACAAATTAGGAAAACAAGGGATAATTTACTTATCAGATCTTTGGAGAAGGGAGGAATTTATGACCAAAGAAGAACTTGAGAACATTATGAAAGGCAAAATGTACAACACAACCAACAGAAACAAGATTAAAAGAAAAATGCAAAACTGGGTAAAAATCTTTATAGCCAGTATTTCTGATAAAGGTCTCATTTCTAAAATATATTTAAAAAATGCATCAAATTTATAAAAATGCAGGTTATTCTCCAATTGGTAAATGGTAAAAGGTTATAAATAGATAAAAATTTTCAGATTGTTAAGGGACAGGTCAATTCTCCGAGAGCCCCCATACCTGTAACTCATAACATCTGAAGGAATTGCAGAGCAGCTTTTGCTGACACAGGTGTTGCGGACTGGGAATGAGATAAATTGGAGGCAAGAAGGAAGAGGAGAGAGATCAGACAACGCAACAATCTCTCAGTCAGAGAGGTCAGAGATCACCAACTGCCTCTCAGTCTCCTTGTATCGTCCTCTCACATAAGGAGATCCATTCTGTATGTCTGGATTGGATTTCCAGCAGCCACTGTCAGATGGCAACATCAGATGACAAAATTAAAGCCATCTATAGTCACATGAAAAAAAATGCTTTAAATTACTATTGATTAGAGAAATGCAAATTAAAACAAATCTGAGGTATCACATCACATTTCTCAGACTGGCTAAAATGAATGGCTAAGAAAAGGTAATGATAAATGTTGGAGGGGATGTGGGGATACTGGGACATTAATGCATTGTTGGTGGAGTTGTGAAATGATCCAACCATTCTGGAGAACAATTTGGAACTGTGATCAAAGGACTATCAAACTGGGCATACTCTTCGATTCAGCAGTGGCACTTCTGGGTCTATATCCTAAGGAAATCATAAAGGAGGGGAAAGGACTTACATGTGCAAAACTGTTTCTAGCAGGTTGGTTTTTTTTTTTGGTGGTGACAAAGAATTGGAAAATTAGTAAATAAAAGCCCATCAATTAGGGAATGGATGGATAAGCTATGATATATGAAGGTTAATAGAATATTATTCTATAAAAATGATGAATAAGCTAATTTTAGAAAGACCTGGAAAGATTTACATGAACTGATGCTGAGAGAAACAAGCAGAATCAGGAATACATTGTACATAATAATAGCAAGAATTTGCAATGATTAGTTATGAAAGACTTGATTCTTCCTAGTATTTCAGTGCTCTAAAGCAATCCCAATAGACTTTGAACAGAAAATGCCATCTGCATCTAGAAAAAGAACTATGGAGAGTGAATGTAAATCAACACATGCTATGCTCACTTCTTTTTTTCTCCCATGGTTTTCCCTTTTCTTCTGTTTTTTTCCCCCCAATGTGATTCATAAAGCAATGTATATTAAAATAAATAAATAAATTTAAACTTTCAGGGAAAAATCCCTAGCATTTAACAGTGCCTAGTACATAATATTTAATAAAAGCAGTGTTTATTGACTGAAAAAAATACTGGAGTGGTTTAACATTTGCTTCTCCAGCTCACTTGTACAGATGAGGAAACAGAGGCAAACAGGGTTAAAAAACTTGCCCAAGATCACACATCTAGCAAATGTCTGAGATTGGATTTGAACTCACGAAGATGTGCCTTCCGGACTCCATGCCCACTATTCTTCTGCACTACCTAACTCTCCTTACCTATTTTTTATTATACTCTGAAATAGAAAAATTGTCCTATATCTTTTAGTCAAAATAACAAGATCTAGTGGGAAAAAAAAACAAACTGATTATAGAGTCTGGACACTTGGCTTGAGCCTTTGCCCTGACATTGTGTGTCATCTTCACTGAGTCACCTAACTTCTTAGAGCCATGGATTCCTCATCAGTAGCATGAGGGAATTGCTTGTAATCACTTGTAAAGTCTTTTTGGAAATTCTAACATCCCATAACTCAACTGGCAATTGTAATTTTAAAAAATATTATTATGCATTTTGTTTTTGATGTAATTTAATGGCATGTAACTTGATATGTTTTTTTTTTCTTTCTGAAAAAAATACAAGATACTTTCCACAGAAAAATGTCAGTCTTTTATCCTGTAAAAGAGAAAAATTAATAGTTTCCTTCTTTCCAGAATACATTTATTTCAAGCTTTTATTTGTTTGTTTGTTGTTGTTTTTATTTTTTGGTGTTTTTTAAGCTAGAAAATCCAGTTCAGAATTATTCTATAGATTACAAATAAGAAGGACCAACTTCCTTTTGATTTGGAGTTCACAAATAGAAAATGAATTTTGATTGCCAAGTCTGAGCTTTCTCTCAGTACAAAATTACAAGAACAAACCTGCATCCATCGATAGATAAATATATAACGAGACAGAAATTCCAGGTTCATCCTACAAGTTGATGAATTAACCACCTAAATATGATTTCAGGAAATAATACTAAGAAACTTCTGTCCCACAATTGCTTCATTATTTAAGGAATTCCCACAATTGGAAATGTATTTCTCCTTTTCTTCTTAAATACAAAATAGAAAAAAAAGGAACATTTCCATGTGCACAGTAAAGAACTTGAGAGAATTCAAAATATGGAGCAATAAATTTATATTTCAAGGAAGCCTACATAATAAATACTACACATTTTGTTCAGTTAAAAAATGTATTTGTATAAGCTATCTGCATCCAGAGCAAGAATTGATGAATAGGAAGCATGTATAAAATGTGTTCATATATATACCTATTTTTTGTTTAAAGGTAGAGATCTTTAGAATGAGGGAGAGGGAAGAAAAATAAATGTACATGATAATTTTGTTGTATATTTGAAAGGAATAGCAAGTTGTACTTAGTAGATTTATAGTTTCATATGCATTCATCTTTTTATTGTACTATGTTATGGAAATGCTTATTTTATTTTATAAATTTAAAAAAGAAATGTATTTATTTTAGTTTATAATTTCTCCATTTATAAAAAAAATTATTATATTTAATTGTGAAAGTCTATTATTTTTCTTTTAAAAATTTGAGATAGGGTTTATGTGTGTATACAGTGCTCTTTCTCTATACACACACACACACACACACACACACATGCACACACATATAGATAGTATGTAACTGGTAAATATTCAATTTGTGTTTACATATTTGAGTGTGTGTGTACACAGAAACACACTTACCTTTTATTCTTTTCCTTTAGAGATAGAACTGACAATGTTTGTTACACATGTCAAGGTTTAGCTATAGATAATACAGTCGTGATATTGCACATATAATAAGACTATATTGAGACTGGTGAGAATTGGTTAGGTTAAGGAAATTCTGTGATTCCTATAAATGATAGCATATGATCATATAATCTGGCTGGCAATTGGCAGAATGAGTTAGAGGAGGGGAAGGTCCCTAGTTTAGTCATCAATTCATTTTCTATCTATAGTTTAGAAAGATATTTCTTTTCTCTAATTTATTATATGCCTTTTTATATGTAGTTCATAGTTCATGTTGTCTTTTGTAGGGTGTACTAATTATGGGAGGTTTTTTTTTTTCCTAAAACTAATTTCTGCCAGACTGCTTTTTTCAAACAATGGATCCTTACCTCAGCTACTGGAGTCTTTTTGTTCATTGAATATTATTTCATTTGCTTATTCCTGTTATGTACTTAATCCATTTCCCTGGTAAAATTCTCTATATATTAGCCAGTAAGAAATAGTTTTTAATGATTATTGCTGTATAATTTGAAATCTGGTACTGAAAGCCTCTTCTCCTTTCCATTATTTTCCTTGATATTCTTCCCAAAATTATATTCCTTTACTAACCTGAGGGCCATAAGCTTATATATATATATATATATATATATATATATATATATATTTATTTATATATATATATATATATATATATATATATATATATATACGTACGTACGTACATACATACATACATACATACAAACCTATATACATTGAAAACTGTATTTCACTTTCTGAGAAGGGATCCATACTATGAAAAAATTCTTACTGTGGGTAATTGGGAGGGAGAAAGCCAGAGAGAGCCAGAGAATCTGAATCCTGTGGATTGTCATTAGAATAATGATTTTAAATGCACAAAATAAAATATACAGGATTGCAAAGGAAAATGATTAACATTCTGCTTTAACAGACTTATTTTGACTTAGTGACAATTTTTATTTTTCAAGTGTTTTTGTAATCAACATACTGGGTTCTGCTGTCTAATTCAGTCTGATATAATCTTCTATTTTATTCATCTCTATCTTTTTATCTTGCATTTTTCTATATTTGCTTTCACTTTTACAAATAGGAAGACAGTTATGAAAGAAGACTGAAATCAATACTAATGATCTTTAATTGGAATTATTTGCTTTTTTCTTTTGCCTCTGTTCTCTTTGCCCAAATCACTGTTATTCTTTGGTCCTCTATTCACAATCCTCCATCCAAATTTGAAATTTGTTTTACTTTCCCCTTCTTTTTAAACCTCTTTTTCTTATTTCTCTATATCTATCTGTTTTCCTATTGACTTTAACGTATTTCTATGCCAAATTCTGTGTATATGTCCTTAAAACTCCTTTGCCTACTTCATGTGAATGAAGTTCCTATGAAGCAAGTTCATATGAAGCTTACTCTTTCACTCTTCCTCCAAGTTGCTATACATCTCTTGTAAATTTGATTGTGAAAAATAAGTTCACTTCTTACTACTTAATTTATTGTTTTTTTTCCTTTTTATCTCATGAAGATAATGATATTTGATATTAGGGACATTGTATTTTTGTTTCCAGTTTTCTCTTCACTCCAGTATTTGTATTTCACATTTTCTCATCAGCTCTGGTCTTTTCATCAGGAATTCTTGAAAATCTTTTGTTCACTATATAGATCCATTTTCTTCCTATGGGTTTATAATTAGTTTTTCAAGACAAGTTATTCTTGATTATAATATTTTAGTTATTTCCTTTGGCACATGATATTCCCAGATCTCTGCATTAAAGTAGTATTTACCAAATAACTGTGTGATATTGATTATACTTTATTGGTAGTTAAAGTTTTTTTTCTGACTGTTTTCAATTTTTTTTCTTTAACTTGAAAGCTTTGAATTTTAGGTATGGTTTTTAACATTGCCAGAAGTTTTCATTTTGAAGTTTCTTTTTAGGTAATGATTGGTGGATTCTTGCTATTTTTCTTTTTGTTCTTTGGTTCTAATGGATTTGGGCAAAAGAGTTTCAGTTTTGTTTTTCTGAAATATAGTATCAAAAATTTCTTTTGCTTGTTAATTATTAGATTCTTAAATTAAACTTTCTTCACCTTTTTTTTAACTTTACAAATGCTTCTATTATTCTTTCAGCCTTTTGTTTTTGTTCTAACATTCTTTGTTGTCTTATGTAGTCATCAATATCAGTCTCGTCCTTTCTAATTTCAGGGAATTCATTCCTTTTATGAAGTTTGCCTCCATTTGTTATAAGCTCTCTGAATTCTTTCCAAAGCTTTTCTTCATATCTTTTATTTTTTCTATAAGCTGTTGGTCTCTTTCAACCATCAAAATCAAGCCTTTTAATCTTTTATGTTCTGCTAGGTGATCAAATAGAACCTTGTTTGATCTTAATCTAGATTTCTTGATTTCCTACTTCTATATTAAACTTCCTTGCTTTGTTCAGGATTTTGGCAAACTTTAGTGTCCTAGGTGATAATTTTGGAGTGAGCTGCCTCTAAATAAAACACTGTGTAATCTTATATTCCTTTTGAGACTTCTTTAGGCAGGGAAGAGGAGAATGCAACAAATACTTATTAAACATCTCTCATGTGCCAAGTACTATGCTAAATACTTGATAGATATTATCTCATTTGAGATTCACAGAAAACCTGCTGTTATTATCTTCATTTTACAGATGAGAAAACTGAAGCTTATGGAAGCTTCGTGACTTGCTCAGAATCACTTAGAGGGTCGGTGTGGTCATATTTGAACTCAGGTCTTCCTGACTCCAGGCCCAGATTTCTACCTATTATGCCATCTAGCCACCTTAGGGAATATGACAAGGCTTTGTCTCTTCCTGAGGCTTGAAAGGAGTCTAGATGTTATTTTCCTCCTCAAAGGGCTACCTTATTCTAATTTGTTTAACTGAGTCTAACTGATTCAATTTCTTTTCAAGACCTTCTCTCAGTGCATTTTTGTTGAATCTTAGTGGAAAGCAATGCCCAGAAATGTAGCAATTGTTTATGACTAAGAGGCATCATTTAGAAATCGAACTCAACATTATCATCATCATCATCAGTCATCATCATCATGTGTCTTTTAAGAGTCTGAATATTATCTTGACTTTCCCTTTCTACAAACTTGGAAATTTAATAAATCACTAAAGAAATAGATTTTATTTCTAGTATAATTTTTATGAGACACCTGTGATCAGTTTATAAGGCAGAAAATTCCACGTACCCTTTACTTAAAAGTTCCAGCGTATTCCATCTTTAGGTTAACAGAACAGCAATGAGAATTTATTAAATGCAATGATAGCTGCTCTTATTTTCTTTTTTTTAATTGAAGGATCAAGTATTCACATAGGGAGATGTCTGCCACACTCAATCATCATGCTAACCTTAGGGGAAATAAAACCTCGGTTGATATCCATATTACTTACTTTGCACTATAAAAATAAATAAATGCATTTGAAACATTTGTAGTTACTCTGCAGGCTATTTTTATGATGCATTAAGACATTATTGTTTATTTTTCCAGTAAACAGAATTCTAGAGTGTAAATAGGATTGTCTAGTATTAAATTGGTATTGAATTGTATTGGATTTCCTCAATTACATGTGACAACCTATTGAACATTTATGATATATGCCTTGACATAATATGATGAGAAGACATGGATATGTATATCCTTGTAGGTGCAATCTGTGAGCAAGTTGGTTTCAGTTACTCAATGAAAACTAAACATGTTTATAAAATTTTAACATTCATGTTGGAAAAAATGTTAATCAATGTTAGAATACAAATTTAAATAGACTATATGGAGAACGACATACTTTGTGATTATCCATTGATCTTCTTTTAACTTCCTGAGTGATTCTGTTTATTCACTTATTTTGTGTTTCTCAAAGATTAACAGGAAAATAGAAGTAAATGAAATCTAGGAATTTGAGAGGAGTGATTTCTGCATCTCACATGAGTGATACCAACATAGTTAACTGCTAGATTGCTTTGCTGTTAACAGTTATGTTGTATTTGACAAATTAATTTATTTGTAACCTGCATATTAAATGCAGATTAAAACAGCAATTGTTTAAAAAGCTGGATGCTACAGCTGCAAGACTTATTCTATTCTTGTTTTTGCACTATTTGCTTACCTTACTGCTTCCTATTATGTAGTTTAATAGCTTGAATCAATGACACTTTTCGTGGTTTCCATGTTCATAGCTGAACTCAATTTTAGAAAAACATTGAAATCTAATTAATATTTACTTCAATTAAACAAATTAAGTATATATCTTGTGTAATTCATTACACTAGGCTCTAGAGATGGAAAAATTAGAAATAAAAATAGCACTTGTCCACAAGAAGTTTATAATCTCATAAAAGAGTTAGTGTCCTTCAATATAGGTAGAAGGAGTATGCACCCTGAGAGTTCCCTATATTATTTAAATAATAGGTCAAGTCTTTAAAAATTCTACAGAAGATTTTCAAATGAAGTGTTATAAGAGATTTAAGAAAGGCAAGATCACTTCTAAGAGCATAGATGGCAGAATAGATAGAGAGTTGGATTTGGAGTTCAGATCCTTCTTCAGACACTTAATAACTTTGTGATCCTAGTGAATTTATCCACTCTCATTCTCAGTTTCACCATCTGAAACAAATGGAAATGATAATTTAATGAATCAAGCCACAGGGATGGAAAGGTTGAGTCAGGAACATGATTTTAAACCAGATTTAATTTAGGTCTTCATTCTCCATTTTCATTTTTACTCCACTATATCATTCCAACTCTCTAGTTTAGATGTCTAGTAATTAATAATGATAATAAAACATCTCCATTTAACAAAATCATGGTAAGTGGTATTATTGGATAAGGAAACTGAAGCTAAAAGAGGTGGGTAAGTGACTTATCTAAGGTTACCTAGTTAGTAAGTCTCTTGGGCAACATGTCAACCTAGGTCTTCTTCATTCCAAGCCTAATGGTCTCTCTCTACAAATTAGCTGCCTTTATAGAGTAAATGAAAATTTATATTACTTGATAAGTCAAATTGTCAAGCTATACATTGTGGAGAAACTTGAATATCGAACGAATAAGTGGATGAATGAGTAAAAAAAAATACGTATTAAAACTTTACTCTGTACCAAACACTACTAATTGCTGGGGATAAAAGTACCAAAATGAAAGCAGTGGTTGTCCTCAAGGAGCTTCCAAAAAAGGGAAGGTATATTTTATCAAATCAATCAATAAATCAACAAACATTTATTAAGTACCTACTTAGTGGCTGACACCATGCTAAGTGCTATGTGTAAACCTATATTATATGGTGAGTGCAGCCATGAGGGAATAGATGTATATGTCTTTTCTAGGAACTTTCACAGTGTTAGATGTGTTCTAGAACTAGAAAGGGGATTCCTGGAAGGGTATGTGTATAGAGTAGCATGGTGAGATTTTTTTTAACCAATAATGAGAATTCTCTAAAACTTTTTGATCACAAAAGTGACATGATCAAAGCTGCAAATAGGGATAGATAGAATAGTAAAGGATGGAATGAAGCAGGGAAATTGGAGGAAGACTACTTAAAAGGCTGTTAAAATAGTCTGGGTGCAATAATTAGGGTACAAACTAGGATAATGCAATAGATATGGAAAAGAGGGAGGCAATTTCAATAGTTATTTCCAATATAGAATACATATGACTTTGTAACTAATTAAAATGGGGACATCAGAAGGCAAATCTAATTAAAGGATTTGAACCCTGAATGACTAGAAACATTGTACATACTCTTAGCTGAAACCAAGAAGATAAAAGATAGGCAAAAATATTTGGGGGGATAATAATGAAATAATGTTGGAATCCTTACTAACTGCTAAGTAATTAGAGTTGATCTAATCTTACAAGAAGATGTTTTGGGCAGAACCTGAAACAATGTTGGAATCCTTACTAACTGCTAAGTAATTAGAGTTGATCTAATCTTACAAGAAGATGTTTTGGGCAGAACCTGAAACAAGGTACTAAGTAGAACTACCCATAATCCCTCTCTCTGGAAGGAGCATAAATAGGCCAATGGGCCAGTCGGAGAGTTCTGGAGAGGAAGACGCTACAAGTCGAGATTTCACCGGAATGACATGAAGACTGGAGCTGGCTGGAGGCTGAAGAAAAACAGAGGCAGAGGCTGAAGGACCAGACCTTTGGATTTAAAGACATTTGGAGAGAGCTCTTGGAACCAAGCAGAGAGATAGGCCTCTAAGCTAACCGGGCTATATTGGGATAATAAAAGATCTGAACTTTTATCATCTGGCTGCGTTTTGAGAAGAAAAAGCTCACAACATTTTGGCGCCCTGAACGTGGGACAAACAGACCCCTCAATGGATTTCAGTGGAAAAGCTCCGATCCTGATTCAAGTGGAAAAGCCTCTGATCCTGATCCAGTGGAAAAAACTTCAACCCAGAAATTAGGGTGAGTGCAACAAAGAAATTTTGTTAGAAGAGTTAAAGTAGAATTTCAGCTAAGATGGGACAGATATTTAGAAAACAGTTTCTGTTCAAGGAAAATGTTTAGAGAGCATTGTCAAAATTATGGAAAGCCAAGGTTTAATTTTAAGTTTACAGCAAATCACTGAACTTTTACAAACTGTAAAGGACATATGTCCTTGTTTCTCTCTTGATAAGGAATTAGATCTAAATGAATGGAAATTGGTTGGAGAGGATCTTTGTCAATTCTATGATAAAAATGGGCCTAACTCAATAATTAATACATATAATGTAATACAATTGGCTATAAGAAGTTATTTAAGTGATAGAATGATGAAAAGGAAAGTACAGGAGGAAGAAATGCCAACTTTACTAGGTGAAAAGGAGGACGAATCAGATGAGAATGGAGTTAATTACAATTCTGAGTATGATACTTCACAGCAGGAGGAATTAGGTGATTCCACATCTCATGACCCTCCCCCCGCAATTAACCCTTCATGGGTGGAACAAGGGGGAGGGAGAGAGGCAGAAACACAGTCAGCTTCTCCTGTAAAGCAGAATTTGAAAAGATTAGAAAAAGCATTAATTAAAGCAAAAAATGAAGGAGAAGATATATCTGATTTTATAAATGCATATCCTGTGATTGAAAAGATTGACTCTTCAGGTCAAAAAGAGAGAAAATACACTCCTTTTAATTTGGGAAAAATTAAAGATTTGAAAAAGGGTTGCACTCTTTATGGGGCTACATCATCTTATGTGAAGATGTTACTGGATAATTTGTCTAATGAAATCCTAACCCCGAATGACTGGAAATCCATAACGAAAACTTGTCTAGAACCGGGACAAAATTTATTGTGGCTTTCGGAGTTTCATGAATTATGTAGGATTCAAGCCCAACGCAATAGGCAAAAAGGAGCTGTTGTACAAATCACTTTTGACCAACTAGCTGGTGAAGGTCAGTATGCAGAGAGTTCAGAACAGATTTATTATCCCATAACAGTATATGAGCAAATTTCTAAGGCTGCAATAAAAGCTTGGAATTCTCTCCCTGGACAGAAAGATGGAAATAATGCTTTCACAAAAATAGAGCAAGGTCCCAATGAACCTTTTGCAGATTTTGTGGGACGTCTGCAAACAGCTGTAATAAGAACCATTGGAGATAATGCTGCCACAGAAATAATGACTAGACATTTGGCTAAGGAAAATGCCAATGAGGTTTGCAAGAGAATTATATGGGGGCTAGACAAAAATGCTTCTTTAGAGGAAATCATAAGACGCTGTGCCACAGTGGGCACAAATGCTTATTATGCCCAGACTATGGTGAACTTGGAAAGACAAGATCCTTCTTGGCAGAGGAATTCTAGAGAAACTCGTCGATGTTTTCATTGCGGAAAAATTGGACATTTGAGAGCCCAATGTAGATATAGAGATACAATGAGAAGACAGGGTGAGAGAAAACCCAAAACCCCATGTCCAAAATGTAACCGAGGCTTTCACTGGGCCTTTAAATGTATATTGACCCAGAGGAATGAGAGGCAGGGCCCAGCTCTAAAGTATCAATCAAAGGACAGGTGGGGCATGATAGCAGCTGAGGTTACACCCAGAGAGACTTTAGAAATTCAGAACTCTGATGTCATCAACCAACAGAAAAGTAATCAGGATTACAGTTGGGAAGAATACAGGCCTTTTAAGACAACAAGACAATATCCAATGCAAACAGCTCCAATGTAATTACCAGATGATGAGGAGAAATCCCAAAAGTGGTAAACAGAAGAGAATTAGATAGGTTAACTGCTTGGGAAGAGGATCTGCTTATATTTCCACAGGTGGAAAAGGAATCAGATGGCTAACAATGAGACTGTCAAAAGAACTTTAAAATCTTCAGCTTTCAGTTCCTGAAAAACCAGCAAGAATCACTGGATTCCCTGAGATGAAAAATTGTTGATGAGACCTTTTGCAGTACTTCAGAGCTTACAGGAATTATTAGATTCCTGGCACATGAACTAATGGACAATGGAATCCTATTGGACTGTTTCTAGGACTTATGGACATGTGTAAATTTTCAGGATGATTCATGTTATTTGTTACATTACTACTAGCCTGTGTTATATTGCTATGTGCTTATGTAAATTATGTATAATGCCTCCCATATTGATGGATTTATGTATACCATGTATATCTGTTACAAAGTTCTGGCCCATATTGATGGATTTATGTATACCATGTATATCTGTTACAAAGTTCTGGCCCATATTGATGGATTTATGTATACCATGTATATCTGTTACAAAGTTCTGGCCCATATTGATGGATTTATGTATACCATGTATATCTGTTACAAAGTTCTGGCCCATATTGATGGATTTATGTATACCATGTATATCTGTTACAAAGTTCTGGCCCATATTGATGGATTTATGTATACCATGTATATCTGTTACAAAGTTCTGGCCCATATTGATGGATTTATGTGTATCCCCTCAGAAACCCCCTATGTTTTAAAACAAAAGAAAGGGGGAGATGTTGGAATCCTTACTAACTGCTAAGTAATTAGAGTTGATCTAATCTTACAAGAAGATGTTTTGGGCAGAACCTGAAACAATGTTGGAATCCTTACTAACTGCTAAGTAATTAGAGTTGATCTAATCTTACAAGAAGATGTTTTGGGCAGAACCTGAAACAATGTTGGAATCCTTACTAACTGCTAAGTAATTAGAGTTGATCTAATCTTACAAGAAGATGTTTTGGGCAGAACCTGAAACAATGTTGGAATCCTTACTAACTGCTAAGTAATTAGAGTTGATCTAATCTTACAAGAAGATGTTTTGGGCAGAACCTGAAACAATGTTGGAATCCTTACTAACTGCTAAGTAATTAGAGTTGATCTAATCTTACAAGAAGATGTTTTGGGCAGAACCTGAAACAATGTTGGAATCCTTACTAACTGCTAAGTAATTAGAGTTGATCTAATCTTACAAGAAGATGTTTTGGGCAGAACCTGAAACAATGTTGGAATCCTTACTAACTGCTAAGTAATTAGAGTTGATCTAATCTTACAAGAAGATGTTTTGGGCAGAACCTGAAACAATGTTGGAATCCTTACTAACTGCTAAGTAATTAGAGTTGATCTAATCTTACAAGAAGATGTTTTGGGCAGAACCTGAAACAATGTTGGAATCCTTACTAACTGCTAAGTAATTAGAGTTGATCTAATCTTACAAGAAGATGTTTTGGGCAGAACCTGAAACAATGTTGGAATCCTTACTAACTGCTAAGTAATTAGAGTTGATCTAATCTTACAAGAAGATGTTTTGGGCAGAACCTGAAACAATGTTGGAATCCTTACTAACTGCTAAGTAATTAGAGTTGATCTAATCTTACAAGAAGATGTTTTGGGCAGAACCTGAAACAATGTTGGAAAAACATTGAAATCTAATTAATATTTACTTCATTCTATCGGTTTATAGAAATTTTTTTGGTTTCTCCAAAAATGTTCATTACATCATTTCTTGAATAATGGTGTGGTATACCATTACATTTACATATTATACTTTGTTTATTCATTCTATATTCAAACAGCACCAACTTAATTTTAAGTTGTTTGCCACCAGAGCACAATAGAATATCTTTATGTTTTTAATTTTTCAAGAAACAATTTGTATTAATTCCCCTTGCATTTATTCTTTCCTATCTTCAAAACATATCCCATCATCCTTCAAAACAAGTCTCATATGTATTATGTCTGAAAATGTATATCTCTATATTTTCAATTCATCACCTCTCTGATGGGAGATATCATTTACATATTTATTCTTTTAAACTCATAGTTTGTCATTACATTAATCAGAATCCTAAGGATTTTGAAAATTATTTTCCTTTACAATAGTTATCATTATATATATTGTTCTACTTAACTATGCTCTATATAAGTTCTTAAATATCTTCCCAGTTTACTCTGAAATTGTCCATTTTATCATCTTTAATGGTAAAATAATATTCCATTATATACACAATTTATTTAGCTGTTTTCCAGTAAGAGGATTATCTTTTAGTTTCCAACTTTTGACAACCATTAATAATGCTCTGATAAATAAGTGGATGAATGAGTAAAAAAAAATACGTATTAAAACTTTACTCTGTACCAAACACTACTAATTGCTGGGGATAAAAGTACCAAAATGAAAGCAGTGGTTGTCCTCAAGGAGCTTCCAAAAAAGGGAAGGTATATTTTATCAAATCAATCAATAAATCAACAAACATTTATTAAGTACCTACTTAGTGGCTGACACCATGCTAAGTGCTATGTGTAAACCTATATTATATGGTGAGTGCAGCCATGAGGGAATAGATGTATATGTCTTTTCTAGGAACTTTCACAGTGTTAGATGTGTTCTAGAACTAGAAAGGGGATTCCTGGAAGGGTATGTGTATAGAGTAGCATGGTGAGATTTTTTTTAACCAATAATGAGAATTCTCTAAAACTTTTTGATCACAAAAGTGACATGATCAAAGCTGCAAATAGGGATAGATAGAATAGTAAAGGATGGAATGAAGCAGGGAAATTGGAGGAAGACTACTTAAAAGGCTGTTAAAATAGTCTGGGTGCAATAATTAGGGTACAAACTAGGATAATGCAATAGATATGGAAAAGAGGGAGGCAATTTCAATAGTTATTTCCAATATAGAATACATATGACTTTGTAACTAATTAAAATGGGGACATCAGAAGGCAAATCTAATTAAAGGATTTGAACCCTGAATGACTAGAAACATTGTACATACTCTTAGCTGAAACCAAGAAGATAAAAGATAGGCAGAAATATTTGGGGGGATAATAATGAAATAAGTTCTGACCACATTAAAAAAATATGGTGGATTTAATGGCCCATGAGATTTGTGATACCAAAGAAGAAGAAAATTCCAGTTTCAGAATCAGTCTTCTAGTGGAGAACGGGAGGTTTCCTGTATGAATTCTTGTAGAAACAAAGAAAGAATTGCTCAATAGAACTCAATTTCTGGACAGAGAAGGAATTCTGGACCAAGCAAGTGAAGGAATACTGGGACTTCAGCAAGAGATAAAGGTTTTGTCTTTAATGACATCATGAATTTTATAGTTTAAACAGTTCAGAGGAAGGAGTTGGTAGGTATTAAATCCTAATACTGTTTCTTTTCAGGGGAACCTCAACTCTAGGACAATATTATAAGTCTTGAAGGTCCCTAAGAGCAGTAGAATCACAGGACAGAAAAAGAGATTTTTTTGACTGCTTAAATACCTGGTATAAATTCTTAATGTTCTGAGTTTTCTATCGGTGGTGAAAAAATTTTTTTCAATTAGCAAAAATCTCTTTTCTCTCCCTCCTACTACTTCCCAATGCATTTCTAGCCCATTACCTCATTGTAAAGAAGTGTCTAACCTACCTAATCATTGGTTCTCTAGAACTGTATTTAGGTCATTGACTCAACTAGACTTCCTAAACCTTTCAAAGTTATTTGTCTTTAAAGTGCTGTTTTTGTATAAATTGTTTTTCTTGTAATATTTACTTCATTCTATCGGTTTATAGAAATTTTTTTGGTTTCTCCAAAAATGTTCATTACATCATTTCTTGAATAATGGTGTGGTATACCATTACATTTACATATTATACTTTGTTTATTCATTCTATATTCAAACAGCACCAACTTAATTTTAAGTTGTTTGCCACCAGAGCACAATAGAATATCTTTATGTTTTTAATTTTTCAAGAAACAATTTGTATTAATTCCCCTTGCATTTATTCTTTCCTATCTTCAAAACATATCCCATCATCCTTCAAAACAAGTCTCATATGTATTATGTCTGAAAATGTATATCTCTATATTTTCAATTCATCACCTCTCTGATGGGAGATATCATTTACATATTTATTCTTTTAAACTCATAGTTTGTCATTACATTAATCAGAATCCTAAGGATTTTGAAAATTATTTTCCTTTACAATAGTTATCATTATATATATTGTTCTACTTAACTATGCTCTATATAAGTTCTTAAATATCTTCCCAGTTTACTCTGAAATTGTCCATTTTATCATCTTTAATGGTAAAATAATATTCCATTATATACACAATTTATTTAGCTGTTTTCCAGTAAGAGGATTATCTTTTAGTTTCCAACTTTTGACAACCATTAATAATGCTCTGATAAATATTTTTGGATTTGTAGTTCATTTTCCTTTTTCTTTAGACCATCAACCTAGTAAAGATAGAGCTGAGCCAGAGTATACGCAATTTCATATCATCCTAGAGATAGTTCCAATTGATTGCCAGAATGGTTTGACCTATTCTTAGCTTCACCATATTTTTATGCCATACTTCTTTCTAGTTTTCCTTGGAATTCTTATTGAATAAAGAGTTCTTACCACTCTCTAACCCTCCCACAAATAGCTGTAGTTATTGGGTTTATAAAACAATGTGATTCTATGCCTATTGCATCATCTAGCACTTATCCCCCATTATTTTCCTTGAGATTCATGACTTTTTGTTCTATAATGTTGATTTTGTTATTTCTTTGTAGCTCTTTAAAGTGATATCTTGGTAGTTTAATATGGCATTGAATAAGTGAGTCTATTTAGATAATATCATCTGTTTTTATTACATTGGATCAATAAATCTGTGATCAATGAACATTTATCCAATTATTTAAACTGATTTTTCTTTTTATAAAATGTGCTTTGTAGTTATTGGCAGCAGGATGGTGCAGTGGATGGAGGTCTAGAGAAAGGAAGACTTGACCTCTGACACTAACTAGCTGTGTAACTCTGGGAGAATCATTTAACTTCTATTTGCCTTATAGGTTTCCTCACAGGTAGAATGGGAATAATAGGAGAACTTATATCCCAGAATTGTGATAAAGATCAAATGAGATAAGAATTGTAAAGTACTTAGCATAAAATAAGTGTTATGCAAATGTTAGTTATTATTATATTATTATATTTCCTGGATGTGTCTAGTGGATAGTCTCCAGAGAATTTTACATATTCTATAGTTAAAATGGAATTTCTCATTCCATTTTTTTTCTTCTGGATTTGGCTGGTAATTTACAGAGGCAATGACAATTATGTAGATTTATTTTATAACCTACAAGTTAAATGAAATTATTGTTTCAATTAGTTTTTAATTAAAGGTCTATGGTTCTCTAAGTGAACCATCATATTATTTTAAAATTCATAATTTTATTTCTTCATTGACTTCTTATTCTATTTTCTTCTTTTTTATTATTATAATAATAATATAGGTAGTTCTAAATGCTGTATCAGATAATGGATACCCTTCCTTTACCCCTCATCTTATTAGAAAGAGTTTGAATTTTATCTCTATTATATATAATGTTGGCTCCTGGTTTTAGATTCCTTTACTTTCTAGTAACTTCTTGAAACAAAAATGGGCATTGCATCTTGTCAGAATTTTTTTTCTGTATTTATTAATATATCCTATGATAGTTGTTGTTCTTGTCATTAATGTGATCTGTTTTTGTTAGTAGTTTCCCTAATATTGAATCTATCCTATATGTATGATATAAAACCAATCTGGTTTATTATATAATATTTGGAACATATTGCCATCTCATGTGTCATAAAAATTACATTATTAATAGAAAAAAAGAATTTGATAGGATCCCTTTGACTAATTTTTCAAACATTTTATGTAATGTTGATATTAATTGTTCTTGGAATGATTGATTGAATTCCCTTATAAATCCATCTGGTCATAAATTCCTCCCACTCTCCTTTGGGATTTCTTTAATTTCTTTTCCTGAGATTAGTTTATTTAAATTCTCTATTTCCTATTTTATGAATCTGGGCATTTTATATATTTACAAATGTCAATTCATTTATTTTATAGTGAGTTTTATTGTCACATAACTAGACAAAATAGTTTTTCATGGGTTCCTTTATTTCTTCTTCATTTGTTATTCATTCCCCCCATCTTTATGGTAGAAATTTGCTTTTCCCATTTTTATTTAAGCACATACATTAATATTTTTAATCTACTCTTTCTTTTTAAATTAATATCCTGGTTTTCATTATCAATTCATTTTTAAATTTTTTTGCAATTCCTTTGATTTTTGGAATTTTTATTTTGATATCTAATTGAAGTTTAATATTTATTGTTTTTCTTTTTTCTTGGTTGCATGACTTATTCAGTGAACAATTATTGCTTTTTTTTGTTGATGAAACTGTTGAAATAAACACCTTTCTATGTTAATTTCTTTGGTTGCATTCTAAAAATGTTGTTGTCTTATTATCTTTAGTGAAATTATCTATTCTTTCTATGTTTTGTTATTTAAACTGAAAATTCTTTTAAACTATTTCGTTATTTAAAACCAAATGCAAAATAAAAGCAAACAAAATAGAAAAAGGAAGACAGAAAAGAGAAATAAAAACAAAACAAAACAAAACTCAATATTGTTATAGGTCCAGCAGAATATCAAGGAGGATTCAAAATATGTAACAATAAATTCTCCCTTTCAAGAAAGCTTTTAGAATAATAGAAGAGATTAAGTCCATGACTGTTTATCTTTTCTTTGATTCTTTGTAAGTTATTATTTTGTTCTTTGCTGTGCATTTTCTGCTTTATTCTTTGGTTTTCCCCTTCCATGTCCCCCCACTACCTTCCTCAAGAAGGTTACAGTTAAGAAGAAAGAGACAGAGACAGAGAGACAGATTCACAGTTTGTGTATTATATTTGTATATTATATATATATATGTGTGTATACATATAGATATATACAGACACATTTACACATATGTAAACATGCATTTAAAACAATATTGATATAATTTACATATAATGTAGATTTTTCTCTTGATTGCATCATTACATTGGTTTATTAGCTCTAAAAAATATACTCCTCATCCTTGTTGGAGCATTTGTATGTATCCCAAACCCTGTTAATTCTTCTTTAATTCTACTCCTTAACCTCCCCCAACTCATGGATCTCTACCATATCTTCTCCTCCACCCTTTCCTTTACTCTTTATCCCATCTCCATTAATCTACACACATTATCTCTACCCTGTTAATCTCAACATCCTTCTGTACCCAACCTTATTCTATGCCATCCCTTCCCTCCTTATTTTTTTCTGGATTTTGGAGGGTGCTATACACTTCATGTTAAATATGTAGTATTCTCTGAATGGATGCCCGTGAATTGGAGAATGACTGGGTAAATTGTGGTATATGAATGTTATGGAATATTATTGTTCTGTAAGAAATGACCAGCAGGATGAATACAGAGAGGCTTGGAGAGACTTACATGAACTGATGCTAACTGAAATGAGCAGAACCAGGAGATCACTTTACACTTCGACAACAATATTGTGTTAGGATGTATTCTGATGGAAGTGGATTTCTTTGACAAAGACTCAGTTTCAATTGATAAATGATGGACAGAAGCAGCTACACCCAAAGAAAAAACACTGGGAAACAAATGTGAACTATTTGCATTTTTGTTTTTCTTTTCGAGTTGTTTTTTATCTTCTGAATCCAATTCTCCCTGTGCAACAAGAGAACTGCTCGGTTCTGCAAACATATATTGTAGCTAGGATATACTGCAACATATCTAACATATATAGGACTGCTTGCCATCTAGGAGAGGGGGGTGGAGGGAGGGAAGGGAAAAATCGGAACAGAAGCGAGTGCAAGGGATAATGTTGTAAAAAAAATTACCCTGGCATGGATTCTGTCAATATAAAGTTATAAAATAAAATAAAATATTAAATAAATAAATATGTGGTATTCTCTATTTAACCCATTTTCAATGTAAGTAGGTTTTCAGAATTACAAGCCTTCCTCAACACTCTAATGCCTCTGTGTGTCTATTCTTCCTCTGCACCTCATTTGATTAACATAATTACTATTTTTACCTTTTCCTAGTCAGTTTTGTTTTTTAAAGTCAGATCATACTCAACTCTACTACAATCTTTTTTTTTTGAACTAGTCATTTACTGATGTCAGTCTGAAACATGTGGTATATATTTTCATGCAAAAAAACAAATAATTTGTCTATTTTGAGTCTCTTGAAATTAATCTTTGGTGTTGGTTCTTATATGTAAAATTTTCTATTACATTTGGATTTAGTTGACACAAACTCCTGAAAATCTGCAGTTTTATTGGATATCCATTCTTTTTTTTTTCAATCAATAGTATAGTTAGTTTTGCTGAATGTGATAATTTTGGCCACATGCCTCCTTCTTTTGATTGTCAATGTATATTATTATAGGACTTGCCTCTTTTATTATAACTGCAGATAAATCTTATACAATTCTAATTGTATCTCCAGCATATTTGATTTTTAAAAATGTATTTCTTATAATATTTTCTGCTTCTGCACTTTACTTAACTGTTTCTGCACTCAACAGTTGTGTTGGTTCCTTCTCATTCAGGGCAGCATCTCAGCAGTACAGATGGACCTGGTTTTTGTAATCAGCTGAGGTTCCTTCAGTCTTTCCTTCAGTCACATCCTCACTTTCCTCACTGGGAAGTAAAAGTTCCTGAGTTTCAGGCTGAGGTTCTTTCTGAACCTAGATTTGCTGTTTCTGTGGTGCTAGCCTAGAGGCTTTATACTTCACACTGGTTAAACTACACTCCCATGGCCTTTCTCTGGTCTTCTCAGGTTGTCCCGGAAGGACTCCTTTTCTGCCCTGTCTTTTTTTTCACTAGTCTGTGTTCTTCTGGCAATATAACTTTGTTGTGTTTGTGGGGGAAATCTGGAGACCTTGAAATTTTCTGACTGCCTCCTCCCAGAATCCTCCCTCCAACCTTCAAACTCTTTAGAATTAAGTTTACTCTTCAATTAATTTTATTGTTTTTTCCAGCAATCCTTTGGTAGATACAATTCTGTATTGTGGTCAAATAAATATCTATGTAATAGTCTGCTTTTCTATAGTTGTTATAAAAGTGCAATTCATATCTGAGAAATGCGTTTCTTTGTATATACATACACACAGACACAGACATAAACACACAGATATACAGACACACACACTCCCTTTCTATTCCCATTTAATAGTGACTAGAGAACTACTATATCTAACTATTCCAAAATTTTGTTTATTATCTTAATATCTTTCTAGTTTGTTTTGGTCTAGGATGCTAGATCTAAAAAGGATATATTGAAGTTTGCCACCCTTGTACCCTAGCTATTTCTCATCATAGCTTGTTTTGGCTTTGCTTTCAAGTATTCACACGTGTGTGTGTGTGTGTGTGTGTGTGTGTGTGTGTATACAAACATACACACACATATGTATATATATATACATATATATAAAATTATTGTTATTAGTTCACTGTGTATGGTTCATTCCAGGATAATGTATACTATTTATATTTTTTAATTTTCTTCAAGTAAACTTTATATTTTCAAATTATTAAGCATTTACTCCCCCCATTACATTAATAATACCATATTATTTGTGTTCTTCCTCTAATTAGGCAGTTAATTATTTTCTAGTTCTTTGCCACTACAAAAAGAGGTAACATATACATATATTTATGTATATGCCAAATAGTGATTATACTGTCTCATGGTTTAGGAGGAAGGGAATAAGCATTTATATAGTACCAACTATGTGCCAAGCATTGTGGGAAGATTTAAAAAAAAATTATATCATTTAATCCTCATTAGAACCTTCCATTGTTGATATGATTATCCCCATTTCACTTGAGGAATGGAAGCAGAGATTAAGTGATTTGCCCAGAGTCACTATTTTTGAACTCAGTTCTTGACATAAGGCCCATTGTTTTATCCTCTGCACCATCAACTACCTGTATACAGTTTAATGCTTTTGAATACATAATCTCAAATTGCTTTCCAGAGTGAGTGTACTAACTAAAGTAAAGTAAAGTATTTTTCTCATTACCCTTCTAACACCATTTTTCTTTTTTTGTCAATTTTCCCATTCTGATGGTATTGAGGTAGCATCTGATATCTGTTTTAATTTGTATTTCTTTAACGTTAAGTGATTTAGAACACTTTTTCCCCCACATGGTTTTAGATAGCTTTAATTTCATCTCTTCAGAACTGTCTGTCCTTATTCTTTGACCATTTATCAGTTGAAGAATGACTTTTATTCTTAAAAATTTGAGTCACTTCCTTATATATCTTGGAAATAAAACATTTATCAGAAAAACAATGTAAAATTTTTACATATACTTTACTGATTCCCTTTTAATCTTAACTGTACTGGATTTGTTTGTGTAAAACTTTTTAAAATTTTATATATTTCTTCTATCATAGTCTTTTTATGATTTTTCCTCTATTTGATTCTTCCCCACCCTTTTACATAGAAATGGGTCTGTATAATAGAAATGTACTCCGTATTACTGTTTTATGACAGGCAGACAACAAGCATTTATTAAGTGCTTATTATGTGTCAGAGACTGTGCTGAGTGCATAGACTAGAAATACAAACAAAAAGAAAGAATTCTTACCTTCAGGAAGCTTAACTTCCTATGGATGTGGTGGGGGTGGCAGATAACACTCCTTGGAGAAGGAAATGGCAAACCACTCCAGTATCTTTCCCAAGAAAACTTCATGGAAAGTAATGGTGCACTGTGGTTCATAGGATCTTGGAGTGTGACTGAAGAACTTTACAATTGGTTATGATGGGAGCTGAAAAGCATGGGTTAAGAGAATTAATTACTTGATGGTGATACAAAGTTGAGAATGACAAGTATAGCTAGAACGAGATTAAAACATAATCATCTTGGACATTTGAAGAATCAACAGTAAAAGAAGGGGCCAACATGATAAAACAAAGTTCTATGGTAAGAGAGCTCAAGCCATGCAAGGATGTTTTGGGGCATTGGGGCAGTGGAGGAGTGATTCAAAGTGTCTATATATAGAGGTATTTTTTTTTCACTTAAACAACAACCACAGGCTTTTATCCTTTCTTTTTCATTTTCTTTTTAAATTTTTAAATCTGTTTCTAAATTTAGTAATTCTTTTGATTATGACTAATCCCTCCCTAGATCTACTGTTCAGCTGTTTTTCAGTTTTATCCAACTCTTCATTATCCCATTGGGGCTTTTCTTGGCAAAGATAGGGGAGTGCTTTGCCATTTCCTTCATTTTACAGATGAGAAAACATTTTATAGATGAGGCAAATGAGGTTAAGTGACTTGCCCAAGATCAAACAATTAATAAGTGTATGAGGCTTAGATTTCAACTCAGGAAGATGAGCTGTTCCACCTAATATTCCATAGATTTATTACTTTTCTCCCTTTTATTCCCTCTTTTATCTCTACCTATTTTCCATTGAGCTGAATATATAGCTTGGCCAAACTCATGTGTTTTCTACCTTCTTTCAACCATTTCAAATGAAAGTGAGCAATGATAGCTAAGTGACATAGTAGATAAAGTGTTGGACCCAGAGTCAGAAAGATTGAACTTTAAATACAGCTACAGATACTTACAACTTTATTATTCTGGATATGTCACTTAAATTTTACCTCAATTTTCTCAACTGTATAATGGAAATCTTAATAGAATCTATATCCCAGAGTAGTGAATACCAAATAAAATAATATTAGCAAATTACTTATCAAAATGCTTGGCCCATAGTAGGGAGCTTAAATATTTCTTCCTTTTTCTTTTTCTCTACTTACAAACCCCTACATATCGATTCTGGCTTCTTATTCATATAAACTCCTGCTTGTATCATCAATTATTAAGTTTCCTTGTTCCTTCCATCCTGTTCCCATATCCCCATTACCTTTTCCTTTCTTCTTTTAAAATCATTAAAAATAGCAATAATCACTCCTAGGCCTTCCAGCTTACTGGACTTCATTTATTATCTCAAATGGCATTATTGTTCTTAGGGGATAATAATATCATTCCCATTCATTACATGTTGATAATGCAAACATCTTATCTTTAAGAAGTCTTTCCTAATTACTCATTTGTAAATTTCTCTTCATTCCAACATTTACATGTTAAAGTTTTTAAATTAACTCTGGTTTCTTTCATAGAAGAGGTCCATTTTCCCTGTCCCTCTTCTGTGTATAGGATTATGCTAATTTTTTCTGAATAAATTATCATTGGTCATAATCCCATATTTTTTGCCTTTTAAAATATTGCATTTTGACAATTCTACTTCTGTAAGGTTGTAGTTGATAAATCTACTATTGGTTTTTTGAGTATTTGAATGCTTTATGGTTGATTATAATATTTTTTCACAAAGCTCTGGTTTTTGGCTATGACATTTTTAGGAGCTTTCATTTTCCCCCTGAATATGACCAGTGGATTCTTTATTTTTAGGCTCAGCTGCCTGCAATTGAATCTTTTTTTTTTTTTGTCTCCCTGAGGCCAGAGGCATATTATTGTTGCTCAGTTCTGTTCCTTTTTCTTATCTGTACAGCCTTGCCTTTCAAAAATTGTTGTTTTTGCCCAGACAGAGCCCTAGAGTTCTCCAACTCTTTCCATAGGTCCTTTCCTCAGTTCATACTGTATTTGCCACCCATTTCTAGTAAAGGAGTGTCAGGGCTGCCACTGCTCCCTGTTCAAAGTCAGTGTTGTTCTTGCTAGATCTAAGACCATTTTTTGTCCTAACCCACAGACACCCTTGAACATCTTTATGGCATTTGAGTCCTCTTTTACTTTTGTTTTTAATAAATATCTCAGAATAAGCTATATTCTCATATCTCCCTAGGTAAAAGCATAAACCAAAGTATAATGTGTGAGACGTATTTTGCCAATAATTGAATTATCCTGATCTCTTATGAGTTATATGTAGATTTTATTCTTTTGGTTTGTGGACATACTTTTCTATTATATGGTATCTTCTAGATCTAGGAGATACAGAATTAGTTTAGCAACAATTTTCTGAAATGAAATTCAGTAATGATACGTAAGGCATTGTGCTAAACACTTGGGGTATATGGAGACAAAAATACCCTGTTTAGTCTCAGGGAATTTACATTCTACTAGTAAAGTAGTGATTGTGGAATAGAACAGATACACAAAGAAATAGATACTAGATCTGGCAGGATGGAGAATGATTGAAGTGACAGGGATGAATTCTTATCCTGAGCTTCCCCTTGAAGGAAGTTGGGAATTTTAAGAAGTATACTGGAAGTACTAAGAAATACTTTCCCTTTTCTTAAAAGATAATTTCCTTAATTCCAATAGACTTGTAATGTAAAGAACTATCCCCAGAAAGAGCTATGGAGACTGAACGTGGATCAAAGCATAGTATTTTCACTTTGTTGTTTGATTGCTTCTTTTTTTCTTCTTTTCTCATGTTATTTTTCCTTTTAATCTAATTTTTTTTTTGTGCAATATGTTCATATGGAAATATAGTTAGAAGAATTACATATGTCTAACATATCTGATTGTTTACTGCCTTGGAAAGGGAGGAAAGGGAGAAAAATTTGGAACCAAGCATTTGTAAAGGTGAATGTTGAAAACTATCTCTGCTAATGTTTAGAAAAATAAAACACTATCTTAAAATAAAAATAAAAAAATAGTAATAATAATAAAGATAATGCCTTACCAGAGCAGCTAGCTCTTTGTAGGGATATATGGAATGTTCAGTGATGACTACTGCTTCTGATATGAGGGTTCATCAAGTCCTTTTCAGGGCTACTCAGCAACTTTTGGTGTCCACCTTCATCCAACTCTCATATAGGACTCAAAGAAGCTGTAGCATGTGCAGCAGCCACATCCTGGTACACGGATTAAATCAATTTGAGGGCAACCAACAGGACTCAAATGTGTCATTGAGTTAGGGGGATGTCTACTCAAGTATATGAAGACTACCCCCAGTGGGAAGGGAGAATGAGAACCATTTGTTTTAATGACCGTGAAGATGGCTACATCAGTGTTATGAAATGCTTAGAGGCTAGTCAGACATCAGAGATGTCAAGGTCATCCACTCCATCTCTGATCATCATTAGTTGATCAAAATCTTGACATTTTTCTTTCCACTGGATTGTAGTGACTCTGAAAGTGAGATGAAGACTTTGAATAACTCTGCACCACTTAAGTCCACTTTATTCTAGAGTCAAGCCATCATCCCATGTCATTGGTCTTCTTTGAAAAGAAAAAAACAAACAACTCCTTGGCAGCTTTTCCCCCACTTTTCCTTGGATGTGTCTCATTCTTTTCTCAATCCAAAACTCTCCCCTTTCACTCAATAATCCTCAAGTGTTTTGCATTGTAATGATTTCCATTTGTAAATTGCTGACAAAGAACAAGCAATTTTAGTAGATAGTTATAGATATTATTGATCCCATTTATAGGTAGGAAAATTGAGTTTCAGAGAAATGAAATGATTATCCAAGATCTCATAGTCAGTTTGTAGCAGAGCCAAGAATCCAAACCTGTGTTCTGATTTCAAGTTCAGTGGGGCTTTTTTCTCCCTTTTAAAGCACACTGGCTTTCACACTTTGAATAGTCAAAACTGATAACAACCTGAACAAGCATGAAATGAGATCAATTGAGCTAATGTATGTAAAGTGCTTTTTAAACCTTAAAGTACTATATAAATGTTAGCTGTTATTATTATGGCTCAGCTGAAATAATTCTGGTCTTACTGCCGTGCCATAAGTGGCTCAACATTAAATTGAGTGTCTATTTCTGATTAAGATGGACCCATTTTCCTGCTAAATCAGAAACATCTTCACAACAGATTACATCCTACTCAATCTATACCAGAAGCTGTTGAAGATGTTAAAGGGGTGTGTGTGTGTGTGTGTGTGTGTGTGTGTGTGTGTGTGTAACAGGAGAAGCAAAGGTAAAGAGTATATTTCACTTTCAAGAATATACTTCTCAATGCTTCTTGCAACATTCATTTTCCTTCATCACTTTTACTAGGCATAAAATACAGAGTTGCTGTTCAAAGTGATTCCTATAAGAAGCTAAAAAGGGGGGGAGGCAGTAAGGAAAAGCAACATTTAAAAACTCATTTTTTCTCAGTCTTTTGCCTGATATTTCTGTATTTTCTCCCTATTTGCAGTCTTTTCTCACTCCCATCCATTTTACACAGCTGCCAGATTCAACTTCCCAGAACACTACTTTCATCCATCATTCCCCTGTTCATAAACCTTCAGTGATTTCCCAATGCCACATAAAGTCCAAATTCCTTAGGGTGACATTCAAGGCCCTCCACAATCTGCCACCAATCAGCCTTATCTCCCACTACACTCCTACATGAACCCTCTATTCCAGACAGACTAGTCTATTCACTGTCCTATGAAATGCCACAAACTTTTCTGCCTCTCTGCTTGCCATATCTTTATTGCTTATTTATGCTTGTAATCATTTTTTAAGGCCCAGATTTTGAAACCCTCTCAGCCTACACCAGGATACTATGTTCACTCCCTTCCCTGAATTGATAGCACTTAGTTATAGTAATCAAATGGCAGTTAACATTTTATAGACTTGTGGCTTAACTTGTATTATTGTTTTATATTATTTAGACTCCAGTAAAGGATTCTCTTAATGCCATGTTTTCATTTAATTCTTGCAGTATCTTAGTTTGTTCTTTGTAATCTTTCTTGACTACAATAAATTCCTGTAGAACTTAAAGGTTACTACCCTGGATTTTCTCATTCTTGACTGAAATGTAAGATCTACCAGGTTCTTTGAAGATGAAAAGACCAAATATAAGTCTGGTAATTGGTTATATGCCTATTGTGCCATAGATATCCTAGTTAAGTTTAGAAAGACTCATCACTAGATTGCCTGGAGAGTGACACATTTTTCATCTATAGAAATTTGTGAAGGCAATCATTCTAAGGAATGATTTTGATTAAGATATGTGTGTGTGTGTGTATGTGTGTATTTAACAGGAGAAGCAAATATAAAGAGTGTATTCTTTGATTAAGTGGTGTTTTGATCTGCATTGGTGAGAGGAGGATCTGTGCTGACATAATTGTAGATATTTGGAATATTTGGGAATTATATAATCTTGTTTCTGACTCATTCACAATATATTCACAATAAGCTCATTGACATGGATTGTTTCATTCTTTGTACTTATATTCCCAGCACCTAGAATAGTAGACATGCAATAAATATTTGTTGAATGATTGATGTTAGGCTTAGCTACCACTTGAAGAGATTTAGCACTTCTCAGTTTTGTTCCTCTCTATGAGATAATCTTAAATTTTATTATCTGACACAACCACTCCCTCTTACCAAGACTACTTTCAAGAACATGGTTTATAAGGCTTGAAGAATAAATAGGCTTATTTAGAGGTCAAAGAAAACAACTTGAGCTCATACCCATGGAAAACAATACATGCCAATGAGTAGAGTACTCCACGTGGCCCCATTCAATCACATTCATGTACTAGGTATTGTGCAGAAAGCATTGCCTCTAATAACTACTCAATATATATCTGCTAATAAGACTCTTGTGGTTATTTCTTGTTGGAGTTTTCTGGTTCCTCAGGACATTTATATAATCTGCCACTGCCTGAAGTTCCTCTTAATTCCTAATAAATGACATTTTCACTTTCTGTCATTATTTCTGTTCACAATTATTCTGTTGAACTGACCACTGTTGCTTTGACCTCCGTTTTTCTCTCTGATGGTATTGGAATTCTTCTGATATTCTCAGCCAGGGTATTCAATTCTGATGCCAGTGCTCTGAGGAGGATCTTCTCAAGATCCCTTATCCCTGACATAGGCTCTTAGCCTATGTATCCAGCTCTTTTACAAAAATATTTTTTCAATTACATAAAAATTTCTAAAATTTGTTTTCTTTAAATTTTGAATTCCAAATTATTTCTCTCCATGCTTCCTCTGCTCCCTCCCTGAGACAATAGGCAGTTTAATATAGATTATACATATGTAATCATGTAAAACATATTTTCATATTAGCCATTTTGTGTAAGAAAACATAGTTCAAAAAAGAAAAAAAACAAGAAAAATAAAATTTAAAAGATATCAGACTTGATCTGTATCAGGTTCCATCAGTTCTTTCTGTGGAAGTAGATAACAATTCTTTCTAAATTGCCTTTGATCAATATATTGCTAAGAACAATTAAGTCAATCAGTTGAACCTTGTAAAATATTACTCTTACCATATACAATGTTTTCCTAGTTCTGCTCACTTCACTTTGCATCAATTCATGTAATTCTTGCTAGAAATTTCTGAAACTAACCTGCTTGTCATTTCTTGGAACATAATAGTATTTTCTCATAATCATACACTGTAGCTTGTTCAGCCATTCTCTAATTGATGGGCATCTATTTAATTGTCAATTCTTTGACATCACCAAAAAGAAGCTTCTATAGATATTTTTTGTACAAATAGATCTTTTTCCCTTTTATTTGATCTCTTTGGGGTACAGACATAGTACTGCTATTGCTAGATTAAACAGCATGCACAATTTTACCATCCCTTAGGTATAGTTTTAAATTGTTCTCCAGAATGGTTGGATCAGTTCACAATTCCCCAAATGATACGTCAGTAACCCACTGCTTCCACATCTACTTCAACATTTGTCATTTTCGTTTTCTGTAATATTAATTAACAAGTGCATGGTGGTATCTCAAAGTTGTTTTAGTTTGCATTTTTCTAAGCAGTACTAATTTAGAACATTTATTTAGATTTAAAGCTTTGATTTCTTCTTCTGAAAATTGCCCATTATTGTCTTTGACCATTTATTATGATCTGCATTTTATAAACTTGTCTAAATCATGTGCTCATTTTAGACTTATTTTGAAATACTGTATGAGATATTTATTTATGCCTAATTTTGCCAAATTGCTTTCCACTTTTCTCAGCTTTTGCTTTTGTTACATCATTTTTTTAGTTGTGTCTATTCTTCAGATTGTGGAACCACCAGATCCAATCTGATATTGGAAACCATGACCCACTTAGAAAATGCAAGATGTAATGTAAGATCATAGACAAAACTTCCGTGAAACTAGTGGTCAGTTGAACAATAACAAAAGAGAACTGTAGTAAAAAGGGTCCCTTATTTGACGGATTTCCTTTGCAAATGTAAACCATTAACCTGGAGTGATTTACGTTTCCTTCCAGAGTTAATTTTTCAGATGAAAAACCGAGGGAAATAGATTTAAATGACTTGCCAAGGATAATATAGTAAGTGTCTGAGGCCAGATTTGAACTCAGGAAGAGCAGTATTTCTGACTGTAGGCCCAGTACTCTTATCAACTGCACCATGTGGATATCCCAACTTTCTTAGCAGTTTTTTGTCACATAGTGAGTTCTTGTCCTTTTAACAACAACAAAAAAAATTACTATCATCATTTGCTTTGTGTATTGTGTGCCTAATCTGTTTCACTGGTCCACCACTCTATTTCTTAGCCATTACTAAAATGTTTTGATGATTATTGCTTTGTAATAAGTTTGAGATGTGGTATAACTAAGCTACCAGATTTCACATTTTTTTCATTAATTCCCTTGTTTTTTATCTTTTTTTCAGAGAATATTATTATTATTATTATTTTAGCTCAATAAGAAAAATTTCTTGTTATTTTGATTAGTATTGCATCTAGCTCTGAATACAGTGCCATAAAGGGAGATTATTGTAACAGTTCTCTTTTTTGAATTGTTCAGTGGACCACCAGATTCATGGAAGTTTGGTCTGTGGTAAATAACTACTTGCAATTTCTAAGTGGATTTCAATGCTGAATATCAGGTTATATTTAGTGATTCCACAGTCTGGTATACTTTTTCCCCCCTGAGCATATAGACAGAACCCTCCCTGGATCTAGACCAGAATGCCTTTATCAAGATATAGGTCAATCAATCAATCTCTTTTCCAAAGATCTCTGAACTTGCTTCACCATCTTCCTCTCCACCTTAACTCTGCCCTAAAGCTTCAGAACATCAATATGTACTTTTGAAATGATATATTAAGCACTTTGGCTTCCAAGTTTACCAACTTCTTTATTATCTTATTTTCCAGAACTTGTATCATTATTTCAGTCCCCTTCAGAGATATTTGTACCTTTCATCTCACCATAACCCATGACTATTCAATTGCCTTTATCTTCTTATACCTCTTTGAAAGTTCCATCCAGAATAATCTCTATATAATTACACCCTCTTATCCTTCCATTTATAAATACCCAATCTCCCTATCCCTGTGTCTGTCTCTCTCTCTCTCTCTCTCTCTCTCTCTCTCTCTCTCTCTCTCTTTCTCTCTTTCTCTCTCTCCCTTCCTCCCTCCCTCCATTCTCTCTCATATTCTCTCTCTCAATTCTTCTGTACCCCACTTCCATTCCTTAGCATAGATCATCCATAGTCTTTTATTTTATTGAGAAAAGAGACCATGTATCATGAATTTTCTCTTTTTCCTTATTCTATGCCTCAAAACCTCTGTCTTTTTCTCCCTTTTTTGCTTTAATCTTCTGTAAAGGGGTGGTTCTTCTTATTTCCCCAAAGCCAGAACCCTTCTTTTTCCTTTATTTCAATTCTTCCCATTTTCCCCCCCCGAAATCATCCAGGAATCATTCTTTTTGAAGATATCTCCTCCCTTAGATCTTCAATATCTAGTTACTGTATCCCTACCTGTCTCCTACAGACATAAACAAGTACTAATCACTCTTAAAGACATTTTCATTTGGTCCTATCATTCCTTCAAACTATCATCTTATGTCCTCTATCTGTTTCATGGGTAAACTAATAGAAAAATCCATTTACACTCATTACTTCCATTTTCTTAACAACTACTTACTTATCAACCACTTTCAATCTGGCTTCAAATTTGGACATCTGGTTGAAAGTACATTAACTGCCCCCAAATCCCCCTGTAATTATGTATGTATATCAATGCTCTGCCAAGGGTCCTTTCCTCTTCTCTCTCTACACCTTACCTCAGTGATTTCATGAGCTTCCTGGTTTAAGTATCATCTTTATTCAGATGACTCTCAAATCAAAAAAAAAAAAATCCTAATATTTCTCTCTGGAGTTGTAGTCTCCCATCACCAACTGCTTGCTGGACATTGCCACCTGCTTGTCCTTTAGGCATCTGAATCTCCATCTGTTCAAAATGTAAATCAATTTCTTTCCTCCTAAACACATTCTTTCTCCAAACTTCCCAATTTCTGTAGAAAGACCTAAGAGTTTGCAATTTTAGGTTTGTACTTCCTTGACTATTCCCAATACCTACTCATCTGTAGCCTATCAGTTGTAATTCTTGAGTTCTGCCTCATCAAGATTTCCTGTTCCATCTTATTATAGGGACACCACCTCAATCAAATATCAAAAAACATTTATTTAGTACTTACTATGGCCAATAACTGTGCTAAATGTTAGGATAAAAACAGAGATAAAAGAACTGTCCCTGCTTTCAAGAAACTTACAATTGAATAGTGGGGACAATATGCAAACAAATATATATAAATAAACTATATACAGGACAATCAACAGAGGGAAAGCACTGGAATTAAGAAGATTTGAGGAAGGCTTACTGTAGAAGGTGGCATTTTGGTTGCCACTTAAAGGAGGACAGGTAGATCAGTAGTTATAATAGAGGAGGGAGAACTTTCTAGGCATGGGGAACAAACAGAGATATTACTCAGAGTCAAGAGATGAAGTCTATTGTTCATGGAATAGCCAATCTAATTGGATTAAAAAATCATATTGGACAAGAAGTGTAAGAAGACTAGACAGATAGGAAGGGGACATGAGCATTGGAGATTTTAATTAAGAAAGCTAGACCCACTCTTGCTTTACTAGGTAGTGATGAAGGTTTTTGAATACCAAATAGAGCATTATCCTGAAGGCAATTGAGGGTCACTAAAATTCTTTGAGCAGGGAGGAGATATTATCCAATTTGCACTTTGGAAAAATCACTTTGGTGGTGGAATAGAGAACAGACAGAATGGCAAGCAAGCTTTTGCAAGAATCAAGGAATGAAGTAATGAGGATCTGATCCAGGATGATGGCAGTATTAGATGAGAGAAGGGTACCTATTTGAAAGATATTGCAAAAATGAAATCAATAGGCTTTGGTAACAGCTTGGTGATGAGGCGTGAGAGATAGTGAGGAATCCAAGATGACTTCTAGGTTGAAGATGGTTTTCTCTTTTACAGTAATAGAGAAAGTAAGAGTGAAAAAGAAAGTAGAGGGAAAGATGCTAAGTTTTGTTTTGGATATATTTAATATAAGATCTTACTGGATATCCAAGTTTAAAGTTGTGAAAAGTAGTTGGAGATTTTAGACTGAAGTTTAAGTAAGAGAATAGAGCAGATAAGGTCGATTTAAGAATAATAAGCATTGAGGTGGTAACTAAATGCATGGGAGCTGATGAAATCAAGTAAAGTAGTATAGAAAGAAAGAAAAGAAGAGGGTCCAGGACAGAACCTTGAGGGACACCTGAGGTTAGAAGGTATGATCTGGAGGAGGACCTAATAAAAAAGATAGAGGACTGCTGAAACAGATAGGGAAAAGAACTAGGAGAGAGCAATATCCAAAAAACCTAGAGAGAAGAGATTATTAAGAAGAACAGAATAATTAACTGTGTCAAAGGCTGCAGAGAGGTAAAAGAGAAGGATGAATGAGAAGAGGCCATTGGATTTGGCAACTAAGAGATAATTAGTAACTTTGGAGAGAGCAGTTTCAATAAATTAATAAGATCAGAAGCCAGATTTGTAAAGGATTAGAAAGTGTGTAAAAGGAGAGAAAGTAGAGGCACCTGTTATACATAGACTTTTTGAGTTTATTTATAAAAAGACAGAAACTATATAGGATGATAGAGAGGTTAGAAAAATTAAATGAAGCTTTTTCAATGTAGGGGAGACATAGAGCTATTTTTAAGTGACAGGAAATGAAGCAGTAGTAATAAGTAACAGGTTGACAAGGTCACATGTCAATTAGGGAATGGATGAACAAATTGTAGTATATAGTTGTAATGAAATACTACTTTATTATAAGAAATGATGAGATCAATAATCTTAGAAAAACATGGATAGAGTTGTACAAAAAAATGAAGAGCAAAATGAGTAGAACCAATGGAACAGCTATATTGTGATACACTAACAGCTATATTGTGATACACTAACAGCTATATGTTGTAAAAATGGCTATTATGAATACTCAAATTAACTAGAAAGAATATATAAATAGACCATCTTCATTTAGAGAAAGAACTTATAAATAGAAATATATATAAAATTATTTTACATATGTATGTAAATATGTAAAATTTTGCACTTTTGTGCCTAATGGCAGCTATCTCTGGGGCAGAAAGGGAAGAGAAAGAAAGGAAAAAATGTTAAATGATAATTTTGTTGTATTTCTAAAAGGGATAGCAAGTTATACACTATATAGATTTGCAGTTTCATGTGTGCAATCATCTTTTTTTTTATTATCCTATTATAGAAATGCTTGTTTTATTCCATAAATTAAAGAAAATAGCTGAAAAAGACAAGACGTAATAGAGTTGTTATAACAAAGCATAAAATCTGTTAGAAGAGATGGAATCATTTGAACAAGTAGAGAGATTGGCCACTTCATTGTGGGAAACAATAGTGAAGGAAGAGAAATGAGGAAGAGAGGAATTACAAGAAAATGGCCTCAATATTTTTCTTTAAAATTAATGTGAGAGGGGGGCGGAGTCAAGATGGTGGAAAAGGAGCATGCGACTTTCTAAGTTTCTCTCATGCCCTCATAACTAACTATTAAATTCAGCCTCAAAAATAGCATTTGACTGGTAAAATCCACGAAGTTTAGAAGCACAACAATTTACCGGCCAAAGATAATCTGGAAGATTGCCAGGAAAGGTTTGTCCTGAGGGGCCAGGAACAGACCAGCGCAGGCAGGGAGAGACTAACATCCAGAGCAGACCAGGGGCAGGGCGACTTCTGTAGCTAGAGACAACTCTGCCATAGGCTAATTGCTCTGCCTTAATCATAAAGCAGTAAACTGGGAGAGAAATTAAATCCAAAGACAGAGGGTACTCTCTAAAAAATGCCAGAACCTAACAAGATCTGGCTATAACTACCCAAAACCGGAAGGGACTCAGCTCAGACTGTAACACAGCCCTGCAGCCACATCCTGCAGTATGGGGCTTTTGCGGGGGCAGTTACAAATCTGCACTGCAGGGGGGCACAGACCAGGACAGCTTCTTATCTGTACAGTAAGGGGCTCAGCCTGGGGCAAAAGAACTTTCACAGCTGACTGTGCTTCCCTGGGCAGGGAAGTCCCTGTGGGACTATTCACTGGTCAGCCACTAATACCCACACCCTCACTATGGGCTTTGACCTGGGGTAGTGGCACTTTCGCTGCCCAGCTTCTAGCCCCAGAGCACTTCTTAACTCACACAGTGGGATTCTTTGCAGGGTACTTCCACACCTCCACAGTGAAGATTTGAGTTACTCTATCCCAAAGTACTCCCGTACCTTGCTGCTCTTTTAGTTTGTTGGCAGGACAGCTACCCATCCATACTCCTATCCTTGCTCTGCAGAGGAAGCTGGTAACCTCCTGGCCCTGAAGGCAGACCATACCATACAGGCTTTAACAAAATGAGTAAAAAAATCAAAAGGATGATTGATAGCTTCTATACAGAAAGAGAGCAGGTTTTTCAATCCCGAAGAGATTACTAGAAGACAGTTTCCAGACAATTGTTGGTCCCTAACACAAAGGCTCTCCTAGAAGAGACTATTAAAAACCTTAAAAGAGAACTAGAAGAAAAATGGCGAAAGAAAAGAGAAGCTAGGCAAAAGAGCAACAACTTCCTGAAATGTGAATTGGAAAAAGTAAAAAACTCCCAGAAGTGCAGGGAAACAGAATTTATGAATTGGAAAAGGTAAAGAATTCCCAAGAAAGTAGGATTTGTGAATTGGAAAAAGAAAATAACTCACTAAAAAAAAAATTAGTGAAACGGAAAAAAATTCCATAGGGCAAAACAACTCATTTAAAAACTCAATTGGACATGTAGAAAAAGAAATAAAAAAAGCTAATGAAGAAAATAACTCACTAAAAATTAGAACTGAACAAATGGAAATGACTGATTCATTGAGACATCAAGAATCAGTCAAGCCAGCTTCTACACAGATAGAGAGCAGACTCTAAATCCTGAGGAAACTAAAAACAGGCAGTCCCCAGGTGATTCCCCAAAGGAGGAGATCGTCTGTTCCTCAGCACAGATGAACCTCATAGAAGTGATTAAAAAGGCTCTCACAAGGGAGCTAGAAGAAAAATGGGGAAAGCAGAGTGAGGCTTGGCAAAAGGAGAAGGAAGCTTGGGAAAAGGAGAGGGAGGCTTGGCAAAAGAGCCTGGAGAAGTCAGTTAAAGAGAGAGTGGATAAAGAAGTAAAATCCTTGAAAAATAGGATTAATGAACTGGAAACAGAAAACAGCTCTCTAAAAAACAAAATTGGCGAAATGGAAAAAAATTCCACAGAACAAAAGAACTCAATTGGACAATTAGAGAAAGATTTTAAAAAAGTGAGTGAAGAGAATACTTCACTGAAAATCAGAATTGAACAAGTGGAATTGAATGACTCGAGGAGACAAGAAGAATCAGTCAAGCAAATCCAAAAAAATCAAACAATGGAGAAAAATGTGAAATACCTTCTGGGGAAGACAACAGACCTGGAAAACAGATCCAGGAGAGACAATCTGAGAATCATTGGACTCCCAGAAAAACATGATGAAAAAAAGAGCCTGGACACTGTCTTCCAGGAAATCATCAAAGAGAACTGCCCAGAAGTCATAGGAACAGAGGAAAAAATAAACATTGAAAGGATTCATCGATCACCCACTGAAAGGGATCCTAAAATCAAAACACCAAGGAATATAGTGGCCAAATGCCAGAACCCTCAGATGAAAGAAAAAATATTGCAAGCGGCTAGAAAAACCCAATTCAAGTATCAAGGAGCCACAATAAGGATCACCCAGGATCTGGCAGCATCCACATTAAAAGATCGAAGGGCCTGGAATATGATATTCCGAAAGGCTAAGGAACTTGGTATGCAACCAAAAATAACTTACCCAGTGAGAATGAGCATCTTTTTCCAGGGAAGAAGATGGACATTCAACGAAGTAAGCGAATTTCATCTATTTCTGATGAAAAAACCAGAACTTAACAAAAAGTTTGATCTACAAATATAGAACTCAAGAGAAATCTAAAAAGGTAAAGATTAATCTTGGGAACTATATTTTGACTATATAGATGTATAAAGAATACATGTATACCTTGTTCTAGAAATTGATGTGGAAAGGACATTGTACCAGAAAAAGGGTAAAGTGGGGGTAGTACATCTCATGAAGAGGCATAGGAAACCTATTATATCTGAGAGAAAGAATGGAGGGGGATGAATATAGTGGGTATCTTACTGCCTTCAGAATTGGCTTTAAGTGAAAAATCTTAAGACATATTCAATCTATGGTGAAACTTCTCCCATCTCATTGAAAAGTGAGAAGGGAAAAGTGGAAAGGGAAGGAATAAGCTAAGCAGAAGGGAATACGGGAACTGGGAGGGAAAGGGGTAAGATAGGGGGAGGAACTCTAAGGCGGGGGGAGGGACACTAAAAAGGGAGGGCTGTGAGAAGCAAGGGGTGCTCACAAGCTTAATACTTGGAAGGGGGGAAAGGGGAAAGAAGGGAGGAAAGCATAAACCGGGTTAACAAGATGGCAAGTAATACAGAATTGGTCATTCTAACCATAAATGTGAACGGGGTAAACTCCCTCATAAAGAGGAAGTGGTTAGCAGAATGGATTAAAAGCCAGAATCCTACAATATGTTGTTTACAGGAAACACACCTGAAGCGGGGAGATACATGCAGGTTAAAGGTAAAAGGTTGGAGCAAAATCTACTATGCTTCAGGTGAAGTCAAAAAAGCAGGGGTAGCCATCCTGATCTCAGATCAAGCTAAAGCAAAAATTGAGCTAATTAAAAGAGATAAGGAAGGACACTATATCTTGCTAAAGGGTAGCATGGATAATAAAGCACTATCTATATTAAACATATACGCACCAAGTGGGGTAGCATCTAAATTCTTAAAAGAGAAACTAAGAGAGCTGCAAGAAGAAATAGACAGTAAAACTATAATAGTGGGAGATCTTAACCTTGCACTCTCAGAATTAGATAAATCAAACCAGAAAATAAATAAGAAAGAAGTCAAAGAGGTAAACAGAATACTAGAAAAGCTAGATATGATAGATCTCTGGAGAAAATGTAATGGAGACAGAAAGGAATACACTTTCTTTTCAGCAGTTCATGGAACCTATACAAAAATTGACCATATATTAGGACATAAAAACCTCAAACTCAAATGTAGTAAGGCAGAAATAGTAAATGCACCCTTTTCAGACCACGATGGAATGAAAATTACATTCAACAAAAAAGCAGGGGGAAGTAGACCAAAAAATAATTGGAAACTAAATAATCTCATACTAAAGAATGATTGGGTAAAACAGCAAATCATAGACATAATTAATAACTTCACCCAAGAAAACGATAATAATGAGACATCATACCAAAATGTATGGGATGCAGCCAAAGCGGTAATAAGGGGAAATTTCATATCTCTAGAGGCCTATTTGTATAAAATAGAGAAAGAGAAGGTCAATGAATTGGGTTTGCAATTAAAAATGCTAGAAAAGGAACAAATTAAAAACCCCCAGTCAAACACTAAACTTGAAATTCTAAAAGTAAAAGGTGAGATCAATAAAATTGAAAGTAAAAAAACTATTGAATTGATTAATAAAACTAAGAGTTGGTTCTATGAAAAAACCAACAAAATAGACAAACCCTTAGTAAATCTGATTAAAAAAAGGAAAGAGGAAAATCAAATTGTTAGTCTTAAAAATGAAAAGGGAGAACTCACCACTAACGAAGAGGAAATTAGAGCAATAATTAGGAGTTACTTTGCCCAACTTTATGCCAATAAATTCGACAACTTAAATGAAATAGAAAAATACCTCCAAAAATACAGCTTGCCCAAACTAACAGAGGAAGAAGTAAATATCCTAAACAGTCCCATCTCAGAAAAAGAAATAGAACAAACTATCAATCAACTCCCTAAGAAAAAATCCCCAGGACCAGATGGATTTACATGTGAATTCTACCAAACATTTAAAGAACAATTAACTCCAATGTTATATAAACTATTTGAAAAAATAGGGATTGAAGGAGTCCTACCAAACTCCTTTTATGACACAGATATGGTACTGATACCTAAACCAGGTAGGCTGAAAACAGAGAAAGAAAATTATAGACCAATCTCCCTAATGAATATTGATGCTAAAATCTTAAATAAAATATTAGCAAAAAGATTACAGAAAATTGTCACCAGGATAATACACTATGACCAAGTAGGATTTATACCAGGAATGCAGGGCTGGTTCAATATTAGGAAAACTATTAGCATAATTGACTATATCAATAACCAAACAAACAAAAACCATATGATCATCTCAATAGATGCAGAAAAAGCATTTGATAAAATCCAACATCCATTCCTAATAAAAACACTTGAGAGCATAGGAATAAATGGACTTTTCCTTAAAATAGTCAGGAGCATATATTTAAAACCATCAGTAAGCATCATATGCAATGGGGAAAAACTGGAACCTTTCCCAGTAAGATCTGGAGTGAAGCAAGGTTGCCCACTATCACCATTATTATTTAATATCGTATTAGAAACACTAGCCTCGGCAATAAGAGTCGAGAAAGATATAAAAGGAATTAGAGTAGGCAATGAGGAAACCAAACTATCACTCTTTGCAGATGATATGATGGTATACCTAGAGAACCCCAGAGATTCTACCAAAAAGCTATTGGAAATAATTCATAATTTTAGCAAAGTAGCTGGCTACAAAATAAATCCCCATAAATCCTCAGCATTTTTATACATCACCAACAAAACCCAACAGCAAGAGATACAAAGAGAAATTCCATTCAGAATAACTGTTGATACCATAAAATATTTGGGAATCTATCTACCAAAGGAAAGTCAGGAATTATATGAGCAAAATTATAAAAAAGTCTCCACACAAATAAAGTCAGACTTAAACAATTGGAAAAATACTAAGTGCTCTTGGATTGGCCGAGCGAACATAATAAAGATGACAATACTCCCTAAACTAATCTATTTATTTAGTGCTATACCAATCAGACTTCCAAGAAAATATTTTATTGATCTAGAAAAAATAACAACAAAATTCATATGGAACAATAAAAAGTCGAGAATCTCAAGGGAATTAATGAAAAAAAAATCAAATGAAGGTGGCCTAGCTGTACCTGATCTAAAATTATATTATAAAGCAGCAGTCACCAAAACCATTTGGTATTGGCTAAGAAATAGATTAGTGGATCAGTGGAAAAGGCTAGGCTCACAAGACAGAATAGTCAATTATAGCAATCTAGTGTTTGACAAACCCAAAGCCCCTAACTTCTGGGAAAAGAATTCATTATTTGATAAAAACTGCTGGGATAATTGGAAATTAGTATGGCAGAAATTAGGCATGGACCCACACTTAACACCATATACCAAGATAAGATCAAAATGGGTCTATGACCTAGGCATAAAGAACGAGATTATAAATAAATTAGAGGAACATAGAATAGTTTATCTCTCAGACTTGTGGAGGAGAAAGAAATTTGTGACCAAAGATGAACTAGAGACCATTACTGATCACAGAATAGAAAATTTCGATTACATCAAATTAAAAAGCCTTTGTACAAATAAAACTAATGCAAACAAGATTAGAAGGGAAGCAACAAACTGGGAAAACATTTTCACAGTTAAAGGTTCTGATAAAGGCCTCATTTCCAAAATATATAGAGAACTGACTCAAATTTATAAGAAATCAAGCCATTCTCCAATTGATAAATGGTCAAAGGATATGAACAGACAATTTTCAGAGGATGAGATTGAAACTATTACCACTCATATGAAAGAGTGTTCCAAATCATTATTGATCAGAGAAATGCAAATTAAGACAACTCTGAGATACCACTACACACCTGTCAGATTGGCTAAGATGACAGGAAAAAATAATGATGAATGTTGGAGGGGATGTGGGAAAACTGGGACACTAATGCATTGTTGGTGGAGTTGTGAACGAATCCAACCATTCTGGAGAGCAATCTGGAATTATGCCCAAAAAATTATCAAAATGTGCATATCCTTTGATCCAGCAGTGTTTCTATTGGGCTTATATCCCAAAGAAATACTAAAGAAGGGAAAGGGACCTGTATGTGCCAAAATGTTTGTAGCAGCCCTGTTTGTAGTGGCTAGAAACTGGAAAATGAATGGATGCCCATCAATTGGAGAATGGCTGGGTAAATTGTGGTATATGAATGTTATGGAATATTATTGTTCTGTAAGAAATGACCAGCAGGATGAATACAGAGAGGCTTGGAGAGACCTACATGAACTGATGATAAGTGAAATGAGCAGAACCAGGAGATCATTATACACTTCGACAACGATATTGTATGAGGACATATTTTGATGGAAGTGGATTTCTTTGACAAAGAGACCTGAGTTTCAATTGATAAATGACGGACAAAAGCAGCTACACCCAAAGAAAGAACACTGGGAAACGAATGTGAACTATCTGCATTTTTGTTTTTCTTCCCGGATTATTTATACCTTCTGAATCCAATTCTCCCTACGCAACAAGAGAACTGTTCGGTTCTGCAAACATATATTGTATCTAGGATATACTGCAACATATCCAACATATAAAGGACTGCTTGCCATCTAGGGGAGGGGGTGGAGGGAGGGAGGGGAAAAAAAAAATCGGAACAGAAATGAGTGTCAATATAATGTAATTATTAAATAAAAAATTAAAAAAAAAAAGAATCAGTCAAGCAAAACAAAAAAAAAAAAAGGAAAATTAGAAAAAAAAAGTCAAATATTTATTTGGAAAAACAACAGACCTGGAAAATAGATCTAGGAGAGATAATCTGAGTATCCTTGGACTACCTGAAAATTATGATGAAAAAAAGAGCCTAGATACTATTTTACAGGAAATCATCAAAGAGAACTGCCCAGAAGTAATAGAACCAGAAGGTAAAATAGGCGTTGAAAGAATTCATCAAACACTTTCTAAAAAAGAACCTAAAATAAAAACTCCAAGGAATATTGTGGCCAAATTTCAGAACTATCAGACTAAAGAAAAATATTACAAGAAGCCAGGAAAAAACAATTCAAATACTGAGGTGCCACAATAAGGGTCACTCAAGATCTGGCTGCCTCAACATTAAAGGATCAAAGGGCCTGGAATCTGATATTCCGACAGTCAAAAGAATTTGGAAGTCAGCCCAGAATAAATTACTCAGCTAAGCTGAGAATTTTTTTTCATGGAAGAAGATGGACATGAAACAGAGGAACTCCATTTGTTTCTAAGCAAAAAACCAGATTTAAATAAAATTTTGATCTCCAACCATAGGACTCAAGAGAAGCAGAAAAAGGTAAAAGGAACTCTTGAGAACTGTATTTCTGTTGTAAATATACATAAAAACCACATGTATAATTTGATTTTACTGATATAACATAAAAAAGGGAAGTAGAAATGACAAAGGGACAGTGTTAGAAAAAGGGAAAAGGGGAGATAAAAAGAGGGAAACTACATGCCACGATAAGGCAAAGAAAAAATATCATGTCTGAGGGAACTTGGAGAAGGGGAGAAACATTGTGTGAATCTTACTCTCATCAGAGTTGGCTCAACGAGAAAATAATTGACATATTTATTTTACAGAGAATCTTCTCTCACCTCATTGAAAAGTGGGAGAGGAAAAGGGAAAAGGAAAAAGAATAATAAGGGAAGGATACAAGAAAGGGGAAGGGATTAAAAGGGAGGAGGGAGGAATCCTAAAGAGGGAGAGCTGCGCGACACGAGTGGGATCTATAAGTTTAATACTAGGGAAGGGGTTATGGGGGGCAAGAAAAAGAAAAGCACAATCCAGGGATATTAGGATGGCAGGAAATAGAGAATTAGTCATTTTGACCATAAATGTGAATGGGATGAACTCTCCCATAAAGCAAAGGCAGATAGCAGACTGGATCAAAAGTCAGAACCCTACAATATGTTGTTTACAGGAAACACATTTAAAGCAGGGAGATACATACAGAATAAAGGTAAAATACTGGAGCAGAATCTATTATGCTACAGGTGAAGTCAAAAAAGCAGGGGTAACTATCCTTATCTTAGATGAAGCAAAAGTAAAAATGGACCTAATTAAAAGAGATAAGGAAGGAAAGTATATCTTGCTAAAGGATACTATAGACCATGAAGCAATATCGATATTAAATATATCTGCACCAAGTGGTATAGCATCTATCTTCCTAAAGGAGAATTTAAGAGAGTTGCAAGAAGAAATAGACAGCAAAACTATTATAGTGGGAGATATCAATCGTGCACTCTCAGAATTAGATAAATCAAACCACAAAACAAATAAGAAAGAAATTAAAGAGGTAGAAGAATTAGGTATGATAGATCTTTGGAGAAAACTAAATGGTGACAGAAAGGAGTATACTTTCTTCTCAGCAGTTCATGGAACCTCCACAAAAATTGACCATATATTAGGACATAAAGACCTCAAAATTAAATGCAGGAAGGCAGAAATAGTAAATGTTTCCTTTTCAGATCATGATACAATAAAAACTACATTCAACAAAAAAAGTTAGGGGTAAATAGGCCAAAAAAGTAATTGGAAACTAAATAATCTCATCTTAAAGAATGATTGGGTGAAATAGCAAATTATAAACACAATTAGTAATTTCACTCAAGATAATGACAGAGATGAGACATCATACCAAAATTTGTGGGATGCAGCCAAAGCAGGAATAAGGAGAAATTTTATATCCCTAGAGGCTTACTTGAATAAAATAGAGAAAGAGAAGATCAATGAATTGGACTTGCAACTTAAAAAGCTAGAAAAAGATGGAATTAAAAATCCTCAATCAATTACTAAACTTGAAATTCTAAAATTAAAAGGAGAAATTAATAATATTGAAAGTAAAAAAAAAAACTATTATACTAATTAAAAAAACTAAGAATTGGTTCTATGAAAAAAACAATAAAATTGATAAATCTTTGGTAAATCTGATTAGAAAAAGGAGAGAGGAAAATCAAATTAGTAGTCTTTTTTTTTATAATAACTTTTTACTGAGAGAACCCATGCCAGTAATTTTTTTACAACATTATCCCTTGCACTCAATTCTGTTCCGATTTTTCCCCTTCCTCCCTCCACCTTGTCCCCTAGATAGCAAGTAGCCCTATATATGTTAAATATGTTGCAGTATATCCTAGATACAATATATGTATGCAGAACCGAACAGTTCTCTTGCTGCACAGGGAGAATTGGATTCAGAAGGTATAAATAACCCAGGAAGAAAAACAAAAATGCAAGCAGTTTATATTCATTTCCCAGTGTTCTTTCTTTGGGTGTAGCTGCTTCTGTCCATCCTTGATCAATTGAAACTGAATTAGCTCTCTTTATCGAAGAGATCCACTTCCATCAGAATACATCCTCAAACAGTATCATTGTTGAGGTACATAATGATCTCCTGGTTCTGCTCATTTCACTTAGCATCATCAGTTCATGTAAGTCTCTCCAAGCCTCTCTGTATTCATCCTGCTGGTCATTTCATACAGAACAATCATATTCTATAACATTCATATACCACAATTTACCCAACCATTCTCCAATTGATGGGTATCCATTCAATTTCCAGTTTCTAGCCCCTACAAACAGGGCTGCCACAAATATTTTGGCACATACAGGTCCCTTTCCCTTCTTTAGTATTTCTTTGGGATATAAGCCCAGAAGTAACAGTGCTGGATCAAAGGATATGCACAGTTTGATAACTTTTGGGGCATAATTCCAGATTGCTCTCCAGAATGGTTGGATTCATTCACAACTCCACCAACAATGCATTAGTGTCCCAGTTTTCCTGCATCCCCTCCAATATTCATCATTATTTTTTCCTGTCATCTTAGTCAATCTGACAGGTGTGTAGTGGTATCTCAGAGTTGTCTTAATTTGCATTTCTCTGCTCAACAGTGATTTGGAACACTCTTTCATATGAATGGTAATAGTTTCAATTTCATCATCTGAAAATTGTTCATATCCTTTGACCATTTATCAATTGGAGAATGGCTTGATTTCTTATAAATTAGAGTCAATTCTCTATATATTTTGGAAATGAGGCCTTTATCAGAACCTTTAACTGTGAAGATGTTTTCCCAGTTTGTTGCTTCCCTTCTAATCTTGTTTATATCAGTTTTGTTTGAACAAAGGCTTTTTAATTTGATATAATCAAAATTTTCTATTTTGTGATCAGTAATGGTCTCTAGTTAATCTTTGGTCACAAATTTATTTCTCCTCTACAAGTCTGAGAGATAAACTATCCTCTAGATAGTCCCTCTAATTTATTTATAATCTCGTTCTTTATGCCTAAATCATGGACCCATTTTGATCTTATCTTGGTATACAGTGTTAAGTATGGGTCCATGCCTAATTTCTGCCACACTAATTTCCAGTTATCCTAGCAGTTTTTATCAAATAATGAATTCTTATCCCAAAAGTTAGGATCTTTGGGTTTGTCAAACACTAGATTTCTATGGTTGACTCTTCTGCCTTGTGAAGCTAACCTATTCCACTGATCAACTAATCTGTGTCTTAGCCAATACCAAATGGTTTTGGTGACTGCTGCTTTATAATATAGTTTTAGATCAGGTGCAGCTAGGCCACCTTCATTTGATTTTTTTTTTCATTAATTCCTTTGAAATTCTCGACCATTTATTATTGTTCCATATGAATTTTGTTGTTATTTTTTCTAGATCATTAAAATATTTTTGGAAGTCTGATTGGTATAGCACTAAATAAATAGATTAGTTTAGGGAGTATTGTCATCTTTATTATATTCTCTCGGCCTCTCCAAGAGCACTTAATATTTTTTCAATTATTTAAGTCTGACATTATTTGTGTGGAAAGTTTTTTGTAATTTTGCTCATATAATTCCTGACTTTCCTTTGGTAGACAGATTCCCAAATATTTTATGCTGTCAACAGTTATTTGGAATGGAATTTCTCTTTGTATCTCTTGCTGTTGTCTTTTATTGGTGATGTATAAAAATGCTGAGGATTTACGGGGATTTATTTTGTATAATGATACTTTGGTAAAGTTATGAATTATTTCTAATAGCTTTTTAGTAGAATCTCTGGGGTTCTCTAGGTATACCATCATATCATCTGCAAAGAGTGATAGTTTGGTTTCCTCATTGCCTACTCTAATTCCTTTAATATCTTTCTCAACTCTTATTGCAGAGGCTAGTGTTTCTAATACAGTATTGAATAATAATGGTGATAGTGGGCAACCTTGCTTCACTCCAGATCTTACTGGGAAAGGTTCCAGTTTTTCCCCATTGCATATGATGCTTACTGATGGTTTTAAATATATGCTCCTGACTATTTTAAGGAAAAGTCCATTTATTCCTATCCTCTCAAGTGTTTTTATTAGGAATGGATGTTGGATTTTATCAAATGCTTTTTCTGCATCTATTGAGATGATCATATGGTTTTTGTTTGTTTGGTTATTCATATAGTCAATTATGTTAGTAGTTTTCCTAATATTGAACCAGCTCTGCATTCCTAGTATAAATCCTACTTGGTCATAGTGTATTATCCTGGGGATGATTTTCTGTAATCTTTTTGCTAATATTTTATTTAAGATTTTAGCATCAATATTCATTAGGGAGATTGGTCTATAATTTTCTTTCTCTGTTTTCAGCCTACCTGATTTAGGTATCAGTACCATGTCTGTGTCATAAAAGGAGCTTGGTAGGACTCCTTCCATCCCTAGTTTTTCAAATAGTTTATATAGCATTGGAGTTAATTGTTCTTTAAATGTTTGGTAGAATTCACATGTAAATCCATCTGGTCCTGGGGATTTTTTCTTAGAGAGTTGGTTAATAGTTTGTTCTATTTCTTTTTCTGAGATGGGACTATTTAGGATATTTACTTCTTCCTCTGTTAGTTTGGGCAAGCTATATTTTTGAAGGTATTCTTCCATTTCATTTAAGTTGTCGAATTTATTGGCATAAAGTTGGGCAAAGTAACTCCTAATTATTGCTCTAATTTCCTCTTCGTTAGTAGCAAGTTCTCCCTTTTCATTTTTAAGACTAACAATTTGATTTTCCTCTTTCCTTTTTTTAATCTTATTTACTAAGGATTTGTCTATTTTGTTGGTTTTTTCATAGAACCAACTTTTAGTTTTATTATTTAATTCAATATTTTTTTTATTTTCAATTTTATTGATCTCTTCTTTTATTTTTAGAATTTCAAGTTTAGTGTTTGACTGGGGGTTTTAATTTGTTCCTTTTCTAGCATTTTTAGTTGCAAGCCCAATTCATTGACCTTCTCTTTCTCTATTTTATGCAAGTAGGCCTCTAGAGATATGAAATTTCCCCTTATTACTGCTTTGGCTGCATCCTACACATTTTGGTATGATGTCTCATTATTGTTGTTTTCTTGGGTGAAGTTATTAATTATGTCTATGATTTGCTGTTAGGATGAGATTATTTAGTTTCCAATTATTTTTTGGTCTACTTTCCCCTGGCTTTTTGTTGAATATAATTTTCATTGCATCGTGGTCTGAAAACGATGCATTTACTATTTCTGCCTTACTGCATTTGAGTTTGAGGTTTTTATGTCCTAATATATGATCAATTTTTGTATAGGTTATATCAACTGCTGAAAAGAAAGTGTATTCCTTTCTGTCTCCATTTCATTTTCTCCAGAGATCTATCATATCTAAGTTTTCTAATATTCTATTTACCTCTTTGGCTTTTTTCTTATTTATTTTGTGGTTTGATTTATCTAATTCTGAGAGTGCAAGGTTGAGATCTCCGACTATTATAGTTTTGCTGTCTATTTCTTCTTTCATCTCTCTTAATTTTTCTTTTAAGAATTTAGATGCTATACCACTTGGTGCATATATGTTTAATAATGATATTGCTTCATTATCTATGCTACTCTTTAGCAAGATATAGTGCCCTTCCTTATCTCTTAATTAGATCTGTTTTTGCTTTTGCTTGGTCTGAGATCAGGATGGCCACCCCTGCTTTTTTGACTTCACTTGAAGTAGATTTTGTTCCAACCTTTTACCTTTACTCTGCATGTATCTCCCTGCTTGAAGTGTGTTTCCTGTAAACAACATATTGTAGGATTCTAGCTTTTAATCCATTCTGCTAATTGCTTCCTCTTTATGGGGGAGTTTACCCCATTCACATTTATGGTTAAATGACCAATTCTGTATTACTTGCCATCTTGTTAACCCCTGTTTATGCTTTTCTCCCTTCTTTTCCCCTTACCCCCCTTCCCAGTATTAAGCTTGTAAGCACCACTTGCTTCTCACAGCTCTCCCTTTTTAGTATTCCTCTCCCCACCTTAGAGTTCCTCCCCCTATCTTACTCCTTTCCCTCACAGTTTTTGTATTCCCCTTCTGCTTAGCTTATTCCTTCCCTTTTCATTTTTCCCTTCTCACTTTTCAATGAGGTGGGAGAAGTTTCACCATAAATTGAATATGTCTAATTTTTTTCTCTTAAATCCAATTCTGATGGCAATAAGATACTCACTATGTTCATCCCCCTCCATTCTTTCTCTCAGATATAATAGGTTTCCTTTGCCTCTTTGTAAGATGTAGTACCCCCACTTTAGCCTTTTTCTGGTACAATGTCCTTTCCACCTCTAGTTTCTAGAACAAGGTACACATGTATTCTTTATACATTTTTATAGCAGAAATATAGTTCTCAAGATTTCTTTTTATCTTTTTAGGTTTCTCTTGAGTTCTATATTTGTAGATCAAACTTTTTGTTAAGTTCTGCTTTTTTTCATCAAAAATAGGTGAAATTCACTTATTTCATTGAATGACCATCTTCTTCCCTGGAAAAAGATGCTCATTCTGGCTGGGTAAGTTATTTTTGTTGCATACCGAGTTCCTTAGCCTTTTGGAATACAATATTCTGGGCCCTTCGATGTTTTAATGTGGATGCTGCTAGATCCTGGGTAATCCTTATTGTGGCTCCTCTATATTTGAATTGGGTTTTTCTAGCCACTTGCAGTATTTTTTCCTTCGTCTGAGTGTTCTGGCATTTGGCCACTATATTTCTTGGTGTTTTGATTTTAGGATCCCTTTTAGTAGATGATCAATGAATTCTTTCAATGTCTATTTTACTTTCTGTTTCTATGACTTCTGGGCAGTTCTCTTTGATAATTTCCTGGAAAATAGTGTCCAGGCTCTTTTTTTCATCATACTTTTCTGGGAGTCCAATAATTCTCAGATTGTCTCTCCTGGATCTATTTTCCAGGTCTGTTGTTTTCCCAAGAAAGTATTTCACATTTTTTCCATTGTTTGATTTTTTTGGTTTTGCTTGATTGATTCTTATTGTCTCCTCAAGTCATTCAATTCCATTTGTTCAATTCTGATTTTCAACGAAGTATTTTCTTCCCTTACTTTTTTTATATCTTTTTCTAATTTTCCAATTGAGTTGTTTTGTTCCATGGAATTTTTTTCCATTTTGCCAATTTTATTTTTTAGAAAGCTATTTTCTGTTTCCAGTTCACTAATCCTATTTTTCAAGGATTTGATTTCTTTGTCCACTCTGTCTTTAAATGAGTGGAATGACTTCTCCAGCCTCCCTCTCCTTTTCCCATTTTTCTTCTAGCTCTCTTGTGAGAGCCTTTTTAATTTCTTCTATGAGATTCATCTGTGCTGAGGAACAAATGATCTCCTCCTTTGGGGATTCACCTGGAGACAGTCTGTTTTTAGTCTCCTCAGGGTTTAGAGTCTGCTCTTTATCCATATAGAAGCTGTCAATGGTTAAGGTCCTTTTCAATTTTTTGCTCATTTTGTCAGAGAAGAATCAAAGACAAACTAGCAAAGAAAAAAAAGAAAAAAAAAACCCAAATGGAATCTGCTTTTTTTGGGAGAGGGGCTGGGTGGTGTTACCGAGCTTCCTCTACAGACTGTGCAGGGGGCAGCAGTGAGGCACTAGCAGGACTGTGCTGTGCCCACTCTCTGAGACTCTGAGAGCATGCTGAGATACTGTGGTGGACGGGGTGGCCAGGTCCCGAGAGACTCCAGCTGTTTGGGGTTGTATTCTTCATCCCTGGTGTTTTTAGCTTCTCTGCTGTTGTACTGACTTGCTGCTGGGGCAAAGTATCCAATCCTGTATTAAAGCTCACCCTGCAGGGATGGCTGACATCACCCCCCATCCACCTCTTGTCTCCTGGGCTGTGAACTGCCTCCCGTGCTCTTGCACCTGATCTAAAACCGTCCCTGCCCTCGAGCAAAAGCAGACCTTTCCTGGCGAATTTCAAAAATGTTTTCTCTTGGTAAGGGTTTTTTTTTTTAAGTCAAGCATTAATTCAGAGGTTTGTAATGAAATGGATTCTGAGATAAAATGTGGAGCTTACACTGCTGTGTGCCTCCTCTCCACCATCTTGGCTGGAAGTCCAGATTAGTAGTCTTAAAAATGAAAAGGGAGAACTTTCCACTAATGAAGAGGAAATTAAAGAAATAATGAGTTACTTTGCCCAACTTTATGCCAACAAATTTGATAACCTAAGTGAAATGGATGACTACCTCCAAAAATATAGGCTTCCCAGATTAACAGAGGAGGAAGTAAATTGCTTAAATAGTCCCATTTCAGAAAAATAAATAGAACTAGCTATTAATCAACTCCCTAAAAAAATTCCCAGGACCAGATGGATTTACATGTGAATTCTACCAAACATTTAAAGAACAATTAGCCCCAATGCTATATAAACTATTTGAAAAAATAGTGAATGAAGGAGTCCTACCAAATTCCTTTTATGACACAGACATGGTACTGACATCTAAACCAGGTAGGTTGAAAACAGAGAAAGAAAATTATAGACCAATCTCCTTAATGAGTATTGATGCTAAAATCTTAAGATATTAGCAAAAAGACTACAGAAAATGATCCCCAGGATAATACACCATGATCAAGTAGGATTTATACCAGGAATGCAGGGCTGGTTCAATATTAGGAAAACTATTGGTATAATTGGCCTTATTAATAACCAAATTAACAAAAATCATATGATCATCTCAATAGATGCAGAAAAAGCATTTGATAAAATCCAACATCCATTCCTATTAAAAAACACTTGAGAGTATAGGAATAAATGGACTTTTCCTTAAAATAATCAGTAGCATCTATTTAAATCTATTAGTAAGCATCATATGTAATGGGGACAAACTGCAACCATTCCCAATAAGATCAGGAGTGAAACAAGGTTGCCCACTATCACCGTTACTATTCAATATTGGATTAGAAATGCTAGCTTTGGCTATAAGAGTTGAGAGAGAGATTAAAGAAATTAGAGTAGACAATGAGGAAAGCAAATTATCACTCTTTGCTGATGATATGATGGTATACTTAGAGAACCCTAGAGATTCTACTAAAAAGCTATTAGAAATAATCCACACCTTTAGCAAAGTTGCAGGATACCAAATAAACCCACATAAGTTATCAGCATTCTTATATATCACTAACAAAATCCAACAGTTAGAGTTACAAAGAGAAATTCCATTTAAAGTAACTACTGATTGTATAAAATATTTAGGAATCTATCTACCAAGGGAAAATCTGAAACTTTATGAGCAAAAGTACAAAACACTTTCCACACAAATTAAGTCTGATCTAACCAACTGGAAAAATATTAAATGTTGTTGGATAAGGTGAGCAAATATAAAAAAGATGACAATACTACCTAAACTAATCTATTTATTTAGCGCTATACCAATCAGACTCCCCAAAAACTATTTTAATTACCTAGAAAAAATAACAACAAAGTTTATATGGAAAAACAAAAGATCAAGAATTTCAAGTGAATTAATGAAAAAAAAAAATCAAATGAAGGTGGCCTAGCTGTACCAGATCTAAAATTATATTATAAAGCAGCAGTTACCAAAACCATTTGGTATTGGCTAAGAAATAGACTAGTTGATCAATGTAATAGGTTTGGTTCAAAGGACAAAGCAGCCAATAACTTTCATAATCTAGTTTTTTACAAACCCAAAGACTCCAGTTTTTGGGATAAGAACTCACTATTTGACAAAAATTGCTGGGAAAATTGGAAATTATATATGGCAGAAACTAGGCATTGACCTACACTTAACACCGTATACCAAGATAAGGTCAAAATGGGTTCATGACCTAGGCATAAAGAATGAGATTATAAATAAATTGGAAGAGCATAGGGTAGTTTACCCCTCAGACCTGTGGAAGAGGGAGGAATGACCAAAGAAGAACCAGAGATCATTATTGATCACAAAATAGAAAATTTTGATTATATCAAATTGAAAAGTTTTTGTATAAACATAACTAATTCAAACAAGATTAGAAGGGAAATAATAAACTGAGAAAACATTTTTACAGTCAAAGGTTCTGATAAAGGCCTCATTTCCAAAATATATAGAGAATTGACTCTAATTTATAAGAAATCAAGCCATTCTCCAACTGATAAATGGTCAAAGGATATGAACAGACAATTCTTAGATGAAGAAACTGAAACTATTTCTAGCCATATGAAAAGAAATGCAAATTAAGACAACTCTGAGATACCACTGCACATTTGTCAGATTGTCTAGAATGACAGGGAAAGATAATATGGAATGTTGGAGGGGATGTGGGAAAACAGGGACACTGATACATTGTTGGTGGAATTGTGAATACATCCAGCCATTTTAGAGAGCAATTTGGAACTATGCTCAAAAAGTTATCAAACTGTGCATACCCTTTGATCCCGCAATGTTTCTACTGTGCTTATATCCTAAAGAAATCTTAAAGAAGGGAAAGGGACCTGTATGTGCACGAATGTTTATGGCAGGTCTCTTTATAGTGGCCAGAAACTGGAAACTGAGTGGATGCCTATCAATTGGAGAATAGATGAACAAATTGTGATATATGAATATTATTGTTTGGTAAGAAATGACCAACAGCATGATTTCAGAAAGGCCTGGAGAGACTTACATGAACTGATGCTGAGTGAAATGAGCAAGACTGGGAGATCATTATATACATCAATAACAATACTATATGATGATCAATTCTGATGGACGTGGCCATCTCCCAATGAGATGAACCAAATCAGTTGCAATAGAGCAGTAATGAACTGAACCAGCTACACTCAGTGAAAGAACTCTGGGAGATGACTATAAATCATTACATAGAATTCCCAATCCCTATATTTTTGTCTCTCTGCATTTTTGATTTCCTTCACAGGCTAATTGTACACTATTTCAAAGTCCAATTCTTTTTGTACAGCAAAATACTTGTTAGAACATGTATACTTATATTGTATTTAATTTATACTTTAACATATTTAACATGTTCTGCAATTGGGGGGTGAGGATGGGGGTAAGGAGGGGAAAAATTGGAACAAAAGGTTTGGCAATTGTCAATGCTGTAAAATTACCAATGCATATAACTTGTAAATAAAAAGCTATAATAAAAATAAATAAATAAAAATATGATGTTTGAATCTTAACTGAGAGAATAGGGCAAGAGTCATGGAAATTTTGACGAAGGATGAAGAAGTTTAGATGATTTACATGATTTTGTTCACCTTTGTTCATCAGTACTTGTGTAGGAACAAAGGCCATGAATGGTAGGAGTGATCTTAAGCTGATCATTATATGGGCATAATTGGAGATAGGATAAAGCAGCTAGGGAAAAAGAGAAAATAGTACAGAGTTGAATTGATTCACCAAGTTCAATTGTTTCAGCCTAGTTCATATGCTCATCACTTCTTGCATAGATTTTTACATGTACCTCCTAAATGGCATGTCTTTTCCCAGGCTTATTTCTCTTTAATCTAGCCTCTACAGAACTGCCAAAATGGTTTTCCTAAAGCAAAGGTATGATCATATTACTCTACTTCAAGAAACATCAGTAAATTCCTATAAACTCAAATATAGACTCCTCTATTTAACATTTAAATCCCAACATAGTAGAGAGACAACCTCTTTTTCGATCCTTATATGTTATTTCCATTCATGTATATGAACATACCAGTAATACTGAGCTTACTGCTTTTCTTCACCTGTGCCTATCCAAACTTATCTTAGACCTAAAATATATATTCTTTCCTTCATCTCTCAGGATTCCTAGTTTCTTAAGAAATCTCATCATCCTGCAAGATTTAATCAGCCTTGGTACTCATATATTGTCACTACTTCCTGGTCCTCCAATTAGAGTGTGGAGCTATAAAATCTCTAATCTTTATTTAAGGAAAGACCTGGGTATAAACCTCTCATTTCCAGGTAGTCTCACTCACTTTAAGCTTCTTTGACTTCACCATGCCCTCTAACTTGGTACCTTCCCTATACTTTTTCCATTTACTTTTATGTGCTATCTTACCCACATTAGATTATAAGCTCCTACAGGGTAGAAAATTTCTTTTTTTTATTTGTGTATGAAAGCACCTAAAGGAATAGTGCATAACATAATTGTTGATTATTAATCCTCTACAAGAAGTTCTAACATTCTTCAGTTTCTAATACTCTTCAAATTGCCTACTATTTATTTCATATATACAAATATATGTATGTATTCCCTTTCCTGCCAAGAATATAAAGTTTCAGAGCGCAGGAATTATTTCATTTTTGCTTAGTATCCCTAGTGCATAATATGACTGGAACATAGTAAGTACTTAATAAATGATGGTTAATTAAGAGATTCGTTTACCCTATGTTCTAGCTAAAGTGACACACTTGCTTTTTCCACTATACCATATTGACTCTTCCACAGATTTGGAATAATGGAATCTGTTTATTAAATGGACAAAAACTTAAACAAATTGCTCTTACAAACTTCTAATCAGTCTATATTTAAGAAAGTTATAAACTATAGTTTTCAAAAGACTCAATTTACATTTTGAAAATCCAGGCTTCTTTTTCTTTTCTTTCCTTTACAACTGATTGGACCATTTAATATAGCACAGTGGTGTTTTCAGCCAAAGGCATATATAATGCCCTTAGGCTTAAGAGGGGAATGTTAATTAAAATTATTTTCAGAATATTTTCATAAATTCTTCTTATTCATTTTGGAATTCCAAGGACAATGACAATTATTGTTGTTGTTAAAGTATTTTACAATTATGACTATATTTCAATTTTATAACTGGATTAGATTTTTTTAAATCCATTCCTGTTATTCATATTCTATTTATATGAGGAAATCTTCTAATATGAAATTGGATAGTATAGGACTTTGCTTAATGAAGTAATTAAATGCTTAGAATCATAAGTAAGGAGCATATTTTAAAATAGAACAAAAATATTAAATCTTAATAGTTGAAACCTGGTATTGAATGTCATAGTAAAGATTAAAACTCCTTGTTAAAAAATAGTAAAGATATTCATATATCCTATGTGATTCTACTTGGAGAAAGTGAAAGTACATACACAAAACATCTCAATTACGGCCTCAAGCAACATAACATTGTCAGTGGACAGAGGGTGAATTGGAATGTACTGAGGTCATTTTTTTTTCAATTAATTAAATTAAATTTAAATGCATAACATTCGAGAAAGTTATCCCAACTCTGAATAGATACCCAATCCGTTTTTCAGAGCATATGTTTCTCTGATGACATTCTTGTGTGTGTGTGTGTGTGTGTGTGTGTGTGTGTGTGTGTGTATGTGTGCGCGCCTTCTCTTGAGCAAAGGTCCTTTGGGTGACTTGCAACTTTAATTCCTTTCAAACTGAGATTCCTCAACTTATAGTCATATCACTAGAAGAATGATGACATAAAATATACAGTTTTTGGTCTTTAGCTTCAGGGTGAAGTTTGGAATCATCAGAAACACTATGCAATTTACCAGAGAAAACGTTACTTGGTCTCGTCTGTTTAATTACCCATAGAAAGAATGTACAGAATTATAATATATGCATCAATTCATATATAATAGGCGGATATAGATACATCAGAATCAGAATCAATGAATATTTATTAATTTCGTATTATGTGTAAAGCATTGTGTTAAGCCCTACAGATACAAAGAAAGGGATGGAGCAGATTTTGCCCTCATATAGTTCACAACCTAATGATTTTTTTTTTAAAAAGCCCTAGAGTAAAGGTTATGGGAAGAGGTATGATGCATCCTGCAGTCACATTGGGAAATGGCCAATGAAGCTGTTTGAATTTATTTCATTTTGTAGAATAATGAGTTTCTAGAGACCATGAAGTTCAGAAAAACATTATATATATTTAATCCACTCAAATTTATTGTGTGACTAGACTGAACTCTTTAATAATAATGAATCTCATTTAGGAAGCTCCTTGGTCTTCTGTACTTCAGTCAGTATAATATCACCCATAAATGAGGCCATCTGGAGAATGTTACCATATATAAGAAATTTATTTCATTTGAATCTTGCATTGAAATATTTTAAGACTAATCTTTGAAATTATTCAAAATTTTGCTATTTCTAATACTTTCCTTCTCAGTGTAGTTTAGCTTGTAACACCATCTTTGTTTCAGTCCCATTTTTATTTCTTCTTATAACATATTAAAGACCACGAGGTTAAGTTCTAAATATTCTGCTATCATTGTGGGTGGAAATTTATCATGGAAATATCTATAGACTTTTTCCAATTTTAATCTGTTTGTAATCTTTTCAGTTTCATTTTTAAATCCTCTTATAATGATTTGACTTTATTGTCTCTCTTGCCAACAATTCTGTAACTTTGTCTTTTTGTGTAGAAAAATGTGTGTGTGTGTGTGTGTGTGTGTGTGTGTGTGTGTTCTCTTGAGCAAAGACCCTTTGGGTGACCTGCAACTTTAATTCCTCTGAAACTGATATTCCCCAACTTATAGTCATATCACTAGAAGAATGATGACATAAAATATATAGTCTTTGGTCTTTGGCTTCAGGGTGAAGTCTCTATAGAAGACTATGATGTGATACTGGTTACAATCTTTCAATTTTCTTCTAGAAGATTTTATGAATAAGTTCATTCTAAATCTAGTGCTACTTTTGGCTTTCATCTCTCATGTTGGCAAGAACATCAAATATTTGTTGATTAGGTAGTTTCTAATTTTTTTGAATCTCTTTCTTGTGACAATGATTAAAGAAGTTTAAATTTCCATAGAAAAGAGTGAAAACCTGTCTTGATATCTATCCTTTTATCCATCTCCCATTTGGCTTCATTAGTTGTTTAATAATTCAGGATGAATTATTAAAACTAAGTTGTCTACCATTTCTCTTCATTTTTATTCTTCCAATTTAGTTCTGGTTTTTATTTTTACCATAAGAAATCAATGAGTTGAGTTTTGGGAATTACTGAGATCAGTAGCTAGTCATTGAATTTGCATTAGAATATTATACTTACTACCCATGTAACTTTGCACAAGGTCATTTAACCTTCTCTCTGCTGACTTTTGTCTTGAAGTCACTTGATTGTTAAGGACTGTGTGTTGCTAAGTAGAAAGACTACTACACATGTAGTCAAGAGAGACCAGGATTTTAATCTTACTTTTGACATGTACTAGTTGTCATTCTTGATCAAGTCACTTAACTTTTGACAATCAGCCTCCTTTCTATAATATGTGTACTATTTTCCTTATAAAGTTCTTGTGACTCAAGTGATATGACATATTCTTGTATTGTAAATATTAAACTTTGTGAAATATTAATCATATTTTGATGTAATTAAGAAAATCCTATAAATTTTAATTGAATTCATCTACTTTTTCATCATCTGCATTATCTTGTTGTAGATGTCAGTTTATAATTTAAATTGTTTTCATAGTAGAGTTTTTGCAAATGCATATTTGAACACAGATATTTGAATGACCAAGGATCTCATAAAATTGGTTTTTCCCTTTGCTTTTAGATGAAAAACCAACTATTCTAACTCCTTTATTTGCATCTTTAAGGAGAAACTGTAGTCATCCTTCTATTTAGGAATAACTTCCTTCTATCTTTTGGTTTCTTTTATGGTTTGCATGTCAAGATTAATGTGCTCTTCTTTTCTATTGTAATTGGTCATTAGATCAAGACCTCACGTTTTGAGTACTAACAGACTAAAAAATCATAGTTCATTTGAAATTTGTAAGTTTTAACTCCTTTCTACCTCTTTAACATAATATTTGCAGAGATAAAAAATATATCTTCAAGGATTTTAATTTGTTTGTTTGTTTGTTTCATAGATTACTATTGTGAAAGAATTCATCACTTGGTGGATATCCTGATCTTGAATGTCCCCTCCCTCTTAGTTTACTTCTTCATAATGAATTACTACGATTAAGTACAAAGCTTTTCTTTCATGAGAGCTCTTTCCAGGACTAGTGTTCTCCTAGATAAGCTTTAGTATCAATTTTAGTGTTTGATCTAAGGAGTTAATGTTTCACTACATATAGATAACAGGTAAAGATTTACTCTTATTTTGGTAATGAATCTTTTCTATTTTTAAAGTTAATTTGATGTTTCGTTATAATATTTCCAGCTTGCTATTTCCAGCAAGCTCTTAAGAAAAATATTTCAGATAAACATTCATGAGGTTTATGAATAGTGTATATGATTTTGATCTTTTTCATTCATTTCTTTTATGTATAGGAAAGAATCAATATTGATATTGTTCAGCTTCTCTAGCAGTATGACAATTCATTGGTCATTAAGAAAATTTCACATTTATAGTGTCAATAATTAAATTAATCTTTATAGATTATTTTATAGTACTATCAATATTCATTCCCTCTGTCCTTTTTTCTAGAGCTCTGCCATGATCACTCTTGAAGTAGAAGGGGAAGTATCAAAGATCAAAGACAATTTTATATTTTCTATGTTTATGGTTTATTGAGATCATCATTTAATGACCAGCCTTCTAACTACTGATCTCTCTGAATTTAGAGAGGCTTTGGGCATCTAGTGAGTATAGATGAGCCTGAAATCATGAAGATTTAAGTGTAATATGGCCTTAGATACTAGTGGGGCAATGCACTTAATCTCTATCTGTCTCAGTTTCTTCATCTATGAAATTGGGATAATAATAATAATAATACGTACCTTTCAGGGTGCTGTGATATCAAATGAGATAATATTTGTAAATTGCTCAGTACAGTGTTTGGCATTTGTAAATGCTAATCTTCACCATCATTGTTGTTGTTGGCATCATCAATTATAATTGTCCCTTGCTGCACTCATACTTTTTCTCATTTGGACCTTTCACAGCTTGTGTTCCAGCAGCCTATTCAAGAACTCAGAATCATCTTCACTACATGAAGATCATTAGTGTAGAAAGGAGTAGTATAAAATTAGTGGCAGCTCAAAGACATTTCATAAAAATACATTTTATCTAGACTATTTATTTTTGAATACTTAATTACAGTAATAGATATATTAAAATAGGAAGAATAATGAAAGAGAAGAGTTTTGGACTAGGAACAATGTGTTGAGTTGTAACTTATGCCTTCTTGCATAAGTCACTAGAATCATATTTCTTATCTGTGAAATGAGCAGGTTTGGCTAAATAATTTCTAATGTCTCTTCTAGCTGTGACATTCTACAGTTCAATGATTCATTGTTCCTGTACAACTGGAAACCCCTTCAACATATACTATATTCTTGTGACATACCATCCTAAACTATGGAAATATGCTAATAGCAATTTATTGCTTTCCTAGGTATTTTAACAAGTTATGGACTATACATAGATGGTGTACTAATGCAGAATTCATCACACCTCAGCTATTATGCTCAAGGATTTGCTCCTTGGAGTTTGCATTCTTTCAGAGTCCAGGCATGCACAGCCAAAGGTTGTGCTTTGGGGCCACTGGTGAGTATTTTGGATTTTCTCTCAAGAATGTAATCCTTGGTGAATGGCAGTAAATGTCAGGGTAAATGGTAATGCTTCATTCTGGTTACTACTAATTCATAAGGCAAAATGTGACATTTTATAAACCTTATTATGCAGGAGTTAGAAAGGATTTGATAATTATTATGTCTTGTTCAAATGTATAGGTAGGTTGCAGCTGCTATGAAGAAAAGATGAAATATACACATTGAAATGAAAAAAAAAAGTCAGTAAGTTTAAAGGATACAAATATAGCCTAACTTACTTTATATAGAAAATATAGAGAAAATTTATAATTAGTAATGTAAGAAGATGAGGATTTTAATAAGGGGAATAAATATGATTGAAAGAATATAATAAAAATAAAACATAATTATCCAAATAAGAAGGTATACTAATTTGTAAATCCAGAGAATTAATCTAATGTATAAAAATAAACTATCATCTTAGTCTGATAGAGAATGCCATATGTTCAGGATTTGGGATTATGTTAATATCAATTTGTGATATTTGAAAAGAAGAAATGTGAAAAATTAGATGCTGATTCCTTCCTACCAATCAATAGATCATCAGAATAGCAAAAAAAGTAAGTTGTTTTTATAACACAATATTTTATAATTAATAATACTTAATGTTTGTTAAAAGATTATATTTCTTTGGGGTGATCTTAATTTTTCTATTACATTCTCCTTTGTATTTATTTTTAGCTATATTTGCTATGGGCATTGGGTCAAATTTGTTATTCATTTGAAACTGTTAGTCAGGAAGCATTTATTAAGCATTCTTTGTGTGATAGGCATTGTGTTAAGCTCTAAAGATTGAAAGAAAAGCAAAAAAAAGTTTTTGTTCTTAAAGAGTTCAGTTCTGAGGGGGAGACAACAGATTTTTTAAAATTGCATGTAGAAAATACTTACCCCATTGTAAACAAATCACATCTAACTGCCTGTGGATCCTAAATGGAGATCTTGTTTGACTACATAAAGAGTAGAGATGATGCTAGAGTTCTGGAAAAGAAAAACATTCCTGAGAAATAAAGAATGCCTCTTCTCTACAAAGTTCTCATTGCAACTCTATTCCTCAGATAATTATTAACTCCTCAGACAATCATATCATTTTCTCCATCCCTCCAATAGCCTATTTGGCAGCCAGCCTGAAACACAGGTCTGTCTTTCCCTTCACTAAGCTTGGTTATGATTCAGTTTATGTAGTGTATTTAGAAGGTAACCTCTTAAGAAAGATATCGCCCATAATGAAGATTCATTGTTTTCATTAGATAAAATACAAATATTGCCTTGAAAATCAGTTTTGAGTTTTAATATTTGCTTTTTGTTTTGGATCACACTTCACATTTTCTTTCCAAGATGAGTTGCTTTCAATGTGGCTGAAGCATAATCTATTGTATTCAACTGCAAACTTCATTATCATTAAAGATTTTATAGCTGAAACTATTTTGTAATAGATATTTATTCTTAAAAGCATGAAGGGCTTTTAGCCAATTTTTCTGTTCTGTTTGAAAATGAATTCTTTGTTTCTGTGTTCCTGTGTGTCTCACATACACATAACCTTATGTAAAACAGAAGCTTCTACTTTTTAAAGAATTAAAACAACAAACTGTGATTTTGGTAGAATCATTCCTTTCTCTCTCTCTATTTTTTTGTTTAATGTAGCCATGCCCTGAACATATAAGATAGTTGTGCATATGCTTACTATAATGTTTGGGAATGATGTGATTTTAAAGAATAAAATGTCCCAACATACTGTCAAAGAGAAAAATCATAAATTGGTTTCTCAGATTTCAGGCTTTATTCTGACTTGGAGTACAATTCAGTGCATAACTTGATCTCCTTGGTACTTTTGTTCATCTTGTACACAGTATGCAATCTCTTTTCCCAAGCCAGTGATCTATCTCTAATCACAGACATTGAACAGCCACATCTTTATTTAGAACAACTCAACTAAATACTGCCAGGAAGTTAAAACCCCCATTTTCATTTGATTTCTGAAAGATTTTTATATCTATTACAGTAAAAATCCTGCTTTAAAAATTTTGCATTTCTGAGTACCCTAATAATGCCAGATAACTCTCCCAGTAGCAAACTGATATTACATAAGTAGCTATTTTTGCTGCTAATCTTTTATTTAATGTGCATTATTGATTGAAGACAATATGCAACTATCTTTAGAGGCAGGTTTTTCTGTTCTGCAAATATAAAGGTGTGGCCTAACAAATTTAACCAATTAGTAGAGAGGTACATATCTTTGAGAGTACATTCTTTAAGTAGACCTCAATGAATGTAATTTAAACAAATAATGAATAATTATTTTTTTGCTTATGATAGTTACATTTTCATTTATTTAGAATTGGTATTGTTTATAGAAGGTTAGTCTGCCAAAACTTTAAACAATAAGGAAACAATACAATTATAAATCACAAAGGAATATTTTCCCAAATAGAATAAACACAATTCTCTTTCAAAATGGACACACAAACAACTATGAATAATTCATGATATCTATCTATATATACATGCACATACATGAATATACACACATACCCATATATATGCATGTGTGTGTATATATATATATATATATATATATATATGTATGTGTGTGTGTATGTATATATGTATTTTTCTTACTGGCACTAATTACTAAGTCAAATTTCATTTGTTTTATTCAATTTTAGCTGATCATTTCCCTCAGAAAATCATCTAACAATGTATCTGTGCATTTTTAGAGAAGCTATTTTTTTCTAATCTTATATTTTGAAAACTGATTATTATATATTGTTTTTAAAAACTATAGCATACTTATACATTTTAACAACTATTAATATGTGGTATCTCTTTAGTTAATACACATTAAGTAATTTTAAAAGATGCTAAGAAAAGACAATGCCACCATAAGGGGAAAATATATGTGATTAAATCTTTGATTTGATAAATTTAATAAGCAGGTATAGATCTTTTTCATCTATTTTTACCACTGTTCTAAGTTAGTGAACACAATAATTTATGGATATTATGGTAAATACATAAGAAAAGGAGGTCTCCTTGTGTGTTCATTTTGAAAGAGAATTGTGTTTATTCTATTTGGGAAAATATTCCTTTGTGATTTATAACTGTATTGTTTCCTTATTGTTTAAAGTTTTGGCAGACTAACCTTCTATGAACAATATCAATTCTAAATAAATGAAAATGTAACTATCACAAGCAAAAAAAAAAACAATTTCAGGATATAAACTTTTTGGCAAAATTACTCTTATCTCATCATTAGATTGTTTTTTTTTTTTTTGTTTTGTTTTGTTTTTTTTGCAATGGCTGAAATTATGTTTTCCACAGAGTTACAGACAAAAAAGTAACTGTTAAAAATGATTTTCCGTCACTTTCAAATATTTTTGGGTATAATTCTTTTGTCATTCTCCAAATGATCTCCTTGGTACTTTTGTACTCTATATACATAAAGTACATTTTTTCAGCATTTTTCTGACTAATATTACTTCAGAATATATGAATTATATTAATGGGCTCTAAAGCTTAGTTCTCAAAACTATGGTTGACTCTAGGATATTAATTTCTCCCACTTTTCTCATTCTAATTTTAATGGACAGATGGTCATAAGATATAGAACTGAAGAAAACTTTAGAGAATATTCTGCATAAGCATTTTACAGTTAAGGAAACTGAGGCCCACAGAGATTAAATCATTTGTCATTGGTCACTTAAATAATCAAAAGCAGTGGAACAGAAAATCACAGTTCCTCTTATGTATCATTGTTGCTTGTATTCTATTAACATCTGTATGTTAACAAACATTCTTCTCACAACTTGCTTAGTCTTATTCATGCTAGCCAGAAAATGCAGCTAATACCGCTCAAGTATAGCAACTATTTTACTTTGTTACACAGACTGAAACCAGAATGCACTGAATGCAATAGTGAAGTATAGTTATTCAGTACTTACATTGGTTTAGTGGAATAGAACAATCAATTATTAAGTTCCTACTGTGTACCAGTTACTGCCTTAAGCACTTTATATGCATTGTTTCATTTGATCCTCCTAATAACCCTGTGAGGTAGGTGCTATTATTATCTCTCTTTTATAATTGGAGAGTCTGAAGCAGGCAGTTGAAGTCACTTGTCCCAGACACAGCTAAAATAAATCTGACATCTAATTTGAACTCAGGTTTCCCTAACTCCAGGCCCAGTGTACTATTTACTGAGCCTGTGATGCCTTGCTGCTTCTATAAATATATACTTTCAATGGGATTCACCCCACTGCCTCCTCCCCCCCCCTCATCCCCTTACTTATAACCCAAGTTACTGAAGTTTAAATGTACAAATGGAATTTATGTTAGTGTTCTCTCTGTCTCTCTCTCTTTCTCTCTTTCTCTCTCTCCCCCCCTTTTTCTCTCCTCCCCCCTCTCTTTGCTCCCCTCTCTCTGCCTTTCTCTCTCTCTGCCCCCCCTTTCTCTCTCTTTCTCTCTGTCTCTCTCTCTCTCTCTCTCTCTCTCTCTGGCTCTCTCTCTGGCTCTCTGTTTGTCTCTGTGTTTGTTTCTCTCTTTGTCTCTCTGTCTCTGTCTCTCTCTCTCTCTAGCTCTCTCTGGCTCTCTCTCTGTCTCTGTGTCTGTGTCTGTTTCTCTCTTTGTCTCTCTGTTTCTCTCTCTGTCTCTGTCTCTGTCTCTCTCTTTCTTTCTCTCTGTGTTTGTTCAATGAATGGGCTTGAATGACTTCATGCCAACAATTAGTTTTAGATAACAGAAAGCTAAAACCACACAAAGCACAAGCTAAAAGTTTTTTTAAAAGGTGGCCCTTCTACAATGCCAAAAAAAGTTTAGCTAATACCCTTTTGTTTATTTTGCTGCTTTTAAAAATATCTTTACATCATTACTTTTACTCAATAAAAGCCTATTGGGGCATATAGGCTTATGTGTAATCTTAATATCCAGTCGAATTCCATGTAAATAAAAAAAAATAAGAAACAGAAAAAATGAAGTAAAATTTTGTGGCTACAACAATCCACTGTATTTTGAAAATATGAATCTAATATATACTTAACTTAAGTAACATTGAGAATTCAAATGATCATAAATGTAATTTTCTTACTGGGAAAAATAAGTCTCATTATATGGAAATTCCTGTTTTTATTTCCTGGAAAACTATTAACAAATCTAATTGTAAAATTACAATGCAAAGTTCTGGCTGCCTCTCTACATGCAAATAAAGTGAAAATTGGGGTTATTAACCCAATAATTGCAGCTTAACTATAGTTTTGCCTAAAATAATCAAACAATTGAGGCAAACATATTTGGGAAGGGTTGATTTTTATCGTAATTACCTTAATTCTTTATTTCATTTTTGGTTCAATTATTTTAGGACAATTAATCTCTAATAGATCACAACCATGAGTTTAAGCCAGTAATTTGTAAAGATATATAAAAATAATGAAAAAATGACAATTTTTCTATCAGATATAGTACTTCCTTAAGAAGCTTAAGGAATTTCAACTAGAAAGGAAACAAAGATTTTATTTAAACGCACACATACACACACATCTACAACTAAAAAAAGTATATAGGCCAAAATGAAATGAAAAAATGTTTTGTTCATTTACTTTCAGATTGGATCACATATTTTTTGAGGATATGATCTTTTTCCCTCTGTATGGGTTCATATTTATCAGGGTAGTCAATAAGTCTTAAAAGGTCATATAATTATAAATGATGTTTATAAATTGGTTTTAGTTAATTAGCTTACATAAGTCAGATACTGTGTATTATAATAGATGGTATACTGAATTCAGATTTAGGAAGAATTGAGACATACTTTAAGTACTAACTTTATGAAATTAAGCAAGTCAGTTGTTCAATTTGCATCTTAGTTTTCTACTCTATTAAAAAAAAATAAGGCAATTAAGTTTGATAACTATTGGTCTATTCTAGCTCTAAATCTATGATCCTATAAATCTATGATTGAGATAAACAACAAATTGTGAATCTCTTTATCATCATTTTGTTCCTTTGCCTACTTCCTTTTTGCCTTGTAGTTTGGCTCTTTTAATCATTTGCAACTTTTGACTTATATTGTTGCTATTTATTTCAGGTCACTGTGGAATTGAATTGGCTTTTATTTCAAAAATTGACTTTTATTTCCTTTGCCTTGCTTTTCTTTGTTTCTGTAGAAAATGCAATGTAGCAAAGCCAGTTTTCACAATTTTATATTAAAAGCCACAATTAAAAAAAATTTAGGGAAGGAATCACTAAGGTACAGTTTAGAAGTCTTTATTTGTTGATGGAACTTCTAATTGACTGGAACCATCTCTATGTGCAAAGAGTAGAAGGGCTCTGTGAAGTGCTCTGATTCAGTCAAGTTGATTGGGACAGCTTTTTTGATAGACTGGTAGAATCAGCAGAAAGCCCAAGGTAGCTGTCATTCCATTCATACCACTTTATAAACAAATCATGGCACATTGAGTTATATAGCCTAGTGCGGCAGAAAGTGAATTGGCCTTAGAGTCAGACAAATCTGAATTCATATCCTGTTTCTATTACTGTAAAATGTGTGACTCTGGATACTTAAGTCACTTATGTGTTTAAGGCCTTAGTTTCCTTATCTGTAAAATGAGGAATTTGGTCTATTTAAGGTCTTTACTAAGACTGACATTTTTATGATTATTGGCTGGATGATAGTTATGACGCATCTGGCTGAAGTATTATTTTTCCCTGGCACATATAGGCAGTCTGTACTTGTGGATATAAGGTCCACCTTAGTGCTCTGTGCTTTAGTGTATGATCCTAAGTGGGATACCTCATTCAGGCACTTCAACTTCAAGCACAGAAGCAAGAGACCACAAACATTATGTTTGTTTTGATTCTGATGGCAGTGTGTAGCACTTAGACAAGATGTTCCTGTCAAAAGAGTTTATTTCACAAATAGGAATTCTCAGAAGAAATATATATTTTTAAAAGAGGCTTTTTTTCATTCACAAATAAAAAGTCAACTTTATATTTACAGGTAGAAAATAGGACAAATGAAGCACCTCCTGAAGGGGTTGTGAGAGTGTTTGTCATCAGAGAGGGACCCCGAGAAGTCAAACTGAAGTGGGAAGCACCTGTCTCTCCTAATGGACGCTTGACCTATATAGTCTTTTTTACTGGGCTTTTCTATGTGGAGGAAGGTAATTTGTTCACAATTTTAAAGAATCATAAAAGTAATTGCCTCCTTTCTATTTACAGATGTGGAAATATGTGAATTCAATATCCAAAGCATTTTCTTATTGAAAGAATGAGAGATTAGCTTTCCCCCTTTACCCTCTCCCCCACCCCCAAAAAACTCAAAACACAAATTATATGCACATGTCCCTAATAGGAATGTTGTCTTTTTTTCTGTTTAAGAAACACCAAATATATGAAGAGCAAACTTTGTTATCTATGTTGAATATTTTTGGAAGGGTCTGCTGTGATTTCTTTGTGGGTATTTTTTTTTTACAATAAGTTGACAGTATAACTGATTTCTCTATTAAAGCTATTTGAAATAATTTTTAAAGGTTATTGTCCTCAGATAAAGTGATAAAAAACTTTAATTCACTAGGTGCCCATATATTAGAAAATTTATTACTCAAGGAAAAATCATAAATAATTTGTATACAACTGAAAATTTACTTGTCCTTTTTGGCATTTTAATCCTTGTCTAATAGCATTTTGAATTGAGATCTAGTTTTAATATAAGTCTTTTATGAGAAGATCTGGGATATTAAGGGTTATCATTCAGGTTATTAATATAAAAAACTCATTAGCAAAAGTTCCATTGAATTATCTGTATTTTTTGTACAATAAAGGGGAAAAAAGGAAACCCCATGAAACATTAACGCTTGGTTCCTTTCCATCTTAAAAGTGGCTAGCAAAGAAATAGATAGGGCAAGTTTTCAAAATTCTAAGAGAATGTACTTATTTGTCTACTGATTTGGTAAGCATGTGTCTAGAAAGAGTTGAATGTATGTTGGGAAGTCTTAGTTGATCCCTCTCAAAGACCCATGAGCCCCTCTTTTTAATGCAATAAGGGCTTTGATGTATTCTGCTGTGAAGTACTTGTAAGATTATGAGGTGAAGGAGTGATGATCGATTTTTAAAAAAGGAGCAACATTTAGGCTGGACCCATGACAGCCCAGCCATTTCCACCAAGGCAGCAGGGTGAATAATGCAAAAGCCATATTCCCCCTTGTGTTTAATCTTGCATTGTTTTTGCAGAGAAAAATTCTGCTTGCCTTCTAAGTCATGTCATCCTCGGTTGTCATCCCGTCTTTCAAACCATCAAAACGGTATTAAATGTTGCAAAGCCGCGCAGCAAGAGAACTTTCAAAAGTCAGAACCCATTTGCAGAGCAGCCCTTGTAGAAAATGTATTCTGTTCTCGGCAGAATTTTCCTTCAGTTCTTTCCACTGAGAAGTTTACTGATTTCTCCCAGTGGAATCTGCTGGAATTTATCGGTTCATGGTTGGCAGTCACAGATTAAGGTAAATGTCGATCCGTAATGACCCTCTACATGTTAGTATTGCAGTAAAGCTGGGCTTTTATGTCAAAGATATCGGAGAGGGAGCTATTACACATGACAGGGGTGATCAAGGGACTCCAGACCAAGGCAAGCATTATTAAATATTGACTAGTTCTGTGATTTATGTAGAGCTGGAGGAAAAAAGTGACTTTTTAACCATTATATATTCTTCAGCAACGAAAACCAGCCATTTATCTCCTGCTGGTAATAAAGAACAGAGTGCCTGCATATTTTAGTAGAGGGAAAACCTGGTCTTATAAATGAGATGAACTCCTTCATGATAACATTTCAGTTTGCTAATTGCCAAAAGCAAAACAGGCAAATTGGAAGCAATTACGATATTTGACTTAAGGAATTTTGCCCACATGAACTCAACTCAGAAATTGGGGTGTGGGGGTTATATGAAGAGAAATCATCTTGAGGATAGATCCTAGAAAATCCATTCCATTTGTTCACTGTTGCTGAAACTTTGCTCTTCCTTGTTAAGTGTCCTCAAATGTTGTTCCACGTGTCACCAGCCCAGTCACATTTATACTGACCATTCTGAAGCACTGGGTGATCTACAAGAAAGGAATTAAACATTAATTCATCAAACTTATTTAAGACATCATTTCTTCACTAGATTTACACAAAGCTTATTGAATTGTCTGATGGCTAATTGGTTATTTCCTTGACATAATGAAAAACTGTATTTCATCCTTTACTGTGATGTCTGCTAAAGACTGGTGGTTAGAATTTATAAGATGGAAAAATTCCACTAGTAGGAAGTGCTTAGCTAGATCTTAGGCAGTCATTGTGAATGGATCTCTAATATAAGAACCAACTTTTAGAGGGAAAGTCTAATGCAGGAATTAAGAGTGTTTGGAAATTATTTTTACTTTCTAGGAAGCAACTAATAAAAAAAAAATGAGACAAAGAACCACGAAAACTGGATGACTTTTTAGGTCATGGGAATGCCCTAAAATCATGTTGTGAAATATTTATATGTCTAAATATCTAAAGTTTATTAAATTTCATATTCTCTGATTTCTAGAATCGATATCAATCCATTTATATAACGTTTTGGGAGTTTTTCATGAAAACCTTAAAGTTTCTCACATAAAATGATAATCAACATGAAAACTAGATATTTTGCTTTTTCTTAGTTGACTCTCAAAATGTCAACATGCCAATTAGTGCTTACACAGATAAATATAGAATTTCTGATGTGACACTTAAGATTAGACCTAGTCTTTTTTTCTCATAGTTACTAATTTAATAAGGAAAATAAGACAGATAAACCTATCAATACAATAATCACAAGAATATATATACAAAGGCTGAGCCCTTACTAAGTCTTTTGCTGGGATTAATTAGGGAAAGTTTTTTGGTAGAATTAAGTTTTGAAGTATGCTTTACATGAGATAGAATGATATGTAGTAAAAACAAGAATGAAGAAAAAGAGACAAAGCAAAATCTGAGGGCAAAATTGTCCAATTAAATTAAACAATCCTAATTATTACTATGCAAATCAATGTGTTAGGCTTTTATCTGATACACTACCAAATTCTCTTCTCCCAATATGTGTATATAAATATATGCATACACAAACATATATGTATATATGCAAGTATTATTTTGGACATGTGTACATATTGATAGTATATGTGTCTGTGCTATATACATTTATACATATTTATTACACATATATATATATACATATATATATATAAATGTGTTTTTCCTTATGCTGAACAGAAAAAGGAAATGCTGTGTCTGAAATAGTGTGGGATCCCACCTGATTTCAATCCTGTTTTCAATTATGAGCAACATATGCTATAAATTAGTTTTTTTTTCTGTGGGACTCAAGTGCCATTTATTGACCTGGAAGAAGCGATTTCCTAAAAGGCTCTCTTGTGTACTGAGAAACGTCATTCACCTTGAGCAGGTGAGTGGTTTACTCCCAAAGATGACTCTATAACAATTAGAGTGATTGCTCTTTCCCAGGAACATCCATAATTTAATTATTTTTTTTTTACTTACAAGGCCATTGATATCTTATGTTTGAGACATGTTGAATTCATGACAGGAAAAAAAAATAGTGTCTATTTAAAGAAAAATATATCTCATACCCTCCCAGCATCATAAAAAATCAAGGTTTGAGTAATTCTTTTTTTTAATTCTAGTAAATTTATAGGTCACGTTATTGATAAATGAAATAAGTAAGCTTTTTGCCAATATACAAATTATCAATATAAATTTTAAAAGAAATCATGTAACAGAATGGATATCATATAACATGAAAATTTTTTAAGTTTTGTTCTCTCTCTATATATATATCTTATGGTATAAATCTTATACATTTTAAAGGCAACTATTATTGTGTGTGTGTGTGTGTGTGTGTGTGTATGTGTATGCCTGTGCAACTAATGGTCTTTTCATTTGCTTTTGGAATGAATTAGAGTATAGTTACCATTACTTGAGAGACTGACAGATTATATTTTATATGAGCTCCTAAGGTAAAATACCAGGAATCATTAATCCCCAGCTTTATATTGTTCTGGCAACTTTTATCTAATATTGAAAATTAACTTGTACTTTAGATTTTGGTCCCGAATAGCTTTTTCTCCTAATTCCCAATTCTGCAACCTAGCAAAGAAAAAAAATCATTTAACAGCGTAAAGGAGACTATGGTCTCTTGAAGGAAATGGATGAATGGAAATGACCTTTTGATATCATCAATCAGAAATGCCACTTTGGTGGAAAGTGGATTGGTAACTCAAATTCAGATTGGTTACAGTCAATCATTTTTTATTGATCCCCAAAAATACCTATCCTTGGAATCTGGAAGGAGGAGAAATGGGTCAGAGGTGGTTTACTTCTTTTGAAATATCTTCAAGGTTCTACTAGGAAGAGAGTCAAAAGTTGTCATAGAATAAGCACTAATGAACTTTGCTATATTTAAAAAAAAATGATTTGGGTAATTTTTAAAAGGCTTTATTATATTTTAAAAGTCTTTTAAAATTGAAGCAGTTAAGAAAACACAAAATAATTTTCCTGTGATCAAACAAATAAATAAAGGCAGTTGTTGGAATAAATCAATTTGATTAATTGTATAAATATTTGTAATTGGACCTCCTCTCTTCTTTTGAGTAAGACTTTTATTTAATATGCCTTCTTTGTTGTAATTGAAGCTGATCTTTCAGTAGAAACAGCTAAGAAAGATATATAGTATTACATACATTCACAGACTAACCTCATCTCTCAACTCTAAACAATGATAAATGAAATAATTATATTATTTAATGAATTCAAAAGAAACTTTTAGAATTTAAACTATACAAACTTAAAACGGCTGAATGCAGATTTCAGAGACTACCTTCAAATGCCAGTCTTTTTCCACCTTTTCCCCCTCTAAAAAATAATTGTTCCTTGGACTTTGCTAGTTACCAATAAGAGTGTTTTACAAAGTCAGTATATCCAAATGCTATTCAATTGAAAAATCTCTAAGAGCCATGGAAATGTAGTCAATTTCTCAAGGTTACCTAGAAAAATTCAGGGACCTAAGCACATAATCTGATTCAGTGAGTACCCTTCCTTGCCAAGTAAACTGTGTTTCATAAAAATTACAAGGAGAAAGAGATACAGAGGCATTCGTTTTCATGGGAAGGTAAAAAAAAAAAAAATGTATGTAACCACACCTCAGTCTTCCGTAGAGCTTAACGAGAAGGCTAACACCATAAGAAAAAAGGACAATTTTGTTTTATAGTCCCCTGTGCCGGTATTTTAGTGTCAAAGAAAATGTGCACTTTCAGAGCTATGCTAGTGAGCAGGGCAGTATATCTGACATACTGCCCTCTGGGAAAATCTGCCAATGGGGAAATTGTTAGTAGTGATACAATACAGCTTATAACATGGTATTGTACTGAAGAATGTGGTAGGTGTCAGTCAATGGGATAATAGTCATTCAATCAACAAACATTTATTATGTCCTTTACAAAGGACTTTTTATTTGTTCCTGGAGGTAATAGGGAGCAAGTGAAGTTTATTGGAAGTATGACATGATTTGAACTGTGCTTTAAGAAAATTGCTTTATCTATTTGGTAGAATGTGGATTACAGTGGTTTGAGAGTTTTGGCAGAGTCCAAGTAGAAGGCTATTGTAGTAGTGCAGGTGAAATAGGATGGGAACCTTAACTGAGAAAGTAGCCAACTCTGTAACTAGAGATGAAGAGACATCTAGAAAAAATGCTATAAAAAGAAAATAGTAAGATCTGGTACAGGACACAGAGGAGAGAGAACAAGGATCTGCAAATGGGCACCCTGGTTACAAACCTAGGTACCTGAAATGTTACCTAGGCAGAGTGGGAAAGTTTGGAAAGGGGGATGATTTGAAAATCAGAGTTTCTGTTCAATCAATTTGAATACATTTCTCTATGATAGTAGTTCAGAGATTAGGGATCCATTGTCCTCACACTTAAAGAGTATATTTTCATGTACATATTTTACATGGGAAAAATATTCATGCCAAAAGAATCAGTGATGACCTAAACTGTGGAACATATTCTGCAGGATACTGTGATTTTTATATTATTAAAAGAATTTTTCTCTTTGTTAGATGATTCACTCTAGCATTCATCTTAATCACTTAAATTAAACGTACCTCCTTATATTGCAATATAATTAAATATGCAAAAACTTTACAAGTTTTTGAGAAATCTGTCCATTAAAAAATCATATGTATTGTCATTTTATCCTTTAGCATTTTCATGTTCAGTTTCCTAGGAGGCATGGTCACTTTTTTTGAGTGGGTGAAGTGAGGGCAGTGTGAGAGGGGTATTCCAAATCCTTTCTTAATAAGGGAATGCACAAAGGAAGAATACAAAAAGGTCCCCTCTCCATTTTTTCAAAAAATACATTTTCCCTGGTGTATAAAGAAAATTAAATTTGGTTTAAACTTAGTTAAATTTTTATCTTATTCAAATATTTAAATAAATATTCTTTTAAAATTAAAATAAAGTTTTCATAAGTATAATAAGTAAATCTACATTGGTCTACTATATGGGGTGGATAGAAACGTGCAGTGGGGCTATTTTCCAAGTTATTATCAAACACATATAGAAAACATGTTAATTTCTATGATTGAATCTTTGGCCATGACTAATAAAATTAACTACAGACATGTATAATTTGTACAAATTCTTTAAAAAAAAAACCCAAGAGGTCAACATTAGTTTATCAAATTTATTTAAGAAATCATCTGTTAAACACACTTATACTGAGCTTATTGAATTTGTGTCTGATGTCTAATTGACCATTTTCTTGATATGGTGAACCAATGCATATTCTCTGTACAGCCATCAAAGAGATGACATGATAATGGAATGTAAATACCAATTGTGGACTGAAATGTCATGCTACTCATGAAATAAGTGAATTTAACACATATATAAATGGAAGAATACTAGATTTTAATTCTTCTATAAGGAGCCATGTGGTACACAAGAGTCAGTGTGCTTTATAGTAAGTAGATAAAGGGCAAGACTTCTTTGGATTTTAGCCTCTGTAGTTTCCCTTTTAAAATAAAAATTGTATATTCATAGGTAAATCATTTAATCATTACTATCACTTGATCATATATAAAGTTGTTTATAGTTTTGCAAGCCAATTCAGTGATTATTTTTAGAGAAAAATAAATTGTAAACTCAACAAATTCTATCAAATATGAACTATTATGGTCCTTAATATTTTAAATCACAAACATTATATTTTATCTATATGCAGTTATTTTAAATGTATCTGCTAACAAAGAAAAACAATATGAATTATCAGATAATTCAAAATAAGTTCTATTTAGTTTTGAAAGGTATTATATGAATTACATAATTCTGTCTGCATTAGGAGGGTAGATTTTTTGATATAAGAATGTTAATTATAATATGATTTGAACTCTGTTAATATTAAGCACAAATAACAATGTTATATTCATCTTCCACATTTCCTCTTATTTATTAATAATCTATCATTTTCATGAATATTTTCTTCACTTGTTTCAATGATATGCATGTCTCTCTTCTCCTCAAAACCCTTCTTTTAGTCAGCACAACTATCTTCTTTGAATCCTGGCATGGAAATAGCTTTTTTCACTCTTACAATGGTATAAAAGACATTATTTGTTTAGGAACATCATTTTACTCCAGAGTCCTTCACTTCTTCCCTCAATTAAACATTTCCATTTAAAAATGTTACATAACTAATTCAAATTGGAAAAAAGATGATCAGCTCTATAGTTGTTACTACATGAAAGTAAACCTTTCATTTTTCATTACTATATCATGGAATACATCCTGGAATTGGAGTCAGAAATCTTAGATCTGATTCAGTTCTGGTACTTACTAGCTTCTGATGTCAAATAAATCACCCCTGAATTTCAATTTTCTCATATATAAAAATAAAAATAGGGACACCAATATCTGTACTACATCTTTCATGGAGCTATATGGAAAATAATTTGTAAACATATGCAAATGTCAGATAATAATGTCAATGACAATAAAAGTAATATTAATAGAAATAAACTATTGTACCATGCAGTAGAATCAATAAAGAGATCAAAGAGACAATGGAATTGAAAATCATCAAAATCTCACTGGGAAATATGAATAATGGAATCTATGCACTATGTTTGGTTTTCTAAAAAGCTCTAGTCTCACCTTTATTATGATGTTTAACCAGCTGCAAATGTAGTTGATTAATATATGCATTTCCCCTAGTAGGACCTTAATCCCTTAAACCTAGAGTGGTTCATTTTTCCTTATAATTTATTCCTTTGCAGTAATATTTCTTGTTATCTTTGTGCTTTGGGTACTTTCTTTTTTTCACTTTGTGATTTACAATCTATGGCATGTGTGAAAAAGTTATAGTAAAAAATATTATGCTGCTATAATCATTATGGACCCATCAAACTGAATTAAATTATGTTTCATTGTAAATAGTAAAATGTATTAATTTTTTTAAAAGCTTTTTTATGCTGGTAGATATAAATAAAGTTACTTTCATATACTTCCATTAAACATCATGACAAGTATAAGCTTAACAGATAGAATTGATCTCATTTCCATTCACTGTGTCTAGTGGCCTTCTCCTTCCAAGTGGCTGGGCAATTATCACAATTATTTGGCTATATGTCTTATCTTTAATACTAGTTTGTAAGTTTCTTGAGGATAAGGATCGTGCTTCTTTATTGCTTATATTATTATCTCTAACACCTAGCACAAAACCTTAATGAACAACAAATTTAGTAAACACTTTATTGTATGAAAATATACTGTGGTAAATGTTCATGATAAATTGAAAAGAAAGTCAATCCCTGCCCTCAAGGAGGTCAGATTTTAATGGAAGAAATGACCCATCTGAAAGGTTTTAGATTCAAAAATCATATGGCCCATAGAGTAAGATGACAAAACATTCTTTGTACTTTTTTTATTATTGTTTCCAGTAATAAAATCACATTTTTTTTTCATTGTGAACCATTTGGCAATTACAAAGACTTTGGTGACTAAGATTTTCTTTTCTGAGTCTTCAATAGATGTGGATGTAGTACCTATAGCAGCAATTGCCAAAGTAAGTCTTCATAGAATGCAAATTCCAGGTTGATAACTGCACTCCCTCTGATATAAATGTTGCTATTATAAAGGCTGTTGGTTTTAGAGTCCTGGGCTATTTCCATCAAACTCTTAGGGGAGATGGTAGTAAATGTGAAGGAGCTCAATATTTGTCAGCGAATGAATAAATAATTTATATTTGGAAATCAAACAAATAAACAAAAAAAAAAGCATTTGTATATTTCTTGGACCACAATGGAACCCAGAATGGTTTTATGAGAATAGAAATAGTCAGAACTCTACCAAAAATTTTGCTTGTATAGCATTGATTCTGGGATGACTTTCCCAAGCCCTATTCCAAAAAGCAGTTTGGGTCCACAAAAACTCATTGCTATTTTTTAAAATCAGGGTTCTACTGGTAACCAGTTCCAAAGGGTTTGAAGTGTTTTCTTTTTTTTTATCATTGACAAAATCCATATATATATTCTACATTATCATCTAAACAGTGGACATCCAGTCACTATAAAGTAACCATTAAAGTCAACTAACTTTTGCAAAGAAATATTTACCTGGCCTGGTCCAAAGTATAGAACTCCTTACCCCTGAAAGCAGGGATTCATTTTTCATTCAATATGCCCACTCAGACCTTGGGGATAATAGATTCAAACTTAAAGTAGTCACTAAATGATATCCCCCACCCAAAAATGTGTGGAAGAATACATCTGACTCAGACAGTTCTTTCTCTTCCTTTGGCAAGTCCTTATCAAGTTCACTTCTGGGTGTAGCATAGCTTTTATTATTGTTTCCTAGTTCCTAAGAGGATCTTTGGTTGATCTTGCAATCTTTAGAACCTTAAAAGACCATATTCTGCTTCTCATTCTCATCCAATATCAGGAAAGAATAAATGCAAAAATACAAAATGAAACAGCAGTACCATGTATTTTTGACCATATGCTGACCCCGTTGGGAGTTAAGGCAGAAGAGAGAAGCTGCCGCAGCTATTTCTTCCCTCACTTAGAGACTTTCTATCAGTTGTTTTGTTCTTTCCCTCTCTTTCTACTGTTGGGAGTAGGGAGAAGAGAGAGAGAGAGAAAAGGGATAAGAAGTCAAAGTATTTTCTTCATCTATTTATATTTTTTGTATGCACACAGAGGTTTGTCTTAGTAATAATTAAAAGGCTTTTCATTGTTATGCAGTAAACTGATAGGAAAGAATCAGAGGAAATCTTTGTCAACTTTGACAAGGAGAGAAATAGTCTATTACACATGGGTAGTATCAGGCAGGGCATTCTGAACATGCTTTAGGTAATGGAGCCTAATTGGTCAGCCCCCTCATTACCCACTACAAGGGTGTTTTTTTCCTTTTAATACAAATATATTAAATTTAAAAATATTCCCCGATTCTGTCCTCTAGAACTATAAACATAGATCATGTCTATATACCATTATAATTAGTTGAAAAGTAGAAATAGAATTCTAGTAAAAGTTAATTCTCTTCAGTACTTCAATTGATCTGCAAGCTCATCAATATGGATAATCCCTCCAATTATAGTTGTAATCCATCTATGCCTGCCCACCCTATATGATTTTTTGTCAATGAAATCCTACATGGTTGACACAGGAATTTCTACCAATATCCTAAAGACCTTTGTTATATTCTGATGATATTGAGTGGATACTGATGGAACACATGGACTACCTATTATCTTACTAATGATGGGTACTTTTTTTCTCATCATATATTTTTTTTTCCCCTTCACAACCTTTCTGTGCATTTTCTTTTTTGTGATCATTTTATCTGATCATACTCAGTCATGTGTCTTTCCCTTACCTTTTGAATGATCTTCAACTTTATTTTTTTATGGATGAATTAATCTTTATTAAAGTTATTTTTCTTTTTTAATTTTTAATAGCTTTTTATTTACAAGTTATATGCATGGGTAATTTTAGAGCATTGACAATTGCCAAACCTTTTGTTCCAATTTTTCCCCTCTTTCCCCCCACCCCCTCCCCTAGATGGCAGGATGACCAATACATGTTAAATATGTTAAAGTATAAATTAAATACAAAATAATTATACACATCCAAACTGTTATTTTGCTGTACAAAAAGAATCAGACTCTGAAATAGTGTACAATTAGCATGTGAAGGAAATAAAAAATTCAGGCAGGCAAAAATATTGGGATTGGGAATTCTATGTAATGGTTCTTAGTCATCTCCCAGAGTTCTTTTGCTAGGTGTAGCTGGTTCAGTTCCTTCAACTTTATTTCATTGGAGACCATAGTATTCTGTGATTTGCCGTCATACACAATCACTTTCCAATGATTATAATGTTCAAAACAAAACAAAAATGACAATAAAACAATGACCTTTCATTTTAGGGAGAAGTTTGAGGTCATTTAAAATGTAAAATTACAAAGTACAATTTTCCAAAGTCAATTTTGCCTATGTTCCACCAGCCCAATTATGTCACCTGCTTATTGTTTATTTGCCGTATTAGTTTAGATACATGCAGTTATGGACAGCCAGATTTTTAAATATATATATATATATTCTTTAACTTCAACTATTTTCATACAAAAATAAACAATTGACATTTAAATTTTAAGGGGTGGGGCACATGATTTCAAGGAAAGTGACTTTTTTAGTTTTCCTTTTTTCATTAAGTGGATTGTTTGAATTTAAATTTGTCATTTGTTTCAATTTAAATAACCTTTTTTTTTTAACCATATGAAACACCTTTCTAAGCATACCTTAACTATAGTCAAGTATTATGTCAAGTACTGTTGGAATAAAATCCTCCTTTTTAAAAATCAGTTATCCAAATATACAAAGTCTCTGATTGAACTATGTTTAATCAGAGAACAATATGATCAGCACCAATCTTTAGCTCTAAAAAATTAAATGAAGTTAAAACTGAGCAACTGAACTTTGTTCTTGCTTCTCAACTGTCTTGTAAATCATGTAAATAAGTACAATAAACTTTTATTGAGTGATTCCACAGTCCTTTGGTTATACAGGTCCATCATTTGTGATGACACATAGAAACCTGACCAGGAAAGCTAAAAGTATGTCTCATGGCAAGTGATGGCTTACATCAAGTTCAGAATGTCATTCTTTCTACAGCATTACAACTTAGTGTAATGGCATTTGACAGTTATTGGCATTTTTGATATGACTTCTTTTGGCTAGCTCAGCATTCTCAAAAAAATAAATAGTTTTTCACTCTGTGATTGAAAGGGTTAAATAGTACCAATTCATTACCACTCACAAAAGGATTTATTTTGTTCTCATAAATCAGTTTTATTCCACATTTTTATTATTCCCTTGGGTGAGCTACTCCAATTGAAATCAATACAAGTGCAAGTGACACAATCAATCTAGATATTTGATTATGGATTGGAGACCCCTGCTTCTGCTCTGTACTGTTTAGCTAGTCTCTTTCTGATAGTGTCCCTAGAGAACTGAAATCTCTTATTGGCAACTATGAATTATGAACATATTAAAAAACTAGATAATAATCTTCATTTATATACTGACACTGCCAACCAGAAGAATGAGGTTAGCATCAAAAAATAGAAACTTCAAATTTATAAACAGATGCTTATTAACTTGTATTATTGTAATTATTGTCCAGCCTCACATTTGAAACAGAATTATTAAAAGTTAAACAAAAATTATGAAAACCACTCTTATAAGCTACATCATGAGGTAACAGTGGGATGCCAAAATCTGAAGCCATTTAGTAAATGAGGAAAGTGAGTCTGAGAAAAGTAAAGTAACTTTCCTGAGTGAAAGAGAGAATTTGTAACTCCTAGACCTGTTTTTCTACTGCCTTTCATCCAAAGATATCTTTCACCTAAATATGACCCAACTATTTCTGGAGTCACAGGTATTCTGTTACGCTTTCATAAACATTTAAAATCACAATCACAATGACTAGATCCAATTAAAAGGAGAAGGAAATTGTAAATGGGGTATTTGAAATCTCTCTGAAGGTGGGCTTACCAGATCTACACAAAATTTACATTTGTATTTGGGAAATCAAAAGAATAGGAAAAATATATGAAATTTATGAAGGATCTTAGAGGCATTTCTGGCCTACTTATATTAATGAGGAAATGAGTCCCACACAAGTCTCAAAGATTATAAATGGTATAATTTAGATTATGTTTAGGTTGTTGTCCCCAAATTCCCTTTCATCTGGAGAAAAGAACTAGATTGTCATAGAACATATAGTTATTATTCAGGGAACCAACATTTGTAGGTTGAATTATCTTCTCTTTGCAAACCACTCAATAATCTTGACCTTATTACTTTTCTTTTTTTTTTAATATTTTGTGGTACAGGTCACATTATCATAATATGATCCTTAACTCTTGGGTAGACTCTTATCCCTTCTAAATAGTGATAAGTCCAATTTATTTTTCCAGCTTCATGTTAGTCATCATGCCCCCAGCCAAATCTTACTGCTTTCAGTTTTCCATGGAGCAACTTTGCTCACACTATTTCTAGTATTTATGATTTCCTGTATTCAGTTTCATCTTTTGAAATTCTAAGATGGGGTGGGGCCCCATGACTGTTATTCCAGGTATTGATTGTGTGGCTTGGGGTGGGACTGAAGCTGGTAGATTGTTTAAACTCAAAAGTTCTTATTTTATGCTCCTTGGTTTTCTGCAATAAGTCTGGCACCAATATGGTGAGTCACTCAGAGCAAGGAGTCACAAGAGTGCCTAAGGAAGGGTTCTACACTAGATCATAAATAAGCAGTTAAAATATCCCATGCTGATTAGCAGTGAGATCAGGTTGATGAGTAGTTGTTGTACTTTCAGCCTAAGCGAGATAGAGAAATCCATTCTCTGAAGTTCTACCCCAAAAGTCATCAGAAATGCTCAAAGCTGGTGCTGAGTGAATAAATGCCTAAAATACTATATTTGCTTGAATACTTCCCCCCCCCCTTTTTAGTAGATATTTTGTCACTTAAATTATAGAAAAAAATATGATCCCCCCATCTGTAAATAATTCACAGAGGCAAATTCCAAAAACTCAGCCTTTGTGCCTAGAAGCATAATTTTCAAAATCCACAAAAGTTTTATAAAAGAAACTAAGGAAGTATTAAAAGTGGTTAAGCACTCTCCCTTTGATTTTCAACCACAGAACTATTTGTTTCACTTCTTCCGGTTAAGATGGCGGAGAGGAGGCTCACAGTTGCATAAGCTCCGCGCTTTCTCTCACTATCCATTTCATTACAAGCCTCTGAATCAATGCTTGACTGAAAAAAACCCACAAATAGTTACCAAGAGAAGCCATCCTTGAGATCCGCCAAGAAAGGTCTGTCTTTACTGGAAGGCTGGGGCGGTTTTAGATCGGGCGCAGGCGGCGGGCAGCGGCAGTGAGGGCACAGGAGCAGACTGGAGAGGGGGTGGAGAGTGATCATAGCCGTCTCTGCGGGGAGAGCTTCGCTACAGATTTGGATACTTTGTTCCGGCAGCAAGTCAACAGCCCAGCAGAGAAGCTAAAAACACCGGGGCTGAAGAATACAACCCCAAACAGCTGGAGTCTCTCAGGACCTGTCCCGCCCCCCCCTTTCCCCCCCCTCAGTGACTCAGCACGCTTTGGGATCTCAGAGCGCAGGCGCAGCACAGTCCTGCTAGTGCCTCACTGCTGCCCCCTGCAGTCTGTAGAGGAAGCTCGATAACACACCCAGCCCCCCCCCAAAGAAAGACTCCAGTTTTTTCTGTTTTTCTTTGGTAGTTTGTCTCTGATTAATAGACAGAATGAGCAAGAAGCTGAAGAGGACTTTAACCCTTGACAGCTTCTATACAGATAGAGAGCAGACTCTAAATCCTGAGGAGACTAAAACCAGGCAGTCCCCAGGTGAATCCCCAAAGGAGGAGATTGTCTGTTCCTCAGCACAGATGAACCTCATAGAAGTGATTAAAAAGGCTCTCACAAGGGAGCTAGAAGAAAAATGGGAAAAGAGCCTGGAGAAGTCAGTTAAAGAGAGAGTGGATAAAGAAGTAAAATCCTTGAAAAATAGGATTAGTGAACTGGAAACAGAAAACAGCTCTCTAAAAAACAAAATTGGCGAAATGGAAAAAAATTCCACAGAACAAAAGAACTCAATTGGACAATTAGAAAAAGATTTTAAAAAAGTGAGTGAAGAGAATACTTCACTGAAAATCAGAATTGAACAAGTGGAATTGAATGACTCGAGGAGACAAGAAGAATCAGTCAAGCAAATCCAAAAAAATCAAACAATGGAGAAAAATGTGAAATACCTTCTGGGGAAGACAACAGACCTGGAAAACAGATCCAGGAGAGACGATCTGAGAATCATTGGACTCCCAGAAAAACATGATGAAAAAAAGAGCCTGGACACTGTCTTCCAGGAAATTATCAAAGAGAACTGCCCAGAAGTCATAGGAACAGAGGAAAAAATAAACATTGAAAGGATTCATCGATCACCCACTGAAAGGGATCCTAAAATCAAAACACCAAGGAATATAGTGGCCAAATGCCAGAACCCTCAGATGAAAGAAAAAATATTGCAAGCGGCTAGAAAAACCCAATTCAAGTATCAAGGAGCCACAATAAGGATCACCCAGGATCTGGCAGCATCCACATTAAAAGATCGAAGGGCCTGGAATATGATATTCCGAAAGGCTAAGGAACTTGGTATGCAACCAAAAATAACTTACCCAGCGAGAATGAGCATCTTTTTCCAGGGAAGAAGATGGACATTCAACGAAGTAAGCGAATTTCATCTATTTCTGATGAAAAAACCAGAACTTAACAAAAAGTTTGATCTACAAATATAGAACTCAAGAGAAATCTAAAAAGGTAAAGATTAATCTTGGGAACTATATTTTGACTATATAGATGTATAAAGAATATATGTATACCTTGTTCTAGAAATTGATGTGGAAAGGACATTGTACCAGAAAAAGGGTAAAGTGGGGGTAGTACATCTCATGAAGAGGCATAGGAAACCTATTATATCTGAGAGAAAGAATGGAGGGGGATGAATATAGTGGGTATCTTACTGCCTTCAGAATTGGCTTTAAGTGAAAAATCTTAAGACATATTCAATCTATGGTGAAACTTCTCCCATCTCATTGAAAAGTGAGAAGGGAAAAGTGGAAAGGGAAGGAATAAGCTAAGCGGAAGGGAATACGGGAACTGGGAGGGAAAGGGGTAAGATAGGGGGAGGAACTCTAAGGCGGGGGGAGGGATACTAAAAAGGGAGGGCTGTGAGAAGCAAGGGGTGCTCACAAGCTTAATACTTGGAAGGGGGGAAAGGGGAAAGAAGGGAGGAAAGCATAAACCGGGGTTAACAAGATGGCAAGTAATACAGAATTGGTCATTCTAACCATAAACGTGAACGGGGTAAACTCCCCCATAAAGAGGAAGCGGTTAGCAGAATGGATTAAAAGCCAGAATCCTACAATATGTTGTTTACAGGAAACACACCTGAAGCGGGGAGATACATGCAGGTTAAAGGTAAAAGGTTGGAGCAAAATCTACTATGCTTCAGGTGAAGTCAAAAAAGCAGGGGTAGCCATCCTGATCTCAGATCAAGCTAAAGCAAAAATTGACCTAATTAAAAGAGATAAGGAAGGACACTATATCTTGCTAAAGGGTAGCATGGATAATGAAGCACTATCTATATTAAACATATATGCACCAAGTGGGGTAGCATCTAAATTCTTAAAAGAGAAACTAAGAGAGCTGCAAGAAGAAATAGACAGTAAAACTATAATAGTGGGAGATCTTAACCTTGCACTCTCAGAATTAGATAAATCAAACCACAAAATAAATAAGAAAGAAGTCAAAGAGGTAAATAGAATACTAGAAAAGTTAGATATGATAGATCTCTGGAGAAAATGTAATGGAGACAGAAAGGAATACACTTTCTTTTCAGCAGTTCATGGAACCTATACAAAAATTGACCATATATTAGGACATAAAAACCTCAAACTCAAATGTAGTAAGGCAGAAATAGTAAATGCATCCTTTTCAGACCACGATGCAATGAAAATTACATTCAACAAAAAAGCAGGGGGAAGTAGACCAAAAAATAATTGGAAACTAAATAATCTCATACTAAAGAATGATTGGGTGAAACAGCAAATCATAGACATAATTAATAACTTCACCCAAGAAAACGATAATAATGAGACATCATACCAAAATGTATGGGATGCAGCCAAAGCGGTAATAAGGGGAAATTTCATATCTCTAGAGGCCTATTTGTATAAAATAGAGAAAGAGAAGGTCAATGAATTGGGTTTGCAATTAAAAATGCTAGAAAAGGAACAAATTAAAAACCCCCAGTCATACACTAAACTTGAAATTCTAAAAGTAAAAGGTGAGATCAATAAAATTGAAAGTAAAAAAACTATTGAACTGATTAATAAAACTAAGAGTTGGTTCTATGAAAAAACCAACAAAATAGACAAACCCTTAGTAAATCTGATTAAAAAAAGGAAAGAGGAAAATCAAATTGTTAGTCTTAAAAATGAAAAGGGAGAACTCACCACTAACGAAGAGGAAATTAGAGCAATAATTAGGAGTTACTTTGCCCAACTTTATGCCAATAAATTCGACAACTTAAATGAAATAGAAAAATACCTCCAAAAATACAGCTTGCCCAAACTAACAGAGGAAGAAGTAAATATCCTAAACAGTCCCATCTCAGAAAAAGAAATAGAACAAACTATCAATCAACTCCCTAAGAAAAAATCCCCAGGACCAGATGGATTTACATGTGAATTCTACCAAACATTTAAAGAACAATTAACTCCAATGTTATATAAACTATTTGAAAAAATAGGGATTGAAGGAGTCCTACCAAACTCCTTTTATGACACAGATATGGTACTGATACCTAAACCAGGTAGGCTGAAAACAGAGAAAGAAAATTATAGACCAATCTCCCTAATGAATATTGATGCTAAAATCTTAAATAAAATATTAGCAAAAAGATTACAGAAAATTGTCACCAGGATAATACACTATGACCAAGTAGGATTTATACCAGGAATGCAGGGCTGGTTCAATATTAGGAAAACTATTAGCATAATTGACTATATCAATAACCAAACAAACAAAAACCACATGATCATCTCAATAGATGCAGAAAAAGCATTTGATAAAATCCAACATCCATTCCTAATAAAAACACTTGAGAGCATAGGAATAAATGGACTTTTCCTTAAAATAGTCAGGAGCATATATTTAAAACCATCAGTAAGCATCATATGCAATGGGGAAAAACTGGAACCTTTCCCAGTAAGATCTGGAGTGAAGCAAGGTTGCCCACTATCACCATTATTATTTAATATCGTATTAGAAACACTAGCCTCGGCAATAAGAGTCGAGAAAGATATAAAAGGAATTAGAGTAGGCAATGAGGAAACCAAACTATCACTCTTTGCAGATGATATGATGGTATACCTAGAGAACCCCAGAGATTCTACCAAAAAGCTATTGGAAATAATTCATAATTTTAGCAAAGTAGCTGGCTACAAAATAAATCCCCATAAATCCTCAGCATTTTTATACATCACCAACAAAACCCAACAGCAAGAGATACAAAGAGAAATTCCATTCAGAATAACTGTTGATACCATAAAATATTTGGGAATCTATCTACCAAAGGAAAGTCAGGAATTATATGAGCAAAATTATAAAAAAGTCTCCACACAAATAAAGTCAGACTTAAATAATTGGAAAAATATTAAGTGCTCTTGGATCGGCCGAGCGAACATAATAAAGATGACAATACTCCCTAAACTAATCTATTTATTTAGTGCTATACCAATCAGACTTCCAAGAAAATATTTTATTGATCTAGAAAAAATAACAACAAAATTCATATGGAACAATAAAAAGTCGAGAATCTCAAGGGAATTAATGAAAAAAAAATCAAATGAAGGTGGCCTAGCTGTACCTGATCTAAAATTACATTATAAAGCAGCAGTCACCAAAACCATTTGGTATTGGCTAAGAAATAGATTAGTGGATCAGTGGAAAAGGCTAGGCTCACAAGACAGAATAGTCAATTATAGCAATCTAGTGTTTGGCAAACCCAAAGCCCCTAACTTCTGGAAAAAGAATTCATTATTTGATAAAAACTGCTGGGATAATTGGAAATTAGTATGGCAGAAATTAGGCATGGACCCACACTTAACACCATATACCAAGATAAGATCAAAATGGGTCTATGACCTAGGCATAAAGAACGAGATTATAAATTAGAGGAACATAGAATAGTTTATCTCTCAGACTTGTGGAGGAGAAAGAAATTTGTGACCAAAGATGAACTAGAGACCATTACTGATCACAAAATAGAAAATTTTGATTACATCAAATTAAAAAGCCTTTGTACAAATAAAACTAATGCAAACAAGATTAGAAGGGAAGCAACAAACTGGAAAACATTTTCACAGTTAAAGGTTCTGATAAAGGCCTCATTTCCAAAATATATAGAGAACTGACTCAAATTTATAAGAAATCAAGCCATTCTCCAATTGATAAATGGTCAAAGGATATGAACAGACAATTTTCAGAGGATGAGATTGAAACTATTACCACTCATATGAAAGAGTGTTCCAAATCATTATTGATCAGAGAAATGCAAATTAAGACAACTCTGAGATACCACTACACACCTGTCAGATTGGCTAAGATGACAGGAAAAAATAATGATGAATGTTGGAGGGATGCGGGAAAACTGGGACACTAATGCATTGTTGGTGGAGTTGTGAACGAATCCAACCATTCTGGAGAGCAATCTGGAATTATGCCCAAAAAATTATCAAATTGTGCATACCCTTTGATCCAGCAGTGTTTCTATTGGGCTTATATCCCAAAGAAATACTAAAGAAGGGAAAGGGACCTGTATGTGCCAAAATGTTTGTAGCAGCCCTGTTTGTAGTGGCTAGAAACTGGAAAATGAATGGATGCCCATCCACTGGAGAATGGCTGGGTAAATTGTGGTATATGAATGTTATGGAATATTATTGTTCTGTAAGAAATGACCAACAGGATGAATACAGAGAGGACTGGCGAGACTTACATGAACTGATGCTAAATGAAATGAGCAGAACCAGGAGATCATTATACACTTCGACAACGATATTGTATGAGGACATATTTTGATGGAAGTGAATATCTTTGACAAAGAGACCTGAGTTTCAATTGATAAATGACGGACAAAAGCAGCTACACCCAAAGAAAGAACAATGGGAAACGAATGTAAACTATCTGCATTTTTGTTTTTCTTCCCGGATTATTTATACCTTCTGAATCCAATTCTCCCTACGCAACAAGAGAACTGTTCGGTTCTGCAAACATATATTGTATCTAGGATATACTGCAACATATCCAACATATAAAGGACTGCTTGCCATCTAGGGGAGGGGGTGGAGGGAGGGAGGGGAAAAAAAATCGGAACAGAAACGAGTGTCAATATAATGTAATTATTAAATAAAAAATTAAAAAAAAGAACTATTTGTTATTCTCTTACTAGAGCAATTTATTATTCAGGTAAAAAAAAAATTGAAATACTCTTACTTGTGCAACATGTAAGGTCTCTGTAATTGGTGGAGTTAATCTATTTCTGGTATTCTTTATTTTCTCTTCTTTTGAGTCACTTGTAGTCACCATACCTAAAGATTTGTGAGTAAATATTTTAGTGTACTAAGGGACATTCAAAGCACCCTATGTCAAAGGGTACAGGATGTTTTCAAATTAATCTTCCCCCAAACTTTAAGAGAAAAAATTCCATTTTTTAAGGGCTCCTCAGAGAATATTCATTGAATGGAGCAGAGTATTGAAGTGACTTAGAAGTCCTAGGATCCAGTCTTAAGTTCTTAAGTTCTAAGTTCTTAGAAATTCTAAGAAACTCCCTGGAAGTTTGATTTTGGATAAATCACTTCATATATCTGAGTTTCAGTATCCTCATTTGTAAAATGGGGGTTAATAATAATACTTCATTATCCACTTTATACAGTTGGGAGGAAAAAAATTGGAAAATATTTAAGTACTATGGGAATGTGTGATTCTTTTTGTCCAGAAAATAAAAAAAAAAAAATAGGGGAAAATAGTTAAAATAGTAACGACTTAATTTCATAAGATTATGTATATTGTGTTATTTCATATATCTCTCAGTTTCTTAACTATTACACCCAACATTGATTTGAGTAAAGAGGAAAAAATGTAACTTCTTTCAGTTTCAGAGATTTAAGGAAAGTTAAAAAACTATTCATTATTAGAAGGGTTGGTGAAAGATTTTCTTCTGAGACTGATAGGGGATATAGGGTTTTCCATTTCATCACAGTAAAACTCAGTTCTCAGCATATTCAGCAAAGATCTCCCAGCCCAACAAATAGGAACAAAGATAGCCATAGATAAAATAGATGGGTTCACTTTCAGAGCATGGTTTGGAAGCTGAAGACCACCATCCATCTGTAAGAGTAGTACATCTGCCAACTCCAGAAATGAGGAGCAAGTAGTGCCTTAGCTGATTGAGACAAAAGCATCAGAGCACTCATTTGGAAAAATAACACTTTGTTCAAAGGGTGAACAATAAGTCATGTTAAAAAAAGTTTAAAAAAATCTGAGTTCTTAGAGAATAAGAAATAGCTGAAGAAAGCTCACCATTCCTGCTTCCTCTCCTCCCCCACCTTTTGCTGTAATGAGTCTTTAAGGTTAGCCATAGTTCATGAGAAAGTATATTTATCTAGTGTCCCTTTAAAAAATGGATATCATTGCATCCATTTAGAGAATCCTGACTATAGCAATAGAACACGTAAGCACCAAAAAGAAGTGTTTTTAAAGGTTTTTTTTTGGCAGGGGAAAGGGGGAGATTAGAATTAATATTCTAGTTGGAAGTATGTGATATACATTTTCAATTTTCAAATTGTTTCCATTTAGACCATAAAGGAAGATGTTAAATAATATAAAAGAAAATTCTTGAAATTATATCAGATGCTCAGAAGTTGGGTTTCTCTTACCATAATAAATTAACAACCACGATATCTTCTCATTCTCCACTAGCTAGGATTTATAAAGTACTCTGAGGCTTGCAAAACATTTTGCAAATATCTCATTTGATTCTGACAGCAATGCTGAGAGTTAAGCACTATTATTATCCCTATTTTACACTTAAGGAAATTGAGACAAAGGTTAAATGACTTCTCTGCGATCAAAGGGCTAGTAAGTATCCAAGGACAGATTTAAACTCAGGCCTTTCTAATTCTAGATCTAGAGATGCAGCTATTGTGCTACCCAGCTAGCCTATTTACCTCATGCTACCCTCTGTAATAAGGGATTGAGATTCTATTTTTTCAAATCCTCTTATGCCATTTTATTCTTATGCATCTTGGTTCCTGCAGCATGGGGCCAAATAATTTTGTGTTCTGTATTTGCTGGATTTTCACAGATGTGTTTTGATTTATCCCTCAATGCAACTACATTGCATGATGGTCAATAGAGATATGGCATATTTTACATACAAGGAGGAACTTCTATACTCACACTGTATTACAAAGGATTTCAAGTGTTCCATTGGTGCAGAACTATTTAAAATATTTATTAAGTCAGTGTCACAATAATTGGTGAAATTCTGAGGAGATCTCAATGAGGAAGAGTACTAAATAATTATTACTGGAGAAGTATCTGACAAGGTATGTTATGTGAATTGAGATCCAATCTCTTTAGCATTTTGAGGCATTGATGCAGGTCTAATGGTAGAGAATTGAGATATGAGAATCCCCTCTGGTTGGTGCACAGGTCTAACATGAAAGAATTTGCTAACCTGAAAAGTCTGAATGGTAAAAGGGAATTTTATTGGCACTGAGAAGCCAGCTTTGCTAGGAAGACAGACTTCTTAATAGCAAGAGGTCCTGTTAGGGAAATAAAGGTTATCACTGAAAAGAGAGTATCTTCACAGTGGGCAAGAGTCCTGGCAGGCAATGTGCCAAGAAAAGAGGTACCTTGGCAAAACATAATCCTACTTTGGACTTCTGCAGAGATTTGAAGTTCAAAATTGTCTTTATTGACGGTCTGGAGCTAGGTTCCAGTTGAAAAGAGAGTCAAGGCCCCCAGGTCTAGATGAGTATCTAGATAAGTATCTAAGTATCCAAGATAAGTATCTTGGAGTTTCAAGCCACTCAATAGGAATATCAAACCCAGAACTCCAACGGAATAAAATCATTTTGAAGGCCTTTCCCCCAAATTTCTTAAGAGGATCCCAGCTACCACAAAAGATCAATGGAGGGTGATTTGACTATGATCTCCAATTGAATGAAGCCATTTAACTTGGAAAAGGCTTGTCTGGGAAAGTATGCTTTTCCCCAGACTTTTTGGAGTCTGAGATCCCAAATCTCCCTTCTTTCACAGATTAAAGGGGACAGAGTTTCAGAGTTCACCCCCATCAGCATCTCTATAAACCTTTTTAAAAATATAATTTAATTGATTTTCATTTTTAAAAAATTAACATTATTTTCACTTCTCAATGTTTCCTTGAAGTCATTGTACACTCTTGTAAAAGAAAAATATAGTAAAACAAAACAAACCAGTATATTGGTTGATTTGACCATGAGACCATTCTATTCCTTCAGTATATTACTTCTCTTCAATTCTATCAAATCATGGTCAATTATTGCTTGATTAGAGTTCTAAAGTACTTCATAATATTTTTTATAATATAACTGTTATGAAAATTCATCTCTTAGTTGTGATTATGTTGCTTTCAGTCACTTCATATAAATTTTCTCTGTATCTTTTAATTCATTAATTTTAATGTCAGCATTTTTTCACATTCATATACTAAAGTTTGTAGTTTTGTTTTGTTTTTGCTACCATAAAGACTGCGATAATTTTTTGTGTATGTGAAACTTTTTCTCTGACTTTCACTTCCTTGAAGTACATCTCTAGTACATCTTTAGTAATTACTGGGTCAAAAAGTATATATAGTTTAATGACTTTTACAAAGCAATTACAAATTATGTTCCAGTTGGATTAATTCATAGTTCTGTTATTAACATATTAGTTTTCTAGTCTTTCTACACCCCCTTTAGATATTTTTTTGTCTTTTGTCCTCTATGTCAATCTACTGCTCATAAAATGCCAGTTATTTTAATCTACATTTTAGTTACAATAATTTATAGCATTCTTTTACATTGTTGATAATTTATATTTTTTCTACCAAAATGATTTGTTCATATACTTTGCTTATCCATCTATTGAGGAATGGATTTTATTATGTATTTGATCAATTCACCATCAGGCCATTAATGGAGATATTTGCTCGAAAAATGTTTTCTTAAGCAATAACATCTCTTATTTTATTTGAATTATTTTATTTTTCTTTATGCATAAGCTTTTAATGTCATGTACAGTAATCTAAACTGTCAATTTTATCTTTTATGATTATCTCTATCTCTTGTTTCACTAAGAATTCTTTCCCTACTTATAATTGCTATAAATATGTAAAAAATATCAATATGAACCCAATTTTTACTTAGTAAATTATTTTTCTTTTTTAAAAAAATCATGTGTATTTTTTAACATTATAAGCATTTATGGGTTATTTCCATAGTAAAACAATAGAGCAAAATATGTAGTACAATGATCTCATCTAATAATGAATGCAATACTATGCATCTATAGTATTCCAGCTGTATCTTTATTTTTATAATTACTCTAAGAGAAGCTTATTTGTTCCTTCCAACATCCCACCCCATAATAAAAGAGAAAAGACAAATTTCCTCATTGGCACAAAAGAAATACACATATATCTGTGTCTCATCTGCACCCCAAATCCATCATCCTTCTGACAGAAGTTTATTAGCATGCTATCTCACTGGTCCTTTAGAATCATGGATGATCACTATATTGATCATAGGTCTTAGAGTTTTTAAAGCTCTTTGTCTTTCCAGTGTTAGTGTTTTTGTGTAAAAATGTTTTCCTCCTCTACTAATGTCATTTATCTGGTTATAAAACTCTTAAAAATAATTTATAATTATAATGTCATTATTTTTGTATGAATAGTTCTGGCTTGACATATTTTATTCTTCATCAATTTATGTAAGTCCATATCTTTTTGCAATTGCATAATTCCTCATTTATTATAGAACAATTGTTTTCCTTCATACTCTAATAATGATAAGAAAAAATTAATATTTATATAGTTAGTGCCTACTATGTACCAGATACTGTGCTAAATGATTTACAGATTTTATCATTTGATTATATTACACAATTTATTTAGTCATTCCTAAATTTTGCAGATCTTAGTTGTCTTTTGTCTTTTTTCTCTGCCACAAGAAAGTGATGTTATAAATATTTTTTGTATATGTGAGATCTTTTTCTATTGTTCTGATCTTTTTTAAAATGTCATTTAGCAATGGCATAGTTGGGTTAAAGGTCTTCCTCATGATTTGTTCTGTAACTCAACTTCCCATTTCTTTAAATTACTACCTCATAGTTATACTGATCATTGCCTCATAATATAGTTTGAGATATGATAATATTAGATAATATAATCTGCTTTTTTCATTGTTGCCCTTGAAATTATTGACCTTTTGTTTCTATAGTTGAATTCTTAAAATTGTTTTTTAGTTAGTCCTATGTAATAATCTTTTGATAGTTTGATATGGTGTTTTAAAACTTTTTATTTATTTAAAAATAAATTTGTAAGTTTATGTAGATTGTAATAATGAGTTTTTATGACATTGGACTGACTCATCCTTGAAGAAATAAAATCCATCCAATTATTCAATATTTTGTATTTCTTTAAATAATTCCATGGTTTTTTTTCTTATATCCTATAAATGTCTTCATAGTTGAGTTAACAAGGCATTATTTTAAAGAGAATTTCTTGATCCAGCAATAGCACTACTGAATCTATTTCCCAAGATGATTAGGAAAAAAGGAAAAGAACCTATTTGTTCTAAAATATTTATATCAACTCTATGGTGACAAAAAACTGGAAATTGCAAAGATGTGCATAAATTGAGGAATGACTGAACAAGTTGTGGCATTTTATCATGATAAGAAAGTACTGTGTTATAAGAAATGATAATAGCAATGATCTTAAAAAAACAGGGATGGACTCACATGAAATAATGAAGAGCAAAATGAGCAGAATCAAGAGAATGCTGTATATAGTTACAACGATGTTGTTTTAAGAACAAATTTGAATGATTACATTATTTTGACTTTTAAATATTCAAATTAACTACAAAGAACATATGAAGGAAGATATCTGTATTCAGAAAAAGAATTGATAAATAGCATGCATAGAATGATTTTACATATATACACATATCTATATGTGTACATATACACATACATATATATACTTGCATGTGTATGTATATGTATACACACACACACACACACACACACACACACACACAATTGCGTCTAAGGAAATCCATTCTAGCGTGAGGGTGGGGAAAGGAAAAAATAAAGTTACAAGATGACATTATTATATATTTAAAAGAAATAGTAAATTATTCATAATCAATTTGCAGTTTCATGTTCAGTCTTTGTTTTCTATTCTACTATGTTATGGAAATGCTTCAAAACAAAATAAATTTAACAATAAATATGATATCTTACTATTTATCCATCTTCTAGTTTTTTTTCTTAGTAATATTCAAAATTGCTGATAATTTCTATGACTATTTTTTACTTACTTTTCAGTAAAGTTACTGTTTCAATTATTTTTCTTTGAATCTGTAGTTCTTTAAGTAAACTCTCATATCATTTGCAAAGAGAGATAATTTTGTCACCTTTTATCATGTATAGTTCTTCATTTTTTTTTCCTTATCATGTCTACGCTAGTATTTCTGAAACTATATTAAGTTGGGAGCCAAGATGGTGGAGAGCAGACACGACTCTCTGTAATCTCTTCTAACCTTCTCTCAAATCAACAACAGATTAAGCCTCTAAACTGGTTTTGAATTCAAAGAATCCACAAATAGTTGGAGCACAACACATTTCCAGCAGATACATTGGAATAACTTCAGAACAGGTCTGTTTCAATCAAACAGGTAGACAGTCTGCTGAACCCAGACTGCAGTGCAGAGAACCTGGAGCAAGGAGCTGGGGCTGGGAGTCAGAGCATTGAAGCTTCCATGTACCTGGGAATCTTCTGTGAGCCTTTTAGGCCATTCTATCCTGGTTTCAAGCAGGTGGTTTGGCAGATTTGCCTTTTGTAAAAGACAAATTGTAAACCACTGAGCCCCAGAAGAATGCTGGATCTAGCCGCTATTACCCTGCAGTAGAAATCAATCATCAGAACTTCCCCAGGGCAAATTAAAGCAGCCATCCCTCCTTTGCATTGAACAAGCCTCAATCCTAAAAAAAAAATGAATAAAAAACAAAAAATAACTCTCACCATAGTCAGTTTTTATGGAGAGAAAGAAAAACACATCTCAAACCCTGAGCTTCCCAAAGGCAAAGCAACTCCACCTCCAAAAGAAGCCCCAAAGAGAGACATGAGCTGGTCCCCATGTCACAAGGCTTTCTTCAAAAATTGCATAAAGGATCTTAAAAGAAAGAAGAAAAATGGGGAAATGAAATGAGATTGCAAGAAGGATTGGAAAAAATGTAAAAATAATGTAATGAACAACAACAACAACAACAACAACAAAAAAAAAAAAACTGTGGAAAAATGGCCATTTGCAAAAGGAGCCAAAAAACGGTAACTGAAGAAAATAATATACTAAAAATTAGAATTGAACAAATGTAAGTGAATGACTCAAGACTTCAAAATTCAAACAAAAACAAAAAAAATGAAAAAAATAGACAAAAATATGAAATATCTCCTAGGAAAAACAACTGACCTGGAAAACAGATCTTGGAGAGACGTTCTAAGGATTATTGGACTTCCTGAAAGCCATGATGAAAAAAGGAACCTAGATATTATCTTACAGAAAATCATAAAAGAAAACTGCCCATATATTTTGGAATCAGAAGGCAAAATAGCCATCAAAAGAATCTACGGGTCACCTCCTGAAAGAGACCCAAAATTAAATCCCTAAGGAATAGCATGGCTAAATTTCAGAACTACTACACCAAGGAAAAGATATTGCAAGCAGCCAGGAAGAAACAATTTAAGTACCAATGACCCACATTTAGAATTACCCAAGACATAGCAGCTCCCACCTTAAAGGATCAAAGGGCCTGAAATCTGATATTCCAAAAGGCAAAGGAACTGGAATTGCAGCCAAGACTAAACTATACAACTAAAATGAGTATTATCTTTCAGGAAAGAAGATGGACATTCAATGATATATTTGAATTTCACCTATTTCTAATGAAAAAAACAGAACTGAATACAAAATTTGATCTCCAAACACAGAACTCAAGAGAAGCATAAAAAGGTAAAAAGGAAAGAACTCTTGAGAACTATATTTCTGTTATGGGTATGTTTAGAGAATGTGGACATAATTTGATTTTATTTTGATAATATGAAAAAGAATTTAGAGGTACAAAGAGGATCATACTGGAAGAAGAGGGAAAAGGAGGTAAAATAAGGGAAATTACATCTCAAGAAGAAGCAAAGAAAACCTATTATAATTGAGGGAAAGAAGGGAAGGGGATGAGCATGGTGTGAATCTTACTCTCATCAGATTTGGCTCTAAGAGAGAATATCAGACATATTTTTTTATCATAACGAAATTTGTCTTACCTTATAGGGAAGTAGGAGTTAAAGGGACAAAAGAAAGGGAAAGACTAATAGAAGGGAAAACAGAAGAATTAGGGAAAAGGTGTAAAAAGGGGAGAGAGGCTCTAAAGGGGGAGGACTATTTGAGGAGGTCGTCATCAAAAGCAAAATATTGGGGAGGAGGAAAGGGGGAGAGGAAAGAGAAAAGCATAACCTAGGATAAATAAAATGTCAGGAAATATGGCATTAGTCATTTTAACTGTGAATGTGAATGGGATGAACTCCCCCCTAAAATGGAAGCAGATAGCAGGCTGAATTAAAAGCCAGAATCCTACAATATGTTGTTTATATAGAAACACATTTAAAACATAATGATACATACAGAGTAAAGGTAAAGAGCTGGAGCAGATTATATTATGCTTCAAGGGAGGGGAATAAAAAAGGAGGGGTAGCAATCCTGATCTCAGATCAAGTAAAAGCAAAGGTAGATCTAATTAAAAGAGATAAGGAAGGAAACCCTTTTTAAAGATAATGAAGCAATACCAATACTAAACACATATGCACCAAGTGGTATAACATGGAAATTCCTGGAGGAGAAGTTAAGAGAAATACAAGAAGAAATTGACAGCAAAACTATACTAGTAGAGGTGCTCGACCTTGCTCTCTCAGAAGTACATAAATCAAACCACAAAATAAATAACAAAGAAGTTAAGGAGGTAACCAAAATGTTAGAAAAGTTAGGTATGGTAGATCTTTGGAGAAAATTAAATGGAGACAAAAAGGAGCTTACTTTTTTCTTGGTGGTTCATGGAACTTGTACAAAAATTGACCATGTGTTAGGACATTAAAAACCTCAAAATCAAATAGAGAAAGGCAAAAATAGTAAATGCATTTTTTTCAGATCATGCTGCAATAAAAATCATATGCAACATAATGCCAGGAGAAAATAGACCAAAAACTAATTGGAAACTAAATCATCTCATCCTAAAAAATGAATGGGTGAAACAGCAAATCATAGACACAATTAATAATTTCATCCAAGAGAATGACAATAATGAAATAACATATTAAAATTTGTGGGATGCCCCAAAGCAATAATAAGGGGAAATTTTATATCTCTAGATGCTTATGTGGATAAAATAGAAAAAGAGAAAATCAAAGACTTGCAACTAAAAAGGCTAGAAAAAGAACAAATTAAAAACCCCTACCAAACTTAAAATTCTAAAAATAAAAGGAGAGATTAATAAAATTGAAAGTAAAAAAAAAACTATCAAATTAATAAATAAAACTAAAACTTGGTTTTATGAAAAAATCAACAAAATAGATAAACCATTAGTTAATTTGATTAGAAATAGGAAAAAGGAAAATAAAATTGTTGGTCTCAAAAATGAAAAGGGAGAACTTTCTACCAATGAAGAGGGAATTAGAGCAATAATGTGGAATTACTTTGCCCAACTTTATGACAATAAATTTGATAGCCTCAGTGAAATGGAGGAATACCTACAAAAATATGGATTGCCCAGATTAACCCAAGAGGAAGTACTTAAATAGTCCCATTTTAGAAAAAGAAATAGAACAAGCTATTAATCAACTCCCTAAAAAAATTTCCCAGAACCAGATAGACTTACATGTGAATTCTACCAAACATTTAAAGAACAATTACCTCCAATACTATATAAATTATTTGGAAAAATACTGAACGAAGGACTCATACCAAACTCCTTTAGAGGACACAGACATAGTACTGATACCTAAACCAGTGAGGATGAAAATTGAGAAAGCAAATTATAGACCAAGCTCCCTAATGAATACTGATGCAAAAATCTTAAATAAAATATTAGCAGAGATTATAGAAAATCATCCCCAGGATAATACACCATGACTAAGTAGGATTTATATCAGGAATGCAGGGCTGATTCAATATTAGGAAAACTATTAGCATAATTGACTATATCAATAATCAAACTATTGAATCCAGCCATTCTGGAGAGCAATTTGGAACTATGCTCAAAAAGTTATCAAACTGTGCATACTCTCTGACCTAGCAGTATTTCTTCTGGGCTTATATCCCAAAGAGATTTTAAAGGAGGGAAAGAGACCTGTATGTGGAAAAATGTTTGTGGAAGCCCTTTTTGTTGTGGCTAGAAACTGGAAATTGAATAGATGCTCATCAATTGGAGAATGGCTGAATAAATTGTGGTATATAAATGTTATGGAATATTATTGTTCTGTAAGAAACAACCAGCAGGACAATTTCAGAGAGGCCTGGAGAGACTTACATGAACTGATGCTAAGTGAAATGAGCAGAACCAGGAGATCATTATACATGGCAACAAAAAGATTATGCGATGATCAGTTCTGATAGACCATGATGGACATGGTTCTCTTCCAACAGTGAGATGATTTAAACCAGTTCCAATTTTTCAGTGATAAAGAAAACCATATACACCCAGAAAGAGGCCTGTTGGAACTGAGTGTAAACCACAACATAGCATTTTTACACTTTTTTGTTTGCTTGCACTTTGTTTTCCTTCTCAGATTTTTTTCTTGCTAGATCTGATTTTTCTTGTGTAGCAAGATAACTGTATAATTATGTTTTCATATATTTGAGTTAACATGTATTTTAACATAGTTAACATATATTGGACTACTTGCCATCTAGGGATGGAGGTTGGGGAAAGAAGGGAAAGAATTGGAACAGAGTTTTGCAAGGATCAATGCTGAAAAATTTACTATGCATATGTTTTGTAAATTAAAAAGCTTTAATAAAAAATGTAAAAAGAAAAAAAGAAACTATATTAAGTTATACTGCTTACAATACAAAATCTCCCTTTGTTACATATAGGTAATGTTTATTACACATAGGAGGATCCCTTGATTATGGGTAGATAATGTTAATTTTTAAAATCCATTTGTTTCTGTGTTTTTAGTGTTTGAACATATGAATAATATGGATATACCATGTGGAATATTAGTTTATACCTACTTTTTGCCAAATTCTTTTCTAGTTTTCCAACAGTTTTTGTCAAATAATGAGTTTTATCTCAAAAAACTTTGGTCTTTGGGTTTATCAAACACTAAATTACTATAGTAATCCCTTACTATGTTTTGTGTACTTAATCTGTTATACTGATCTACCATTCAATTTCTTAGACAGAAAGGAGATTATTTTGATTGCCACTTTATAATAGTTATAAATCTGGTACAGCTATAGGCCACCATCTTTTACATTTTCCCTCATTGATTCCTTTGATATTCTTGATGTTTCATTCTTCCAAATGAATGTTTTTATTATTTTTTCTAACTCTATAAAATATTTTTGGTAATTTTATTGGTATAGCATTAGGTAAATTGATTTACATAGAATTTTTATTTTATTGGTTCAGCTTACTCATGAGCAATTACTATTTCTCCTGTTGTCTAAAATGGTATTTTTTTAAACAACATTGCATAATTATGTTCATATAGTTACTGGGGTTTGTCTTGGCAGTTAGATTCCCAAACATTTTATATTGTATACAGTTATTTTAAATTGAATTTCTCTTTCCATCTCATGAGCTTAACTTTGTTGGTAATGTGGAGAAATGTTGATGATTTATGTGAGGTTATTTTATAGCCTGAAACTTGTTCATTGTTTCAAGGAGTTCTTTTGGTTCTCTAAATTTATTGTCATTTTAACTGCAAAAAAGTGATGTTTTTGTTTCCTCGGTGTCTGTTCTAATTCCTTTAATTTCTTGCCCTTCTCTTATTGCTATATTATAGTTCAATGTGAAATAATGCTGGTGATAACAGATAAGCTTGCTTCATCTCTGACCTTAGGAAGGCTTCTAGCTTTCTCCTATTATAGATAACCCTTTATGAAGGCTTTAGATACTACTTGTCATTTTAAGGAAAGTTCCATTGATTCCTAAATTTTCTCTTGTTTTTAATAGGAATGGGTATTGTATTTTTCCAAGGTTTTTCTGCTTTTGTTGAGATAATCATATAATTCCCAAAAAATTATCAAATTGTGCATACCCTTTGATCCAGCAGTGTTCCTATTGGGCTTATATCCCAAAGAAATACTAAAGAAGGGAAAGGGACCTGTATGTGCCAAAATGTTTATAGCAGCCCTGTTTGTAGTGGCTAGAAACTGGAAAATGAATGGATGCCCATCAATTGGAGAATGGCTGGGTAAATTGTGGTATATGAATGTTATGGAATATTATTGTTCTGTAAGAAATGACCAGCAGGATGAATACAGAGAGGACTGGCGAGACTTACATGAACTGATGCTAAGTGAAATGAGCAGAACCAGGAGATCATTATACACTTCGACAACGATATTGTATGAGGACATATTTTGATGGAAGTGGATTTCTTTGACAAAGAGACCTGAGTTTCAATTGATAAATGACGGACAAAAGCAGCTACACCCAAAGAAAGAACACTGGGAAACGAATGTGAACTATCTGCATTTTTGTTTTTCTTCCCGGGTTATTTATACCTTCTGAATCCAATTCTCCCTATGCAACAAGAGAACTGTTCGGTTCTGCAAACATATATTGTATCTAGGATATACTGCAACATATCCAACATATAAAGGACTACTTGCCATCTAGGGGAGGGGGTGGAGGGAGGGAGGGAAAAAAAAATCGGAACAGAAACAAGTGTCAACATAAAGTAATTATTAAATAAAAATTTAAAAAAAAGAGATAATCATATAATTTCTGTTTTTCTTATTACTGATTTGGTCAATTATTCTGATAGTTTTCCTAATCTTACATAAACTTGCATTCCTGATATAAATGCCACTTGGCTGTAATGTCTTATTCCTCTGATATATTGCTATAATTTCTTTGCTAGTACTATGTTAAAACTTTTTGCACCAATATTAATTAGAGAAATTGTTCTATAGTTTGCTTTCTCTATTTTTGCAGTTTCTTGTTTAGGTATCAACATCATATTTATGTCATAAAACAAATTTGGTAGAGTTCTTTTCATGTCTGTTTCCCTAAATAGTTTACATAGTATTAAAATTAATTTTTCTTTAAACATTTAATAGAATTTACTTGTGAATCAATGTAGTCCTGGGGATTTTTTTTTCCTTAGGGAGTTTATTGATAATTTGTCCAATTTCTTTTTTTAAGATAGATTATTTGGTAATATTCCATAAATGTTGATATGTTGTCTTATTGTTGCCATTTTTGTTAATGAAATTATTCATTGTTTCATGATTTGTTCTTTGTCCCACTCATCATTTATGATTAGGTTTATTAATTTTTAATCTGTGTTTTATGGCCCTTTATTGAATGCAGTTTTCATTGTATCTGTATTCTGAAAAAGGTTGCACTTAATATTTCTGATCATCTACATTGGGTTCTGAAAATTTTTTTGTTCCAATATATGGTTATTCTGTGTGGTGTGTGTGTGTGTGTGTATGTGTGTGTGTATGTGTGTGTGTGTGTTGGTATGTGTATGTGTGTCAAATACTCCTGATAAATAGATCTACTTCTTTGTATTCCCATTCATTTTTCCAGAGCTTTCTCATATTTAACTTTTCTAAAACTTTACTTATCACATTATATGGAAATATGCTTAGAATATGGAATATGCTTAGAAGAACAGCGCTTGTTTAACCAATATCAGATTGTTTGCTGTTTTGAAAGAGGGAGAGAGGGAGAAAGGGAGAAAAATTTGGAATGCAAAGTTTTGCAGAGGTGAATGTTGAAAACTATTTTTTCATGTATTTGGGAAACTAAAATACTATAATAATTTTTAAAAAGTAAAATTTTATTCTTCTTAACTCATTTCTTGTTAATTTTCCAGGGATGGTGGTGGTAGTAGTATTAGAGTTATCTAATTTTGGGATGATAAAGATAGCATCTCTTACTCATCTATAGTTTTGCTGTCTATGACTCTTATAATTCTTTTAAATTTTCCTTTAAGAATCTGAATGTTATGCCATTTGGTGCATAGACATTAATTTTTTATTTTATTTCATCATCTCTGGTACCTTTAAGCAAAATGTGGTTTTCCTACTTATCTCTTTTAATTAGATCTATTTTTTTTGCTTCCCCCCCTTAGATCATGATTGCTAATCCTGTTTTTTTTTTTTAACTTTAGCTGAAGAAAAAAATAAATTCTACTCCAGAACTTTATTTTTTACCCTGTGCATGTCTCTTTTTCAAGTGTAGTTCTTGTAAACAACTTATTATTGGATTCTAGTTTTTCATCCATTTTTTCTCCAGTTTTATGAGTGAGTTCAACTCATTCACATTCACAATTATGATTTCTGTGTATTTATCTTCATCCTATTTTACTCATTCATCTTTCTTTGTCTATTTTTTTTACCATGTTCTTCAAAAATCTGTTTTACTTCTGATCACTGCCTCCCTTAATTCACCCTCCCTTTTATCAGTTCCATTGCCCCTTCTTTTATCCTTTTCCTCTTCCATATAGGGTAAGGTGAATTTCTGTGCCCAACACAGTATTTATTTTCTCTTTGAGTCGATTTTTGTGACATTAAGGCTCACACATTGTCCACCACACATCTTACTCCTTAATTTTATTATTTTTTTAAAATCATCCCATCATATTCAACTTACATCTATACCCTCTATGGTATACTCTTAAATGTCCCAATACTGATACAGCTAGAGATGTCATCTTCCTATATTAGAATGTAAACAATTTAACCTTATTGAATTCCTTATGGTTTATTTCTCTTTTTTCTCTTTTTATGTTTATCTTGAGTCATATTTGAAAGTCACATTTTCTATTCAGCTCATTTTTTCATCAGGAATCCTTGAAAGTCTATTTCATTAAATATATATTTATTTCCTTGAAGAATTTAACTTACTTTTGTTGGATAGGTGATTATTAATTGTTATCCTAATCTTTTGTCATCTGGGATTTTACATTCCAAATTCCTGGGTCCTTTCACATAGAAGCTGCTAAATTTATACATGGATTGTAGCTCCATGATATTCAAATTGATTTTTTTTTCTGGCTCTTTGCCATATTTTCTCCTTGACCTGGAATTTAGCAATACTATTCTTAGAGTTTTCATGTTATCTATTTTAGGAAATGATAGATGGATTCTTTCAATTTCTATTTTATCCTCTGGTTCTAGGATATCAGGGAATTAATTGAAATATGATATTGAGGATCTTTTTTTAAAAAATCATGGTTTTTAGGACTTAAGTAATTATTATGTCATTTTACCTGAATCTATTTTTTTAGAGCAGTTGTTTTTCCAATGAGAGATTTCAAATTTTGTTCTATTTTTTCATTTAAAAAAATTGTTTCTTAATGTCTTATGAAATTACTAACTTCTGCAATTATAATTTGTAAGGATTCTTTTTTTCTTCAGTGAATTTTTGTACCATTTTTTCCATTTGTTCAATTCTGCTCTTTAAGGTATCCTTCTGTTTAGTGAATTTTTTTGTGATATTTTAAAACTTTGGGGCAATTCTATTTTTTAAAGTATTTTCTGTACTTTCCCCTTTTAATGAAATTTTTAACCCTCCTTTCTTTGTTCTTTTTTTAAAAATTATAGCTTTTTATTTATAAGATATATGCATAGGTAATTTTTCAGCATTGACACTTGCAAATCCTTTTGTTCCAACTTTTTCCCTCCTTCCCTCTACCCCTTCCCCTAGATGGCAGGTTGACCAATAAATGTTAAATATGTTAAAGTGTAAGTTAAATACAATATATGTATACATGTCCAAACAGTTATTTTGCTGTACAAAAAAGTCAGACTTTGAAATAGTGTACAATTAGCCTGTGAAGGAAATAAAAAATTCAGGCGGACAAAAATAGATGGATTGGGAATTCTATGTAGTAGTTCATAGTCATCTCCCAGAATTCTTACCTTGGGTGTAGCTGGTTCAGTTATCACTGCTCTATTGGAACTGATTTGGTTCATCTCATTGTTGAAGAGGACCATGTCCATCAGAATTGATCATCATATAGTACTGTTGTTGAAGTATATAATGATCTCCTGGTCCTGCTCATTTCACTTAGCATCGGTTCATGTAAGTCTCTCTAGGCCTTTCTGAAATCATCCTGCTGGTAATTTCTTACAGAACAATAATATGCTATAATATTCATATACCACAAGTTATTCAGCCATTCTCCAATTGATGAGCATCCACTCAGTTTCAAGTTTCTGACCACTACAAAGAGGGCTGCCACAAACATTCTTGAACATACAGGTCCCTTTCCCTTCTTTAAAATCTCTTTGTAACACTCCTTTCTTAATTCTCTTGTATCATTCTCATTTCTTTTCTAATTTTTTTCTCTGGCTCTCTTACTTGATTTTTAAAATCCTTTGATCCCTTTTAGGAATTCTTTTGGAATTTATTCCCAGTTCATTTTCCTTTGAGACTTTGCTTGTAGCTTTTTTGACTTTGTTTTCTTCTTCTGAGATTGCATCTTGTTCTTCCCTCTCACTGAAATAATTTTTCATGGTAAAATTCTTATTTGTTCTTTGCTCATTTTCCCAGCCTGCTTATTAACTTTTACCTTTATTTTAAAATTGGTTGTGCTTCTGGGTAAAGGGAGTATTCTCCCAATATTTGATTTTTTTTTTGTATTGCTATTTTCAGAGTTACTTTTGGTTGTCTGCAAATTTTTATAGCGTCCAAGGTAGTATGATTTAAGGAAAAGTGTATCATGGTCTTTTGATCTATCATTTGACAATTACCCAGGAAAGACCTTATTCCCCTGTAGCTATTAATGTTAATGCTCCTCTTAGCCCTGGATCTGTGACCAGGTCTCCTACTCTTCAGTATCTGCAAACCTTAGTGCTCTTTTTTGCTTTGAAACTGAGACCTTTTGTGAACAACCATAAGCATTTTTCTTTGCCCTGGAACTGTGACCAGGTTCTCTGCTTTCCTTTATTTATCAGTATTAGTGTTTTTCTGCCTTGGAATTGAAATGAGGGCTTCAGATCCCATGTGAGTGACCAGAAGCACATTCTCCCTTGGAACTAAGATCAGAGCCCTTGCTTCCCTTTGGCTACTAATGATAATATTCCTTTTCACCTTAAATCTTTAACCAGAACTGCACGTGGGCTATTACAACAGGGTTTAGAACCCATTGCCAGTCAAGGGATCTTTGTAATCTCTTCTGATCACTTCTCTTAGAGCTGTATAGGCTGAGAGCTCTGGAAGCTGCTGCTGTTTCTGCTGTTACAGAAACTTCCAAACCCAACTTGTGGTATTGTGTGGCCTGTACTGAGCTCCAGCTTAACCATCACCTGGTGTGCCAAACCTATCTTGCCGAATTCCCAAGTTGTCTTGGGTTGGAAAATATTGTCCTGGCTTTGCTACTTCAGGATTCAATTTGAGGTGTTATTTTAAAGTTGTTTAAAGTGGATTGTTGAAAGACATCAAGTAAATCCCTGCCTCTTCTGCTCCATTGTCTTGATATTGGGGTTCTCTTAACACATAGAATTATTTTAGGGCTAGCTTAAGCTGTTCGTATCTTCAGATTTTACATTAGAGTTGGTTAGCAAATATCCCATCTTCCCAAGGCTTAAGTTGTTTGTATTTGTAAGTTGTTTGTATTGTATTAAGTTTTTTTTTGTATTAGCTAGGCATGAAGGGCTTCTAACAATAACTGTTCCACCAATATTCTTATACCTATAATGAGGTAACAGGGAACAGCTAAGTGTGGTGGATGGTAAATTCTTGACTATTCCATAAAATCCCAGATCTAGCAGATACTGAGATAGTTGTTTATGGCCACTAATTAGCACAATACAAAATAAAGTGGAAGCTAAGAAGAACATTAAGTTAAACAATCATAACTGCTGAAAAGCAGAGTCCTAATAGGGCCAATAGAATAGTCTTTTGTTTTATATCTTTTGTGAACAAAGGAATATCTTATTATAGGTTAATTGTGTTCTCTTTATTTGATTTTTTTTCTTATGGCACACATTTTCTTATTGGTACTGAGACCATTTCAGAGGGATATGTGTTTACTAGATTTTTTTTTTTTTGGCAGAAGCTTCTAACTTTTCTAGTATACTTTTCTATATGGCTTTCAACCTGTGAAGCAATTTGGGACATATTAGCTACATAAATAATGATGTACAATGGAAAGTATTTATTAAGCTCATAGTCTATGCTGGGCTCCTCAGAATCTCTGATTAAGCACAATATTGACATTGCCATGGTCTCTTGCATGAATTACCTTATTCGATTCTCAGAACCATGCTATTGTGTTGGATAACATAAATATTAATATAGCTTTTTCTCAGATTAGGCAACTGTAGATCAAACAAGTGAGTTGGGTAGTTTAAGAATACACACATAAATGGAAGACCCAAACATTTAATCCTTCAATTGGGTACTCAGCTAACAACTCTGTGCTCTTTTCAGTGCTGCAAAATCAAAGCATTCCTAATACAAAACTCTCCTGGTTATGATAATGAATTGAATCTCAGTGTATTATGGTGTAATATTTTGCTACTGAATAAAATAAAATAATAAAAATATAGTATGTGTAATCTGAAGACAAACTACAGAATTATAGCTTTTACCAAATGATATCCCATTAAAATGGCTACTATGATAATTATAATAACATTAAGAACAATTTTGCATTAAAGGAACATACCAAGGATATCCCTCCTCAAATGTCCAAGTATTTTACAGAACATGTATTGTAGTTTCATCTTAACTATATACCAACTACTTTGAGAGGTATAGACTTCTTTTTAAAAAGTTACATAAAAATAATTTGAATTTTGCTAAAAGTTTGAGTTGTCAGCAAAAAATTAAATTATGAATTCCAAAAAGATATTTCCCAAAGGCCCCCTTTTTATGTTTTAACTGCATCACATGATGAGTACCTTCTCCCTCAAATGTTATTTTCCTCCACTTCCCCACCTTTTGAAATATAGAGTGTTTGGATTTAATTTATGCCTGTTGTTTGGGAAAAAAATAAAGAACAATTTAAGAAAAGTTAAATAAAATGAAGGTTACCTTGGTGGCACAGTGGATAGAATACCAGGGTGGAAGTCTATTAGGATTCTTACAAAGTGCCAAATAAGTGGAATTGAGGAGACAGTAGTTAAATCTAGTTTAGTATTAATTTAATCCTACAACAAATAATGGTTTCCTAGTGACATAATTGGTGTGTACTCAGTGTACAGTATATAAGTAAGAAGCCCTCAGGGCCAGACACAGAAGCCCACTAGAAGCTCTCAGAGGAGACAGATTCATTCCATCTTCCACCTTTGTGCTGGCTGGAGGCTGAAGCTGGCAGAGGTAAAGGACTAGAGGCAGGAGTTCTCAAAACCAAGGAGAGAGATAGGCCTCTAAGAAAGCTAACCAGGCCCAAGAAAGAAGACAAGACTTGGAAAGAGACAATAAAGGATTTGGACTTTAATACCTGGCTGTAATTGGGGTGATTACACTGAACTGAAATGAAGGCTCCCAAAGAGATTATATTTTAGAGAAGAATATTACATTCTGGTGCTCGAACAGACACTGACATGACTCTGATTTCAGTGGAAAAGCTCTGATCCTGATTTCAGTGGAAAACTCTCTGATCCTGATTTCAGTAGAAAAGTCTCCTTAACACAGAAACTAGGATGAGTACAAAAAGGAAACTTTGTTTAAGGACTAAAGTAGAATTTCAGCTAAAATGGGACAGATGTTTAGAAAACTTAGGAAACAGCCTTCTTTTCCTCTTCAAGGAAAATGTATAGAGAGCATTGTCAAACTTATGAAAAGCCAAGGTTTGATTATAATTTGGGAGCAGATCATTGAACTTTTAGAAACTGTACAGTACACATCTCCTTGATTCTCTATGAAAAAAGAATTGGATCTAGACAAGTGGAAATTAGTAGAAGAGCAACTATGTCAATTCTACAATAAAAATAGACCTGACTCAATTTCCAAAAACACACTTAAGACATATAATTTAATAGAACTGGCTTTAGGAAATTATATAAGTTATAGAATAAGGGAAAAGACAAAAGAGCAGGAGGGGGAGGATCTAAATAAACTAGGTGAAAAGGATGAAGAATTGGATAAGAATGGAGTTAAGTACAATTTTGGGTGTGAAGCTTCACAGCAGGAGAAATTAGGTCATTCCCCACCCCCTGACCTACCTCCCTCAATTAATCCTTCATGGGTGGAAAGAGAAGGAGAAGGGGGAGAGGCAATAACACATTAAGCACCACCTATGAAGCAGCCTATGACAAGATTACAAAAAGCATTGCTTAAAGCAAAAAATGAAGGACAGGATATATCTGATTTAAAAATAAACGCATACTCTGTGATTGAAGAGCTTGACTCTTCAAGTCAAAAAAGGGGAAGATACACTCCTTTTGATTTGGAAAAAAAATAAGGATTTGAAAAAAGATTGCACTCTTTATGGGGCTACATCATCTTATGTTAAGATGTTACTAGATAATTTAGTTTATGAAATCTCAACCCCTTGTGATTGGAAATCTATAGCAAGGACATGTTTAGAACCAGGACAAAACTTGTTGTGGCTTTCAGAGTATCACAAATTATGTAGGATTCAAGCCCAATGCATTAAGCAAACTGGAGTTAATATACAAATCACTTTTGACCAACTAACAGGTGAAGGTCAATATGCAGAGAATTCAGCACAGATTAATTACCCCATAACAGCTTATGAGCAAATTGCTACCGCTACAATAAAACCTTGGGTTTCCCTCCCAGGAAAGATGAAGGTAAAGCCTTCACACAAATAGAGCAAGGTTCCAATGAACTCTTTGCACATTTTGTGGGATGTTTGCGAACAGCTGTCACAAGAACCACTGGAGAAAATGCAGCTACAAGAATTACGATCAGACAACTGGTTAAGGAAAATGCTAATGAGGTTTACAAAAGAATTATATGGGGACTACACAAAGATGCTCCTTAAGAGGAGATCATAAGATGCTATATCACAGTGGGCACCTAGACTATGATGAACATGGAAAGACAGGGTCCCTCTTGGCAAGGGACTTCTAGAGAGAGCAATTGATGTTTTTAGTGTGGAAAAATAGGATATCTGAGAGCTCAATGTAGATATAGAGACAGAGTGAGAGGACAGGGTGAGAAAATAAAACCCAAAACCCTATGTCCAAAATGCTAAAAGGGCTTCCACTGGGCCTCAGAATGTAGATTGACCCAGAGAAATGAAAGACAGGGCCCAGCTCCAAAATATCATACAAAAGAAAGGTAGGAGATGATGGCAGCTGAGTTTACATCCAGAGAGTCTTTAGAAGGTTAGGACTTTGATGTGATCTATCAGCCAAAAAGCAATCAGATGGCAGAAAGGGATTATAGTTGGGAAGAATACAGGCTTTTTAACCCAAAAGAAGGGCAGTATCCAGTGGGAACAGCTGCAATGTAATTGCCAGGTGATGAGAAGAAATCCCCAAAGTGGTAAATGGAAGGGACTAGATAGGTTAACTGCCTGGGAGAAAGGGTTTGCTTGTATTTCTACAGATGGAGAAGGAATCAGATGGGTGCCAATGAACCGTTTTCGCCTTGTCCATCAGAGAGAGACAGAAAAAGAGAAAAATCTGGAAATAAAGGAGAAGACCTAAGAACAAAATTTACAGGAATCATTGGATTCCCTAACACAAGATGAGAGTGATGCAGGACTTGAAAACCAGCAGGAATCATTGGATTCCTTGAGATGAAAAATTATTGATGAGACTATTGCAGGACTTCAAAACTTACAGAAATTATTGGATTCCTGGCACATGAACGTATGGACAATAGATTCATTTTGGACTATTTCTAGGACTTATGGACAAGTATAATTCCTCATGTTGATTCATGTTATTTGTTACATCACTACTAGGCTATGTTACTATGTGCTTATGGAATTTATGTAATTATGTATAATACCTCCCATATTGATGGATTTATGTATACCTGTTTTAAGAATGAGACCCATCAGAAACCCACAATCTGATTTGATTTTCCATTTCCTTTGGTATTTTCATCTCCCTTCCTGAGATGTCAGGAAGGCATGATCACCTCCTTTTTTGTGTGTTTTCACTCTTTTTGAGCAGTCAGGGAAGCAGTCACCTTCTTTTTGGGGATTCTCATCTCCTTGAGAAGTCAGGGAGATCATGACCATCTATGTTCAAAATCAAAAGAAAGCGGGAGATGTTAGGATTCTTACAAGGTGCTAAGTCACTGGAATTGATAGAGACTATAATTATCTAATTTAGCATGGTTCAGTATGATTGATCTGATCCTACAAGGAGATGTAATGGGCCAGACCTTGAAACAAGGTACTACGTGGAATTGAGGAGACAGTGGTTAAATCTAGTTTAGCATTGATTTAATCCTACAACAAATAATGGTTTCCTAGTGATGTAATGATTGGTGTGTACTCAATGTACAGGATATAAGCAGGAAGCTCTTGGGGCTAGACACAAATGCCCACTAGAAACTTCCAGAGGAGACAGATTCATTACATCTTCCACCTTTCTGCTGGCTGGAAGCTGAAGCTGGCAGCTGCAAAGAACTATCAGCAGGAGTTCTCAGAACCAAGGAGAGAGATAGGTCTCTAAGAAAGCTAACCAGGCCCAAGGAAGGAGACAAGACTTGGAAAGAGACAATAAAGGATTTGGAATTTAATACCTGGCTGCATTTGGGGTAATTATACTGAACTGAAATGAAGGCTCCCAAAGATTATGTTTTAGAGAAGAATATTACGAAGTCAAAAAGATTCTTTTTCCTGAATTCAAATATGGTTTCTGACACTTACTGGTTGTGTTAACCTGATCAAGTTACTTCACCCTTTTTGCCTCTGTTTCCTCATCTGCAAGATGAGCTGTAGAAGAAAGTGGCAAAAACATATGCCAAGAAAACCACAAATAATGTCACAGAGTCAGACGTGACTGAAATGACTGAATGCAACAACAAACTAAAATGAAGTTTGATTTAATGTAGTTTCTACTATCCCCAGTGTTTTGAGCATGATTAATATTTGTTGGGGAGTTTATTTCTCACCATCCCCTAATCTTCTGTATTCCATTAACTTCTGGGAAATGTGCTCTTGGCAAACCTCTGTGGTAACAGAGACACTTGAATTGAGATCTCAATAGAGGTAAAATATAGCGCTCCCCATTTAGAGTGTGAAGAAAAGAAATTAGTTAACATCTCTTCTACCTTAAAATGTAATTGGATTGAGAGAAAGGCTAACTTAAAGCAGGACCAGTCTGACATGCAAAATCTTCACAAGGTAACAAGAATCCACTTGGTTTGTTCTCTGTCATTTCTTATTATAATCTTTGTCATGAGAATGGACTCAAGTTGTGCCATTTTCTGTTCTCGTTACAATCTTTGTCACACGAATATGATATCAGAATGTTAATGCCTAATGTAAAGTATTTGGCGTGTGATGATTCCATAAGGTATCACTATGACCTTTGCAACATTATGTATTCTGATTGGTTGTCCATTTCACCTCTTTCTCACAAGTTAATAAGGCTGTAAAAAAAGGGAGAGAAATGAAATGGCCAGCCAGTCAAATTACAGAATATTGAAAAGGTCAGAGCAGTACAGAACACAGGAAAAAATTATGGAATATATGAGGCATCAAAATTATTGTGACAATGATGATAACAAGAATGGTAAAAGATACCCATTTATGTTATTTCAATATAGTGAAACCCATAGGAAAATGTGCCCAGGATAGCAATCATTTCCACATGACCAATCCCAGGAGCTTTACATACCTATTTACATAGGTGTTCAATAAAAGAGATAGGCAGTTATGTATCATTTTGCATGGTAAGCCTTTTACTTCTGAACCTGTTAAGAATATCCAAAGAGGAATGTTTTTTTGTGCTGTGACAGATATCTTGCTTGTAAAAGTATTTTCAAGAGGGACTAAGAAGAAAACTATTACTACAAGATGAGAGGTCTATATTTAAAACTAAAAATAAGTTTTTGAATAGGTATAGTCATGTGTGTTAGCATCAAGTCTTTAACATGTTTCCTTATTGTATTTTTTTTTCCTTAAAGAGACAAAGGGGGGAAAAGAGTGCATGACAATTCTACTTTTTTAAAAGAAAAATTTTTTTTGGTTATATGTGTACATTAATTTTTAAATACACATTTCCTTATGAATCATCTTGAGAGAGCGAAAATCAGAACAAAAGGAAAAATCCATGAGAGAAAAAACAAAACAAAACAAAACAAAAAAGGGGGGAAAAAGTGAACATAGCATGTGTTGATTTATGTTCAACTTCCATAGTTCTTTTTCTGGATGCAGATGGCATTTTTCTATCCAAAGTTTATTGAAATTTCTTTGGATCACTGAACTGCTAAGAAGAACCAAGTCGTTTTTAGTTGATTATCGCATAATGTTGCTGTTACTATGCACAATGTATTCCTGGTTCTGCTTGTTTTGCTCAGAATCAATTCATGTAAATCTTTCCAGCCCTTTCTAAAACCAGCTTGTTCATTTTTTTTATAGAACAATAATATTCCATTATAATAATATTCTATTGCTTTCATATACCATAACATTCATACATTCCTCAATTGATAGGCATCTACTAATTTTTCATATCTTTGCTACTACAAGAAAGCTGCTACAAACATTTTCCCTTCTTTATAATTTCCTTGGGATACAGACCCAGTAATGGCACTGCTGGGTCAGAGGGTATAAAAGTATGTATCTATCTAAATTGAAATTGACATTTTTATTATATTTGCTCAGCCTACTCATGAGGAATTGGTATTTTTCTAATTTGTGTTAATTTGTGTGAGAAGTGTTTTATAATAGTGTTCATATAATCTGTGTGTTTGGCTTGACAGGTAGAACCTCAAGTATTTTATTTTGTCTACAGTAATTTTAAATGGAATTTCTCTTTCTATATTTTGCTGCTGGGCATTATCAATAATATATAGAAATATTGATTATTTGTGTGGGTTTATTTAATATCCTGCAACTTTGCTAAAGCTGTTAATTTTTTCATATATGTTTTTGAATGGATTTTCTATGATTTCTTAGATATAGCATCATATTATCTGGAAAGAGTTATAATTTTATTTCTCATTGCCTATTCTAATGCATTTAATTTCTTTTTTTTCTTATTGTTAGAGCCAATATTTACAGTACAATAATGAATAACAGAGGTGATAATGGGCATCCTTGTTTCAATCCTGATTTTATCGAGAATGCATCCAGCTTCTCCACATTACAAATAGCACTTGCTGATGGTTTTACATAGATGCTGCCTATCATTTTAAGGAAAACTCCCTTTAGTCCTATGCTCTGTAGTGTAGTGTAGTGTAGTGTAGTGTAGTGTAGTGTAGTGTAGAATAGGTATTATATTTTATCAAAAGCTTTTTCTGCATAGATTGAGATTATATTATTTTTCTTTTGGTTTTGTGTAATGGGCTGAAACTGAGTTGATGCATTGAGGTCCGAGCACTTAAGCTAATTACCAATTGGCCAATATTCTATTAGCATTTGCTTGGAAAATGGCCCGCCCTACCATTTTGTGCTGGCTCAATTTGTTGGTGTATAAAGAGATTTAGAGGAGAGATTAGAGGGTGGAGTAAGACAAGCCAGGTGACTCCTGGCAGAGAGAGCAAGAAGAGAGGTGTGGAGATTCCTATGTCCATTCCTCTGACTTCGACAAAGAATCAAGACCAAGGGCTTTTGCTTATTTTTAGTCTGGCTGATTCTAAAGTATACAGGGTGCTAACTTGGTCTTCACATAGTCAATTATTTCTAAAAGCTTTTTAGTAGAATCTCTGGGGTTCTCTAAGTATGCCATCAGATCATCTGCAAAGAGTGATAGTTTGGTTTCCTCATTGCCTACTCTCATTCCTTTAATCTCATTCTCGACTCATTGCTGAGGCTAGCGTTTCTAATATAATATTGAATAATATTGGTGATAGTGGGCAACCTTGCTTCACTCCAGATCTTATGGGGAAAGGTTCCAGTTTTTACCCATTGCATATGATGCTTACTGATGGTTTTAAATATATACTCCTGATTATTTTAGGGAGAAGTGCATTTATTCCTATCCTCTCAAGTGTTTTTATTAGGAATGGATGTTGGATTTTATCAAATGCTTTTTCTGCATCTATTGAGATGATCATATGGTTTTCTTTAGGTTAGCTATTGATATATTCAATTATGCTAATAGTTTTCCTAATATTGAGCCAACCCTGCATTTCTAGTATAAATCCTACTTGGTCATAGCATATTATCCTGGGGATGATTTTCTGTAATCTTTTTGCTAATATTTTATTTAAAATTTTAGCATCAATATTCATTAGGGAGATTGGTCTATAATTTTTTTTTCCTCTATTTTCAACCTACCTGGTTTAGGTATCAGTACTATGTCTATGTCGTAAAAGGAGTTTGGTAGGACTCCTTCAATCCCTAGTTTTTCAAATAGTTTATATAGCACTGGAGTTAATTGTTCTTTAAATGTTTGGTGGAATTCACATGTAAATGCATCTAGTCCTGGGGATTTTTTCTTAGGGAGTTGATTAATAGCTTGTTCTATTTCTTTTTCTAAAATGAGACTGTTTAGGATATTTACTTTTTCCTCTGTTAATCTGGGCAAGCTATATTTTTGAAGGTATTCTTCCATTTCATTTAAGTTGTCAAATTTATTGGCATAAAGTTGGACAAAGTAATTCCTAATTATTGCTCTAATTTCCTCTTCGTTAGTGGTGAGTTCTCCCTTTTCATTTTTAAGACTAACAATTTGATTTTCCTCTTTCCTGATTTACTATCTGATTTACTAAGGGTTTGTCTATTTTGTTGGTTTTTTCATAGAACCAACTCTTAATTTTATTAATTAATTCAATAGTTTTTTTTTTCTTTCAATTTTATTGATCTCTCCTTTTATTTTTAGAATTTCAAGTTTAGTGTTTGACTGGGACTTTTTAATTTGTTCCTTTTCTAACATTTTTAGTTGCAAACCCAATTCATTGACCTTCTCTTTCTCTATTTTATGCAAGTAGGCCTCTAGAGATATGACATTTCTCCTTATTACCACTTTGGCTGCATCCCACACATTTTGGTATGATGTCTCATTATTGTCATTTTCTTGGGTGAAGTTATTAATTATGTCTATGATTTGCTGTTTCACCCAATCATTCTTTAGTATGAGATTATTTAATTTCCAATTATTTTTTGGTCTATTTTCCCCTGGCTTTTTGTTGAATGTAATTTTCATTTCATCGTGATCTGAAAAGGATGCATTTACTATTTCTGCCTTACTGCATTTGAGTTTGAGGTTTTTATGTCCTAATATATGGTCAATTTTTGTATAGGTTCCATGAACTGCTGAAAAGAAAGTGTATTCCTGTCTGTCTCCATTTAGTTTTCTCCAGAGATCTATCATATCTAACTTTTCTAGTATTCTATTTACCTCTTTGATTTCTTTCTTATTTATTTTGTGGTTTCATTTATCTAATTCTGAGAGTACAAGGTTGAGATCTCCCATTATTATAGTTTTGTTGTCTATTTCTTCTTGCAACTCTCTCTCTCTCTCTTTTTTCTAAATAACTTTTTATTGACAGAACCCATGCCAGGGTAATTTTTTACAACATTATACTTTGCACTCACTTCTGTTCTGATTTTTCACCTCCCTCTCTCCACCCCCTCTCCCAGATGGCAAGCAATCCTATACATGTTGAATATGTCACAGTATATCCTAGATACAACATATGTGTGCAGAACCGAACAGTTCTCTTGTTGCACAGGGAGAATTGGATTCAGAAGGTATAAATAACCAAGGAAGAAAAACAAAAATGCAAGCAGTTTATATTCATTTCCCAGTGTTCTTTCTTTGGGTGTAGCTGCTTCTGTCCATCCTTGATCAATTGAAACTGAATTAGTTCTCTTTATTGAAGAGATCCACTTCCATCAGAATACATCCTCAAACAGTATCGTTGTTGAGGTATATAATGATCTCCTGGTTCTGCTCATTTCACTTAGCATCAATTCATGTAAGTCTCATCAATCTTCTCTGTATTCATCCTGCTGGTCATTTCTTACAGAACAATAATATTCCATAAAATTCATATGCCACAATTTATTCAGCCATTCTCCAATTGGTGGGCATCCATTCATTTTCCAGCTTCTAGCCACTACAAACAGGGCTGCCACAAATTTTGGCACATACAGGTCCCTTTCCCTTCTTTAGTATCTCTTTGGGGTATAAACCCAGTAGAAACACTGCTGGACCAAAGGATACGCACAATTTGATAACTTTTGGGGCATAATTCCAAATTGCTCTCCAGAATGGCTGGATTCCACCAACAATGTATCAGTGTCCCTGTTTTCCCACATTTCCTCCAACATTCTACATTATCTTTCCCTGTCATTCTAGCCAATCTGACAGTGTATAGTGGTATCTCAGAGTTGTCTTAATTTGCATTTCTCTGATTAATAATGATTTGGAACATATTTTCATATGGCTAAAAATAGTTTTAATTTCTCTGTCTGAGAATTGTCTGTTCATATGACCATTTATCAGTTGGAGAATGGCTTGATTTCTTATAAATTAGAGTCAGTTCTCTATATATTTTGGAAATGAGGCCTTTATCAGAACCTTTGACTGTAAAAATGTTTTCCCAGTTTATTGTTTCCCTTCCAATCTTGTCTGCATTAGTTTTGTTTGTACAAAAACTTTTCATTTGATATAATCAAAATTTTCTATTTTGTAGTCAATAGTGATCTCTAGTTCTTCTTTGGTTATAAATTCCTCCCTCTTCCACAGGTCTTCCTATGCTCTTCCAATTTATTTATAATCTCATTCTTTATGCCTAGGTCATTTGAACCCATTTTGACCTTATCCTGGTGTACAGTCTTAAGTGTGGGTCAATGCCTTGCAGCTCCCTTAATTTCTCTTTTAAGAATTTAGATGCTACACCACTTGGTGCATATATGTTTAATATTGATATTGCTTCATTGTCTGTGCTACCCTTTAGCAAGATATAGTGCCCTTCCTTATCTCTTTTAATTAGATCAATTTTTGCTTTTGCTTGATCTGAGATCAGGATGGTTACCCTTGCTTTTTTGACTTCACCTGAAGCATAGTAGATTCTGCTCTAACCTTTTACCTTTACACTGCATGTATCTCCCTGCTTGAGGTGTGTTTCCTGTAAATAACATATTGTAGGATTCTAGCTTTTAATCCATTCTGCTAATCCTTTCCTCTTTATGGGGGAGTTTACCCTGTTCACATTTATGGTTAAAATGACCAATTCTGTATTACTTGACATCTTGTTAACCCCTGTTTATGTTTTTTTTCCCTTTCTTTCCTCCTTGCCCCCCTCCCCAGTATTAAACTTGTGAGCACCACTTGCTTCTCACAGCCCTCCCTTTTTAGTATCCCTCCCTCTCTCTTACTCCTTTTCCTCACAGTTTCCGTACTCTCTTCTGCTTAGCTTATTCCTTCCCTTTTCACTTTTCCTTTCCTACTTTTCAAAGAGGTGGGAGAAGTTTCACCATAAATTGAATATGTCTAAATTTTTTCTCTTAAAGCCAATTCTGAAAGCAGTAAGATACCCACTATATTCATCCCCCCTCCATTCTTTCTCTCAGATATAATAGGTTTCCTTTGCCTCTTCATGAGAGGTAGTACCCCCACTTTACCCTTTTTCTGGTACAATGTCCTTTCCTCCTGTAGTTTCTAGAGCAAGGTATACATGTATTCTTTATACATCTTTATAGCAGAAATATAGTTCCCAAGATTTCTTTTTACCTTTTTAGGTTTTTCTTGAGTTCTATATTTGTAGATCAAACTTTTTGTTAAGTTCTGTTTTTTTCATCAAAAATAGGTGAAATTCGCTTATTTCATTGAATGTCCATCTTCTTCCCTGGAAAAAGATGCTCATTCTGGCTGGGTAGGTTATTTTTGGTTGCATACTGAGTTCCTTAGCCTTTCGGAATATCATATTCCAGCCCCTTTGATCTTTTAATGTGGATGCTGCTAGATCCTGAGTAATCCTTATGTGGCTCCTCTAAATTTGAATTGGATTTTTCTAGTCGTTTGCAGTATTTTTTTTCCTTCATCTGAAGGTTCTGGCATTTGGCCACTATATTTCTTGGTGTTTTGATTTTAGGATCCCTTTTAGTAAGTGATCGATGGATTCTTTCAATGTCTATTTTACCCTCTGTTTCTATGACTTCTGGGCAGTTCTCTTTGATAATTTCCTGGAAAATACTGTCCAGGCTCTTTTTTTCATCATATTTTTCCCAGAATCCAATAATTCTCAGATTGTCTCTCCTAGATCTATTTTCCAGGTCTGTTGTTTTCCCAAGAAGGTATTTCACATTTTTTTCCCATTGTTTGATTTTTTTGGTTTTGCTTGACTGATTCTTGTTGTCTCCTCGAGTCATTCAATTCCATTTGTTCGATTCTGATTTTCAGTGAAGTATTTTCTTCACTCACTTTTTAAAATATCTTTTTCTAATTGTCCAATTGAGTTTTTAAATGAATTGTTTTGTTCTATGGAATTTTTTTTCCATTTTGCCAATTTTATTTTTTAGAGATCTATTTTCTGTTTCCAGTTCACAAATTCTGTTTTTCAACGATTTGATTTCTGTATCCACTCTGTCTTTAAATGAGTGGGATGACTTCTCCAGATTCTCTTGCCAAGCTTCTCTTTCCTTTTCCCATTTTTCTTCTAGCTCTCTTGTGAGAGCCTTTTTAATTTCTTCTATGAGATTCATCTGTGCTGAGGAGCAGATGATCTCCTCTTTTGGGGATTCACATGGAGACAATCTGTTTTTAGTCTCCTCAGGGTTTAGAGTCTGCTCTTTATCCTTATAGAAACTGTCAATGGTTAAAGTCCATTTCAATTTTTTGCTCATGTTGTCAGAGAAGAATCAAAAACAAACTAGCAAAGAAAAAAAAGAAAAAAACAAAACAAAAGGAATCTCCTTTCTTTTTTGGACTGGGTGGTGTTAATGAGCTTCTTCTGCAGACTGTGGGGGCAGCAGTGAAGCACTAACAGGACAGTGATGGCTGTGCTGCAACTGTGCTCTGAGACTCTGAGAGTGTGCTGAGACACTGTGGGGAAGGGAGGCCAGGTCCTAAGAGACTCTAGCTGTTTGGGGTTGTATTCTTCACCCCTGTGTTTTTAGCTTCTCTACTTGTCTGCTGGCTTGCTGACAGGGCAAAGTATCCAATCCTGTAGCAAAGCTCTCCCCGCAGAGAGGGCTGAGATCACACCCCACCCCACTCTGGTCTGCTCAGATGTGAACTGCCTGCCCTCAGCCTGCGCTGGATCTAAAACCATCCCCACCCTCGAGCAAAAACAGACCTTTCCTGGCGAATTTCAAGGATGTCTTCTCTTGATAACTATTTGTGGGTTTTTTTTTTCAGTCAAGCATTAATTCTGAGGCTTGTCATGAAATGAATTCTGAGAGAAAACGTGGAGCTTACACAGCTATGTGCCTCCTCTCTGCCATCTTGGTCAGAAGTCACCAATGATTTCTTGAAGAATGCTATCCAGGCTCTTTTTTTTTGGTTATGGCTTTCAAGTAGGCCAATAATTTTTAAATTGTCTCTCAATCTATTTTTCCAGGTAGGCTGTTTTACTAATGAAGTATTTCACAATTTGTTCCATTTTTTTCATTCTTTTATGTTTATTTGACTGATTCTTGATGTCTCATAGAGTCATTAGCTTCCATTTGCCCCATTTTAGTTTTTAATTTATGATTTTCTTCAGTTAGCTTTTGTATTACTTTTTCCATTTGATTAATTCTACTTTTCAAGATTTTTTTTCAGTAATTTTTTTTTTTTGGTATTTGGCTAATTGTAATTTGGCCAATTGTGTGTTAGCTAAACATTCTCTTTAAATGTTTTTTAAAAAAATTGTTTTCTTCAATCACTTTTTCTTCCCTTTTCAGAGCAATTGAGTCTCTCTTACGTACCTTTTGTTTCTTTTCTCATTTCTTCTTCTTCTCTCTCTCTCTTGTTTGCCTTTTAAAATCTTTTATGAACATTTCCAAGAAACTTCTTTTGGCTTGAGATCAATTTGTATTACTCTTTGACATTTCCCTTATGGACATTTTATTCTCATCTGAGTGGGTGTTTTAGTCTTCTCTGTTACCCTAGTAGCTTTCTATGATTAAGGTTCTTTTCTGTTTCTTGCTCATTTTCTTTCCTTCTCTTTTTTATTTCCTCTTTTATGCCTTTGTTTGTTTGTTTGTTTAAGCTCTTCTTCTGTGGTAAAGGGGGTGCTGCTCCCAGCTTCCTGTGCATCTCTGAAACTTGACTTTTACCTTTCATGGGCCTCTTATGTTTGGTGTCTTGCTCACAGTGGGAGTGTCGCTACCTGCTCTCCCCAAGAAACATCCTGGTTCCTGGGATGACAATTTTCCTTATGTTCTTGGACTGGAGGCTGCTGCACAGATGTGCTCTAATACTGAGCCAGCACAAAGAATCTCAGAGTCTGATCTTTTGTGATTAAGACCTTCTTACTGGCTTTCCCAGACCATCTGTGCTGGGACAAAAAACACTTTCACTCCACTAAGAATGATCTTTCTTGAAGCCCATCCAATCTATTTTGAGCTGAAGGTATCATTCCATCAGACTTTGTTCAGAGACTTGGTTTTATGTGGTTTTCAAGGGAAACTAAGAAAGCTCAAGCATCTTTCTGATTTCACTCTACCATCTTGGCTCCACCTCTAGAATAGTACCTTTTGAAGTTCAGAAAATATACTACATCTCTAGATTTAAAGAAAATAACTACATAACTTTCATTCTCTGCAGATAATAACTATGAAAAACGAACACTATTTCTACCTATACCCTTGTTAATAATTTCTTTTACTCATCTGTTTTTAGACTTAGCCTAGCCTATTCCTTGACTTGTAGCATGGATATAAAAGATTTTTCTTTTCTTACATATTGAGAAACCTGTGGGAAAATTTTAAATCCCCATTTTTTGCTTTGGAGAATAACAGGATTTTTCCTTGCCTTTACTCTTACTAATTAAAGAAAGAGAGAGATAATAAAAAATTGGTACTATGAAAAATGCTAATGTTTGATATGAATTTTTCTTCTCTTCTCCATGATAGAATGTACTCAATCACAGAATTTCAGAGGGTTTTGGTCATTATTATTGCAAGAATCTAACTTCTCAGATTTTGTTCTCTCTAAAGAAAGTTGAAAAAAAATTTCTATTCTTGTCATTTTATCTGACACTTTCTATAAACGTAATTGTTCACCAATAGCTTATTTTTAATAGTAACAACCATTATGGAAATTATGACAAAGCTTTAGTCTGAGATCATCACAGGAATAGATTACACGTATTAATAAGCTGTGTGAAAGGATTTATGTTCATTACCTCAAGACTTAGCAACTAGCACATGGCTATCTATCACATAAGTGCTTAATGAATACTTATGATTAATTGAATAAATAACCTTTGGAAAATCTCACTGTGAAAATATCATGCTTCTCCTATACATGAAACTTAGTATCTTAAAGATTATTTCTCCTGGTCATTCAGAGAGCAATAAAGGTCTATGCCACAGTTCATAGTCAAAGAGGATTAGAAGAAACTCAAGTTGAACTTTATAAATATCTTTTAGGGGTGAAGTCAGAGGAGAATATGTATACTCAAAATGGAAATATGTTATCTATTTAGATTTACAAATAGTTAAAGGCTGAAACTAGTGGGAGCAGAGATGTCCTTCTATGATATAAAATGCTTATTATTTTCACACTTAAAAAAAAATTCTGTGAAGTTGAAACTGTGGCTGTATACTGAAAAACAAAGTTTATGCAATAGAAAGTAGTAAAGCACACTTTTCTCAGAGGGAGGAAACTGAGGACCTGAATTCTAATTCTATTTCTTTACTGTCTTAGCATCCCATATTGATAAAGTTCCCAAGAAGGAAATTTGTACAAAGAAGGAAATGATCTTTAGATATTTGTTTTTGTTTGAAGTATTGAGAATGAAGTTTAATTGAGGTTACACAGGTCAGATATTCTAAGTTTGTAAATATGAGCTGAGAATTAGGGCAATTCTACTCTCTGACTCTTGGAGATTTACCAACACTCTCTCTCTCTCTCTCTCTCTCTGTCTCTCTCTCTCTCTCTCTCTCTCTTCTCCCCCCTCTCTTTCTTTCTTCCTCTCTCTCTCTCTCCTTTTCTCTCTCTTTTATTCCTCTTTCTCTCTCTCTCTTTCTCTTCCCCCCCTCTCTTTCTCTCTCTCCTCTCTTTCTCCCACTGAATAAAATGGTTATGTAATTACATACTTCTTATAATTATTGAGTAATTATATACTTCTTATAATTACTGAGTAATCATTGTTCTATAACTAGAACTTAATGTAACAACTAATTGTATAATTATCATGTATTAATGTTGTTATCTAGGAAACTTAGAACAAAGTGCTACCTTGTATGCTTCCCCTGCATCACAATTTAAAAAGATAGCAGCAGTATTTGTATTAACCATACAATTTGTAGGAAGAAGAGCACAACACAAAAGAACATATTGATATTATATACATATGTAATGAGCCATTGGTCTTACCTTAGATATTATCATTCAACTGAATACTTCTGCCATGTAACTGAACAGTCATGGGACTTTATCAAAATAGTTTTTGAAGGACATCATGCTCTGATGGTGGCTTTCTCTTTTCACTGGTATCATAAGAAATAAATATAAATTATCTTGTCCTGTTCCCAAAGAAAACATCTTCTATTATTTGTTGGCCATTACAATGCAATTGTATTTTTATTGTCATCACCAAAATGTTTCCTCCCTGGGAAGTAAGTTCTCAATGTCATGTGATGGTATCAAAGAGATTGATGATAGGGATTTTTGCTAATATGATAAATATACATTAAGTAGAATTGAAATCACAAGTAATATAAGAACACTAAATAGCTAAGCAGAATGTTAGTGTGTTTAACATCAGACACATTTTAATAAATGATTGAATTAGACCATATATGTATCAGGTAAAGAGACTGGAAATGTTTACTGTAAAGAAGAGGTCTTAGGAAAATCATGATAGCTGAGTTCAAGTATTTCAAGCACCATTAGTGGTAGAAGAATTGTGTTTGTTCTGTTCAACCCGCATGTTAGAAGCAGGACTAAAGGAAAATGGAATTTGCTGATATACAAACCTGAAGGAATTTTTTCAACAATTAGAGATGTCTAAAAATATGCTGGGACAGCTGAGATGATAAAAGTTTGGGCCTCAAAATTCTTCAAGCGCAAGGTAGATGATCGCTGCTTAGAAATACTATAGAAAGATAATTTCTATTGGCCTCAGAAATCCCTTCTCTCACAGATATTCTTTATTATTTTCAATTTATCTATCTCATAGAATTTGTGAGAAATATATTTTTTAAAGCTCAAAGCATTTTATAATTGTATTACTATCAGTATTTTCACTGCAACTTTTTTCTAACATATTTTCATATTATAGATACTTAGAATCAATGAATCATAGAATATCCAAAAGACAAGTAGTTTAGAAGTCATTAACCCAAACCCCTATGTGACAAATGAATCTACTTTACAATATTCCTGAATGTGAATGTATATAAAAGACTTTGTCAAATTTAGAGTTATATGTAAATGCTGTTGTTGTTGCTGCTGCTAACAACAATGATGAGGAGTACATATTATGTTATGCAAAATACTATGATTCATAACTATTTGTTGATATGAGATTTACATTTATTTTTAAGTTTTTTCCACATTAAACAGATTACACATGTGATTCATTTTTAAAATTGGGATATCTTATTTATGTTAATAGAATAATTTACTTTTAGGAAGTAAAGGGAACAAAAAAAAATCACATGTATTCATTCTTTATTGAATAACTTTCCTTACAAAGTATATGTAGGTGAGAGCTGAAAATGGGAGAAAGAAATCTGCACATGCAATGTACTTTAGCAGGGATGGTATGCTATTTGAAATAAACATTAGGGTTCTTAAGGATTTTCTTTATTATATCCCCAAACTGAAGGAGTTTGGTAGAAATATATCTCTGAAATAATTATTTATGGGGAATCTAATTCATTTTACTTTTTTTTTTTTGCTTCACACATATCTTTTCACAAAAGGATGTGATTCATAAGTAAACTATTCATTAGAAAAACATATCATTGACCACAGTAGACAAGATTACACTTGATAATAATAATAATTTAAAAAAAAACACTATAGAGACCTTTATCTTCTCTTTTGAGAGGTTGAGCCATATTAACCTTAACCTTACCTAGAATTATTTAGTCTTAGTCTTAATCTCTTTGTGAGGGGAATGAAAGAGAGAAAAGAGAGTAAATATGAAGGCAACCAATCTAACTTCAGAGTCATGTATGCATGAGCTAAACATCTCCTATAATAAATACATCTGTAAGCCTTCTGAAACCATAGAAGGTTAGTAAAAATTTTAAAAAGTCAAATTTCTTTTTTTAATGCCCTTTCCCATTATACTGATTTGCCTATTCAAGTAAATAAAAGAGAAAATTATAGGCTTTGGAATGTTCAGTTAACTTTTAATTGTGTTCAAATCTCCATGACTTTATTTGAGGTTTTCTTGGCAAAGAAACTGAATTAGCTTGCCAGTTCCTTCTCCAACTCATTTTAAATATGAAGAAACTGAGGCAAATAGGATTAAGTGGCTGAGGGTTATATAACTAGTATGTAACAGGCCAAATTTGAACTCTGAAAGCTGACTTCTGACTATGCTCAGCACTGTACTGTCCCATTTAATTGATTTAGGTTTTAGAATAGAATAAGTCAATACTGAGCTTGCTTAGGTCAGTATGCAACTAATACCTTTCTGCAACAAGGAACATAAAGTGGTAAGTATAATATTTCAAAATATTATCTACTACACATTAATTTAGTAGAGGACCTGAATTCAAATCATGCCTCTATTATTTATCAGATATTTAATCACTTAACCCTGTCTGGCCCTTGATATCCTCATCTACAAAATGAGGGGATTAAACTAGATCATTCTAACATCCTTTCAGCTCTATATTTATGATCCTAAAAGCAGAACATCCTTCCCTATAATATCAACATCATATCTAGACAAATAACCAATGAATACATAAAAATGGAAAATCGAAGTAGAAATATGAGATTCAAAGCTTACAATGTTAAACTAAAACATCCTAGCAATCAAATAATATCTATGTTCAATGTTTATATATTTATATTATGATATTTATAATATGGGTATCATAAAATCTTGACTTATTAGAGTTTGTAGCTATATTTATAATAATACCAATACTTCAAAAAATTATGATTTTGTCAGTGTAATCTCTACCAATAAAACTTAGAACCCCTCTGTTCTTTAGTTGTGGCCTTTGTGAATTTTTCTGGTTAACAAATCATCATCTATTTAACCATTATTATAATAATGAACTTTGCCAGACTGGTGCACAAGCAGAAAATTCCAATCCTATAGTCAGGCCCAAATTGAAAGCATTTTAGCTTGATAGCTATTATCAGAGGTTTTGTTCCTTTAACAATTTTTTTTAAAATTAGGATTATTTTTACTATGCAATGAGAAATTGAAGTAGGACCTTTGAGTCACCATAGTGTAATCAGGAGTTAGGTACTTGATATAGTTGGGCCTCAACTTCATCATCTATAAAATTTGCATAATGATAGTGCTAACTTCCTTATCTTAAGCAGGAAGGGTTTTGTAAACTTTGAAACCATATAAAAGTGAGCTATCATTATTGTTCTTTTTATGACAAATCATATCATATTTTAATAAGCAATTTAAATATATTAGCTATAGATAGCAAACCAGTTCATACTACTTTAATCCCACAAGCCTAGAAGACACTCCCTCCTCATCTCTCCAGTTAGTTATTACACTCTTTAGCTTCTTTCTGAGCTCATCACAAGAATTGCCTGCTATGGGAAATTCCCTCAACTCTCAACTCAAAGCACTGGCACTCTTTGTGCTCTGCTTACCTCTTGTATCCTCAATAAGGATGTTAAGTTCCCTTGTGTCCCTACTGATTTGAAGGAACCAGTTGCTTAATTAATGCCTATTGAGTTTAAACCACTTGGTTCCTTCAGAGTTAGTTATAAAGCCAAAAATCTGACCTTGATCACAGTGTAGTCATAATATATGGATATGACTAATAATTTATATTTGTACTATCTAACAACATTAGCCAGTATTTACATAGTTTTGTTTTTTTAAAGCCTATTGGTGCTTTACATATAACATAATATAATTTTATATATATATATATATGCCTATTATTTCTCACAAAGGAAAAATCTACTAATAACTTTTAATATTTCTTTTTAACAGCCAAATCCAACTTCATTCTTGTAAATGACACACAAATCTTGCACCGTACTGAAGAAGCCAACCTGTGGGTGTCCATTAGTGGACTGGTTCCATTTTCTAACTATACTGTACAAGTGAATGCATCAAATATCCAAGGCAGTTTGATAAGTGATCCTATAACAATCATGATGCCTCCAGGGGGTAAGCATGTGAAATAAAATGTTGTTTCTCTAATATTACAAATGCATTAGAGTTCATTATGTTTTAATCAACTTGTTTATTATTAAATTTAATTTTGAATTTAGAGACCTAATTCATTTGGGTTTCTGGTTGTAATTTTTGCTTACAAAATTGTTTCATTTTAAAAATTAGTATTGTCTACTAATTGTGCATGTGTGTATGAGAGAGAGAGACAGACAAATAGACACAAACGTAGACACAGAGAGAAATTGAACATTTTGGGATATTGTTTTCAGTCAAACAAATATTATAAAGTAGCTACAGAGAGAGATTTTCCTTTTGCTTTTTGAATTGTCCAAGATGTTGCCTCTACTTGTTGAGAAAATCAATACAATGTAAAATTTTCTATGTAGGATATGTCTGACTCCCTAATACAGTATATTAGATTCATCTCTCTTTTGTTTTAATAAAAAGGGAGGGAGTAGAAGAGACATTCCATCCTGGCATCCTGGGAGGCTTTCTTATTGTTTTCTACAAAAATAATGTGGGCTTTAATTTTTTTTTTTTTACATAGATAGCAACTTGGCTATCTCGCTTCTCTTCTCATGCTTATAATTTTAAATCTTGTTCATAAAATTGGTTAAGGACAGTGCAATGAATAACTAGGTTACAATAAATAGTATTCTATGGAATTATATCTTCTCTTATGAAAAGGTAATGTGATAGGGTAGAAAGAATCTTGATTATGGAATCATAGGATCTAAATTCAAATTACATTTTATTAATACCCATGTAATCTGTGTAATCAATTAATATTTGACTCTGCTTTCTTGCATATAAAGTTCTCATGTATAAAATTCAGTTGAACACTAGATGATCTCAAAGTGATCCGATAGGTCACTCTTGGATAGGAGTCCAATGAATTTCTACATGACAGCATTATTTCCACTTTGAAATGACAAAGAAATCATTTTGTGAAAAGAAATATAATTTTGTTACTTTACATATAAAATCTCTCTATTTTGGGACAGCTTGGATTTGAATGAGTTTCTTGGAAAATGAAGATGGAAATTTTGTTATTGCTCAACTTCAGTTCTGTAGAGATATATCTTGTAAGTTTAATTGGTAAAGCTATAGTACTAAGGAAATTAGTGAAGGTTAGATGTTTGATTATGAGACTAGTTTGTTACAGTTTTTCCAAGAACTCTTCTTTTTAGTGTAAATCTATCAAATAACTTCTCACAAAGGAAATAAAGTGGTGTAGATTTAACGTTACAGATACTACAAAAAATAGCTCTAGTATGTTCTATTGACTAGGTATTTTTATATAATGAAGCATAACAGCAGCAACAACAACATACTGTTATTTTTCTTGGGAACAAAAATTTTATAAATCCATGATTTTGACAGTTTTGACAATATGCTTATCAGTGAATATAAATTGATATCTTTTTATGCCTTTTTTATTTTGTTTGTGTTTCCATATAAAGGATTCACCTGAATTCTATATTTTTCTTTAACAAAAAATGAAACATGGGCATATCAAGATACCTTTTAAAGTATCCATATCATCTTTCATACTCATATTAATGATGATTATGAATCAGCGAATACATTGTTGTCTTGTAACAATTTTTTGATATCCAGGTCATATAAATTCCATTTGGATAAAATGAAATCGACCTCTCTTCCAAAATATTTATTATATTCTCATATATTGTGTCTGTCTTAAATCCTAGTAGAAATTACTAGACTATAAACTCCATAATGGTAAGGAATGTGTAATTTAAACTTTATGTCCTCCATCCATGTACATTGTAGAAAGTTGACAAACATTTTCTGAATGAATTAGTGACTGAATATTAGTTCAAGAGTAGAAACTTCCAAGTCTCATGGCTTGGAATTCATGTCCCCAGAATTACTGGGAATATGAATTAACAATGATTTCTTATATCCTCAGGATTTCTTATTCATTTTAAACATGTTCTTTTATGCCTTGAATAAACTGGACTCAAAAGGGACCTCTTATAGTATGCTTCAGCAAAATAGCCTGGAATTTGATTTATTCTAGATTCTAAGAAGAAAATCACAGTCTGTATCTAGGCAGCTAATTGATTAAGTACATAATATATACCAGGCATTGTACTAACCTCTTAGGATACAAAGAAAAGCAAAAACATAATACCTACGTTTAAGGAGTTCACATTTTAATGGGAGAAATAAAATATGGTTATTTGCATACATGACAGTTAAGTAGCGCTATAGTGCATAGTGTGCCTGATCTGGAGTCAGGAATAATTTGTTTCCGGGATTCCTACCTGGTCACTTGACCCTGTGTTTCACTGGGCAAGTCATTTAACCTTGTTTGCTTCAGTGTCCTATCTGTAAAATGTGCTGGAGAAGAAAATGTCAAAGCACTCTAGTATCTTGGCCAGAAAGACCTCAAAAGGGGGTCACCATGAACAGGACACAACTGAACACACAATCATATACTGCAAATCAAAGTTATTCTCTGAAGGAATGCATTATTAGAGGGAACATTAGGAAAAGCCTAGGAGGAAGGATTTTGAACTGGGTCTTTCTTTTTTCCTTTCCTTAAAAAATAATTTTTTTCTTTTTATAATAACTTTTTCTTTTTCAAAATATTTGCAAAGATAGTTTTCAACATTCACCCTTGAAAAACAAAATTTTTCCCTCCTTCTCTCTCAACCTTTCCCCTAGACAGCAAGTAATCCATTATAGGATAAATATATGCAATTCTTTTAAACATATTTCCACATTTATCAAGCTGCACAAGAAAAATCAGATTAAAATGGAAAAATGAGAAAGAAAGAAAAAACAAGCAAAAAAAAAAACCAATATCAAAATGGATAAAAATAGTATGCTTTGATCCTCATTAAGTCTCCACAGTCCTCTCTCTGAGTGAGGATAACTCTTCCCATCACAAATCTTTTGGATTGAATTGTCTTGAATCACTTCATTGTTGAAAAAAAATAAAGCAAGTACATCACAGCTGATCATCACATAATCTTGCTGTTGCTATGTACAGTGTTCTTTTGGTTCTAGTCACCTCATTTATCATCAATTCATGTAAGTCTTTTCAGGCTTTTCTGAAATCATTATGCTTATCATTTCTTATAAAACATTAATATTTCATTATCTTCATATGCCATAGCTTATTCAGCCATTCACCAACTGATGGGCAACTAGTTGGTTTCCAGTTCCTTTCAACTACAAAAAGGGCTGCTACAAACATTTTTGTACATGCGGATTTTATTTGAACAGAGTCTTGAAGGAAGCTGGGAAAGCAATGGGGTAGTGGTAATGAGGGGAAACTTTCTAAGGATGAAGAACACACAGGGTAATACATGGAGTCAGGTCTTGTAGCTGCATCTAGATCTTAGAGTGTGAGGAGGGAAGGAAAGTGTAAGACAACTGGAAAGCTAGGCTTGGACTAGACTAGGAAGAGCTTTAAATGACACACAGAGAATTTGATATTTGAAGTAACAGGGAGTCACTGGATTACTCTTACAATTAAGTAGGGAAATGACAGTTTACACAGTAACAGACCAATCCTTGTCCAAACCTAAAGGTCCTAAAGGGCACTTTTTTATCAGAAAGATAATTCTCCTTAGAATTGGCCAGCATAAGATTCAATCTGTGCTGTTTTGTCGATGCAATAGAGATTCATTATCTGTTGAATAATAAATAATAATTATTTCTGCCTTAGTAAGAATTAATTAACTGCAGTGTATAAATAGATCCTGGATGACAAAAATTGTCTACCTTTTTTTAAGGATCTTTATAATAGATGTGTGTGTTAGATGACTTTGACTGTGCTGCATTTTATTAAGCTTAGAATGAATAAATAAGAAACATGGTTGAATTTTCTATTTACAGTTGTGGACTTTGAAATTTGAGCCAAAAATTGTTAGCTATCATCATATTGGATTTTGATGTCCCCAAAACACTTGAGTGAAATGTTTAAAGATGGTGAATAAAAATATGACACAAGAAGTATCATCTCAACTTGATTCACATTTGGAAATCAAATATGATTGGATTTTTTAATGGAAATTGCAAGTTATATCTCAATTCTATGTAAAAAAAAAGGATGTGCAAAATTTTAATTGTGATATTTATTCATTTTATGTCATGCATATAACAAAAACAAACTGGATTAGATATATTTAAACATCTTCATAAAAAGGAACTGAGCCACTCCATTGTTCATATGGTTTTTTGAGAATAACTGTTCCGTACAGTTGTAAAAAATCATTATGTGATATATCCATTAAAGAAAGCTCACTACACAGCACATTACTATCACCAATTCAGCACCACACCATGTATAACTTGTCTGTGCTGTAGAAATGTGAGTATTATGCAAATGTTAAGGAACTAAAGTATTGTTTTACAGTGGTAAACCAAATCTGAGCTAAACTGCTTACTGAAGCTTGTCTTCATCTGCAGTATATAGACCTTCATCATTTTCATTATTATACTGCTTTGCAAGCCCACACTATCTGAGCTTAATGCAATCATTCATTTGGACTTAGAAATCTAAGAATTGAGAAGCTACCATTTTACAAAAGGAAGAGGTGCAGCATCTTCAAAGACAGTCAGTGATTTGCACAAGTTTATTACAGCCATTAGGACATACTTTCTTTCATCATTAGATTGTTGTTGATTACAATTAGGAAACTTATAGCTTTGAAATTATCTTTTTTATGACCTTGTGGTACTTTAAAGGTGATACCTCATTTATTAAATAGGTTTCAGTTCATGCTTCCTTTTACTTAATGATCTGAAAACATATTATCCTGATTTACACATAAAATCATGCTGAAAAGCATGTGGCATTCACTAGAATATGTATGTTTAAGTAGAATTAAATTAGTACTGAGAGTTATTAAAGAAATCTTCCATGCCTTTATCCAGTGAACTGTGATCCATTCTGAAATGAATAACAAATGAACCAGTGTGAAGAAGAGAAGAAATAGAGGAGCAGAAAAGGCTCTATATGCTATTTACTTTTCCATTATCTTTGGATGGTTATTTTCATTGTTACTTTCATGATTCTAGAAATGTCAAGCCCCTTATGAAGATGGTGATTCTCTAATAAAATAATTTTCATTCAATCCTGGAATTGTGTAAAATTGTATTGACATTGCTCCAAGCTGTGTACTTGCCTCCTAGTTTACTTTGAGAACATAGGAGGAGATTTGGTCAGAAACTTAAAAGGAGATATAGAAAACAAAACAAAACAAAAAACCCTAGAGCGTGACAGAAGAAAACAAAAACCCATAACCTCCAGTGAATGTTCTAGGATTAAATTTGGAAGAAGCTGAATGGTAAAGTTTATCTCAGATATATCAGTTCTACATTATAGCCCTGTAATTACTGTGTTTCTGGGTAGGAGATGAGGAGGGAAGGGTGGCCTGAGGAATACCTTGTTCAATCATGCTGAGACATAAACCTTCCACTTTTAGGTTTCTTTGGGTATATAAAGACAGTTGGGAGCATAGCTGGCAGTAGGTGAAGGGATGGTGGTGCTAGGGGAAACTAGACATGTCATCTCTTTGGAAATTATCCAGGGCCACACTACTGTATCATTGTCTGATCTGAGCATGTAAATGCATGCATAGAAAGAGACTTTTTGGGGACCTCTTCAGAACACAGTTCTGATGTGAGATAAAGGATCATGTTTACTTTATACATTTATTGTATATGCCTATCTATGCACAGGGTGTATTTTGTAAAAGATTGTAACTTCTGTGAAAGCAGGAGGTATTTTCTCTTTACATTCTCTTTTCAGGGTCATACTGCATATTACACATAAAGAAAGATACACTTCTCTTTCTTTTCTTTCTCCTCCCTCCCTCCCTACCTCCCTCTCTTCTACAAGAGAGAGTCTATCTAGGGTCACATTAGCCAATGTGTATCAGAAATGGAACTAGAATTTAGGTAATCCTCCCTCAAGGCAGTTTTCCTAGAGTCAGGAAGACCTGAGTTCAGATCTAGCCTCAAATATTTACTAGTTGTATGACCCTGGGCAAATCATTCAACCCTGCTTGCTTCAGGTTTCTCATCTGTAAAATGAGTTAGAGAAGAAAAAATATCCTTGTCAAGAAAATATCAAATGGGGTCATCACAGAGAGATGGACAGGAAGGTATGACTCAACAATAAAAAACAGACTCCTTACTCTGAGATTAGTCTTATCCACTGCCCTTCAGGTCCTTAAGGAAGGTACTTGTTGAATTTAATTATGTCCTTGGAAGTCAGTGAATCAGTAAGCTTTTATTAAGCACCATATTGTAGTAGGTACTGTGCTAAGGACTGGGGATAGAAAGAAGAGCAAAAGAATGTCTCCATTCTCAAGAAGCTCACAATGTAATGACAGAACCAATAGGAAGGCAAACAGGAAAAATTAAAAATAATCAATCAGATTTATTGTTGGAAAGATCTTGGTAATTATCTAATTCAACATCCTTTTGCTATAGAAATTAATGTTAGATTAACTTGTTAGATAACTTGTCTCAGATCATCTTAGCAGTAAAGTGCAGAAATGGAATTCAGATTTGGATCTTTACTTATAAAATCAAATGCTCTTTTTGTTTTTCTTCCCGGGTTATTTTTACCTTCTGAATCCAATTCTCCCTGTGCAACAAAAGAACTGTTTGGTTCTGCATACATATATTGTATCTAGGATATACTGCAACATATCTAACATATATAGGACTGCTTGCCATCTAGGGGAGGGGGTGGAGGGAGGGAGGGCAAAAATCGGAACAGAAACGAGTGCAAGGGATAATGTTGTAAAAAAAAAATTACCCTGGCATGAATTATGTCAATATAAAGTTATTATAAAATAAAATAAAATAAAATATTAAAAAAAATCAAATGCTCTATCCATGACATTATGATATATGCACTTTGCTATTATTCAGTCCTTTTCAGTCACACCCCACTCTTTTTTACCCTAATTGGGTTTTTTTGGGCAGATAGTGGAGTTCTTTTTGTCATTTCCTTCTCTAGCCCATTTTACAGAGGAGGAAACAAGATTAAGTGATTTGCCCAGAGTCACAAAGCTAACTATCTGAGAAGAGTTGAACTCAGAAGGAGAAGACTTCTTGACTCCAGGATTGCCTCCCCCCTTTTTTAACCATACCATCTAACTTCTCCTTACATATTGCATGGTACTTAAAATGATGTGAATTTATTTCTAATGATAGTATAGTATATGGGGAGATCAAGAAAGGGTTTGTAAAGAGGGTAGCATCGGAGCTGTTCTTTGAATGGAAATTGGGATCCTTAGCACTCCTTTGGCCATTAGGTTCTAATTGTCCCTTTTCTTTGATTATATCAAAACCTGAATAAAAAGAATGAGCTTACATATTCTGCAAGCTGTGTTGCAACTTGAAGAGCTTTAAACAGCTACTATTTTTAAAATTTCCATTTACTTAATATTTTATTTTCTCCCACTTAAATGTAAAAACAAGTTTTAACATTTGCTTTTAAAACTTTAAGTTTTATAGTCTCTCCTTCCTCATCTCCCCCTTCCTCACTCACCCTTATTGAGAAGGCAAGCAATTCGATTATATAGCTCATCCACGTGTACTCAGGCAAAACATTTCCATATTAGTCATATTGTGAAAGAAAATAGACAAAAAAACTCAAGAAAATTGTTTAAAAAGTTTTTCATCATAAGTTCTTCAGAGCTGTTTTGGATCATGATATTACTGAGAATAGCCAAGTCATTCACAACTAATCATTTTGCAACATTGCTGTTAATTTGTACACAGTGCATTTCACTTTGCTATGATCTTACCTGGAAACACTAGGTTAGGACTGCATTATATGATTTTAAGGAATTGGGGATATTTAGCCTTAACCTAAGAAGAGTTAACTTCAAGGTAAATTAGCCAATCCAGAAACACTTATAAAATACCTTCTTATTTTGTAGACCTTGCGTTAAACACTGGGAATATCTTTTATAAGGAGTAAAAGATACATTCCTTGTTCTCACGGAGTTCACAATCACCTACTAGGTGGCAGTCCCTGTGAGAGATCTTCTCTAATTCCCTTAGTTGTTGGTGTTTCCTCTCCCCTTAAATTATCTTCTATTTATTTACCTGTAAATATATTCACCTATAAAATATAGTCTCTTTAGAAAGGGGGTCTTTTTGTCAGTCTGTTAACATACATTTTTTTCTTTTTAAATATTTAATATTTTTATTTTCCCATCACATGAAGAACGTTTTTATATTTGTTTTTAAAACTTTGAATTCCAGATTTTCTCCTTTCCTCCCCATTCCCATCCCCCTTTAAGAAGGCATATGTGAAGTGATGCAAAATATTTCCATAAAAGTCATGTTGTGAAAGAAAACATAGATTTCCCTCACCCCTCAAAAAAAAAAACAACTCTCAAGAAAAATAAAATTTTAAAAAAGAATTTGTTTTAATTTGAACATACATTTATTAAGCACGGACTTTCCTAAGTGCTAGGATTAAAGAAAAAGGCAAAAGACAGTCTTTGTTCCAAAGGATCATTCTATCTAATGGGGAGATAATGTACAAACAAGATATAGGCAGGATAAATTGGAGACAATCAATAGAGAGAAGAGACTGGCATTAAAGGAAATTATGAAATAATTCCTATAGAACCCATTTTCTTATGTGGCTTGTACCCCATATGGAGTTTCATACCTGAATGTGGGGACTGTGAAATTATGATTTATTATCAGTAAATGTTTGATTTATATACTTATTATATAGATATATATCATATATATGTTTTATCTATATATATATATCTTTATACATATATTATATTTCTTGGGGGAAAGGGACTGCAAGTATAAACATTTTAAGCAGGTCTGCTATAGATATAGGACTTTATTTGAGATTTGAAGGAGTCTAGGGAAATAGGGAAAGAGAGATCTCCAGGTTTGGGACATAGCAAAAACCAGGAATCAGGAGCTGGGGCATCTTGTTTATTCATCTGTAAAAAGATCAGTAAAAAGAGCAGACAAATGTCATAGAGGATAATGTATTATGCCTGGAGTCCAGAAGACTCATCTTCCTGAGTTCAAGTCTGGCCTTAGACACTTACTAGCTGTTTGACCCTAAGCAACTCTTTTAAGCCTGTTTGCCTCAGTTTCCTCATATATAAAATGAGCTGGAGAAGGAAATAGCAAACCTTTTTTGAAATCTTTGCCAAGAAAATCTCAAAAGGGGTTACAAAGAGTCAGAAACAACTGACTGAACACATACAAGAAGTACAGGTTTACTGTATATATACTGCAGTTATATACTGCAGAGTACATAACAAGGAATAAGATGTAGAAAAAATGGAAACAGAGGATTTTATATTTGTTCCTGTAAGGTTCCATTAGAGTTGATTGAATTGGGAGATGACATGCTCTGACTTTTGGGTTTTGTCTCATCAGCACCTAGCACAGGGTCTATTATGTTGGAGTTCCTCAATAAATGTTAGTCAAATTGTATTGAATTAGAATGATTGTGGTCTTGGAAAATCTGTCATGTGAAAGTAAGCACTAGATTTATTCTGCATACTTCCAAAAGGAATAACTAGAACTACTGTGTAGAAGTAACAGAACGATAGATTTAGATTCAATATAAGAAAGACCTTCACAACTTCTTAATAATTAGAAAAGTCTAATATATGATGTGATGTTTAGTTCACTCACAGCATTCAAGAAAAGCTTGGATGGCCATTTGAGAATTTTGTTAAGGATATTCATGTACCAATTGGGATCAGATGGCCTCTAATTTTATTATAATTCTATAATACAAAGTATGCCCTTAAAAAAAGAGATATAGGTTTAGAGTTGGTAGATGTCTAATAATCCTCTAGTCTAATACCTTCTTTTTACAGCTGAGAAAACTGAGGAATTTAGAGGTTAAGAGGCTTGCCTTAAGGTCATTTGAGAGACTGAATAAAAAAAATTCTTTATTTCTAAAAACATCCTTAGTAGACATTTTAAAAATACTATGACAATGGAAATTCAAGAAAGCTGAATTGACGAAATTCATTGTAATTTTTTGCATATTAATTATATGTAATATTATACATTTATAATTTTATATATATAGTATAACATTAATTTGATTAATCAAGTTAAATGTAAAGTAAATCATCTCCTTTGGGGACAAGTTTATCTGTTTACTTGAAAATACAGCAATCATTGAATAAACACTTATTAAGCACTTACTATATGCCAGGTACTAGGCTAAGGGCTAAGTAAACAAAGAAAGACAATATGATAGTTCTTGTTATCAAGGTAATCATATTCTAATTGAGGAGATAACAGGTAAATAATTATGTATAAAAGGATACACACAGGATAAATTTGAAATAACCACCAAAGGGAAGTTCCTGAGATTAAAAAGGATGAGGGCAAAAATACTTGTAGAGGATGGGACCTTACTTGGGATTTCAAGGAAGCCAAGAAAGCCTGAGTATGGACACAATAAAAGAGAGTGTTCTGGATATGGGAGTAGCAAGCGGAAAATACCTAAAGAGAAGAGATGGAAGGACATGTAGTTATCATTGAATGATGAGGAACAAAAAAATTAGAAACTGGAATTCACTGACTGTGACTGTCTATATTATCATGGTAATATTATTAGTGATCAGAACAAGTATTTATACCCACACCTTCCGATTTCAAATATATAGAAAGAGATTGTAGCACCCTGTTTTAACTTTTGCTTTGATTTAATTTTTAGATTGTACATCATTTACTAATATTTATCACTATTTTTTCTGAAGGAGAAATTGAGGAAATTCAAGGTAAATGTAGAGATAGAAAATAATCTTGATCTGCAAGTGATATGACTTTAATTTCAAATCCTCTTTCTAGGATGGCTTCCAATTAGGTAGTAGCAAATCAGATATAAAGAAAAATGGCTTTGTCATATCTTTTTCAACCATGGCAATAGAGTGAATTCCAATTCCAAATCTCTGTTCTCACCATTGGAAGATAATTATATAATGTATTTTACAGTAAATAGATAACTGCACTTGATAAACAAAGTACTTGACTTATTTTAGATCTGATTTGATTAACTGGACTAGTGTTTTTTAAATGTATTGTATTGATCTTCCTTATTTCATAAACTCGGTGTTCTTAAGTCTCTACTGTTGCAGTATTTTAAATTTATTCACGATGCTAAATAGCAATCAAGTCCACATTTAGCATTAAGGATGGTTTTAGGAATAAAGAATGTATTTTTTAACCCATGCTCTCAAATAGAATCAGTACAGGTTCAAGAGTTCTAGGGAAAGAATTAAAAAAAATAAAAATTGCATCCAAATGTTAATCCATAAATATGAAACTTTCTTTTGACCCTTACCCTCTTAAGGTCTGGAGTTACTAATGGGGTTAGGATTTCAACTCTTAATGGGACACAGTGCATTAGTGTTTTGTATGCATAGAATTGAGCATTCGGTTTAATAAGTGGTTGACATTGGTGATGTCCCTTAATTTGCTTAAATCTAATTGGCTCTTTTATCAGTCAAACCTGTATGGATTGGCAATTGATCAGAAAGGGTCAGCCATGACTGTGCATGTAGTTAAATGATGGAACCACCAGTTAAAGTCACTGTTGCATAATAATAAGCAAAAAAACACAAGAACAAATGAGCTTAGAAAAGGAAAGAAAAGAAAGCATAGAAGTTTTACAGTATCTTCAAGTTCAGAACAAAGGCATTATAGAGTGTATAAATTTTAAATACACTGCATTTTGCCTCCAGACTTAAAGCTTTTTTTCCAGATGAACTGAAATCTTGTCTGAAACTGTCTTTGTTACATCAAAGAACTACTCAGAAAGCTAAAAGAGACAGAAGAAGCATAAAAGGGCATAGTTTAAAATGATTAATGACAAATTCCATACTGCAGAGGTAGAAATGGATTTTTTATGAAAGTTTTAGATTTCCCCAAAAGGGATAATTTCATTCTGTTTATCTTATTTGCCAAACTGTTTCAGTGAAATGATGGAAGGAACTCGTTATTATCTTAAACTACAAACTTCTTCAAAGTGATCATCTCATTTTAAAATAATGTTAATTTTAAAATTAGGTAAAAGTAATATTAACTTCCAGTCTCATAAACACATAAAGATGAGAAAAGTTGACATTATCTAGAGTTTTAATAATTATGTTAAAAATATTCAAAGCCTTTCCTACCCAGATGAGATAGAAGTGCCCTTCCCAGTGTCCTTTCTCCATATCTCTCTATTCACCCCTCACTAGACATCACCCCCATTACACACACAAAGGGAAGGAGAGTACAATGAATGGATTCAAGAATAAAAACCAGTACTTCTGCAATTCTGTCCCTATTTTATGCCTAAGTATTTCTTGTGAGAGGTTCTAACAACTAAATACAAGTATCATGATGGGTTGTAGGGTACCTGATATGATGAACAATAGAATCAGATTATTTCCCATGAAAATACATTTCTCATTAAGGTGGATGTTGAACACATAAATAAACAATGTAAAGAGATAGCTGAGTGCATCTCACATTATCTGTAAACTTCAATAGTTATGACCCTAATTTTATGTATAGTGATGGAGGGATGAATCACTTCTAGTCAATACTTTTCTTATGTTTCAAGAAGTGCCAGTTTTGTGGGAGTTAAGGAGAAAGGAAGAAATTAAAGAACTATATAGAAATTCACTTTATTGATATAATTACTAATTCTGGCCACATCCTACCTTGGATCATCAGTCTTGCTTGTGCTATTTTCAGGAAAGAAGGAAGGACTAAGGAAGAACAGAAGGAAACAAGCACTTAAGTTCCTATTATGTATCAAGGACTGAACTAAGTTCTTTATAAATCTTATTTAATTCTCACAACAACTTTTGATGATAAGTGTAATTATCATTCCCATTATAATTGAGGAAACTGAGGAGGCCCAAGGTCCCACAATGCTGATTTTGAGTCTTCTTGACTTAAAACCAGTCTTCTACTCTGTCACCTGGATTAAGAGGGAAGAGAGGGAATAATTTTTTTTCTGTTATACTCCGTGTCAAACTTCTCTGTTCCTTGGTGTACACACACACACACACACACACACACACACACACACACACATCACACAGAGTGTAACATTTTTCCCTTGTTTAATCTTTTAATCACTTTCATTTTTATTGAATGTTTTACTTAAATAAGATTTAACTAATAAATTCTGCTTATTTCAATAACCTGCATTTAAAAAAATAAAAAATTTTTGAGGTTAATCAGTGTTAAAAAGAGGAGAACTCTCTAATGTTTATGATTAATTTTATTACTAGCTACTTTTCCTTCTCTGGGTTATGCATTTCTTTTTTAAAAAAATTTCCCTTGAAATGAACTGTTCTCTGCTTCAGTTTTTGCTGATAGGCAGACTTTGTAGTAGTTTAAGGAAAACCATTTAGTGCTTTTGAATAAATGGATGATAAAATATACTTTAAAAAACTAATTTTTAAAAAGATGACATCCAGTAGTAACTCTAAAATGTTTAACAGATTAACTCTTCAAATTTGATAGCTTGTTAATCTCTCTTGAAGATTAGAATATTAGAAAAAAAAAGTCTCCATTAAGTATATATTCACTAAAATTATGTGCCAGTAAAATATTTGTACCATTGGTTTTATGAGATTCTAAAATAACTAATTAAATGATTTTTTAGTTGTTGATAGTTTCTATTTAAGAGTTGTAAGAAAAAGAAAAATAACTTAAGGAATTTCAAAAAACACCTTGATGATCACATTTTATATATTATATTATAATCTTTTTCATGTCTTCTAATGCAATACACCACCATTTTGTCAAGGAAACAGGTTATATCAGTTGAATTTTTTTAACTTTCAGTATTTTTCCAACCATAAATTGAGCTCTTACTGTATATTTAAGGATACAGAAACAAATAAAAGTTATAAAATAAAAGAATAGACATAGACTCTTCCCTATGTATTAAGCTCATTGAGACGACTGCATCCCTGCTTTTGTTTTTGTTTTATAAAGGAAGAACTATCAAGTACAGTATTTATCAGAGGATGTAAGATTGTGGTTTTAATTAAGAATCATTAAGAAAATTGGGATTTCTCCTGTCAGTGACTTGAAACCCACTATGTGTGTCATTTCCAGAATTTATCATATACCAATATGTTATCTAACATGTTTATAACACAATTGTACCTAGCTAGTCACTCAGTGCTTATTATGTACCAGAAACTGTACTAAACATTAGGGATACAAAAAAGAATCAAAAAACTTATTAGATGTTATTTTAAATGGACCTAACTGACAATGTAGAATTTTTCTTTTGTGATCAAACTTCTGGGAAATTCAGATACTTAGCCACTTAGGATAAAAAACTAAAAGATGAATGAAAGCATAAAAAAGAAAACATAAAAATAAATTGTAAGTTGGAAAAACAAAATAAGCTACAGGGTGGAAAGTCATATTTTTGAGGGATAACATTAGTGATAAAGGTTGGACCTGTGCCTTCATTGATAGAGTGATGACCTAAAGAGGAAACTCTCTTTACCAGTATAATTCAGCACCTTCCCTGAAACTTAAAATCTGAAATTTGTCACTAGGACAATGTAAGTGACTTGTCCAAACTTACACTGCCAGTTTGTGTCAGAGACAGGACTCACACCTAGGTTTGCTTTTTAAACATTATTATACAATTCTTAACATGACAAAATTATGCCACCTTTTTCACATATAATTCATATGAACTTTTAGAAGATGATATATGCATGATATTTTAGCCTTGTATGTATTTTCATCAAAAGCTTATTGTTTTTCCACAAGCAAGTCAACTTGCTATGCGATAAAATATTTAAGCCTATTACTGATGAAAATGGTGTATTTAAATTCCCAATAAAATCTATAGAGTTCATTTGAAAAATTAGACAAAGAGAATACTTATAAACCTTAGAGTTCTTAAGTCTCATTGTAAATGAGAAAAAAAGAAGGGAGTGACTCTAGTCTATTTATGTAATGTAATTTAAGTGGCTTAAACAGAAATTTTTAGAAAAAATTATTTTCTTTTGTTTTTGATAATTTTACCCAATTGATTTTTTTTAATCCTAAAATTGCTTTTCATAAACCCAGGGAAAAGGAATATTTTACCATTTTCTTCGCTTTCCTCAATCAGTGTCTTGGCCATGGAGGTTAGACTTCTAGTCATAAAACACTTTAGAAAGGCACCAACTTCTGAGCTAGGGAGGAGAGGGAAGGAAACTTTGAAGTGTGCTTACCATGGACTCTGCAAGCCTCCAGCAAAGGGCTGCCAGCTTGCTGCATTTGCATACTCTCTTGTGGTTTGTATGGAAACATACACAGACACAATTAAGCACTATCTTTAGAGCATCCTGGGGCAAGAATAGCAAGGGGAAAAAAAAAAAAATCAAAATCACATTCCTTCCTTACCCTCCCCCAACTTTACCAGGAGACAAATAGAGAAGTATCATTCCTTTAAGTTTCACTGATGTTAAAAAAAAGAGAGAGAGAGAGTATTTTTTTAAAGGAAGTAATTTCCTTTTTGTTTTTATCTTTTGGAAAATAGGTTTGTCTATAACTTTAAGGTGAAAACAATATCATAACTAGCTGACTTGCTCTGCAGTTAGAAAACAATGATAAATTTCATTTGACTTCTGATAGGCTTCAATAGTTTTTTTTTTTTTTTAGTTACCTAAAGAAATGTTTTGCTTATCTTCTCTGTACCCTCCTTCTACAATACTTTCTCTCCCTTCTCCCTTCCTTCCTCCCTCCTTCCCTCTCTTCCTTCCTCTCTTCCTTCCTCTCTTCCTTCCTTTCTTTTTATCTTTCTGCCTGTCTGTCTTCTCCTTATATCTTGTAGACAGACTTTATACCAAGATTACACAGGTGCCCAGGAAAATTTCACTGAGAAATTTCCAACAAAATGACTATACAGAGTAGAAAGAATGCTAGGTTTAGAGACTGAAGAAGTGTACTTGAATCCTGGCTATGTCAATTTCTGCTCATATTTTCCAGGTCTGTGACTTAGAGAAAGCCATTTTACTGAACTCAGTATTTTCAACTTCTATAAAATGAAGGAGTCCAAGTAAATACCCTGATTTACATTTCTTTTATGTCCCTTTTGTGTACTCCTTATCACAAACCTATGCACTTAAATGTTTGTTGCCTGAATAAATATCTGGAATCATTCACCCAAAAGAAAACATGTTTATTGCAGACTAGTAGTTGAGGAGAAGAAACTGGGAGAAGGAACAATGGAAGAAGACATATCTACCTGCTGAAAAATCATAAAAAATTATATAAATGAATTTGGATATTTTTCTAAAGCTTATTAGGGATCCCCTAGGAAAAACAAGTTTATGTTAACTGAAATGCCACACTGATATGTATGTATGAATATGATGTGTGTGTGTGTGTGTGGGTGGGTGTGTGGGTGTATTCTCTGTTCAACTTAATTTTCTTATCTTCTAGAGACTGCCTCCTCAGGTGAGAAAATGAGAAACATCTCTGAGGGTCACATTCCTAAGAGATGATCAAGTCAGTTTCTACTAGTTTAAAAGCAAAGAAACCTAGGTTCTAGTTTCCAATGTTTAACAAGGATCTATTGGACAACAACTTTCTTCAAATCATTGTTCCAAGTACTATTTACTAAGTCATAGGATTATTGTTTTAGAGTTGGAGAGGGCCTTGAAAGCCATCCAATATAATTACTTCATTTTACAGATGAGTAAACTGTAGAAGTCAATTTTCTTAACAGGGTCACACAACTAATAAAATGTCTGAATCAAAATTTGAACTCAGATCTTCCTGTCTCAAAGTTCAGAATTCTATTTTCTATAGCATTTAGTTTGTTTGGTGAAACAAAGATATAAGGACATAGAGCACAGACTTTATTTTCTACAAGATGACAATTTGCTGGGGGAGGGAGGAAAAGTGCTGGGAAGTCCTCTATTCAAGTAACTGTGATATAAAGGAAAGTGATATGTATACTTATATGCCAGGAACTGGTTGAAGCAAAATGCTATGAGATATTTGAGGAGAAAGAAGTCACTTTTATCTCAGAATTTTTCCAGTGAAATTGGATTCTAACTTGGTCATTAAAGACAAGAAGGGATTTAAAAATAGGGATATGCATAAGTTCATTCTAGGCACGAGAGATGCATAGAGAAGACAAAACTTTCAAGAGAAGAATCAAGAATAGTTAGAAGTCCAGTTTGGCTGAAACATAAATTATATAATAGCCTTAATCTATTGTTTCTGTATTTTAGCCCAGAATTTCAGATTTTGAACTGATTAGTCATCACAGAATCAGAATATTTCAGAGTAGAAAGAGGGACTCACTTGCCATCTACTCTAATATATATACTTGAATAAGAATCTCTTTTATAAATAAACATGCAAAGTGATCCTACAGCTTTGAAAGGAGAGTTATGTGAATTTAAGTTTGAAGAGTAGATTGAGGTCTGAATACAGAGAACTTTGAACTTAGGAATCTAGGGTTAATTGTTATATGGTAAGTGGTGGGAAGTCCTTGTATGTTTTTGGTAGAATAGTGACATCATCATAGCAATGTTTTGGAAAAATTACTTGGTTATGATTATGGAGGATAGATGGGAAAAGGGAAGGCAAGTTGGAGTCTAGAGGACAACAACTGAAGTGAAAAGAGAAAAGGGCCTGAATAAAAGTGGTTTCTGTGGTTGTTAAGAAGGGAGGGTATAAAAGATATATTGAACAGATAAGATGTCAACTGGATAGATGTATTGGGAGAAGAAAAGAAAAGCAGTAAAGATTATTCCAAGGTGGCTGGAAAAGGAGGAATATTCCACCAAAAGCTCTAGAGATAGTAGGGAATGGTTAGATTTGAGAAAACTGATAGAGATATTCATTAAGGAGTTGAAAATAAGGGATTTTGGCCCTCAGGAGAGACTGAGGTAGATATCACTAAAGAAATATAAAAACAGACAAGAAGAGAGAAAGGAGAACCATGAAAGATATCCAAATTTAAATGGGTGGAAGAAAAATGAAGAGCTAGCAAAGGAGAAGGAAAGAGGAGCTGGAGAGATAGGATAACTATAAGAATTTAAAAATTTATAGAAGTCAAAAATATCTACCTTGCCATCCATTTCTGGGCCTCAGTTCCAACTTTAAAAAATGAATTACACTAGCTTGATTCCTTAGAACTCACAAATATCTATCTCTAAAGAGGAAGCATGGTATAGTGGGGGCCAAGCAGTGGATTTCTGATCATAAATAGATCTAAGAGGAATCTTAAAGGTTATTGAGTTCAAAATTGTCAAATCTCCTTTCTACATATACAAGAAAACAAAGGCGTGGGGGAAGCAAGCTGTTAAGCAACCTGTCCAAATTCTCACAGGTAGTAAACAGCAGAACTGAATTTATACTCCTATATTCCTTGATTTTAAATACAGTAGGGAATTTTCCCTCACTGTGGTTTTCCATCTTGGAATCAGATGTCTTGGATTGAAATCTTAATTCTGACACTACCTTTGTGACTTTGGATATCTGTGTCATTGCTTATAAAATGTCTATAAAATGATGGTGATATATATAGATGTATGTATGTATCTACCTGTTTACCTTACCAAGTTTTTGAAAGAAGCAAATGGGATAATGTAAAAAAGCAGTAACAGAAAAAAATGTGTAATGTAAATTTACAATGTAATAATGTGCAAGTTACATCTTGAAATCAATGTCAGTAATGTCTTTTTGTATTATATATTAAGTTTTCATAAAACCCTTAAACTTTAGATCCAGAGAAGCTTCAAATAAGCAGCAAGAATAGACCTATAAGTGAACTTGACTTTAAGAGCAGGGGTTCAATTCTCTCAGTTGAATTTAATTCCAAACTCAGGTAGCCAGTGATCTGTTCTCTGCTTCTCTTAATGGGCAAAGCCTGAGGATGTTTATGGATGACCAGCTCCCTGCAATGAATCCCTCTTGTGGTACCAGAAAGCAACAGGCATGCTGTTTTTGCACCATAGCACACTAATCAGACTTTACTGTGAAGATGCTGTCAAGTAAATTTCCTCTACTTTTCCATTCTTTCCTAGAACATCTGTTGTGAGAAGTCCAGCTTATCTAGAATCAGAGATCCTCCTCTCTGAGGAATTTTCTTTAATGAGAATTCTGTAGCTAAAACATTTCCATTCAATTTGGATTTGTATTCCCCAAAGTCACTGAGATTTTTTTTTTGCAGTAGACATCAAGACTATTTCAGTTTTCATAACACTTATTTTCAATAATAATATGTACACTTAACATGTTTCTTCCTAATGATTTTGATATAGGTGATCCAACATAAGTAAGAATACTTTGTCAAAGTAGTTTTTTTTTTGCTGCATAGAGGACTTTTAAAAAGTCATTCAAGTTTATTTTCCCCTTAATTTCAGTATTAAAAATATGCACTGAAATCATATCTTTGAAAACATGCATATGATTATATATTTTCACATTATGAGCACATTATTTTCAATGAAAGATGGAAGTTCAAGGACCAAGTAATGATTCAGGGTCTTGAATTAGATGGTCTGACTCTATGTCTACATTGATATATTTTCAAATAAAGTTTTTGATTGGTCAATGGACAAGTATTTGGTACCAAACCTTGTGGAGCATTTTCCTAGTTGTTGATGAATCATAGGTAGAGCAGACAGTGCCTTGTATTTTTCTCCCCTTTCCTGTACCCACACATGTATCTAACACACACACACACACACATATATATATACATATATATGTATATATATGTGTATATATATATACATACATATATATATATATATATATGGTGTATATTATTAAATTAAAGCTCAAATTTGTACAAATTTTTTTCGCCTTTTGTCATTGTTGATGTGCATGCCATCCATTCACAAACTGTGCATCAGATAGCCACTCCAAGAAATCATTTCCTCTAGTAATCTGCCCATTAGTGTTATCCTTTTGGCTACTGAAAAAAGAAGAGAATCATTCCATTTTCAAACATTAGGTTGAGGCAGATGTGGAGAAAGGACGTAATTCCTGTTCATGATGATTGATTCTATAATGCCAAGAAATGTTTCCTCTATGAGCATCAGAGGGATTTACTGGATGAAAGGAAAATAAACCCCCTAAACATGTTTGTATTTTTTTTCTGGTAAGTACAACAACATTGTTGCCTGTCTACAGATAAGGAAAATTGGTATGACTGTTAAGATAATAGTAAATTATAACTGAGGGCTAATTTGAAGATCAAAGATGCTCTTTGGGAGATATCACTTTATTGGTAGGAAAAAGCTTTACCTTTTCTCTCCTGTCTCTTATATTTGTGCTATGTATCTTGCAAAGATCATTCCCCACAGTTTCTGAATCTTGATGTTTAATTTAACACAAAAGTCTTTGAGAAGCACAATGGGGGGTTGTTCTAGGTAGAGCTGGTATAAGGAAATTGAAATGTGGATTTTTTTTCTCATTTATCAAAGAAATATAAGAATCTAAACTGACATTTTATATCAAATAAATTATGAACTGTGTTTAGTACCTAAGGGAACAACAACTAAATTAGACTTTTGGATTAAAAAAAAAAAGAAAAATGTGTTTCATTAAAATAGTTTTGGAAAAATATTTAAACTATCCAATCATTTCTGTTAATTTGCCTAATTATAACATATTTAGTGGTTTCTTTTTATAAATCAAAGAATATTCTTAAATCCATAGGATTTAAGTCATTTTCAAAGAAATGATCAAAAAAATGATGATCTTTCTTACAAGTCAGAGCTAGATTAGACAGCATCAAGTCCAACTCTTATTTTATAGATGAGGATTGTGATGTCCAGAAAGATTAAATAATGGTCAGGGTTGATGTCCAAATATCAATTTGGATATTATTTTCACTTGTAGGAATTGTAACCCATCTGTGTGCAATATTCCTATGAGATTCTTATCTATTCTAAATGTGCACCAGGGAGTCCAGCCAACATTCTGGAAACCATTCTTTTTTTTTTTTTTTTAATAACTTTTTATTGATAGAACTCATGCCAGGGTAATTTTTTACAACATTATCCCTTGCATTCACTTCTGTTCCGATTTTTCCCCTCCCTCTCTCCACCCCCTCCCCCAGATGGCAAGCAATCCTTTACATATTGAATAGGTTACAGTATATCCTGGATACAATATACGTGTGCAGAACCTCTTGTTGCACAGGGAGAATTGGATTCAGAAGGTATAAAGAACCCGGGAAGAAAAACAAAATGCAAGCAGTTTATATTCATTTCCCAGTGTTCTTTCTTTGGGTGTAGCTGCTTCTGCCCATCTTTGATCAATTGAAACAGAGTTGGATCTCTTTATTGAAGAGATCCACTTCCATCAGAATACATCCTCAAACAGTATCATTGTTGAGGTATATAATGATCTCCTGGTTCTGCTCATTTTACTTAGTATCAGTTCATGTAAGTCTCGCCAGTCCTCTCTGTATTCATCCTGCCGGTCATTCCTTACAGAACAATAATATTCCATAACGTTCATATGCCACAATTTACTCAACCATTCTCCAATTGATGGGCATCCACTCATTTTCCAGCTTCTAGCCACTACAAACAGGGCTGCCACAAACATTTTGGCACATACAGGTCCCTTTCCCTTCTTTAGTATCTCTTTGGGATATAAGCCCAGTAGAAACACTGCTGGATCAAAGGGTATGCATAGTTTGATAATTTTTTGAACATAGTTCCAAATTGCTCTCTGGAAACCATTCTTGCTTTCTCTTTGCAGTTGATATTTCTCTTTCTTACCTTGTGACCAAACCATTTTTTTTTTTTAAATATAGTTCTTTGATGACATTGTATACTGCAATTTTTATTGGTACTTTTATTGTGTTGTTTTGTTTTATATTGTTTCTTGCCCATATCTCTATATGCTGCTTGTATGACTTCTGAGATATAGGACATATAGTTAGGTTTTGAACCTGTGATTTCATTCCTTGATGAAGAAATCCCCTTTTGCTGTGCAAAGGATAAACCTCCCTGCAATTTTAGAGTTTAGCGCTACCTAGAGAACTTAGAGATTGATGCACATGTATGGACATATATACATGGATATGTGTTCACATATGCCTCTAGTATCAAACATTACTGTGTGATCCTAAACGAGATACTCAATGTCTATCTGCTTCAATCTCTTCATGGTAAAGTGAGGACAAAGTATTAACTAAAAGTTTTTGTGAGGATAAAATAAGTTTAATATTTGTAAATTGCTTTGTAAACCTCAAAGAGCTACATAAATGCTATTGTGATGATGACTTATTTCCATCTTTCCCATGACAATATAAATTCCTTGTGAGCAAAAATATCCTTCATTCTCTATATTTTGTACCCCCATTCTATAGCATAATGCTTGGATCCTAGTTCAGGCAAATCTTGGAGATGTTCTATTTCAGAGCATCTGAAGAAAATGAATATTGCAATTAAACAACTAATATGAATTTTTTAGTTTCTCAATGCATATAAAATTATGTTTATATTATACTGAAGTCTATTAAGTGTACAATTGTATTATGTCTAAATATGTATATACCTTAATTTTAAAATGCTTTATTGCTAAAATATGCTATCATCTGATTCTTCAGCAAGTTATATTGGTTTTTTGCTGGTAAAGGTTCTTGCATTGTTGTTGATAGCTGCTGAATGATCAGCATAGTGGGTGCTGATTTATGTGATGGCTTTGTCAAATTCGTAAAATAAGAAATAATGAAGTTTGCTATTGTAGCAAGTGACTTTCACTTGCACACTTAGAGGTCATTGCAAGGTTGGTTATTAATTGGCCTAATTTCAATATTGTTAGATCTTAGGGAATAGAGAGTTTAGAGAAAAGGGAGAGAGAGGGGGGAATGGCTCATTGATAGAATAGACAGAACACACATATTTATTAAGTTAAGCTTAACCTCAAGCTTAAGAAGATTAAGAATCACCATTCTTGTCATCTTAAACAAAATGTTAGTCCAAATGTGACTATATCTATACACTTATAGACAAATCTATATACTTAATAACATATATTAAGTTATATGTGCAATGATTCATGGCACCACAAAATAATTACTATAGTAACATCTAATATTACTGATCGCAGATCACCATAACATACAATAATAATATTGAAAAAATTTATAGTATTGTGAGAATTACCAAAATATGATGCAGTGATACAATATGAGCACATGCTGTAAGAAAAATGACATCAATAAACTTGCTCCATGTTGGATTATCACAAATGTTCCATTTGCAAAAAAAAAAAAAAGTACATTAAAAAAGTGTATCTACAGATACTCAGTAAATATTTAATGATGATTTTATAGTTGAAATACCTAAGGCTCATAAAAAGATTTTTTCCAGGATAAAATAGCTAGTACTGATGTAGGAACTCATCCGGGGTATCCCAAACTCTAAGTCCAATATCCTATCCACTATTCCAGGGAGTGGATTGATGGGTGAACTCTACAAGATGTTCATATAATTGCAAATATGGAGTAGAGGAATTGTTCATCTAATGAATTTTTCCTGGGTATATGATTAAGAAATTATTTTATTTCTTATTATGGGTTATGTCCAGGAGGCTCTTACTTGATGTAACTTACCATCAGAAGAATATGGAGGAATTTACCATCTATAGGACATCCCTTTTCCAAATGGACTCTGTACTATATTTCCTGTATGACAGTACTGGATGACCATTGGTGAGCACAGTGGTTCTGGCTATTTATGCCTCACTTGATAAAGGAACAGATTGTCATCAAACAAGATTATTTCAATTAAATATTACACGAAATCTTGAATTTTTATACAGGAAGATACCCCATTGCAAGATAATCTTCAAGGCATCACTTTGTTCTACCAAATCAAAATCTTTTATATTAAATGAATTAATAATATCCAAAAAGCACTTAGATTAATGTCTGACACATAAGAATGTTACAAATGCTCATTCCTTCCCTCCTTACATAAACAGTAATCAGTGGTATCTTATATTTTGTCAATGTTTTGGTCAGTTATGTGTTGACAGAGATGTAGTCTGTTGTTAAATACTATTTGCTAAAACTTGCTGGTATCCTAAAATATTTTGATTGAAGATGCCCTCAATACATATATAAATTGTAAAAACTAAGAGTAAGAGAAATGTTAAATTGTGTCTGACTAGCTTTGCTAAGTAGAGAGTCCTTACTATCAGGCAGAAAATGAAATGTTGGTCGTTAAAACATATACAGATACGAAATTGCCAAGTTCTATGTAAGTACTTTATGATTCCCTTGCAAAAGTAGTGGTAGAATAAGATGCAAAAGGTATTAAGAATCACCATTCATGTCATCTTAAACAAAATGTTAGTCCAAATGTGATGTTTCTAGTGACCAATGAGTTGATAAACTGCTAAGAGGATTTAAAATAGCATTTTCACTATGGAAAAAACAGAGAATATGCAAAAGTATTTAAATTGAGGGTTGATTTACAAGTTATCAGAAATGTAAAGAAAGCAGCCATTACTTTCTTCATTCATCTAATATCAGAAAGAAACATCCCATCATGGAACACTTACTCATCTTGTTTTTCAATATTCTTGATATATAGATATCTAGGAGCACAATAAAAATAATTGGGATTTGTTTTGCTAATATTTACTATAAATATAAAAAAGAGAAACTGTTTTTAAAATAAATTTCATTGATGACTATTTTTTTACATAATGACCATTTCTGGTAATATTCTATCCCTTCTTTAGATTGAGGTCTTCCACATAGGAGAAGAATAATTAGACAAAATACCTGATAATGTGATTAGAAAATATATTGAGAATGTATGTACCATTCTACTTAACCATTTGCTATAGCTCTGCCAAAAAGAGGGAGGTTCTTCTCACTATCTGTATTCCTGTTCCATAGTTATTTATTCAGTTACTCAGTTTGGCTTCCTTCCATGAAATCTCTTTTTTCATTATTGTTTTTTGTGTATATTTTCAATCTTGTTTTTTTCTTTACTTTATTATACATCAATTTATAAGTATCATCTTGTGTTTCTCCTAATTCCTTATATTTAACATTTTCATATGATATTTTACTAATTCTAATAATTTCCCAGACATTTCCATTTTAATAGGTACCTCTTTTTCCACTTTTTTTGCAATTACAAAGAATACTTTTATGAATATTTGATTCTATTTTTTACATCCATCCATGGAGATATGTATCTACCAATAGGCTCCATGGATTAGGGAATTAGCAATTTAATTATTTATCTTACATAATTTCAAAATGGTATCCAGAATCATTAGATCACTTTACAACTCCACCAATCCTTCCAATTATTTGTATTTCTTTTTTTCTGGATAATGCTTTATAGTTGGATTTTATAACTCATGTGTATCTTGGGAGCTTAATCTCAAGATATTTCATCAATTTTGTAGTTATTTTAAAATTTGATTAATTAATTTACAAAGCATATACATGAATAATTTTTCCAACATTGACCCTTGCAAAATCTTTTGTTCCAAATTTTCCCCTCCTTCCCTCCACTCCCTCCCCTAGCTGGCAGGTAGTCCAATAATTATGTAGTTATTTTAAAGAAGTTTCTTTTTATCATTGCTTCCTGAGTTTTGTTAGTATTATGCAGAAATGTTAAAAATTTAGTGGGTTCACTTTTTTGCTAATTATTGACATTAATAAAGATATTTTTTTGGTTTCTTCACTGATTCTTTGGAGTTTTCTAAGTATACTATCATATTATCTGCACATATTATTTACTTTTTTGCCTTATTTATGTATCTAATTTTGTTCTCTTGTAATATCTATAGCTTTCATTTTGAAATTATATTAAAAGGTCAGGTTCTGGGGCATATTGCTTTATTCCTCTTCACATAAGGAAAACTTCTAATATTTCTCCATTAAAAATTATACTAATTCTATATTTTAGCATATTTTTTTGATTATATTAAAGAAGACCCTTTATCTTCCTGATGGAGTGGAGTTCAGCATACATAAATGTATCTTTTAAAGGTTTTTTTACTTCTATTAAAACAAACATGTGATTTGCATAATTTTTAAACCTTAATTGTGCTAATTTTTTCATGATGACAATTTTTTTTAAATAAGATCCATAAATGGAGAAATCTTTGAGGTCACATAGTACAACTCTCTCATTTTATAGATGAGGAAACTAAGATCTAAAAATGTTAAATGAGTTACACAAGTTTGAACAGGTGTAAGTTTAAGATTTAGGATTTTGTAAATAAGTACTTTCCCATCTAGTTTTGATTTTTTTTCTACCCTTTTTTCATTATGATATTGGTTATATCCTTCCCATTTTCTGCTGAGCTCCTTGAAAAAGCTGTCTATGCAGTAGAGAATTTTAATGAGTAATAAAACTGGGTTTTGAACACAGGTTTTTTTTTTTTTTTTTTAACCTCAAATCTGGTACTTTAACTGAAAATATTGTTGGTCTGCTCAAGATAATTTATTTTTTAAAATTTCCATTAGTTACTAAAATTGTTCTATAGTTCATTTTTTCCAAGAAACAGAGAAATTTTATGAAAAAAAATTGGAAAATCCTATAAGCCATGCTAATGTGATATTTTGATATTCATAGATTGAATACAAAGGTGGGCTGTAAGAAATGGGATAAAATATGTGGAAAATATGGTTAAAATTAATAAAGAATAGAAAAGAATGAATTTTAGATTATTCAGAAGAATAAATATTTTCTTCAGGTATATATTGTATGATACTAGAAACAATATCACACACATTCTCTTCCCCTCCCCCCCAGTACTTTGTGGATAGAAAATAACAGATTACTGACAAGGACATCATTTTTTAATGAACTGAACATATACAACCACTTCTAGTTAGACTTGTCAGAATTCCAAAGAAACAAAACAAAATTGGGAAAATGGTTCAGCATACAACCACAGGATCTTAAAATTGACCTATTTATTTATAACATTATAATGTTAACCTTTCCTGAAAAATCAAGTATTCACAAATTTCAACAATATAGAAAAAAGACTAAGAAACATACAAGATGAAATAAAATGCAGTACTTATAAAATATGTGCTTGCAAGTTTCTCTTATTTTCTAATTTTTTAAGCTTACTTGAAAATTGATTCTAAAATTTGGTAGCTAGTTTGACAGGTTGGTAACCTTTTTGGAATGTACTTTGGTCCATTTCATTAGTCTTATAAGTAGATATATAACATGGACATTTTGAAACATTTTATGTATTTGTTGATTGGTTTTATCTTCAAGCTTTTCCAAAAAGTATGGCCAGTTTTCTACTGGAAATGTCTACTACTTTGCCATTTTTATACATTTGAAATTTAAGATTTTGTTAGAGGTATTTGATGTACACTAAAATTGGAAAATATAGTGGGGTATTATTACTATATAATTTCATCTTAGAACCAATTTGAAGAATTTCCTTTTTAAATTTCCTCTTTGAAATTTTTTACTAATTTAAAATTATTTTCCTTTCCTCTTTGAAAAATATATCTATACTGTGATTTTATGAAATTAGCCATACATAGGAGGGCTTGAGTTCAAATCTGGCCTCAGACACTTAACACTTCCTAAATGTGTGACCCTGGGCAAGTCACTTATCTTTAGTTGCCTTAGAAAAAAAGAAAGAAAAAAATTAAGCCATACATAGCATTGCATTATTTAATTTAAAAAAAAAAAATTGATACCATTTGTTTTTAGCTCACCTTTATTTCCTAATGCATCCTCCTACTTTTAATCTTTGAAGTTAGATATGAGTTTAGATTATTTACCAAAATAACAATCAGTGAATTACCTTCACAAAATGTGATTTTGACCCTAAAGGACTTTGGATCATTATTTTAATTATTTATTGAACTTGCAATGTGAATTATCAAAGGATCTATGATTTCATCAGTTTGGGAAGCTACCATTGTAAGGACTCCCTCCCTTAATGTAAATCAAGACCTATCTAAGATTTAATAGGTTTATTTAGGAACTTTGCTGAGACAGAGAGAGATTATACAACTTGTCTAACATCATGTAACTGGTAAGCACTGGTGGCATCCAGTCTTCTTGATCCCAAGTTCAGCAACCTATTAACTGTATCACACTGTATCTCTACCTATATATACATGTCATTCCATAAAGATAATAAATATATCTATACTTAATTTCATAAAGATAGTAAGTTAGGATTATATAACATTTTATTGATAACCACCTTACAAGGTAGTAATATAAGTATTAAGTAATAATAATACAAATACAGTAATAATAATTACAAATTCCCATTTTACTGATAAAGAAACTGACTCAGGAAGGTAAAGTAAATGTCTGTGATGACAGAACTAATAACACAGTTGAATACATTATTTCAAGCCATCTTCTTTACTTTTCACTGTTTCTTTGAATAACTATTTTCAATTAAGAGAATGAACAAAATAGAATATAAAATATTATCATTTTAATTTGTAAGAATGCTTTTGTTGAATTTTTTAAAATTATATTTTAAATTGAAGTTATAACTAACTAAAATATTCTGGCATTCACACACTCAAGGAACAATTGTTTCATCTTTTCTGCATAGAAATCAAATTGGACAAATGAAACAATATTCAAAATAATGTAATTCCCAAGAGTAATTCTCATGTCAAAAGTATAAACTTGAATAGAATGTTTAAATCTGCAATATCTCTTTATGGAAAAAAAGAATATGATCAGTGATTTAACATGCCAAAAACAAAGACTCAAACCTAAACAATTCTAGATGATATACCCACCAACCTGGGGGCCTTTAATTAGTCTGACAAAGAGAGAGTTTCACATGCTCATTGAACTAATGATGTATCTAATGAAATTCAAAATCCTTTTTTTTTCTTTGAGAGCAATCAGCTCTATCATTCACAGCTTTGGGGTATTTCAAAATTAACTGAGGCTGACTTAAGACTGTGTGATATTGCTTGATTAACAAACTCACTGAAATAAGCTTACAGAGTAGTTTCAATTCACCTTTTTCAATATTAACTATTAAGAGATATAAGAAAAGAAGAATATCATCTTAGTCCTAGGATTAATAGGGGTCATTTATTTTTTAGAAATAGTCAATAATAATATTCATATGCATGTTTTTATTCTCATAACTTCTAATGACTTTCCTATCCATGATTTCTATGGTACTCTTCTTATATGCTAAAACCAGGAAAGGGTGTCTCCTGACTTATTTTCTCCATCTATTTAAGGCATTTATGGTGGACAAAGGGGCAATTTTTCACTTTCTGAAGGATAATCACTTAGTTTTGTGAGATCTGCCAATTTCATTTCACACAGACTTTGACAAGTATTTTCACCAATTTTGATTCATATTTTCATACCCATGAAATGTGGCTCGAATTGCAGTTTCATTCAAATCAAGTGAATGTCATCATATTAAAAAAAGATGTCAGTCATCCAAAATATATACCTTCTTGGTTTATAAAGTGTAATAATGATGATGATGATGATTCTACTTGGAGAATTAGACCTATACTTTCATTGGTATATGGAACTTCTAGTAGAAAATTCCCTATACCATTGAAATTTTAAGTAACTTGCCTAATGTTATATAATCAGTATGTATCAGATCCAAGAATTAATATCTTGCCAGATTACAAGTCCAACTCTATTTAGACCACAGATACCTCTCAATAAAACAAAACAAAGTAAAACAAAAATAAATCAGTAGAATTGAGACTGACAAAAAGTTTGCTTTCTTACTGGCCAGTGAACTTGATTTCAATTACTGGCAAACATTTAGAGATAATAGGATTAGGAAGCAGTGATAGTTAAGAACATGTGACAGCTAGGTGGAGCCATAGCACATAGAGCATGGACTTGGAGTATTCATCTTCCTGAGTTCAAATCTGGCCTCAGACACTTATTAACTGTGTGACCCTGGGCAAGTTATCCAACTCTGTGTATCTCAGTTTTCTCTTCTGTAAAATGAGCTGAAGAAGGAAATTGCAAACCATTCCAGTATCTTTGCCAAGAAAACCCTGAATGTGATCACAAAGAGCTGGATGTGATTGAAAATACCTGAACAACAACAAATGACTTCAAGAATAATTTATGCCAAGAATGAGATTATAAATAAATTAGAGGAACATAGGATAGTTTGTCTCTCAGACTTGTGGAGAAGAAATTTGTGACCAAAGATGAACTAGAGACCATTACTGATCACAAAATAGAAAATTTTGATTATATCAAATTAAAAAGGCTTTGTACAAACAAAACTAATGCAAACAAGATTAGAAGGGAAGCAACAAACTGGGAAAACATCTTCACAGTTAAAGGTTCTGATAAAGACCTCATTTCCAAAATATATAGAGAACTCAAATTTATAAGAAATCAAGCCATTCTCCAATTGATAAATGGTCAAAGGATATGAGCAGACCATTTTCAGATGATGAAATGAAACTATTACCACTCATATGAAAGAATGTTCCAAATCACTATTGATCAGAGAAATACAAATTAAGACAACTCTGAGATACCACTACACATCTGTCAGATTGGCTAAGATGACAGGAAAAAATAATGATGAATGTTGGAGGGGATGCGGGAAAACTGGGACACTGATGCATTTTTGGTGGAGTTGTGAACGAATCCAACCATTCTGGAGAGCAATCTGGAATTATGCCCAAAAAGTTATCAAACTGTGCATACCCTTTGATCCAGCAGTGTTACTTCTGGGCTTATATCCCAAGGAAATACTAAAGAAGGGACCTGTATGTGCCAAAATGTTTGGGACAGCCCTGTTTGTAGTGGCTAGAAACTGGAAAATGAATGGATGCCCATCAATTGGAGAATGATTGGGTAAATTGTGGTATATGAATGTTATGGAATATTATTGTTCTGTGTGAAATGACCAGCAGGATGAATACAAAGAGGGTTGGAGAGACTTACATGAACTGATGCTAAGTGAAATGAGCAGAACCAGGAGATCATTATACACTTCGACAATGGTATTGTATGAGGATGTATTCTGATGGAAGTGGATTTCTTTGACAAAGAGACCTAACTCAGTTTCAGTTGGTCAATGATGGACAGAAGCAGCTACACCCAAAGAAAGAACACTGGGAAATGACTATTTGCATTTTTGTTTTTCTTCCTGGGTTATTTTTACCTTCTGAATCCAATTCTCCCTGTGTAACAGGAGAACTGTTCAGTTCTGCAAACATATATTGTATCTAGGATATACTGCAACATATTTAACATATATAGAACTGCTTGCCATCTAGGGGAGGGGGTGGAGGAAGGGAGGGGAAAAATTGGAACAGAAGTGAGTGCAAGAGATAATGTTGTAAAAAATTACCCTGGCATGGGTTCTGTCAATAAAAAGTTATTATAAAATAAAAAAAATTAATAATAAAAAAGAATAGTTTATGCTAGTCTAACCACCTTTTTTTCAGTTAATAACTAGACCTGTAGGTCATGAAGTTGCTGAATTCATAGTGAACTAAAAATTCATCAAATTATTTTCCGTCTCTAGTGCTAGCTTTATTCATGACATGAGGATATTTGTTCTAGAAAATACTTTAATTGGGAAGATTCAAAGCTTATTGAATAAAAAGTACCAAAATTAGTCTTTTTTGAATTGAGATCAACTTAAAGGAAGATTTCTAGTAGAATGTAACCAGAACGTTTACGTCATCCCTGGATTAGTGTGTTGATTTTGTGAGCAAAGAGAAGAGGATTATAAGAATGTTGTGTATATAGAGTTGACAAGATTTACCAAATCATTAACCATGGTGTGTGTGGGGGGGGAGGGGAGAGCAAAGAGCCAATGGTACGTCAAGAAATGTTCCTAGTTGGCTTTCATCAAACCTAGTACTTTTCTCCTCTAACATGTGATTTTGAGTAGCTTCTGCTCTTCCCCTACACTTCTGTCCATCTCTTCCATCTCTTTCTTTCATTTGCAGAACAGAATCAATGTTTGCTGCTGCTTCCAGAAGTGGACAGGTCTAGTGACAGAGTAGATCACTGTTGTGAGCAATCCCAGTGCTTACTTGGACTCATCTGGTTATGTCTATGGAGCTAGCTCAAAATGAGAATGCGAAAATAAAGCATTTAGATTTAGTTCTAATTCATGGAATTTTTAACTATGTGTGGGGCATTTGTCTTATGTAACTTCAGTTATAATTACTTTTTATGGGGTTCAAAATTCCTTTCTTTCAAGCTTTTGATACTGGAGAAATTTGTACAAAGCATCTATTTAGTGGATCATGTGATGGGGATCTTTTTTTTTTTTTATTATTAAAGATGGCTTTGAAGGTATGCCATAGATGGGGGTACCATGGAAAGGCTACTGAGTTTGCCACTAGATGACCAAAGATCATATCCTAGTTCTTTCATATATACTGGAAAATCATTTCCTCTACCTAGTCAGCCCTTCTCTATAAAATGGTTTAGATTAGTGCTTCTATAACTTTTTTCCACTCATAACCCTTTTTGGTTTGTGAATTTTTTTTATGTAACCCTTCATATAAGGGTATATAAAATAGGAATAAAAATCAAACATTTACCGATAATAACATTTACCGATCATAATTTTATGACTCCCACATTTTTATAAGATTCCATATGGGAGCTTGACCCACAGTTTAAGAAGCTGTGAACTATATGATGTCTGAGGTTTACTCCAGCTATCACCCTGTGAATCATCTACTTATACAATATTGGACACTAATAATTAAAGGGCCACATAAAGTATCTATATTTGGAATTTATTAGATTTTATATAATTTTAGTGTTATATCTATTTTAGTGCATTTGGTAGTTTGAAAATAATGCAGCAATGTAGGATAAGAATTTTTTGTTGTACAGAATATTTAATAAACCAAAGCTCACATTATCCAGGATTTCAAAAAATGTTCATGTACCTTGTGGAGTTCGATTACCTTAGTTTTCACAGACTATGTAGTCCTATGAGTACAGTAGGGAGATTTGTTGAGATTTATCTTTCTGAGAATAGTAATAAAGGAAAAGGAGAGATTTAGAGAGAAATATTAATAAAGTATATTTATCTAACATTTAAGGTTTCCAAAGCAATTTTCTGATACCTACCTAATAAGACAGGTAGAATATGCATTATTCTTTTTGTTTTACCCATGAGTTAAGGCTTATGAAGCCTAAATAAATTATAAGATTCAGTAACATGGCTAAGAAATGTTAAAGTAAAAATTTTTCATTCTAAGGTCAGTGTTCTATAGACCACAGTGTTATCTTATTGATATATCAACAGTATATATACTGTGTGTGTATATGTATGTATGTATACTCTTTGTCCAAGATATATTTGTGGTCAAACAGGAGCTTGATAAACACAAGGGGAAAAAAGACATGCCAAAAAAAAATACACACACATACAAACACATATAGAAACATTAATATAAACACATACATCTACATATTACATATAAAACATAGAAACACTGGTATATTCAAGTGTATACAAATACATGTGTATATACTTATAATTCATAAACTATTTAGAAAAGTGTTGAAGAGATAAACCAGATATTCTAAGCATGAAAGAGTTAAGAACTTAACTAGATTGACTATGATACATTCGTGAAGTTGACACACAAAAAAGCAATCTCCTATTTTGCCAGTAGATAAAGGTTTATAACTACCGTGCCTTTCAAGTGATGACATATGGCATAGAAACATGGTCATTCACTGAGTTAAATGAAACCAAACATAGGCCTAGGCAGAGAATTATGGAGAAAGCAATGATGAGAATTATGTGACTAGAACAGACATGGAAGATAACAGGTATAGTTGAAAATAAATGAAGAATACATTCCCATAAGGAGAGAATGAAAGATGATGATTTCTAAATGAAAATCTAAGTAAAATAGTTACATTTGTTAAGACACCCAATGAAGTAAAAAAATTGTTTCAACTGGAATAAAATTATATAATAATCTTTTCTTCCTACATTCATTCAATGCACATTATTAAGTACCTAGTGTAATTGGAGAGCAAAGTGCTAGGTTCTTTTGAAAATACAAAAATGAAATAATGCATTGTCCCTGCATTCCTGAAGCTTAAGATGTAGTGATGGGGCTGACAGAATATCTACATGAATCCATAACAAAGATGAATGGAAAAAGAACAAAAATTATTAGGTATTTGCTATGTGTTAAGCATTATGCAGAGTTCTGAACAGAGATAACAAAAGACTATTTTTAAGTACCCAAATTCAATACAAAGGACATATGAAGAAGATGCTTTCTGCATCCAGAGAAAGAATTGATAAACAGAAGTATTTGTAGAATGTACATACACACATACATACATCTCTAGAAGAAAATAAAGGAAAAAATAAAGTTACATGCTAACTTTGTCATATGTTTCATAATGAATTTTAATTAACATATTATATTTAAATAATATAAATATGACATATTTATTATAGTATACATTTTATATGATATACATATTATATATTTTAAAGGAATAGCAAGTTGTATATAATAGATTTGCAATTTCATGTCTAATCATCTTCCCTCTACCCCATTCTATTATATTTGGAAGTACTTGTTATATTAAGTTCAGATTTTTTAAAGTTCAGGAAAAGAAGCAAAGACAGTCCTGTGTTCAAGGAGAAAATGTTTTAATGAGGGAAACAACACATATGGGGTAGAGGTAGCCAAGGAAGAGGCATTTTGTTTCTGGGAAGTTAAAGGGATGGTGAATGGAGCTATGGGAAAGTGGATGGACAAAATCTATCCAGAGGTTTCAACAGTAGAAGGGAGCAACAGGAACGGAGGGGAAAGACAAATGAAGTATGGTGGAAAAGGCCAGGGAGTGAAGCAGAGAAAAGAGGTTTTATTTTATTCTAAAGGCAGTAGGCAACAACTTAAGCTTTTTTGAAGTGGTCAGATCTGTGCTTTAAAATCTCTTTGGCAGCTATATGGAGCCTAAATTGGAGCAGTGAGATTTTGTTATGAGTTCAAATGTTGGAGTTCTTGTTCTTCTCAAAACACAGCCGGTTTAGCTTAGAGCCCTCCGGATGTCTCCAAATCCAAAGGTTCTGTCTGTTAGCCTCTGCCTCTGCTTTCTTCAGCCTCCAACCAGCACAGAGATGGAATGAATCTCTTGTCTCCTTCACTTGGGGCTCGTCTAGCTTTCTGGTGAGTCTTTCAGACCAGCTTGGTCTCAGTGGGGGGCGTGCAGGAGCCCAGCCACCAGCTACAGTGGTGTGAGATGAAGAAGAATCTGGTTGTCCGCTGAACTCTCCACTCGTAGCTTCTTCCTCTGAAAACTCTTCGTCTGCCACCAGCCAGCCAAGTGGAATAGTTTTGCCTTGCTTTGGAAAGAGGGCTTCTGGCGTAATTCCGCTGAAATCCGTCAAAGTGCTCTCTGCACCAGAGTCACTCCTCTTGAGTCCAGCTGAACTCTCCTCCATGACCAGCCAGCCAAGAGGAAAATGTATTCTCGAATAGCTCTCTCTCCTTATACACGAATCCTCTGAGAGAATGGGATTATGGGTTTTCTCCCATAGTGCTCTCTGGCCCAAAGAGCTTTAAGGGAGGTGTGAACTCCCTTGAAGTTAGAAAGTTTACTTTGTGAATCTGGCATACTTGTGAACTCCAATGAGTAAAGGTGTGAACACAAGCCTTGTATTAATTGGTTCTACTTAGTACCTTGTTTCAGGTTCTGGCCAAAATCTTCTTGTAAGATTAGATCAACTCTAATTAGTTAGCAGTTAGTAAGGATTCCAACAAGATTTGAGGCAGGGAGACTAGTTAAGGTGATATTGAAACTGTCTAGGCAACAGTAGAAGAGGACTTGAATTAGGATGGGGCTCGTATGAATATACAAAGGAGATTGATATTTTGGAGTTAGAATTGACAAGATTTTGCAATGGTTAAATGAGGATTAGGGAAGCAGTAAGAAGAATGATTGTAACCTCAACAGAAATGACAAAAAGAGAGAGAGAATAGCTCTAGGAGGCAAGAAGAATGAATTCTTTTAGAAATGTGGAAATTGAGATGCCTAAAGGATATCCAGTTGGAAATATTCAACAGGCACTTGATAATGTGAGAATGGAGTTCAGGAGAGAGAATAGAACTAACATGATAAGGGAACTTTTTGCTTGAGAATGATAGTTGAAACCATATGGTTTGAAGAAATCACTAAGGAAAGAGTACTAGGTTTAGGGCCATGTTTAGTGGATGAAACATGGAAAATGATATAACAAAAGAGATTTAGGAGAGGATAATCAGGCAGGAGAAAAGCTTGTAAAGAGAAAATATTAGAATGAAAGACAATTGGGATGGAAAGCTAGTGTCAAACTGCTACAGAAGTCAAGAAGCATGGGTTCTCAGTGGGGGAAAGGAAACACTGTATTTGACCATTGTGTGTCACACACGCACTCAGAATATTCCCTTCATGTAGCATGGCTCAAACAGAAGGAGAATAGATATTTCTAGGTTGTTCTTCCCATCCCTCCCCTGTCCTTTTACAAGGGATACTTTAAATTCTTCTAGGAGGGGAAGCAGGAGGATGGAGGTCAAAGGCTATATTCTCTTCAAAGAGATAAAGCACCAGGCTAGATTTATATCTATCTTCTGCCTTAAATATTAGTTTAAGGAACACGGTTTTCAGGAGTTCAAGTTGATTTCTGATCTAATGAATTTCATTATTGAGGGAAAGAAAACTCCAAGCTTTATATATATAGTTTTACTCCCTTTTCACCAAATATTATTTTGACAATGAACACACATAGTAGGAAGCAATGAAATCCACTTATCCAATTTGATTGCCCAACAGAGATCACAGTAGTTGATGCCAGACAGTATGTAGTGAAAAAGATCTCTAATTGGGAATGAGATATCTCAGCTCCACCAAGAGAGAGCGTCTCAGATCACATCCAAAAGGAAGTTCCCCAAAGTGTCTAGTGTAGCAAGAAGGCTAAGACATGATGGAGACTTCCAGTTTCTCTCATGAAGGTTTCTTTCCAGTCTTTTTCCTTCAGCAACCTGGAGTTGGCATTTTCTTTCTTGAAGTTTAAAGCTGGATATCTGAAGTTTGAATAGATTTGAAAATTAAAGAGAACTGAAGAGATTAAGTTTTCCTTTCCCCTATTTTCATCAGCTCTCCATCACCTTTACACATGACCAAAACATCACTCTCCACCAATGAGGAGAGTCCTATACCAATGAGCTTTGAGACTGGGGTTATGGTTATTATTATTTTTATTTTATAAGTGAGATTATATTTAAACCATATATTGGAATGATTTACTCAGGGTCACTTATGAAGTATTTAAGGCACAATTCAAACCCAGATTTTCCTCATTTTTTAATTGAACACTCTCTCCTTTAAATCCCAGAGTCTTAAACTTTGGTTCATGACTCCATATATGGTCTCATATCTGATTACCAATGGGGTTTTGAAATTATGATTTATTATCAGCAAATATTTGATTTGTATACCTGTTTTATATATTATCATGTAAAAATTTCTCAGATGAAACTTCCAATCATTAGTAAACTTGAAGAGAGCAATTTCAGAATTCATCAGAAGCCTGATTGCAAGAATTGAGGTGTGAGTGGGAGATGTGAAAGTAGGAGCAAAAAAAATAGACAGATTTTCCTATGAGTTTGCAAGGGAAGCGAGATATAGGACAATAGCTTCAGTTTTGGCCAGTTGTTCTGGCCAAATTGGAGATTGAAATGGAACAGAGAAGGAATAAAAATGATTAGTAAACTGTGGAGCGGTAAGATCTTAGAAGAGATGGAAGGGGATAGGATCCAAAGTGCAAGTTGAGAGGTTGGGTTGGCATTAGTAAGAAAGACAATGACATTCCCTTCAAGAATATACTAAAGGAGGAGAAAGCTCCTTTATTGATAGGATAATATTGAAAGAATTTGATATGTAGAAGAGGGAAGAAGAGGAAGCTCATTACCCAAAGCTTTACTTTTTTTTTTTTCAGTGAATCATAAGGTTGGGCTTCTACCAAGAGTAATGGGATTGGGGTTGACAAGGGAATTGAGGAGAAATGAAAACAAAACAACAACAACAACAAAAGGTTTGATATAGTTCTCATGGAGGTGAGGGTGGGTGAGTGGTGTTAAGGAACCCTGTTCTTTGTTTAGGGCAGTCATGTGCAAGTTGTGACATGCTCTCTCTCCCTTTCCCCCCACACTCTATAAACAGTCATTAAAGTGACTACTGTTTGGACTGCTTGGAGACAAATAAAATCAGAAAGGGGAAAGGAAATTGAGATATGAGGGCAGACAGGCTTAGGGTGAGTGAATGCATGGGAAAGTGAAAGAACAAAATTACAATAGCTCAGCGAGTATTGGGTTCAGGTTCTGTTTCTGCCAATAAATAATGTATTAAAATTTTAATTTAATTTAATTTATTTTTGTTACATTTTAAGTTTTGAACTCTCTCTCTCCCTCCCTCCCCATCCCAAGCTAGAGCCATTTCACTCACACACACACACACACACACACACACACACACAAACACACATAACCCCCCCCATATATACACATATATGCATATGTGTGTTTATCATATATATATATATATATATGTATATATATATGGCAAATTCATTTTACTGATCTTGTTTTCCTTATCTATAAATAGTGGATTTGAATTAGATGATATTGCAAATTTGGTCTTCTTAGTTATAATTGCAGTAAAGTAGCATGATATGATGAGAAGAGTATCATATTTAGGATTAGCAAAGATCTGGGTGACAATTTCACTTTTGTCATTTCTGTTTTTTCTTAGCCAGCAGTTATTGCAATTCATTCCAGGTCTTTACTTTACTTTAAGCCTTTCTAATTTTGTACAATGTTTCCATTGGCATAATTTTGAAAACTGTCACTTCCACAGTATCATGAAGTTGTTCTATAATCTACATTTGGAAAGTCATTAATAAACTGAAAAGTTAGATAGAAAATAAAGAAACCAAGATCTAAAGGTCTAAAGAAACTGTGGATATTTAAAATGGGAAACAGGGTAGGAAAGCACGTTAGAAAAGACAGGAAGATAATCATCAAATACTTGAAATGAATTATTTGGAAGACATAATGTTCCCAAAACAAAACAAAACAAAACAAAACAAAAACCAAAACAAAGAAAATTGGGAATTAAAGGAACACAGATATAAACTTGGGCTCAATATAATCCTCCCTCCCCCCTCCTCCCCCCGCCCCGTCGTCGCAATGGCAAAAGGGGGAGGAGATGGCTCAGTGGGTAGAGCACCAGCCCTGAAGTCAGGAGGACCTGAGTTCAAATCCAGCCTCAGACATTTAACAATTCCTGGTTGTGTGACCATGGGCAAGTCACTTAATCCCAACTGCCTCAGCAAAAAAAAAAAAAAAAAAGCAAAAAAGAAGAAGAGAAACAAACAGAAAGGTCCTCACAATGGCAAAAGGGGGAGGAGATGGCTCAGTGGGTAGAGCACAGCCCATTACAAGGTTGAAAATTCCTTATCATTAGGTTTTGTTAGGGCTATTGTACAGGGAATTTCTGCCAAACATGGGAGGTTGAATTAGATGATTTCTGAGTGTGTCAAAAAAAGTAGGATGTGTTTCTATGTGGGTGGGTATATATGTGTATGTGAGAGAGAGACATGGAGAATAGTTTGAAAACCACATAGACCTAATGATCAAAGACATTTTTAAAATCTTTCATATTTTCCTTTTACAAATCCTGTTGTTTCTTTACCTTGCTTTTAAGTTGATTGTTGCTAATTCAGTAACTCTTGGTACATTGACATATTACAATTCAGATAGGTTATAGTAATATTCAGAGAAGATTGTCTGCTTTAAGAAGACACAAGAGGGGGAGAATGCCATTTAAATAATAAATAAATAGCTCTGTACTAAAATTTAATATAAGTGTGATAGAATTTATACACTTGCTTTTTAAACAAATTTTATTTTTTTCCTATTGTATTGAACAAACCCAAAGCTTGTCTCTTTAGTGTTGTCTCATTCATTACCTAGGAAATTTTTAGGAAAAAATGCTAGTAATAAAAATAACTGATTTTGCTTAAATATAACCATATTACTTTAAATTTTATAAAGTACCTTAGACCAGGCTGTATGACCCCTGAGAAAACCACTTAATCTTCTGCCTCAATTTCTTCATCTGTAAAATGGGGATAATGCTAGCATATGACTCCCAGAATAGTTGCTGAGATCAAATGAAATAATATTTGTAAAATCCCTTACATCTTTCAAGGACTAAACTAATAGTAGTTAATGTTGTTGTTATTGTTATTATTATTATTGTGTCATTGGTCCTCTTTGAAAACAAAGGACAAACAACAACAATTATGACTTTTACTTGGAGATTTATGACAATCTCCTGTGATTGTAAACAAATATTATTACTTTTATATTTTGATAGATCTCAATGATATAAGTACAATTGATATTGCACATTGTGATCCATCAATGTCTACCCATCCTCTTGTTTATATTCTCCTATAAATCTATCATGGAGGATCTAGCTAATATGCTAGGAGGCTACCTACAGATGTCTTGAGATTTAATGCATATCAATGAACCCAGAATTACTCTATTAGTTCTCTTTTACTTTTTTCTACATAACTGATCCATCTTGTTTTTTTTCTTTCCCCCAATTTTGTTCATACATACACACATACAGATGTGTATATCCAAAGACATTTCTGAAGGTGTTCACGGTCACATAGCCAGTAAATGTTGAAGATGGAATTCAAACTCAAATCTTCCTGACTATAAGTTCAACATACTTCACTACACATTCTACACAGTCTGTCCCTAATATGACATAGTTTAGCCAGCTGTTTTTGTTTAAGTATATTGCTAATCTGGATATTTATAACTAGGAAAGTGCCTGTATGTGGCTTATGTGCATATATCATTAAGAAGAAAAAATACAATTCTGAATTAAAAGAAGCTCATATAATTTCTTTAATTGCATAATTTCATATATCCCAAGGTGATTTGAGATTATATTTCATTATACTAATGTTTAGATTTGACATGCTATAAGAGAAAAATTTTCTTCTTTTGATTTTGCATTCCATGGCAACTGCTACACAGTTGTGTGTGGCCATGCAAAGTTCTTATTTCCTGGAAAAGATGTGTTGATTCAGGAGGTTGCCAATGGAGTGGTTGCCCCATGAGGGTCATATTAAAACTTGAGGGAAGCTTTTTGAGCAATACTGCATCCTGGAGACAATATATCAAGCTGATAGAAACATGGCTCTTCTGTTGAGAAACCAGCAGTGGAATTATGGCTGGCTCCCAGTTATAGCTTTAATACGAAAGAGTCCCTGAGGATTACATTTAGAATAAAATGGGTTAAACAGAGGGAAAGATGGCATTAAAATTCTGTAGTACTTGGAGTATACAATATGAAATAAGCAGTAGATTTTCTGCAAGTGATTTAAGATGATCAGTTTGTTTGGGAAGCATTTTGTAGTTTTAATGATCAAAGTGTGACCAATTTTATAGAGCACCTTTCTCATTACTACCCAATTGAGACTCCAGAGTACTTGATTTCTGTATAGTCTACTTTTGTGCTCTCTTTTTGCTCTTTCTCAAGTGCATATTAATGAAACCCCAGCATTCCTTTACAAATGTAGTGTTCTACATATGTACAATATATATATATATATATAGTCATTTTCTCATGTTGACATTTTTCAGTGATAATTTTCAAACAAAATATAAAACATACATTTTGGTGGTTAACCTTGTTAATACAAATTCAGAATAGTTTTAGAATTGATCACTTTTAGGTTTTGACTTTTTGGTCTTTTTTTTTTAGATTACTCTAAGAAAAATTGTATTTATTTGTATATTATTACTATCTATAAGCCCAGTAAGTTAAGCTGGTTAGAGTATGGTGTTAATAATGTCAAGGTCATGGATTGAATTCCCTTAGGGACCACTCTTCTTTTCCATTAAGGTCTTACACCAGTATAGTATTGTGGGATGGAGATGATCCTGAAGTCAAATACTGTATCAATAAAGTTCAAGTTCCTATTAAGTAAAAACAAAAATAAAAACCTAAGTATAAATTCAATCAATCACAAATCATTTTTTTCACTAGTAGTCAACAAGGTCTGGCCCACCCAAATCTAGATAGACCCATCCTTAGATGGTTGCTCCTAAGGTAATGATTTATTTTGGCCACAGCTATTCATAAAGACTAGATAGTCTCCTAAGGGACTTTGCTAAAGTTCATATATATCCTTATGGATGAAGGGCTGAAGTGTTATTATGCACTCATCAAAAAGAAGTTCAGTGCATTGTAGTTTTAAGAACACCAGGGGTAGATGTAGGGGATCTCATATCTAGCCCCAATTTCCTTATCTATAAAATCAACCAGCTAAATGCCTTGTATGATCTCTTCCAGATTGAAAATGCTATGATTTTTGAGTATAATTCATAAAACATTACACATTTATCAGTACTTCTTGTGTTCATGGATATAATTCTAAAAGACACAATGGAAGAAGAAATGTGTCCTGCTAATTTAAACCAAAGATACAATTTTACAATTAGCTATTCCAAAGATGTTGTGCCCTATTGGTGAACTATGCTCTTTATTTCTCCTTTTTTCTCATTCTCTTGTTTCTTACCCTCTTTTAAACATTTGTCAGTCTTATTACTTTCAAATATATTCACTTAGATTGCAGAGGATGGACAAAGCACACATCCTTTAAGAATATACAAAGAATAGAACTGAGAATTATTGACCTGAGTTAGTTATCCATAGTTTTATTTATTGTTTTCCTCCCAATTTTCCTTCGTTTTCCCCACAGGAAATCTTAAAAGTGGTTAATACATTTTGAAACATATCAGGAAAATCATCTTTAAAGTATCACCTAACATTAAAATGATTTCCTTTTCTTGGATTGATACTTGAGCTTTTCCAAAAAGATATCTAAACTAACCTAATATAGTTTATACATTTGACTATGTGAGATAGCTACTCATTTGATAGATAATTTTAAACTTTATAAAAGCCAATTCAGTCATTAGGACATCTTTGTCTATTTTCCCTGAAAACTAAGTCTTTATTTCCCTAAATGCCAATAAACATTTCAGTTGGAAAAATCTGGAAGATATGCATTGTGATCCTCTCAACTTATATGAACTTGGTAGTTTACAAGTGCACTGAATATGAAGTTTAAAATGTGATCTTTGGCAGAGGAGCTTCTTTTCAGTGACAGAAACTGAAAAAATAGCTGGGTCTTCTGGCTGCCTAGATAACCAGGAGAGTCTAAGGAAGGTGCAAGACTATTGTAAACACCTAAGGGGAGAAATACATTTTACATGAATTTGTGATGGAAAGGCTTAAAAGCATCATATGCTGGTTTTTTAGCTAATCATTTTTCATTTAACATTCCAAAAATAAATATACTGTTTCAGTTGAAAAAAAAAAGTATGTGTTCTTTTGTGGGAGTGTTGTTAAAGGGGCATTGAGGTCTTTGGACTAGATAATTGATCTAGATATCAGATGTTTGATTTCTTGGTTTACTGAACAAAAAGGAAAAAAAGGAAAAAAGGAAATGTAATATTTATTCCACTAAATTCCCCACCAGTCTTCAATTAAGCAAGCAGAAATACAGGTGGGAATATGCTGCACATTCACTTGTCTTGATGTTTGGGGGCTTGCTTTAAGGCCTGAAATACTAATGTAATTATGTTGGAATGATGAACATGAAGAAGCATAGTAGTTCAGGACTGAAAATGTTAAATTAAATGGACCATGCTAACATTGCTGTTGATCCTGAGGAACAGTTTTTCCAGTATATGGAGCATTTCGATCCCATCCAGCATATGTTCTCCACAGTTTTCTCTGCTCTAATTCATCCATGTTTTTCAACAGCTCCAGATGGCGTGCTGCCTCCAAGGCTTTCATCTGCCACTCCAACCAGTCTTCAGGTTGTCTGGTCTACACCAGTTCGCAACAATGCTCCAGGCTCTCCCAGTTACCGACTCCAGATGAGACCTAGTCACTCCATGGATGGAATTCTAGAGTGAGCATTGAATTTTATTTGTCTCTGACTAGATATCTCTGACATCCATCTGTCTGTCTATCTATCTATATGTATATCTACTATCTATTGATCTATATGCATGTATATATAAATATTATATATGCATATATAAGTATATATGTATGTGTGGACATATATATACATATATACACACACACACAACTTCATTCAAGTGATTTACCCAAGAAATGGTCATTATTTTAATTGTTATGTTAATTGTTGTATAAGTGGTCAAATCCCATTGCAATAAATATAGGCAGATCTTTAATTTTAGCAAAATTGTTATTTTAAAGCTGTTTTCAAAAATAGACAAAAGCTAGGAAATCATCCTCTTTTTCACACACACACAACACACATACACACATACACACACATACACTTTTCAGAAGGATTCCCCATAAGATTCCTTGAACCATTTTAAAAATTGTATTTGCTTTTTAAAATCAGGTTTATATACCACATACAAAGTGAAACCTACATGAACAAAGCAAAAGCTCTGCATAAGGCAACTATCAAATTGTAAGATTAATTTCATAAGCCACATGTGAAAATCCACCATATTAACTTAGAGTCTCACTTTCCAAATCAAAAATGATTCCTAAATTTAAGTCAAATACCCACTTTATTTTAATTTGCAAAGTGTCTGAATCCCCAAATTTATAGAACGCAAAAGAATGTTGTGTAAGATTATAAACAAGAAATTTGCAAGAACCCCCTACTCTATGAGGAAACTAAGTCCCAGAGAGTTCCTTACCCAAGTTGCACAGATAGGATTCTAGGTGGATCTCATTTCATTTTCTTTGATTTCCAAGTCTGTGCTTCCTGCCCACCCATGGAATCCATTAAAATGAGATTTGGCTTATGTTTTATTTCTTTAAGGTTTGAAAAGATATTTTCTTCCTTTATAGACTGTTTGCTCATCCATCTGCATCCTTAAGCTATGTAGTTGGAGATCTCCATCCATATACGGCATATGAGCTACGGTTGATTGCCTCCAATGGATATGGTAGCACATTCAGTAACTGGACTTCATTTATGACCACTGAGGACAGTAAGTAACTGGTTGTACATAGCTAAATATCATTATAACAGGGATTGTTGACTGCCTTTTTTCCCCAAACACAATGGGGTGATAACACTATTTTTTAAGTAGGAAATGTAGAACCTGCAAAAAGAGAATGGCTTAAGAGTTTGATGATTGGTCCCATGAAGCTTTATTTACAGTTATTTATAATGTGTGTATACCTCTGGATACTGAGAGTTCAAAGATGTTACCCTTATTTCAGAGTGATGTAACTATAATGATTTAGTTGGTCTTGGAGTAAAGAGGATTCTAGTTCAAATATGGCCTCAGATACTTCCTTAGATGAATGACCCTAGGTCATTTCTCAACTTTTTTCAAGCTCAGTTTCCTTATCTTTAAAGTGAGGCTAATAATAACACCTAAAGCTTTGTGCAAAAATTTAATGCCCCAACATAAATATATTTGCAAATATCAAAATGCTATGATACATGCTAGGTAATAATAAGAGATAGCATTCATATAAAATTTAATATGGTATTATCTCATTTAATTCTTATAACAACTCTGGGAAGTAGACAAGTACAATCATTATCACCATTTTACAGATGCAGAAGCTTAGAGAAGGTTGTGACTTCCCTGTAGATCATACATCTAGGAAGTGTCAGAGATCATATTTGGATTCAGATTTTCCTGACCACAGGCCCAGAACATTGACTATTGGACAACATAATTTGATATTATTGTTGTTGTTGTGTTTTATTACTTGAAAGAATTTCATAGTTTTAAGTTTGTCAATAAATGTTTATTGGTCCCTTATTTGCTTTCTATTTCTCTTTTTCTGTTAGGCGAATGCTTAGCTAGAGCTTTCCTGTTATTTCTGAAAGCAACCTCTTTGCAGTAGTTGATTCTCTTCTGAAGAAAGGAATTCTAATTCATGGAAGATGGCTATTTTGGTGATTTACAATTTGTATAGTTGGGATTCACACAATATGGACATTGTTCATTATTATTTTTGTATGTCTTTGCCCAAATTCACAGGGAAAATCTGATGTGCTTGAATATATTTGCCCTAATAGCATTGAAGATATATAACAAAATTCAAGAATGCTATCTATATGCTCCCAGCATAAATTTGACCTGTATGTACAAAGTAAACTTTAAAATTTTTCAAATCACTTTTATCCAATCATCTAGACTTTTACAAAACTGGGTTGCAAAAACTTATTGCTATCACATTTATTATTTTGAGTTCATTTGCCTGGGCAGGGTTAAGGGATCGGAGAGTTGTAGTGATAAAATTAGAAGGGAATCTCAAATAGAAACTATGAGGTTGTTACTAATGAAATTATTTCAAAGAAGAGATCAAGGTATGGCTGATCCAAGACAAAGCTTTCTTGGAATACATACCAAAGATATATTGATGTGAACTTTCATTGTGCACCTCCCAATAAACATGCAAGAACTTAGGATCAGGTTCAATTATACACAGAGAGATAGTTCATTACCCAGAAAGTTTGGGTTCACCCCTGCAATACAGCTCACAATTGTTATCCTAACCTCATCCAAAGACGGTGGAAAAGGGATAGAAATATTACAACACTAGAAAAGGTATGTCAGCTGTTATCCCTTTTGACACTATTAAGCAATGCAGATGATCTCAGGAACAAGAGAGTATGAAGACAAAAGAAGGATTCAAAGTGGACCTGAATTTTATGGATTGTTAGAAGAAGCTTTACTCTAAATATGAGTGGCTTGAGGCAAAACCCTACTCACACCACCCTAAGTAGAATATTGGTTGCCAGGTTATTTGCCTAGAAAACAACATAATGGATTCCCTCCTTTAAGAAGGCCATATAGTGATCAGCCAAAACATGATACTAGTATTTGAAATAATACAAATTATAGATAGATTTTATTTTCTACATAGATCTCTTCATTTGATCATGTTAGTGATAGATAAAGAATCAGAATCAGTATCTTTTCCCTTCCTTCTTTCCCTTCCTTTCTAGCTGAAAAATTGGCTATCATTATTTGAGTCCTATTATTATATGACCACATTAAAGCTGGCCTATTTTTGGTTATTTCTCCTCTCCTCTGCTCTCCTCATAAGAAAATAGAAATGTTTTAAGGCCTCAGAAATAGAACCTCTTTGGAAATGTGTAGATATATATGTATATAATAAAATATTTTATGTATATGTTTGTATTGTTATTCTACACTTTTGTTGATCAAAACTCAGGTTCCCTTAGGGTGGGACATTCTTCTTATATGTAAGTTGAGCACTCTGACCTGTATATTAATGTGCATTAGACCTTGGGGGACCATTTATTGCATTTCATTCACGATTTGCCAAATGGTTCCCTTGTGGACCAATTGAGTTAATGTGCCCTTCAAAAGTACCTAACTTGCTCTCGGGGAGTAATTTAAGTTTGTGGATAATTGATTTGAGTATTTAATATTACTGTCCATAATGATATTTATTTATATAATCATATAGGCTTTAAAGAAGGAAGAAAATAGCTCACTGATATTTATACCTAAAACCTTACTCCATGTCACGTTAGGCTGTAGAGTGAAGAAAACTCTCCCTTTGTCAACTTTAATTCCTACTTAGCCCTTGCATGGATGTCCATCTGAGTTCACTACCCTTTACATGATGATGTCTGGGATTAACCTCATCTCCATTCTAGAAATGAAGCCAGATTTCAGATATAGTAGGGAAGCCAGTGAGCAATGCAACTTCACTGCATTAGCATGCTTTCTGCATCACCCCTGCTTACCTTTTCATCCTAAAGTAAACATCACCAGTTAACAATGTGGGTAGAGCATCTGTATGCAGAATCACTTCCATCTATATGGCCAGATATGTTCTATCCTCTACAAACAAAGGGTGACCTATCATTCTAAATGGTTTATGACAGCCCATCTTTTTTTCTCACTCCACCTGGTAGTGATTATGATGAGGTAAGCATAAAACACTGGGCACAGTGACCTGTCAATATTTAAAGATTCTGGGTTTTGTCAATGTGGTGATTCTCTCCACTGATTGAAATCCCACAATGTAAGTCTTGCATGAAACTATATAAGACTACATGGTTTCAGAGAGTTGCCTGAAGTTCATCAATCTTAAGTTACTTACTTACTATTAAAGATCAGAGGCAAAGTTTGAACTCTGGTCTTCCTTACTCAAACCAAAAACCCTTTTTGTGCCTTACTTCCTCTCCACATCTTCTACCTACATTCAAGGTTCTATTTTAACTGACTCAGAGAAACAAAATGTGTCTTAAACTTTCATTTACTGGCAAGGCTTATTGACATATCCACATCCATGAACCTATCATGTATTTTAAAGAACATCCTATTTCAAGCAGGCAAGTTATCCCTTTATGTAAATGTCCTATATGTGTACTCTGAAGCAGTTTGCATCAATGTGAAGTCTGGGTCTGGCGATTTGCTTTTCCAATTGAAGTAACCAATGTATTTTCACCCCTGAAACACAGTGACAGTGTACTCTATATTTTGGGTGTCAATGGAGATGGATGCCATTGCTGAAAGGATGTGCAATTGAGTTGACAAAGACTGAGTGATTGGCACTGGGCACAAGCAGTCTTTCTGTCAGAGTTTCATCTCATTGCTTATAAAACCACCCATCTTGACAGCTCCTTGCCACAACTGCACTTCATATTTGATCCTGACCAGCATCTCTCACACTCCTAAGTGCAATTTCCAATGTAGAAATTTCACATATCATCTTACACAGTGAAACAGAGAAGTCACCTCATGCCCGCATTTGAATTTCACACCATCAACAAACATATTTCATTGTATCAGCCATAGATTCAAAAAAAAAAATCTACCTGACAAAATGGGTCATCAAAGTCCATATTTTTAGTTTTTTTTTTTTAATTTCAAAACACTGATTTGCATCAAACCTATGATGAAGCTGAAACAATCAAAGAGAGCCGAGCCTAGATAGAAAAGTAGTTATAGTTAGGGAAACAAATCCTTGGGTATAAAGATAAGCTCTCCTGGAAGGAAAAGGCTGTGGAGAATTTTAATAGATTTTTCAAATATTTTGTCATTTACATTTGTGTGCCACCAGTACCTAATTCTATGCATTTTAAAAAATCTAATGTGCTGATGCCAAATAATAATAATGCACATTTCCTATGAATATTTTAAGCCATGTTAAACATGTGTTAATAAAAGATGTTTGTTCCAGCCAACTTGGTCAGTGTAGTGTTAGACTATTTGCAACCAGATAAACACAAACAATACATGAATTTTCTTTATGTGCCGCTGGCAGTCCGAGCACCAGGAATGTATGCAGTTTGCAGAAAATGCATTATGGTTGTGCTAGACTTGGGAGTATGTGATAAATAAAATGAAGTCTCTTATCAAGCACTCTAAAATTAAGATAATTTTAAACTGGGTGTAACCATCTCTTCTGATTGTCCTATGGGAACCATATTACCCATGCCTCTCATTCTCTATGCTCATAAATATTTTTTTGTACAATTTGCACATGCAGAAATTGTAGTTTTTGGTTCAAATGAGGATTTTTCTTTCAGACTAGGCTAATACCTGGGCATACTATTTTGTGTCTTTGCATTTTAATCCCTTGAACTCTTTTAAATGCATGCAGAATATGTGACTCAAAGGCTCAAGGACAGGTTCTTCGATCTATTACAAATCTTCCCCAAAGGAAGACAAGATTTCTTACTTTCCTTTAAAGATCTCATTTCTCTTAGGGTAAAAGGAACTAGGTTTTATATAGTTTTTTTTTTCAAAATTCTCTCCATGTATAGATTAAAAAATGCATGATTATTCCAGTCATTTTAAAGGCCATATTGAAGTATTTGCACCAGAAAGATTATATGGAAAATTTTCATTCTTATTTTACTCAAAATGATTTGACTATAGTGTAGCCTATTCAGTGACTACTTTTAGGGATATTGTTAAGGTATCTAACAATTTCCAAATTTATGTGGTATAGACTCCACATTTAAATATAATTTTAAACTGTTGAAATGGGGAGAATTATAAAATTATGTTTAGTGGTTTTTATAACTTTTGCATATATAACCATAAGATTAAATTCAGACTACTTTTATTTTCTGATAATTGTTCTCCTACAATGAGTTTGGAAATGACATGATACAGAAATGAAAGTGTAATGCTCTTAATATATGTATTTTTTTCAGTTAGATACATCCATCATGGCAGCTGGCTAGAGGAGTAGGAACCTGGAAGACCCAAGTTCAAATTCTATACCAACTTCTTACTAGTTATATGACCAAGGAATGTAAACTAGAATTCTTCAGCTCTAAAATAGGATGATAATAACACCTTTCTCTCAGGGTTATTGTGACGATAAAATGAGATAATATTAATAAAGAGCTTTGTAAACTTTAAAGTGCTATATTAAACGTAGCTTTTATGATTATTTATTAGATTTACTCACAGTATATTGATGTTTATCATCATCCCTCTAATTTTTGCTCTCTAAAATTGGCATGACATAGATTGTCAAGACATCTAGTTTGCCCCTTTGCAGCTTTCATTAATCTTTGAGGTCCTTACCACAGTTGATTTTTTTAAAGTATGTACTGATAACTTTAACATTGAACTGAGCCACCATGGTGCAAGGAACCTCCACCAAATATCTAGGCTTACTACTGCTCCCAAATTTAGAATGTGATAGATTTTGTAACTTTAAATGAGCATTCTCCCTTTGGGCTTGAAATATCTGTCTGATTAGAGTCAAAGAGTAGTCCTAAGCAAGACTATCATGTGTGACATAGAAATAAAGACAGAGAGATAGAAAGGAAAGTTTTCAAGGAATCAAAAAGTTGTTGTTTTTTCCTTTTTAAACTAATTTCAGATTTTCCTGCCTAAAGGATATCAGATGAATTTGCTAGAGCCCCAAACTGTGAGGTGGGAGAAGCACTATTTTTGTTTCCTAAAAAATTAGGTGGGCTGAAGACTGAAGGCAAGAAGTGAAAACTTGGTAACCTTTCCCATTTCATGTCAAGCAGTTAACTGTACCTTTAATTTACTGTTCTTGGTCTCTACAAGGATAGGACACATTCCATGTAATAGTAACTCACTTTTATACTTTTAATGTTTACAATTAACTTCCCTCACCAAAAAACTGTGAGAACAAGTAACTTAATGGGTCTGTAATGTCAGTGTTTGTGAGAAGCAATTAAGTGGTACAGTGGGTAAAGTGCCAGACCTAGAGTTAGAAAGACTCATCTTCCTGAATTCAAATGTGGCTTCAGACACTAACTAGTAGTACTATCCTGAGCAAGTCATTTAACCCTGTTTGCTTCAGTTACTCATCTGTAAAATGAGCTGGAGAGGAAATGGCAACACCACTCCAGTATCTTTGCCAAGAAAAACCCAAAGGGACTCATGAAGAGTAGGACATGACTGAATTAACCAAACAACAAGTCTCACTATTTGTGCTCCCTCCAGTGATGAAGAACACATCTCATCCAAGCCCTCTCGTTGTTGTTCATTCTTTATTCTCAAATAGCACCAATGACAAGGGTGATGTCTTGACTTCCAAATAAATTAGAAAGTCAACAGCCTCATTCTCTCCTACGGAGTCATTGATGTCTAAGGGCAGGATAAAAGTCAAAAGAACTGGCAGTGACCCGGGTTGTGATGGGTGGTCTTGGACTTTCTAAATTAAGGTCTTTCCCAGGTCTCAGTTTATCTGAGGCAATGCCCATTCAATGAGAGCTAATCATTTGGTTTTAAAGGTTTAATTAACCTTTGAATAGCTCCATTTGAACCACTATGGACTTCTTTTTTTTTTTTTTTTAATTTTTTATTTAATAATTACATTATATTGACACTCGTTTCTGTTCCGATTTTTTTCCCCCTCCCTCCCTCCACCCCCTCCCCTAGATGGCAAGCAGTCCTTTATATGTTGGATATGTTGCAGTATATCCTAGATACAATATATGTTTGCAGAACCGAAAAGTTCTCTTGTTGCGTAGGGAGAATTGGATTCAGAAGGTATAAATAATCCGGGAAGAAAAACAAAAATGCAGATAGTTTACATTCGTTTCCCAGTGTTCTTTCTTTGGGTGTAGCTGCTTTTGTCCGTCATTTATCAATTGAAACTCAGGTCTCTTTGTCAGAGAAATCCACTTCCATCAAAATATGTCCTCATACAATATCGTTGTCGAAGTGTATAATGATCTCCTGGTTCTGCTCATTTCACTTAGCATCAGTTCATGTAAGTCTCGCCAGTCCTCTCTGTATTCATCCTGCTGGTCATTTCTTACAGAACAATAATATTCCATAACATTCATATACCACAATTTACCCAGCCATTCTCCAATTGATGGGCATCCATTCATTTTCCAGTTTCTAGCCACTACAAACAGGGCTGCTACAAACATTTTGGCACATACAGGTCCCTTTCCCTTCTTTAGTATTTCTTTGGGATATAAGCCCAATAGAAACACTGCTGGATCAAAGGGTATGCACGATTTGATAATTTTTTGGGCATAATTCCAGATTGCTCTCCAGAATGGTTGGATTCGTTCACAACTCCACCAACAATGCATTAGTGTCCCAGTTTTCCCGCATCCCCTCCAACATTCATCATTATTTTTTCCTGTCATCTTAGCCAATCTGACAGGTGTGTAGTGGTATCTCAGAGTTGTCTTAATTTGCATTTCTCTGATCAATAATGATTTGGAACACTCTTTCATATGAGTGGTAATAGTTTCAATCTCATCCTCTGAAAATTGTCTGTTCATATCCTTTGACCATTTATCAATTGGAGAATGGCTTGATTTCTTATAAATTTGAGTCAGTTCTCTATATATTTTGGAAATGAGGCCTTTATCAGAACCTTTAACTGTGAAAATGTTTTCCCAGTTTGTTGCTTCCCTTCTAATCTTGTTTGCATTAGTTTTATTTGTACAAAAGCTTTTTAATTTGATGTAATCGAAATTTTCTATTCTGTGATCAGTAATGGTCTCTAGTTCATCTTTGGTCACAAATTTCTTTCTCCTCCACAAGTCTGAGAGATAAACTATTCTGTGTTCCTCTAATTTATTTATAGTCTCGTTCTTTATGCCTAGGTCATAGACCCATTTTGATCTTATCTTGGTATATGGTGTTAAGTGTGGGTCCATGCCTAATTTCTGCCATACTAATTTCCAATTATCCCAGCAGTTTTTATCAAATAATGAATTCTTTTCCCAGAAGTTAGGGGCTTTGGGTTTGTCAAACACTAGATTGCTATAATTGACTATTCTGTCTTGTGAGCCTAGCCTTTTCCACTGATCCACTAATCTATTTCTTAGCCAATACCAAATGGTTTTGGTGACTGCTGCTTTATAATATAATTTTAGATCAGGTACAGCTAGGCCACCTTCATTTGATTTTTTTTTCATTAATTCCCTTGAGATTCTCGACTTTTTATTGTTCCATATGAATTTTGTTGTTATTTTTTCTAGATCAATAAAATATTTTCTTGGAAGTCTGATTGGTATAGCACTAAATAAATAGATTAGTTTAGGGAGTATTGTCATCTTTATTATGTTCGCTCGGCCGATCCAAGAGCACTTAATATTTTTCCAATTATTTAAGTCTGACTTTATTTGTGTGGAGACTTTTTTATAATTTTGCTCATATAATTCCTGACTTTCCTTTGGTAGATAGATTCCCAAATATTTTATGGTATCAACAGTTATTCTGAATGGAATTTCTCTTTGTATCTCTTGCTGTTGGGTTTTGTTGGTGATGTATAAAAATGCTGAGGATTTATGGGGATTTATTTTGTAGCCAGCTACTTTGCTAAAATTATGAATTATTTCCAATAGCTTTTTGGTAGAATCTCTGGGGTTCTCTAGGTATACCATCATATCATCTGCAAAGAGTGATAGTTTGGTTTCCTCATTGCCTACTCTAATTCCTTTTATATCTTTCTCGACTCTTATTGCTGAGGCTAGTGTTTCTAATACGATATTAAATAATAATGGTGATAGTGGACAACCTTGCTTCACTCCAGATCTTACTGGGAAAGGTTCCAGTTTTTCCCCATTGCATATGATGCTTACTGATGGTTTTAAATATATGCTCCTGACTATTTTAAGGAAAAGTCCATTTATTCCTATGCTCTCAAGTGTTTTTATTAGGAATGGATGTTGGATTTTATCAAATGCTTTTTCTGCATCTATTGAGATGATCATGTGGTTTTTGTTTGTTTGGTTATTGATATAGTCAATTATGCTAATAGTTTTCCTAATATTGAACCAGCCCTGCATTCCTGGTATAAATCCTACTTGGTCATAGTGTATTATCCTGGTGACAATTTTCTGTAATCTTTTTGCTAATATTTTATTTAAGATTTTAGCATCAATATTCATTAGGGAGATTGGTCTATAATTTTCTTTCTCTGTTTTCAGCCTACCTGGTTTAGGTATCAGTACCATATCTGTGTCATAAAAGGAGTTTGGTAGGACTCCTTCAATCCCTATTTTTTCAAATAGTTTATATAACATTGGAGTTAATTGTTCTTTAAATGTTTGGTAGAATTCACATGTAAATCCATCTGGTCCTGGGGATTTTTTCTTAGGGAGTTGATTGATAGTTTGTTCTATTTCTTTTTCTGAGATGGGACTGTTTAGGATATTTACTTCTTCCTCTGTTAGTTTGGGCAAGCTGTATTTTTGGAGGTATTTTTCTATTTCATTTGAGTTGTCGAATTTATTGGCATAAAGTTGGGCAAAGTAACTCCTAATTATTGCTCTAATTTCCTCTTCGTTAGTGGTGAGTTCTCCCTTTTCATTTTTAAGACTAACAATTTGATTTTCCTCTTTCCTTTTTTTAATCAGATTTACTAAGGGTTTGTCTATTTTGTTGGTTTTTTCATAGAACCAACTCTTAGTTTTATTAATCAATTCAATAGTTTTTTTACTTTCAATTTTATTGATCTCACCTTTTACTTTTAGAATTTCAAGTTTAGTGTTTGACTGGGGGTTTTTAATTTGTTCCTTTTCTAGCATTTTTAATTGCAAACCCAATTCATTGACCTTCTCTTTCTCTATTTTATACAAATAGGCCTCTAGAGATATGAAATTTCCCCTTATTACCGCTTTGGCTGCATCCCATACATTTTGGTATGATGTCTCATTATTATCGTTTTCTTGGGTGAAGTTATTAATTATGTCTATGATTTGCTGTTTCACCCAATCATTCTTTAGTATGAGATTATTTAGTTTCCAATTATTTTTTGGTCTACTTCCCCCTGCTTTTTTGTTGAATGTAATTTTCATTGCATCGTGGTCTGAAAAGGATGCATTTACTATTTCTGCCTTACTACATTTGAGTTTGAGGTTTTTATGTCCTAATATATGGTCAATTTTTGTATAGGTTCCATGAACTGCTGAAAAGAAAGTGTATTCCTTTCTGTCTCCATTACATTTTCTCCAGAGATCTATCATATCTAACTTTTCTAGTATTCTATTTACCTCTTTGACTTCTTTCTTACTTATTTTTTGGTTTGATTTATCTAATTCTGAGAGTGCAAGGTTAAGATCTCCCACTATTATAGTTTTACTGTCTATTTCTTCTTGCAGCTCTCTTAGTTTCTCTTTTAAGAATTTAGATGCTACCCCACTTGGTGCATATATGTTTAATATAGATAGTGCTTCATTATCCATGCTACCCTTTAGCAAGATATAGTGCCCTTCCTTATCTCTTTTAATTAGGTCAATTTTTGCTTTAGCTTGATCTGAGATCAGGATGGCTACCCCTGCTTTTTTGACTTCACCTGAAGCATAGTAGATTTTGCTCCAACCTTTTACCTTTAACCTGCATGTATCTCCCCGCTTCAGGTGTGTTTCCTGTAAACAACATATTGTAGGATTCTGGCTTTTAATCCATTCTGCTAACCGCTTCCTCTTTATGGGGGAGTTTACCCCGTTCACGTTTATGGTTAGAATGACCAATTCTGTATTACTTGCCATCTTGTTAACCCCGGTTTATGCTTTCCTCCCTTCTTTCCCCTTTCCCCCCCTTCCAAGTATTAAGCTTGTGAGCACCCCTTGCTTCTCACAGCCCTCCCTTTTTAGTGTCCCTCCCCCCGCCTTAGAGTTCCTCCCCCTATCTTACCCCTTTCCCTCCCAGTTCCCGTATTCCCTTCCGCTTAGCTTATTCCTTCCCTTTCCACTTTTCCCTTCTCACTTTTCAATGAGATGGGAGAAGTTTCACCATAGATTGAATATGTCTTAAGATTTTTCACTTACAGCCAATTCTGAAGGCAGTAAGATACCCACTATATTCATCCCCCTCCATTCTTTCTCTCAGATATAATAGGTTTCCTTGCCTCTTCATGAGATGTACTACCCCCACTTTACCCTTTTTCTGGTACAATGTCCTTTCCACATCAATTTCTAGAACAAGGTATACATGTATTCTTTATACATCTATATAGTCAAAATATAGTTCCCAAGATTAATCTTTACCTTTTTAGATTTCTCTTGAGTTCTATATTTGTAGATCAAACTTTTTGTTAAGTTCTGGCTTTTTCATCAGAAATAGATGAAATTCGCTTACTTCGTTGAATGTCCATCTTCTTCCCTGGAAAAAGATGCTCATTCTCGCTGGGTAAGTTATTTTTGGTTGCATACCAAGTTCCTTAGCCTTTCGGAATATCATATTCCAGGCCCTTCGATCTTTTAATGTGGATGCTGCCAGATCCTGGGTGATCCTTATTGTGGCTCCTTGATACTTGAATTGGGTTTTTCTAGCCGCTTGCAATATTTTTTCTTTCATCTGAGGGTTCTGGCATTTGGCCACTATATTCCTTGGTGTTTTGATTTTAGGATCCCTTTCAGTGGGTGATCGATGAATCCTTTCAATGTTTATTTTTTCCTCTGTTCCTATGACTTCTGGGCAGTTCTCTTTGATAATTTCCTGGAAGACAGTGTCCAGGCTCTTTTTTTCATCATGTTTTTCTGGGAGTCCAATGATTCTCAGATTGTCTCTCCTGGATCTGTTTTCCAGGTCTGTTGTCTTCCCCAGAAGGTATTTCACATTTTTCTCCATTGTTTGATTTTTTTGGATTTGCTTGACTGATTCTTCTTGTCTCCTCGAGTCATTCAATTCCACTTGTTCAATTCTGATTTTCAGTGAAGTATTCTCTTCACTCACTTTTTTAAAATCTTTCTCTAATTGTCCCATTGAGTTCTTTTGTTCTGTGGAATTTTTTTCCATTTCGCCAATTTTGTTCTTTAGAGAGCTGTTTTCTGTTTCCAGTTCACTAATCCTATTTTTCAAGGATTTTACTTCTTTATCCACTCTCTCTTTAACTTTCTCCAGGCTCTTTTGCCAAGCCTCCCTCTCCTTTTCCCAAGCCTCACTCTGCTTTCCCCATTTTTCTTCTAGCTCCCTTGTGAGAGCCTTTTTAATCACTTCTATGAGGTTCATCTGTGCTGAGGAACAGACAATCTCCTCCTTTGGGGAATCACCTGGGGACTGCCTGTTTTTAGTCTCCTCAGGATTTAGAGTCTGCTCTCTATCTGTGTAGAAGCTGTCAAGGGTTAAAGTCCTCTTCAGCTTCTTGCTCATTCTGTCTATTAATCAGGACAAACTACCAAAGAAAAACAGAAAAAACTGGAGTCTTTCTTTGGGGGGGGGGCTGGGTGTGTTATCGAGCTTCCTCTACAGACTGTGGGGGCAGCAGTGAGGCACTAGCAGGACTGTGCTGCGCCTGCGCTCTGAGATCCCAGAGCGTGCTGAGTCACTGAGGGGGGGGAAGGAGGGGGCGGCCAGGTCCTGAGAGACTCCAGCTGTTTGGGGTTGTATTCTTCAGCCCCGGCGTTTTTAGCTTCTCTGCTGGGCTGTTGACTTGCTGCCGGAGGAAAGTATCCAAACCTGTAGCGAAGCTCTCCCCGCAGAAACGGCTACGATCACTCTCCACCCCCTCTCCAGTCTGCTCCTGTGCCCTCACTGCCGCTGCCCGCCGCCTGCGCCCGATCTAAAACCGCCCCAGCCCTCCAGTAAAGACAGACCTTTCTTGGCGGATCTCAAGGATGGCTTCTCTTGGTAACTATTTGTGGGTTTTTTTCAGTCAAGCATTGATTCAGAGGCTTGTAATGAAGTGGATAGTGAGAGAAAGCGCGGAGCTTATGCAACTGTGAGCCTCCTCTCCGCCATCTTAACCGGAAGTCCACTATGGACTTCTTAAAAATATGTTTTTCCCTCAGAGCTTTATTTAAAGATATACACACATACATATACATGCACATACATACATACAGATAGGCTCTGGGTAATCTATTTCAAGATATCACTAATAAAAACTGCACAGGACAAAAATAAGCTGTCCTAACTTCATAAAATAATAAATGTTCTCTTAGGGAGACAGTAAAACTATCATTATGTTCATTTCATAGATAAAGAAATTGAAACCCAAAGAGGTTGAGAGTCTTGCCCAAGATGAAATGACTAATTGGTATATGTAAAAGCCAGAATGTAAACTAAGATATCTTGGCCCTAAGTCCAATGGTCTTTCCTTTATACAGTAGTTCTCAAAATTTTGGTCTCAGGGATGCTTTAAATTCTTTTAAAAACTACTGAGGTTTACAAAGAGCTTTTGTTTATGTGGGTTATATCTTTTGATATTTGCCCATATTTTAATTGATAATTTAAAAATTAAAACCACTAACATTTTATAATATTTATTCATTTAATGATAGTGATAAATATCATGTTAACATAATTAACATCTTATGAAAATTAGCTGTATTTTGCAAAGCTAAAAAGTAGTAAGAGTAATACACATTTACATGCATATATATATGCACATATATGTGTATATGTAATGTTTGACTTAATAAAAGATAGTCAAATTATCTTATCTATTTTTGCATTCAATATGTGATGATATGTTTTAGGTGAAGAAAACCTGGTCTCAGATATATGTGTGACAGGGAGGAATATTTTAATAAGTAAATATTATCTTGCATTATTATGGAAATAATTTGACTTGATGGACTACCCTGAAAGGGTCGCAGAGACCTCCAGGGATCTTTTTACCACATCTTGAGAAGCTCTACTCTAAGTCATGCTTCTACCTTCCAAAAATTATGTGCAGTTTCAAAGTAGAATGGATAAGTGTATATTAAAGGAAAAACATAATCATTTCTTTTTTTTTCTCCTCCATGTATGTGGTATGATGGAAGTAATGGAGAACAAGAGGAAATGTTTAGATTGACAGAAAAATATGTCATAAATATTGCAGATACTTATTAATTCCATAAGGATAATATTATCCTGGGAAAAGTCATTTTGATTGATTCTTTTAAAAGTGGCTTAACATAATGTATTTATGTACTTTAAAATGTGTAAACTTTCTGATAAATTAATTTAAATTACCCAGCATATATGGCATTAAACATTTTGTCATTAGTGTAGTTTAGAATTTAATATTCCAACCTGCATCCCTAACATATTAGTTTTCTTGAAGAGGGAAAAAAATGAGAACATCCCAAAATCAGGGTGGAGTATAGTTATATCAATGGGTTTCATTATCTTTAATGAAGAAACATGAACCGCCTCAGTAGTACTATGAGATTTATTCTCCTTCTCTCCATTCTAAAGACCTTTCCTTGCAATTGCTCTAAAGATTATCTCCCTAGCATACTGACAAGTTTAATGCATTAAACAATGAAGCAGGCATCTAGATTGCACATTGAGATTTCCTTTGTAGATTCATGATTAGAAGAGATAAATGAAGAAAGCTGATTTTAAAACACAAATAAGATATCTGCCTATTATTACTACATATAATGTGTTTCCTAGGAAAAAATGTTTTTCTAGTCACCCTGAAAGGACAAAGGTTTCTTTCAATTTTTAAAACAACCTTGCTATTATTACATCAATGTAATTTTGTGAGGATTAAAAAGCATTTGGTTATCTTGTAAACCAATGAATGTAGTAAAGTTGTATTAGTCAGAAAATAAACATGAAGTTACATGCAATTGCTTTTACCAATGGCCTCAATAGAAAATATGGTTTTAGGTATTAAATTCATAACTATTAATAACCTCTCTTTTTCTCAAATAATTTATTAAATGAATATAATGGAACTCTGGACAATGTAATATTCTTCTGGAAGTATTTTAGCTCAAAAAGTATGGGGAAAACCTATTTCCTGATCATCCACTGATAACTGTGCAATTATTTAACATATTAATATAAATATCTGTAATTATATATGCAAAACAATTTACATAATGCATAATACGTGTGATATATTAAAATTATATGATTATCATTAATAATATAATAATTATTTAATAACTTTGCACCTTAGGCTTTCAAATTTGAACAGTCAAAAATTCTTAAAGGCCACAACAACTGTTTTGGGTTCTGTTAGCAACTAAAGATGGTTACATACTAGTAAGTGGCAGTGAATCAGAGCACAGACTTCAATCAGGTTATGGTGACTTAGGAAAATTCATTGGCAGCTATAATAAGAGTAGCCTAATGTTGGCCATTCCGATTTTCTTTATCTAATGCTATTTATTATGTGTAAGACATGTTTTCTGTTATATCCAAATGCATTAAATAGATTGCCACTCACTTGCTCACAATCCATAATAGTTCATTTTGTCATAATCTATCATCTTCTATAGTATATAAGAAAATAATCACAACACTTTATTAATTGTTTGAAGATCCTTGTAACTCCATTTTATGAATGGTGATAATGAGTTGCAAATCATAAAGTAGATTTTTACAAGTAGATATTACAAGACATATCTACAGTAGAGAGAATTAAGTTAGTTATACAGGTGTAGTATAGACAGTCAACAAGCATTCATTAGTGTGTCAGGCACCATGTGTCTACCAGGGGTCCTCAAACTATGGCCTGTGGGCCAGATGCAGCAGCTGAGGACGTTTTTCCCCCTCATCCAGGGCTATGAAGTTTCTTTATTTAAAGGCCCACAAAACAAAGTTTTTGTTTTTACTATAGTCCGGCCCTCCAACAGTCTGAGGGACAGTGAACCGGCCCCCTATTTAAAAAGTTTGGGGACCCCTGCCAAATGTTCATGTTGACATCACATGCATATATGTACAAATTGTTTATTAATGAATATACATGCATACACATTATATATATATATGTGTGTACATGTATATGTTATACCTACATGTTGATATAATATGTTTGTATTTATATATCATATCCCATGGGCAGATGTCATTCAGCCATTTCAGTCCAACTATTCCTGACCCCAATTTGGGATTTTCTTGGCAAAGATTTTATACTACTTAGCCATTCCCCCCCCCCCCGATCTTTTACAGAAGAGGAAACTGAAGCAGAGTTATTTGATTTGCCCAGTATCACACAGCTGCTGAGTTTCTGAAATTAAACTTGAACTTGGATATTCCTGACCCAGTCCCAGAATTCTATACATTATGCTGCTTAGCTTTCCCTGTTGTAGAGAACTGAGTATGTAATCAAGAAGACCTGAATTTAAATCCTTTCTCTGTTTTTTTCCCTTACTTCTGTCACCATGAGCAAGTCACTTATGTTAAGCCTCAAGCAATTAATTATCCCTTCTCTAATATACTATAAACAATGAAATCTCATATATCAATGATGTGTTAATAATGAGGATTTGAATGAGTTTTGGGGAATGTGGGGTTTTTTGGTCTTCTACTTTGTAAGTCATTTAAAATAATATTTACTATATCAGGACTAGTTTAAGTATAACTCTTCCAAAAGATATCAGGGTAGAAAGAGTTAGGAGTGGACTAAATATCCTCTGAGATTTTAATTATAGGTTATTTGAATTGAATCTCTCTATAATTGAATCATTCTTAATCCAATCTATAGTTATCTGAAAATTTTGAAATAACTTTTTTTGATGATATATATATATATCCATATATATATATATATATCCATATATATATATATACATACATTCATACATATATTGCTATCCTTATAGTCAGGAAATTATTTTTTATCTGTACATAGATATTTTTATCTCTATTTTTTATTATAGCTTTTTATTTACAAGACACATGCATGCATAATTTTTCAGCATTCACTCTTGCAAAACCTTCCTTTCCAACTTTTCCTCTCTTTCCCCCCACCCCCTCCCCTAGATGGCAGGTAGACCAATACATGTTAGATATGTTAAAGTATATGTTAAATGCAATATATATATATACATACATATTTATACAGTTATCTTGCTACTCAAGAAAAATCGGATTTAGAAATAAGGTAAAAATAATCTGAGAAGGAAAATAAAAATGCAAGAGGATAATAACAGAAAGAGTGGAAATGCTATGTTGTGGTCCACACTCATTTCCCATAGTTCTTTTGCTGGGTGTAGCTGGTTCTGTTCATTACTGAACAATTGGAACTTATTTGGATCCTCTCATTGTTGAAGAGAGCCACGTCCATCAGAATTGATCATCATATAGTATCGTTGTTGAAGTATATAATGATCTCCTTCTGCTAATTACACTCAGCATCAGTTCATATTAGTCTCTTCAGGCCTTTCTAAAATCATCCTGTTGGTCATTCCTTACAGAACAATAATATTCCATAACATTCATATACCACAATTTACCCAGCCATTCTCCAATTGATGGGCATCCATTCATTTTCCAGTTTCTATCCACTACAAAGAGGACTGCCACAAACATTTTTGCATACACAGGTCCCTTTCCCTTCTTTAAGATCTCTTTGGGATATAAGCCCAGTAGTAGCACTGCTGGATCAAAGAATACGCACAGTTTGATAAGTTTTTGAGCATAGTTCCAAATTGCTCTCCAGAATGGCTGGATGTATTCACAATTCCACCAACAATGTATCGGTGTCCCAGTTTTCCCATATCCCCTCCAACATTCATTATTTTTTCCTGTCATCCTGGCCAATCTGAGAGGTGTATAGTGGTATCTCAGAGTTGTCTTAATTTGCATTTCTCTGATCAATAATGATTTGGAGGACCTTTTCATATGGCTAGAAAGTTTCAATTACTTCATATGAAAATTATCTGTTCATATGCTTTGATCATTTATCAATTAGAGAATGGCTTGATTTCTTATAAATTAGAATCAATTCTCTATATATTTTGGAAATGAGGCCTTTATCAGAACCTTAGTCAGGAAATTCTTAATGACAGACAGCTAACTTAAATGTGTCTTGCTAAAATTCCCTTTGGCCTTATTCTTAGTGAAATTTGAGAGAGGCAATTCACCACCATCTGAACAATATTGGTTTACCTACTTAAAGACTGTTAAGTCCCAATCCCTCTATTATCAGCAGCCTTTTATTCTGTAGATGTACCTAAGGTTCACAGGGAATCCATAAACCTATTAGGAAAAAAAATAATTCATTTTCTCTTTCTGCTACAACATTAATTAGACTCTTATGAATGAGTAAATGGTATGTTAACTATCAAATTACAGGATACAATTATATGGTGGCTTGCTTGTACATCTTGTGACAGAATAAACACATTCAACATGTATTAAGTGCCTACCATGTATACTCAATTCTGATAGAGATATAAAGGTTCCTTGCAATTTAATAATAAAATGAAGACTGAGAGATGCTGAATGTCCTGTCTAAGGCTATTCATCCAGTCAACAAAAGTGCTAAACCCTGAACACAAGTAATCAGAACTTTGTCCACTATGTTTTCCAGCAAGGGAGTGATTGTGAATATAATGTTATAAGATTAGTCTGTTAGTATGCAGGATAAATTATGGGGAAGACTGGAGGCAACCTAGTAAGTACTTAGGTTGGTAGCACTAGAAATACTGAGGAAGTTTGAGAATCTGGTGAACATAGTCAAAGAAGAATCAATGAGAATCTGTGAATCATTGAAAATAAGAAGCAGGAAAGATGATCCCTGGGTGTCCTGACTAGGATATTGGGGGTGAATGGAGAAGTTGAAGAGTGAAGAACTTGAGTCTGGGAGGGGGTGGTAAAGAGGATTACTTTGGGTGGCTTTGGGAGTAGATTTCATTATTAATGAGTAGAGTGAATATAAATCCAGTGGGGACAGCATTTCAGTTTAATGAAGAGGTCAGTTGGGGGACTTGGAATGGTTCAAAGTTGTTTCAGGAAAATTAAATGTTCTACAATGTCTCTGAACAGAAGGCAAAGCCAGAAGATCCATTCAGCCACTGAGAATTTCGCACTCAGGCTGTCAGCCTCCCAACACTGTTTACACAAACATATCCACCTCTCTAGGAATAAAGGTTTCCTAATTCTACTAAAAAGTAAACAAACACAAACCTTTCAGTTCTAGATATGTGATTAGAAAAGATTAATCACAATCTCCTGCCTTCATTTTTCAGTTGGGACTGAACTTTCAAAGCATATGAGCAAAATCGTCTCCCATAAAAGATAATTTCATTTGCCAAAATGAAACTACTCTCCATTATTAATGCTGTAATGAAACGGCCTGAAATATGAATCCATGGTCTTAACAGAAAGGATGCCCATGTTCCCTTCTCTAGGAGTTAGTTCTCTAAACAATTACACCCAAGGAAAGAGCTTTATGGTTTATTTTCTTCATTGGCCAGCTGAGCTGTGTAGCTGTCAGACTTCCCGGCCCTCCCTCCAGTGACATCCGCATTGACAACATGTTATACTCCACATTGATTTTACAGTTAAGGAGCTGATTGTGATATATAGGGATTTTAAGAATTCAGCTGAGAGGCTGACTTTTGCCTTTTATCATTCCATTAAAATTTTATAACCATCTCTTTCATGTCATTTCATCCATGAATTCTTACTTTAGAAAGTGATAGCTACTGCTGTGAGCATAACTTTTCTCATGTTCAGAGCTTTTTATTGTATTAGCAAACTACCCCAATTATAGTTATTACTCATGTTTTACATAATTGTGGTGACCCTTTCAACCATGCAGTAGCATGCTAGTTGATTTGTATATATAGAATTAGATGATTCGGCTTGTCATTTAAAAAACCAGTAAATTGAAATAAGGTTGGGAAGCCAGTCTTTAACACTTTCTTATCCAGAGGGGCTAATTAGGACACCACTCAGAGATTTCCTTCTGAACTGCATGAGTTTAAGGACTGCAACAAGAGGAGAATGAACATTCAGCTAGGCAGGGAAGCTAATAAAATATAAGATGGTTTGGAAGGGAAGGTGAATTGCAAAATTGAAAATGAGCATCTCTTCCTTAGATAAGAGATCATTTTAAAGGAAAGATTGTACTTTATATGGGTATGAAGTGCAAGTTCATTTTGTTATTGTGGATGCTTCCCTAATAATGCTAGTATCTTATTCAAAAGAAATAAAAGGCTTCCCTGTACCATAAGGGAGAACAAACTACCTGATTGCTGATTCTTTTCCCTGAACAAAACTCATTGTTTGATAACTCATAGACAAGGAATAATCTGTCAAAACACTGATATAACACTTATTAGAAAATACAGATCTTTTACTATCCTTTCTTTCTCTTTCTCTTCCTTCTTTCTCTTCCCTTTATTTCCTTCCTTCCTTCCTTCTTTCCTCTCTTCCTGCCTGCTTTTCTTCCTTCATTTCTTCCTCCTTCTTCTTTTTCTTCTCTTTGATTTTGCCAATCTAAAATCTCAGAGGATTTTGATTTTTGCAAAAAAAAATAATTATACCTTTCAGGAGTTTTAACTGATAGTACATGAAAACATTCTAATATAAATAATAGGTTTGAAGAAAAAAATTACCACTGTAATGAAATAATTGCTCTCAACCAGATAACAAAAGAAAAAGAAAAGAAAAATGTCATAGAAACTAGGAATTTTCTCAAAAGAAATTAAGCAAAAGATGAGAACTCAAGCTTAGACCTATCTCTGAACCTCATTATTATCCTATGTAAAATGGAGGGAAAGTGAATAGGAATTCTGTAGCCCCTGTCTATAATCCTATGACCTTCATCCACATTAGGGCCATTGTATTTTTATTTCCTCAAATAGACTGTACTTCCCAAACGGCCAAAAATGTCTTGTTTCCAGGGCTAGTGCCTTAAAGAAGTATTTCTCTAAAAAAGAAGGCCTGAATGACAATTACCACTTCAGTGACCAATGGACACATGTGCTATAGTTACCACTTTGTACAATTCTGCTGGTGCTAAGATACCCCCACCACATAATGCAGTCACAGAATTTAGGCATTTATGATTGCATTTTAAGATTGAAACTCTAGATATTGGAAACCAAAGACCAAAAAAAAGTCAAAAAAAGGAAAAAAAAAGAATCAAAGCTGTTTTAAACAATTACTAAATCCAAGTATATCTTTTTTTTAAATAAAGATTTTCAATAAAATCTAATGTTCACAGAAAAATCTCATAAATGTCAAAATTGCTGTGGGCAGAAAAGGGGGATATAGTATTTTCTTGATCTGTTGTAGCAATTTATAGATTTCAGGACGTGGTTTATAAGAATGCTAAATGTTCTGGAATTACAGCTGTTACTGATCAGTGATTGAGCCAGATTTGTGTTATTGCACCATGTTCTTGCTTGTACCTAGAGAGCAGTAAAGCCTCAATATAATAAAAAGCACCTGCATTTTAAATGAAATTTCAATTGAAAAACTTAACAGCCCTTCAAATTGCAGAATTTAACGCAGCCCAGTAAAGCTTAAATAACACTTTGCCTCCGCAGGCTGAGGGGTTTGCATTCAAGGTGACTTGATTGTGTCGCATGGTGAAATTATTTACAATTAAGGAATTTCTCTGGAGGGCTGCAGAGTATTTGCTGTTCCACAGTACCTATGCAGGCATATGGTGGGCCTTTTTCAGTATTCATGGAGCCTCCTGAACCTTTATGATAATTGAATCAGTTAGAGTGCTGAGTGGAGCAAGCATAAAACCTGTTAACCTAAAGGTCAGCTCTGTGCATTGTTTATTTATCAGTAGGTGAAAGAGCTAAATCGGCAGCTTCTGTCACAGTCACAGTAAAAAATCACCTATAATATTAACAGGGAGTAGATAAATTGCAAAACATGGATTAGAATGATAAACAGAATGAGGTAAAATATGGAATATATAATGAGAGATGCAGAAAGACTTTACTGGGCTGTAAAATATGCAGGTTGGTTATGACAATGTTATTGGTTATAATTAGTCACTAGTGCTCTAGAAAAATGTCAACAAAAGCTAGAACTTCAATTCTAAATGGGCTTCGTACACATTTCCGTTCCTGTGTAATAATGTCCTAAAGGATAGTTTCATGACATCAGAGAGTGTTTTCTAAAATTACCTCTGATAGATTTTGGTCTCAAAACAAATTTCAATTTACTTTCTAGAGAAAAATATATTTTAAAGGTTGCTAAATGTTTTTTATCCTACTGGAGGAAAAGAAAAAAAGTCTTAAGCTTGTCTAGATCACTTACATTTCTTTCTCCTTTACAGAACCGGGACCTATCGACCCTCCATTTCTTTTGGATGTGAAGTCAAGAACAATGACTCTCAAGTGGCAGCATCCTTCAAGACCCAATGGTATTATCATCCATTATAACATTTACAAAAATGGCCATCTTCATTCAGTGCTTCCAGGAAAGGTCTCTAACAGCACGGTGCTTCACTTACGCCCCAATACTACCTACTATTTTCAGGTAGAAGGATGTACTTCAAAAGGATGTTCCCTTTCACCTGAGACCCGGGCTGTATGGACTCTTCCAGATGCTCCAGAAGGTATCCCAGACCCAGAACTGTATTCTGATACACCAACATCGGTACTTATTTCTTGGAAACCTCCCCTTTACCCCAATGGTCTAGTGGAGAATTTCACTATTGAGAGAAGGTCCAAGAGAATGGAACAAGTAGCCACACTGGTGACACTCCCAGGGAATCATTCCATGAAGTTTATTGATCAATCTGCTACTCTTAGCCCATGGACAAGATATGAGTACCGAATATTAATGAGCACATTGAATGGAGGCACAAACAGCAGTGCTTGGGTAGAAGTTACCACGAGACCATCACGACCTGCTGGGGTACAGCCACCTGAAGTGCTGGTCTTAGGACCAGATATGGCCAAGGTATGAGAATTGTTGCATTTTCCCCCTTTGCAGACTTACCTTTGATTGACTCTGTGTGGAACAGAGCCATCTACTGGCAAAACTAGCATCTCTACTGCCTTAGGCATTAGCTGAAGAAGGTAACATTCTGGCCAGTGGCCCAAACCATTTTGAATTCAGCGTCAGTTTTTCATCTGTTCCTGTATCCCCTTAATTATATTGTTGAGATGCTTCCATTTTCCTCACACACCTGAAATGCTTTGAATGTCACAATGGGATGCTTAGCTTAACCACCACGTCAGAATTAAATAGATCAAAAAATGAGAAGAGTTGGGAAAATAGTAAGGACTGGATTAGTATGCTAACAGAAGGTCCAAGTTACCAATATTCTATTTAAAAAATGATCAAAAGAGCAAAATGATTGGCAAATGAAGTAAAAATAGCATATTACAGGTCTATCTAGGAAGTCTTCAATTATTCACAACATTCATCTGGGAATGAGCTCTAGAGGACAAGATAACTACCATTGTTTTGGCTTGCATACAAACTTCATTCAAGGGAAATTAGTGTAACCAAACAGGAGGGAGTTTTGTAGCTTAGAAGCCTCTTTTGTGTAAATACACACATGCTTCCATGGATTCAGTCTTGTACTAATGCCAAAAGCATTGGTACAGTAGCTTCAGTAGCTTGCTCACCAGAGCACAAAACAAAGGCCATTTGCATAAAAGCAAAGTTCATCTGTTAAAATTATTATTTGGGTTTCTATTGTGTTGATGCCCTTCCTTCTGCCCCATGCCTCCTCATTAGGGAAACCATAAAAGATGTTCAAAAATATAGAGTTAGAAGAAATGAATTTAAACTATAAAAACTATGCTTCCCTCCCCCCTTTTTCATTAATTAGCTTCAATGTGAGAGAGACTGAACCATGCATTTTTAGTATTAGAAACATGAAAAACCTATAGAATTTTATCATGTTTCTATATTTTAAAAGAATTAATTTAAAGATTATCATGAAAATGTTTATTATATACATTTGTCATGATCAATTATTCTTTAAAATTCCTTAGTATATTAAAAGATTTAATCTCCTAAAAATGTATAGGTAATTTTTGGAATTGTTTTCCATTTAAAGGAAAATTAACCTTGAAGTGGTTAATCATTTTGGAATATTTTTTCTTCCTTGGAGGGATTAACAAAAATTTGCTATGTGGCTACTAAAATTTTTGTTAATCTCTATGTAGCAAATCTTCCACCTTCAGAATGGCAAAGCTTCAGAACGAACATTCCCGGGATTCCCTCTTTTTTTAAATTTGAGCAACTAGGCATTGTTTCTCAAGGAAAGTCTGAAAATGGACAAATAATTTTCATTTTTAGTTGAATGATAGCCATTCATGCATGGATCTATCTGGCTCAGCATAGCTGCATGAGGATCAAAGGTAGGCAAAGACAATTTGTCAGACTTATTGTCTTTTCCCATTTCCTTTGATTGCCCCTTCCTACTTTTTACTTCATCCAGTAACAAAATCACACTTACAACCTGTCAACCTGAAATGGAAAAGGTTGTACTAGATGAGGGAGACAGAGAGGGCAAAATATGGATCATTTTTAAAGTTCCAACATAAATTCTAGGCGTTCCCATTAGTCCCCTGGGGCAATGATAACCCCAGGTTAGGAATCTGAAAGTATATATGACTTGGTGCCAGAAATATGTAGAAACTGTGCACTAGCAATGGCTTAAAAAATCTAACTTTTATTAGTGTTCAAATTATTGCAGGAAAATCAAAAGCTATCAAGAGGCAGAGTCAGCAAGAATATTTAATCTCATCCAGAATGTGGTTAGGTATTTTAAAGCAGTTGTTTAATAACATAAGGCTTTCACATTATCAAATTATAAACAGTAGAATATTAAAGATGCACTGAAGTTTTTCAGAAAATGTGACATAGTAGTCAAATGGAGAAATAGTGGCTGATCTATAAGCTTTGAGAAAGACAGCTTAAAGATATTAAAAAGGATATGAATGTCAAGTTGAGAAGGTGGAGGACAGAAGAGAAACTAGTCCTTAATGAAACAGTACAATATCTTTTGTATTTTTAGTCAAAACATTGGAAAGGATATCTTTTCCCATTTGAACCAAAAGTACCTATTCTTATCTCCAGCCTTAGGTGATTTCCTTCTAAGATACAATGGATACCCTGAGATACAGTGTGCCAAAATGCAACTACAATAATCGAAGCTTCTGTGTTCTATGACTGCCATGTGCTCATCTATCTCCTCTATCTGATGGAGAGATTTTGAAACTTGAATCATCATTACCATGTTCAAGTATTCTAGCTAATACCTATAGCTCTAATAAAGCCATAAACTTAAAACTCAGACTGAATTCCCTATGTCTGTTTAAGAAAGATGTATTCGCTGAAGATAAGGTTTGAATATTTCCAGAAACTTAAATGCCAACCTGAAAAAAAAATGATTACTTCTTCTTACTAAAGCATTGGTTTTGCTAGTTCTGTGCTTGCTAACTATTGCCATATTAATCATCAGGGCTATGCGTATGAGGTCACCTCCAAGGACTTCCAAGAATTCTCCTGTTATGGTTTTATTTTCTATGTTCTCTACCCAGAAATTAGGAAAAGGAACACAGCAAAACTTCAACTAATGAAGAACCAAGGATTGACATTATGGGCTTTCTATTTTATTGATAGGAGAGAGATTGCTTAACACTAAAAAGATGGAAGATATTAATTGGCCCATATAGTCAAATTAATTATAAATAACAAAGTTTAATGATATTTCATTTGAGAAGGATTGTTTTATGATTCTATATTTTTCCAATGATTTTGGATGAAAGCACTATAATGCATCTTGTAAAGATATTTAATAATATGACTTTAGGATCTTGGGCATGGATCTTAAAAATTAGAAATTAGAAACTATCTAATGCTACTTTTTCATTTTGCAAATAAGTAGACTGAACCTATAGAAGCTAGGCAAATTAGTGAAGTTCACATTAATCTGAAATTGGAACCTAAATTTCTTAACTCCTAAGCTTTTTTTTTTTTCTAAAATGTCTTGCTATTTTTAAACATTCAGCTGTCTGATAACTTGGATTTTTTTTCAAACTAATCCAAGCCACTTATTAAAAAGATATTGTCCTTACCAAAGAATGGGACTTATTCTTTATTCTCAGTGCTACCCTCTTTCTTTATATAATACCACATAAAAAAATCTACTTAAATTGATGTGTTAATGTTTTTCAGACAGTTAGGTTATTTTTAAAGGCTGAAAGTCTTTGAAAACTACTAGCCTGAAAACATTTTAACTATCTAAAATTATCAATAATATTAGACATAGATTTGTATAAATTAATAATTCTACTTCAATTACTTATTAATTATTGGAAAAGTCACTCTCTCATAATCTATTTCTTCATCTGTAAAAAGGAAGTAATGATGGTTATAATACGTAATTGGACATTGTTGTGAGGATCAAATGAAATAATATATGTTAAGTGCTTGAAAAAACTTAGAAGATGGATAAGTGTAGTAGTACAATAATAATTATCACTATTAATATCATCATACATAAAGAGGATACAGTCAAATACTACCTGGACAAGATGACAAATTAGTTATATATGAGTAAACAAAAGCACCTCATTGCTTTCAATGGGTTCTAAGTCACCAGGCCCTTGAGATGATTAAGGGCCATTGTACAGAAAGAAACATATAATTACTGAATTACTGGTGATGACCTTTAATGTTGGAGTTTTGAAGGAGGAAAGATGCCCCAATTTCTAAAAAACAAATAAATAAAAATAAAAAGAGAGACTGTGATACAACCTTCAAACCACAGGGCAATGAATCTTGAATTAATTATTAGAGACAAAGTTTGTGAGCATTTCTATGGGAAAATAGTGATCACTAACAGCCTGGTCATGCTAGATTAACCTCATATTTTTCTTCACTAGTATAACCAAACTGATAGATCAGAAAAATGCCATCGACTTATTATACATATAAAGACTCCTAAAGTTATAATTTTAGATGAGATGGATTGAAATAGGATAAATGATGATATAGTGAAGTAGATTTAGAACTAGTTAAATGCTCAGACTCATAGAGTAGTCATTAATAATTTGCCATCAGTTCAAGGCAGCTGAGGGGGATGGGAAGGAGAAATTCTTGACCTGTACTGTTATTTTTTCTTTTGATTACAGTCAGTGAGTATATAACACTGACTTCCTTTATAGTAAAGCAACCAAGTATTAGTTATCAAATTCACCGTGATTTTCTTTAGTGATTGCTGTATAAACTCTATGGAAACTTTTTTGGCAGTCTTCATAAATATTACTATATAGAATGAATAATTGTGTATATGATAAAACCAACTCCTTTATTTGCATGTGTAAAAAGAATCCAGGAACCATATTTTTGTTTGTATTCCACTTCCTTTTTTTTTTTTTTTTTTGGAGGGGAGGGTTGTTTTGTTTTGTGGAAGAACAGGGTTGATGTGATTCACTTTCTCCAATTGCTTAATGATATATTGATTAATGGACAAAGATCTTATATTTGCAGCATCAACAATTAAACTTGTACTTTAGTTAGTTAAAGACTTTGTAATTTCTTAATAATCTTTAATCTTTTTCTTACTACTCCTCCAACTTTATGGCAGGCATAGAAGAGGACCATGTAGAACTCTATTTCTTTGTTTTAATTTGACCTGTGACATTATCTATGAGGAAATATTTCTACCAATATACATCAGCCATTCCTCTACAGCAGAATCTTTTTTTGGGGGGTGGGAGGCACTAAGTAGAGCCCAGATTTATTTTGGAACTTTCAAAAGAAATCTAACAAGATGATCTCTTATTTAAAGGAAAAATAAAAATAAAAGAGTCTCAATCTTCCAAGTGTATAGAATCAGAGAAATGAGATCTAACTGTTAGAAAATGACTGACAAAACTAGAGATGAAATGATTTGCTACAATCACCTATCCAAATTTCTATCCACCATGCTTTGAATGCTATGCTAAAGATTAGCATATGTTTGTATACTAAAGATTAGAATCTTGCCCTATATAGGTTAAAAAGTAAGCCATACTAAATAGTTATCACCATTTCTATGAAAATAATTTGTAGATTTAGATTAAAATATACCAACTGACCATGCTAAAACAAACAAACAAAATAATTGTTTTCTGAGTTGTAATTTTTTAATGGCATAAATCCAATTTCTTTAATTTTTGAATTGGAGAAAATAAGGCTGTCTGAAAGTTTCCAGAGTAATTATGTTCAATCAGTTAATCTCTCCCAATAGTTTTTTCAATAGAGCTTTCTCTAGTACGCTTCCTTTCATAACCTCAACAGTGGGATTTGAATCAATGAACAAGCCATTCCTGTATCCAACACAAACTGTCTTCTGAGTCATATTGCCTGCTTTCATGTACTGCCAAGGTCTAGCTTGAACTCTCAGAAGACTCGGGATGAAGAAGGGGGAGGTTGTGTAACATGGATCAATCACATGGATTGTTGCTGTGATAGCTCTTATACTGAAGGCCCAATCATTCCCCTGAGCCTGACCTTGGCTCATTCTTCAAGTTTGTTCTCTCCCTCTCTCTCATTCGCTCTCGCTTACTTTCTGTTGATCTCTCTTGCTCTCTCTGTGTGTCTTTATCCTTCTCTCTCTCTTTCTTTCTCTCTCTCTCTCTCTCTCTCTCTCTCTCTCTCTCTCTCTCTCTCTTCTCTGTCTCTTCTTTACTCTCCCTCTCTCCTTTCCTCCCTCTTCCCTCCCTTTCTTTCTCCCTTTCTCCCCCCTCTCTGTCTCTCTCTCTCTCCCTCCCTTCCTCTCTTCCCCTCTCTATGTCTCTCTCTTTCTCTCTGTCTCTCTCTCTCTGTGTCTCTGTTTCTCTCTCCCTCTCTCTCTCCTTCCTCACCCTCCTTCTCACTCTCTCTCCTCGTTGTCTCTTCTTTCCTCACTCTCTCTCCCTTTATCTCCTTCCTTCCCTCTTCTTCTCTTCTTCCCTCCCTCCCTTCTCTGTCTCTCTGTTTCTCTCTATCTCTATCTCTTTCTCTCTCCTTCTCCCTCTCTCTATCCCTCCTCTTATCTCTCTCTCTCCTGTCTGTTTCTTCTTTCCTCTCTCTCTCTCTCTCTCTCTCTCTCTCTCTCTCTCTCTCTCTCTCTCTCTCTCCTTTTCTCTCTTACTCTCTCTCCCTCACTTCTTCTCTTTACCTTCCTTCCTCCTTCCCCCTCTCCCCTTTTCCCTCTCTCCTTCCCTCCCTGTATCTCTCTCTCCCTCCCTCAATCTTTTTCTCTCTCTCCCTTCCTTCTTCCCTCCTTCCTGCCCTCCCTGCTACTTTCCCTCCCTCCCTGTCTTTCTCCCTCCCTCTCTCTTCCCCTCTCTCTTCCTCTTCCTCGTTCTCTCCCTCCCTCCCTCTTCTTCTCCTTTTTCCTCCCAATATTTTTTCTCATTTTTCATTTATTTGACATTGTCTGTATCTAGTCACATTCTTGCTGGTTCATAAGAATCCTGTCTAGAACTTTACTTCCAGAATAACTTAGTAAAACTGAATAAGAAAAAATTGGCATGCAGATCAGCCACAGGGCAAAATTTTCTAGAACTATCAGGACTGCTACTAAACACTTGGTGTTTTCTTCTGAAGAGCTTCTAGGCCACTGCTGACCTTAAGGGAATTTTCATTATTGTTTCCAATTTTGGTCAAAGCAAAATATTGAAAATCTTTAGCTCTGTTCTCTCTGAATGATATTTTCTCCCTTTTCTTATAAGATTGGAGTTTGTAATCTTATTCAATCTGATTGGTACTTCTTTCCATTTATGATTATCTGTGCTGTGATAGTATATTTAGGTTGAAAATTGACCAATGTGTGTTTTTCAGCATGATAATATTAAAAAGAAAAAAATGTTGGAACAAAGAATATATCTGTGATCTCTGACATAGAGTACATTAGCTGTTACTCAGAGTTAACTATCTCTTAAAAGAAATATCAAGAAATCTAAAGTAAAAAAGTTTTATTTAGATGCATGTATTATATAGAGAGAGCATAGATTTAGAAGGAAAAAAAAAAACTTAGAAGCCCCAAATTCTAGATTTTATATTTATTTGTTTATATGAGGAAACTAAAGTGTAAGAAGATGAAGTACCTTCCCCAGAGTCACAGTTAGAATTTAAACCTGCAATTTTGAACTCTTTCCAATGCACCACACCGCCTCTCTAAATGTTTTGGTTTCCCTCCCTACTTACAGTGTTTTGTGATTCTATAAAATGTTCTAGTAAAGTATTTTGTGTGCCCAGCAGTGTAGTGTATGTGAAGCAGCAGTGTGGAGCTAGACTAGAGGTCACCACATTCAGTTTCAAGTTTGGATTCTGGTGCTTATTATCTGTATAACCATGGAAAATCTTTTTTGTAAATTACCTTCATTTTGTATAAAATTGGGGAAATATCATTTGTACAACCTTTGAGTTCTCTCTTTCAAAAAAAAAACTAACACATGTGGTATTTGCTTGGTAATCTTTGAAAAATCAGGAATAACAATATAAACACCACAGGATTAAAAAAGTACAAATGATTCTGAAGTCCACGTCAAGGATTATATCTTCATACACCAAGGCAAAATAAGGAATTGGATTGTTTTTAAGGAATAGTGAAGAGCCTCATTATGATGGGCCATGGGAAGAAGTTTTTGATGAGATTGAAAAGGTAGACTGGGATTAGACCATTTCTTTGCTAAGAAATTCTGATTTATATTGACAAGTATCATGATGTTATTGAACAGTTCTAAGTAAAATAATGATATGATGAATATGGTATTTTAGAATAATTAGTATGACAAAAATTAGTATAGGATGAGTTCAAATTGGGGCATGCAAATACTGGTTAGAAGTTATGAGGAACAGTGGGTTCAGCAGATATCTAATATAAAAAGAAAAGAGGATTGAGCTGAGAATGAATTATTACTATTATGTGAAACCCAGAATCTCTTACAAGTGAGAGAATATTCAAAATATACATGTCAGTTTTAATTCCCAGCAGTCATTCTTTTAAAAAGTTCTTGTCCACAATTGAAAAATAAAATAGTAGGAGAGAATATTTAACATACCAACTCAATTTGGAAAAAAAAAAGACTCACTAATCCCAATGTTAAACTATTTTCTTATGGTGGAAAGAAAATGATGATTCATTAGAATGCATCATTATATTCATTATAATAATATCATATAATCATTTCTGGAGAAAAAAGTAAGGATAAATGTATGGAAACATCATCTCATTAATTTTTGTTCATTTTTCTCTTCGTTTTCAGTATAATTTTTTTCATAATATCTTGAAATTTTATTCATGTCTTCTCTCAAGTTTGAGTTATAATGCTTTTCCAACTAATGTATATATATATATATATATATATATATATATATATATATATATATATATATATATATATACACACATATATATGTCTTAGAGAAAGAGGTCACCTAAAGAACCATAATCAACTGAATTTTTGGTATAGCATGATGGATATTGAAACATGCTTAGAAGAATTACACATGTCTATCCTGCATCAGATTGCTTGCTCTCTTGGGGAGGAGGATGGGGGATGAAGAGGGAGAAAAAAAATGGAACACAATGTTTTGCAAAAGTAAATATTGAAAACTATCTTTGCATTTGTGTGGAAAAATAAAATACTTTAAAAAAAAGAACCATGGTCAAAAACAAAAGGTAAAAAACCAAACACCAAAAACCAAAACATACAAAGAACAATTGGCACTTGTAGAACCTGGTTCACTTGATTATCAACAAATAAATGTGGTCTTGATTTGTAGGATTTGCCCATTTCTGAGTGTAAATGTTGACACTGAAAATTTAACAATTTGCTTTAAAAAAGTCTTTTCAAGATGGCTCCAACATGTCTGTGCCTGGAATTTTCTCCCTCCTCTCCAGCTTCTGACTTTCCTGGCTTCGTTCAGGTATCACCTTCTGCAAAAAATCTATTCCTAACATCTTCTCTGTGAGAATATCTGCAATTTCTCCTCTGTATCTCTTTTTTACATGCTTGTTTGCATACTGTCTCCCTAAATCCAAAGTATATTCTTACATATAAGAAAAGTGCACTCTGTATATCCATTGCCCTTAAGAATTGATTATGTCTTGTGGTCTGGCTCCTATAGTACTTGCTTTTTTTTTTTTTTCTCCAGAAGTACTCAATATTATCTCAGAAAAGTTCAGTAACTGAATTGCTCAACATCTTCCAAAATCTCAAAACTTTATCGGGTTTTATTGAATACTACAACAATAGTATTGCAATTTACAATCCACAGGAACAATGTGAGATAAAGGAGTCTGGTGCTTTAGGTAATTGAGTTGTAAACGAGCAAACTATCAAATCCTGTGGCTGCCCTATTGATGCATGGGGATGTGTGAATTTTCTCCATGTGTTTACTCAGTGTTCTTTGACATAGCCACAGTGGAGATGAATCACTAAGGTGCTGTGTATTTGACAGTCCTAGAACATGTTGAGATGGAAAACCAGATCAAGGAAACAGCATTTCATTTAGTTCATGGTGTATTGTTAATTGATCTAAAACCATTCATTGCTATTGAGGTGTAAGGATTCTCTAGCAAATGGATAATTAGAAGGTTAAACTCTTAGAAGGGGAAAAAAGACACAATAAAGCATATCTACAAATTTTGTTAAATTGAATTGTCCGTTTTTATATGCCTATGCTAATTTTAAACATTTTTTTGTTTACAGGTTATTTGGACTGCTCCTCTCATCCCAAATGGAGACATACTCAGCTATGAAGTCTGCATGCCAGACCCAAGAATTGTGGTCACCCCCAGCGGCAGCAATACTTCAATATTCAGTCAAATAATGACCAATCTCATTCCTTTTACAAACTATTCAGTCACCATAGTGGCTTGCTCAGGAGGTGGGGGACATCTTGGAGGATGCACAGAAAGTTTGCCTACTCTTATCACCACCCAACCCACACTACCCCAGGGTATTAATCCTTTGTCGGTGACTCCAGTGAGTGAGTCTTATATTGGGGTTTCTTGGCAGCCGCCTAGTAGGCCAAATGGACCTCACTTGAGGTAATTGATTTTAATATTATCTAAATGTGTTATTTCTACAAGAAAAGAGTATTAATACTTTTTTATTTGCTGATGTTTCATATCTTACATTTAAAGTGATATGGCACGATAATGCATACTTAGAATAGTAAAGTTCATTTCATAATACTATAAATACCTAACTCCTCTCAATATAGCAACTATTTTTGTCACCCTATGCATATCTATTCCTGATTTCAAAAAATATATTTTGTTAAACTTTACTAATCACCTAAACTAGTTTAAATATTAATTTCACAAGGTCAAATTTTTAGGGAAAAATAAATTTTGCCATTATGAAGTGGGCAAAGCATAGCTAGACAATTGTTAGCCTGAAAAAGATCTGGATATGACTTCTAAATTTAATATGATATAGCAGTAAAGATTACATTAGGCTGTACTAAGAGATCCATAAGGCCCAAACAAGTTATTGGTGATAATGAAAAATAACATATAAATGAAAATATACAGTCCATAATAATTTAAATATAATAATTTTATTGAGAAATACAACTAGTGTTAGTCAATGGCCATAAGAAAGATACTTAAAAAGACTAGAAAGCACTTTAATTATTAAATACTTTTGGGGGGTAAAATATATGACAACTAAAGACAAAAAGAATTATTCTGAGGGCATGCAGTGATAAAAATGAAAGAAAAAAAGAGTAAAAAATATAGAAAGAAAATATAGAAAAATCTGAAAATAATGTTTTTGTTACATAGGAAAAGGGAATTATCATACTTATATTCTAATTGTACAATTCTTTCTGTGCTTATAGAAGAAACAGAAATGACACTAATGAGAAAAACAGTAGATTAGATCCAATGTATAGGGAAATTATGCTGTAGGTATCATAATTGTAAAAGCATTGAAAGACTGCTTCACAGGCTGTCTGAAGGAGGAAAAGCAATCAAGGACATTAAAAAACTCATTGCTACTGAAAATGGAGACTTAGAAATATCAAAAATTACCAAAATATATGTCTGCTTTTCCACTTAGTAGCATTTTTATAATAATAACATACAGAAGCATTAAAATGTTCGTGATGGAAGTATTAATAAAGATAAAATTAAAAATGGTCTTCCATAAGGAATGTTATACAATAGACCAAGTTGATCAAAATATAATTGACAAAAATATGTAAATATATTTATTGTTTTACACACACACAAACACACACACATACTGTTCTTTCTGTAGCATATAATGACGTTTTTTCACCATTTACTAGATATTCTCAAGATTATTAATATCCTTCCTCAAATGAGTCCCCCAGAAAAGAACAAACTACTCCTGTTTTGCTCTAAGACTAAATATACTTGAACTATAATTTCTGGACAGTGGAATCTTCACATATTCAAATAGACCTTGATAGATAGATATTGATATAAATTGATATCTAGATAATAGATATTGATATCTACATAGATAAATAATAGATTGATATTGATGTATAGATAATGGATAGATAGGTATTGATATCTAGACTGATAGACAATAGATGGATATTGATATGTGTTGCCATCTAGATATCTATCTAGATAACAGATATTGATATCCAGATGAATAGATAATAGATATATAGATATTTGTATATTGATATTTAGATAGTAGATGGTGATCTCTAGCTAGATAATAGATGATAGACATTGATATATATTGATATCTACATAGATATATAGATAATAAATATAAATAATAAATATTGGTATCTAGTTATATATTGATTTATAGATATCTAGATAATAGATAGACATTGATTTTTAGATAAATAATAGATGATAGCTATTGCTATATATTGATATCTACATAGATATCTAAATAACAGATGGATATTTATATCTAAATAGATAGATAATAGATATTTATTTCTGGATACATATCTATATTCTAGATTGAGATATATATCTAAATAATAGATATTGATATATATATCTATTGTTATCTACACAGATAGGTAGATAGATATTGATTTCTATATAGATATCTAGTTAATAGATATTGATATCTAGATAGATAATAGATATTGATATCTATTGACATCTTGATCAATATCCAGATAATAGATATCTATCAATATCTTGCACATTACAAATCTAGTGCTCCAAAGAAAAAGCAATTCTCATCAGAGAATTGTGTGGGTAAAAAGAAAGATAGGTTGGTCATGTGACAATAGTGAGACATAATTGGTTGATAGCCTAAGTACTTCACTGGCATCCTCAAGATGTCAGGAGAAAGTGAAGATATTTTCACTCAAGAGATGGATACTCTATAGGGAATTTATTGGAAGTCAAAAATCAAAATGGCATGATAGAGAGTCAACAGGTTGCAACCTACAACATTGGAAGGATTATCCCACATGATGAGGTCATGGGTCTATTTAAATGTGTAAGTATTTTCAGTGTCCAAGAACTGAAGAATTATAGTTCCAATACAACTGGTATACTATAATCAATTTTGATTGCCACGTTTAAGGAAGGTCATTGATAATCTTGAGAATATTAAGAGAAGGGCAAAATGGTGAAAGAACTTCAGTTTATGCCATGAGAGGAGCATTTTAAGGAACTGGAGATGTGTAACATAGGTGTAGACTTGTATACATAATGGGAGACAGGGAGCAAGATTTCAGTCTTCAGGTGTTTGGTTGTCATAGTGGAAAAGGATTAAAATTGTGCTTAGCCCCCAAAGGCAAAGCTAATAGCATTGAATGGGAATGATGACAAGGCAAATTTAGGCTTCACATTAGGAAAAACTACCTAACAATTAGAGCTAGCTAAAATGTGATTTATGCAAATTAGTTTTCCCTAGGAGATCACCAAATTAGATTGGTGATCTCCTAGCAAAAACTGTGTGTTACTTATCAGGTTGTAGTAGAAGAAATTCTTTTTTATTTTTTCATGTATGAGCTACATAAGAGATTCTGTGACTCTCAACATGGTAACTGGTTAAAAAAAAATAATTGATTCAGGATTAAAAATTGGTTACAAAAGTCATCACCACTACTGCTTTTGCAATGCAGAAAACTCACAGAAAATGCAGCCAGTATAGACCATGGAAAAAATTCATATCATAATTACCATATAAAGAGCTAATTTGGGGGTCATGTACCATAGATTTTAAAGCCTAGATAGAAGATATCTTAGAGGACTCTTCAGTTCAAATTCTTCATTTTTATCAGTAAAGAAAATGATATCCAAGGAAGTTAAATGACCAAGTTCAGGTAATAATCAGAAATGGGATTTCAACCACTTAGTACTTTTTTATTATACCAGACTAGTTTCTCAAAATAGGTTTTCAAAAGTTGATATCAGCAGAGTATACAGTTTGAAGCTAGATGCATACAGTTTGTCCTCAAAGTCTTAGTGAAGTTTTAAATTTTAATAATTTTAAATTACATTAATACTTTGAGGACACTCAGTATTTTCACTATTGGGTAAATTTTAGCAACAACAATTATATTATTTTGTCAACTTTTGAAGCATTTTGCCTTTTTGAGATTGCAGTTGACCTTAGTGTTTGGCAAATTTGATTATGTCAAATTATCTAAAATAATGAGCTTCTTGTGAATGAAATAAAGTGAAATACTTCACTCACCTATTCTAGCAGTTTCTTAAAGTAACTGGCTAAAAACCTAACATCTGCCCCCAAAAAATACTTCTCTGTGAAACTTGGGATCTGTAAGAACAGAATTATTTGTTTTCTTTAAATAGATACACACACACACACACACACATACACACACACACACACACACACGCACATACAGACAGAACAACCTGAATTTTGGTAATAACATTAGTTGAGATAATCCCAGTGTTCTGCTTGTCTTTTGTGTTAGATATGAGCTTCTGAGACGTAAAATCCAGCAACCACTTGCATCAAATCCCCCTGAAGATTTAAATCTGTGGCGCACTATTTACTCAGGAACTCAGCGGTTTTACGAAGATAAGGGTCTTAGCAGGTGAGATTACACAAACTATAAAAAAACCAATGCTAGCATTTTGTTTAGGGTATATTCAATAGTTCAGAGTGTTCTTTGTGTCTCTGTTGTGTGATCAGATTATCAGTTATGTAATAAAAACATGTTCTGTTCTCATCCATGGCATTAATCATTGTACTGCAACAGTCAGAAGGGTAATTGTTCGTCACTCTGAACTGTGCATTTAAAAACATTAAAAATGTTTTGTAGCTAGGCTTTGGATGATGTCAGTATCTGCACTTGCAGCCAGATACTCTCTATAAAGATGCATTATTCAAAAGGAAACTTTGACAGTGTTACAACACAGACTGATTTGGAGAAATACCTCAGTAGAAGCAGTAACAATGATGGCAGCAGTAATCCATTCTCTGTAAAGCATTGTAAAGCAGTTATGTTCTGTTTTGTTTGATTCTCATGATAATTGTCACAAAATGACACAATATCACAAATGTCACAAAATTTTCATTTTATAGAATTTTGGTAATATGAAAAAAATTATCTGTTATTTAAATTTCTTCACCATCTGGCCTCTTCCCACCTTTCCAATCTTCTTACCATTTACTTATTTCACTTCCAATCTCTGTGTTTTAACTGACTATTATTATTATTGTTATTTCAGTTGTGTTCCACTCAGTGATCCCATTTAAGGTTTTCTTGGCAGATGTGCCACTTGGCAGTGGTCTTGCCATGTCTTTCTCCAGCCCATTTTGTTGCTGAGGAACTGAGGCAAACAGGGTTAAGTGAGTTGTCCAGGGTCACATAGCTAGTAAGTGTCTGAGGTCAAATTTAACTCATAAAGATAAGTCTTCTGATTTCAAGTCCAGTGGTTTATCTACCATACCATCTAGCTGCCAAAATGGCTCTGTAGCCCATGCTAGAAATGCCTCCCTCCTCAATTCTACCTTACCTCCTGAGTTTCTTTAAATACAGCTCTAACTTCACATTCTGGAACAAATCTTTCCCAATATACACACCATAATCTTTTTTCCTTGTTTTTGCCTTTTCTCTAACATTGCCTTCCATTGTACTCTATGTATCTTATAAATTCTTAGTTAATTAAACATTATCTCCCCTATTAGAATGTAAGCTTCTTGAGAGAAAGGTTTTTTTTCTTTCTTTTTAGTGCCTAGCACATATTATGTGCTTAATAAATATTTGTCGATAGACTAATCACAGTAATCTTTATTAAATGCTTCACGCTTACTTCATAGATAAAGTTAGAGAATAAGAAAGGTTTGTAACTTGGTGACAGCTAGTCAGTAGTGGGAGAAGATCTCAAACTCATATATTCTGGTTAGAATTCTGCTATTCTTTTCATTATATTACAGTGTCCCTCAAGGAATCATAGTCTCCTTTTGAAAAAAGGTCTTCCCTTTTCCAGGGAAGCATGTATTACAATGGAAAGCAATCCTTTTTAGGAGTTTGATGCTTAAAATATCAAAACATTAAACCTTTTGTAAGTGTATGAATAGTTATATAAGCTTCACCTTGGCTCTTCACTGCTTGATTAAAATCTATCAAAGTTCAGTCTAGGGCTTGGGCTAATTGTCCAGTCAATGATTATCTCCTCTAAAAAGCATTATGGTAGTTGTTTTTTTGGGAGGAAGTGTCTATTGCAATTTAGTTTGCACTGAGTGTGAAAACTAAGAATTCCCAAATTATAAAGATGGCCACAAAAGTTCATCTCTCAAGATAGCTGTTTGGTGAAGTAAATTCAGGGAAAGAAACAGAAAAGGCAGGTGGGGAACTAAAGTTCATGTTGAGTCTGGCCTATACAACAATTGCTCTAGTTACCTTGTGCAAATGAATGTGGCAGATGTGGAAGAGTTGGGAAGAGGTACTCCAATCCCCCCCCCCAACAAGAAACCCCAAAAGACTTACTGAATCTCCATGGATTCTATGGACAGAGAAATCAAGTGCTAAAAGTTAGATTCATTCCTTTGTGAAGGTCTACTAACTATCAACAGACTATTGAATCATCACAAGCAGAAGATCAAGTAATTGAGACTGAATACAGTCCTGAATACAGGACAGATAAAGCCAGAATAGGGAGGCTGGATTGATGGAAGAGGAAAGGTTAAAAGAGGTCACAAAGAGAATAAAGGTTAATTTTACTATGAATGAGAGTATAAGAAGAAGAATAGGAGATTGTGATTAAAGAGTAGAATTCTGGATTCTAGCATCTTTAATATGATATAGTTTTATAAATTGAGATGTGACATCCAAGCTATTCATGTACACATTCCTTTTGTGACTATAGTAGGAAAGAAGTCTTTAAAGATAATGAGTTTAAGAAATTATATAATAAGAATATTAGAGAAATAATTAACACAAATATTAAAGCACTAAAGACAATTAGGGAACAGCTAAGTGGCACAGTGGATAGTTTGGACTGGAGTCTGGAAGACTCAACTTTGTGAATTCAAATCTGATCTCAGTCATTCACTAGCTGTGTGACCTTGGAAAGTCACTTTACCTATTTGCTTCAGTTTCCTCATCTGTAAAATAAGTTGAAGAAGGAAATGACAAATAACTCCAGTATCTTTTCCAAGTCCAAATTAGATGATAGAGATAAGACATGAATCCAGTAACTTATACAACAATAATGACAACTGAGGATAATTATGAAAGATGGAGTAGAGAGGATTTAGATACTAACATAGTTAGGAGAGTTTACCGGTTAAGCTGACATCAGTGGGTTCCAAAAACAAAGATAGAGAGAACATGGGAAAATAATTGCATGAACTTCAAAGGAAGAAAAGTTGTTGAAGGCTGATAAATAAAGAAATGAACTAAAAAAAAAAGCAGTGAGAAGCAAGGAGTATACCAACCCACTTTCTTGATCCTGTTGGATAAGCAGAGTGGAAGGAATGACATTTTATGGATGAAATATCATAAGAAAGTCAGAATAAGTTAAAATAAAGAAGTGGAAAGAATGTTAGCTGAAAAGTTGAGGGAAATATAGGGGAGTTTGTTGAGGATAAGGTAAGTGTTCCAAGGAATACAGTGCAATGGGCTGAAAGGGGTAAACTGTTGGAGTAATCTTGGGAGAAGTAGGACTTATCCAAATAGATTCAGAGGCTTAGGATACAGTAGTAGCATCAAGAAGCTTGTATCTATGACAATGGTAATAAATTACCAAAACTGGGCACCATGAAGGCACCATGAATAGATTGAAGCGGTATGTTGAATAGCAGGGGATGAATTCTCAGTTGGTCAATTAAGCAAATTTTCCTACATCCAGGAAATATCTACAAAAGCTATCCTGGGACTTCTTGAAAAAACTTGAGATGGTAGTACTGCCTGCTGAGAGCCATCAGCTATTTAATTGAATAGAGATAATAGTGAAAAAAAGAGGAGTGGGAATAGGATCTCAGTGATCCTAGATTTTTAGAGCTAGAGGGGACTTAGTCTCATTTTACAGATGAGGTAATGAAAAGAAGTTAAATTACTTGCCAAAGATCTCAAAAGTAATTAGTAGCAAAGCCAATGCTAAAGTTAAGTCTCTGGATCTCAAAATTGAGTAATATCCATTGCAAGACTTTAAGGAAAAACCTCTCAGAGGTCTTCCTGACTCCAAACCAATGGCACTGTCCACTGTACCATCTTGCTGCTGCCAAGGAGAAATGATGGTTTTATGAGGTTGGAATTGCTATGCCAGATGGGATATAAAAGTATGGAGTCTACATTTTCAAAAGATATTTCTGTGAATAAAGCAGGTATATGTTGGGGCCAATTTCTCAAATAGTTTTCTTTACTTAGAATCAGACATAGAGATGCAAGGAACTTTAAGGATCATCTATGTTCAACTCTCTTCTCTTTAAATTTTGATAAGGAAACAGCACTAGGGATACTGACTGCCTAAAGTCAACCAGGTAGTAAATGATAGAACCTGGATTTAAAGTTATGTTCTTTGACCCCCAAATCAAGGCTTCTTCTTACTATACCACAATCTATTTATTTGAACTAATGAAATTGTTTTCATCAAAGTATTCCTGGCCAATTTTATTCAGGTAATAATAACACATTATTAGGTGAAGCAATGAGTGATTGCTTGAGTAATCCACAAGAAATAATAGCAAAACAAAACAAAATACTTTCTTCTTTAGTTACATGGCTATTTTTGACAAAAGGGGATTTTCTCCTTGAATTATCTTGATAACGACCTCAAAACTCTATTTCCCTTTGTATGTGTAGACACAGCCCCAGTGTAACCATAGGTTTATGCTACCTGTCAGGTTCTAACTTTTCTACCTTAATAACTCTGTGCAATGTGGCCAAGTTATGGTTGTTGGGGGAACCATAACTTTGGATTTCCTGACATTTTCATCACTTGAAAAATCTGGTGAACGTGCTGCTGTTGCATGGCTCTGCCCTATGTGAGTCATGAAACCCCTGTCATGAAGGGCTTGACAAGATGGCAGGAACTACCTCAATTTCAGTTATCAATCAATCTTTAGGCTTTTCAGCATTACCTACTTACTGCCTCCATTTCTGGATCTTCAGATAGAAAAAAAAATAGGATGGAGAGGCAAAAGTATAAGGGTTCTGTTTCTTTCTGGACTTCATTCACAAACTAAGGCAGAATAAAGAATAAGGAGTAATCTATTGTATCTTTATTGTTTCAGTGGGAAAAGCAGAGCTGACAATTTTTAATAGCTTACTTTCCATTGAAGTAATACTATGAAATATGCCATGATTACTCCTCTTTCAGTCATGTATAATTTCCTGGAAAAGTTTATTTTTTTAGTGTTATAGTTTATTACTAGACTCTATCTCAAAATTCTCTTGCAAAGAAACTTTGGTAGCATTATCTTTTAATGGAGAAAAATAAAAGTATAATTTCCCCTCATTTAAAAAGTAATACTTCTTAAAAGTTAAATCACTAAACTATCTAAGTAAAAATTCTGGCATGTAAAGAAAATGTAATTCTTATAACAATGCACCCTGTTATAATCACAGTTTCATTGTAAGAAATATATTTAAATCTTTGGCAGATAGCCTAGTTATTTGGGCAAAATAGTAAGGTCAATGCAATTTTAGTTCCAGGTAATAAAATGAGCACTCCCCTTTAGTATCCTGAGATTAGGCTACACACTGGAGATAATTTGCTTCATAATCCTTTTAAAGAATAGATTGGTACTATGGAAAGTATTTGCATGATATTGAAGAAATAATTCATAAGATACAATTATATATGCATCTTTGGAAGATTAGCAAAAATGAAGGTTCTGCCTTCCTCCTTCCCAATCTTGATAACTGATGGGATTTTTTTTAGCTTCCCTCCACATTACAAAAGGAGAATTTGTTTCAACAGAAGGGGAGATTGAGAGGTAAGGCCATATCCATTTCACAGTTTCCTGATATTGATATAGGCACAGATGGTATTTTTGCTTTGCATTTGTTTTCAGGAGCCTAGATCTTAACAATTCATTTTGCAAACCATCATATTCCACTTCAGTACCAAAGAATTTGCCTTTTACTGGTAAGGTCTGTATTTCATCATAAAAAGAAACAAGTTTACATTTTACATTTTTTTCCAACAAAGCATTTGCCTTTTCAGCACTGAGTGACCACATATAATGTAGTATTAACAAAATGGCAGCATATTAGTTTCAGACTTGATAAATTAAAAGAATAAATAAAAATATATGACAAATGCAAATATCACTCAGATTAGGAGAGCAATATAAAAAACTTTAAAATATAATATTCCTTTACTTCTTTTTCAAAATCAGCAAACTTAAGCTTTTAGCACCAGAAATTGATATGAGAATATAAATATATACCTCCATAATATTTCTATTTATAATAGTGAATTTTATTTATATCTTTAGTTTTTACATCATCATTATTCCTCGTATATCTTATACATTCATATACTCAATGATGTTTAACTTATACCAAAGTAAACTATGTAAACAAAAGCAAGCCATATAATTATACCTGATCAATTGATACAAAGCTTCCTGTTTCTATAAATTCCTCATGATCATCATTATTTTCAGTGATAACATTCCATTAACATTTAAATATTATTTAAATAGTTGATGGTTTATCTACTTTCCCCCATTTCTTTGTAACTAAAAGAGTGCTGTTATGAGTATTTTGCCATATCTCATAATTTTCTGACTTTGATCTACTTGGGGTATATGTTTAACAGTGGAATCTCTGAATCAAAGAGTATGGACATTTTATTTACTTTAATAGCATAATTCTCAATTGCTTTCTATAATTGTTGGACCAATTTTTTTTTTTTCAGAAATCTACTAGTGTTTCCATTTTTCTATGATTTGTTGTTTTTTTCTTTTTACCAATTTGTGGATTTGAGGTAAAATGTCGCAATGATTTTAAGTTTTGTCTGTCTTATTATTAATAATTTGAAATAGTCATTCATATAGTTATTGATAACTTTAAATTATTAATCGGAAAACTATTCATCTATTGTCAACTGTTTACATATCTTAAATAACTTGATTTTGTCAGAAATATTTGAGATACATTTTTTCTGCAGTTATTTCTGCAGTTCTTTCCTAGTTATATTACTTTTGTCTGTGAAAAAGCTTTTTTAAAATCTGATCAAATTAAAATTGTTTTCCTTTATCCTTATCTCTGCCCATTGTGAAATTAAGAAATTTTGCTAGCTATTCCTCTAAAAGGAGCTTCCTTCCATTCTTTATTTTTTAATCGATGATTAAATGATTTTTAAATTGATGATTTAATTGACTTTTAAAAATAAGGTAGCATATTCATTTGGGAAGAATCAGATTAGCATAGACAAAAGAGAGTTAGACTTTGAGAGAGGGAAACTAAATGCAAGTTCTGACTGTGATACATAATAATCCCATGACCATGGACAAATAACATAACTGTCAACATCCCAGACAATCCTTTAAGACTAAATTTTAGATGGATGAATTGCTGAACTGAATCAAAGATAGGGCTTTCTACAATTAAGAATTCCCTTCTGAAGAATATATATGTACAAAACTATCTATAGTAGATGTTATTGTGGTGACAAAGAATTAGAATTTGAAAGGATGTTCACTAATTTGAGAATGGCTGAACAAGTTGTGGTAAATGATTGAGATTAAATATGATTGTTCTATAAAAAATGATGAGCAACCTGAGAATATATATCAAATGATAAAGTAAAGTAAGCAAAATCAGGAGAACACTGTATAAAGTAAGAACAATATTGTAATGAAAATCAAAAGTGAACAATTTTGCTAGTCTGATCAATACAAGGATCTAAGATAATTCCAAAGGACTCAAGATTTTTAAAAATTCTATTTACTTTCAGAAAGATAGAACAGATGATTGCAATATTTTTTCATTTTATTTTTCTTGCTTTTTTGCAGAATTATTAATATAGAAATATATTTTGTACACTTTATGTGTATGATACGTATTTTGTTCCTCACCTCCTCAATGAGTGGAGGGGAAGGTTAAAGGGAGGAAGAAAACTTGGAACTCAAAATATTAAAAAAAATTCTTCATTGTAAAAATTAATAAATTTTCAAAATTGAGTTCTTTTTACTGATGTGACATATAAATCACAAATCCGATTGCTACTTCCCCATATTCCAAAACATATATACAGACAAGCATAAAGACATATAAACATACAAGGAACTTAGTGTGGGATATGGTGTGAGTGATGGTCTAATTTTCTGTACCCTCTTTTTCTGACAACTGCTTTATTTTTTAGCCAGAGCTTCTTGTCAATTAGAGACATTTCCCCCTAGAAATTTGTTAGTTTTAGTGAGCAGAGCTAGTAAATTAAACTGTTCCTGATTCTTGCTTATCTAGTTTCTCCCACTGGTCTAAATTTTTCTTTTAAAAATCAATACCAGTTTTATAAATTGTGTTTTATAATATATTTCAAGTTCTACAAATTTATTTCCCCCTTAATTTAAACTAAAAAAAAAAAAACCTTTCCCTTGAGTGTCTAGACTTTTTGTTTCTCCAAATAAATTTTATTAATATTGTATCTAGTTTTATAGAATGATACCTTCATAGTTTGACCTATAAAATGGTAAACTGACTTATATAGTATCATCAGTTTTATTATTTTAATGTGACATTGCCATGAGCAATAATGTTCCTATAATTTTTCTATAGTTTTTTTTTTCTCCAAAGAATATTTTATAATTATATTTGTACATTTTATGTGTGTTTTGCTAGGTTGACCCAGATTTTATTTTGAAGTTACTTTTCATGATTCCCTATGTTTTATTATCATATAGAATTGCTTATAAGTTTTGAAAAAAAATATTCCATGCTACTTTATTAAAACTACTTTTCATGTCAATTTATCTGATAATTTTTTGTTGTTTTTTAAGGTAACTCTAATGATTTTGTAAATGGATAAAATATCTGTGTTTTGTTGGTGGTTATGATTTTAATTCCTTTATCTTAGATTATTTCCCCTGTTATTTTCCATTTTTAAATTCACACAAGAGCCAGGAAAGGAAAGATCCTTGCTTTATCCTGATAGTTACAGTAAAAGTTTCTAATAGTTTTCCATCACCACTAATCTTTACTTTCAATTTGGGATATATCTTTATTTTATCAAAAAGAGACCTTTCTAAGCCTATGTTTTAGAGTTCTGAGGATAAATGAAGCCTTTTTAGAGGATTTTTCTGTATTAGTTCATATAATTATGATGTTATGATATTTATATGGGGTTATGATAATTGTTTTCTTAATACTAAATCACACTTTTATCTCTTACATAATTTCAAATTGCTCGTAGTGAATACATTTAAATGTATTATTATAGTATTTTTATCTAGGATTTTAAATTAATATTCTTTATTGATTCTGGTCCATAAATCTCTTATTCTATTTTATTATTCCCTCTTTTGTGTATGAGAATTATATTTGCCTCATGAAAGGCATTTCGTATGGTTTTTTCAACTACTTAGAATATTTTGTCAGCATATACTTACTTGTTCCTTAAATGCTTAATCTTATGAATCTATCAGGACAAAATCTTCCCCTTTGGTAGTTCATTTATGGTAAATTTCATTTATCTTTCTAAAACTGACTTGGTTAGGATATGTTTGTATATTATCATCCATTTCCTTTAAATTCTCGGTTCTGCTCACAAAATGCTTACATAATTTATAATAAACCATCGCTTTTTAATAATAAAATCATCCATTCATTATAATCAAATCCTACTTTGAACATTGGAGCCCTTTTATAATATTATTTAAGATATATGTAAGAAATATTTTCTCAAAAATTAAAGCTATGAGGTAGAATTGGATGTTTTGGGAATATGTATAACTCCCCTCAGTATTTTCTTTTCTTTTTAAATTTAATTTATTATTAATTAACATTCTTTTCTTTTTAAATTTTGGGTTCCGAATTCTCTTCCTCCCTCTTACCTCCTCCCAACCCAATGAAAAACAAGCAATTTATCAATTTATATACATGAAATCATGTAAAACGTTTCCATGTTGATAATATTTCAAAAAAAGTAAGATAAATAAAGAGAATGAAAATAGTTTGCTTCAATTTGCACTAGAATTCATCAGCTACCTTTCTGATGGTAGATGACATTTTTTCCATCATTTCTTTGAAATTGTCTCACATTATTATATTAATTGGATAAGCCAAGTCTTTTACAGTGGACTATTATTACAATGTTGCTCTTACTTTGCACAATGATCTGGTTTGTTTTACTTCATTTTGTATCAATAGATATAATTCTTGCTATTTTTTTCTGAAACTACCCCCTTCATTATTTCTATAGCACAATTGTATGCAGTATAGCATAGTCATATGCCACAACTTGTTCAGCTATTTCCCAATTAATGAGTATCTCTTCTGTTTCCAAATCTTTGCCACCATAAAAGAGCTACTATATATATATTTTCTACATGTGTGTCTTCTTCCTTTATCTCTAATTTCTTTGAAAGACAGATTTATTAATGATTTCTGTATTAAAAGCCATATATACAGAGTTTTATCACTGCTTGGGCATAGTTCTAAAGTATTCTCTATAATAGTTGAGCCATTTCACTATACCAACAGTTTATTAATCTGCCTATTTTCTTTCACCCCTCCATCATCTGTCATTTCTGATAAGTGTGAGGTGGTACCTCACAGTTATTTTAATTTGCGATATTTTTTGAGATATTTTTGAGATATAAAATTTTTCTAATCAATATTCACTCAAGATTTCCTGGCAAAGAGTAGATTGTGATATAGTAGAGTGGATTCTTGTTCAGTGAGCCAAATGGTCTTTGTGACTCCTTTATACACTTAAATTATATTTAAAATTTATTTAAATTCTGTTGGGATTCAATTAAATATTCTAAAAGAAATAAACATGATAATTACTACAATATGATCATACAAAGATTGAAAATTTCAGTAGATTCTAGGTGTAATCTCAGACCAGTACATTATAGCAAAAAAAAAAAGGCACTGAGCTCAAAGATTGCAAGATGGCCTAATATCTAATTTTTCCTTAATTGCCTTTGTTATCACATCTTCTATATTATATTCCTTAGGACTCTGTCCTGGATTCTCTTTTTATTTCTCTATATATTCTTCTCTTGGTGACCTCATAGATTTAATTATTATTTTTTGGTTCAGATGACTCACAGATCCACATATTTGGCTCTTCTAAGTATCAGTTCCACATTACCAACTAGTCATTTCAAACTAGATGTCCTAGAAATATCTCAAAATGCAGTATAAAATATAATTAATTTCCCTTCCCAACATTCTTCTAAACTTCCCTACTTCAGTTGAAGACATTATTATACTTCCCAAATTTATAACCATGGTATTATCCCAAGTCTTCATGCATCTTCACTTCACATATCCAAATAATTGCCAAATCTTGACATTTTTACCTTTACAAAATGTCTTATATTTGACCTCATTTATCCATTCACTTAGTCATTACCTTAGTTTAAAAAAAAAACTCATTATCTCTCATCTAGATTATATTAATGGCCTCTGAATTTATCTCCTTCCCTCAAATCTAACCTCACTTCAATATGTTCTTCACACAGCTTCCAAAGCAATTTTTGTTTGCTTAAGTTGTCACTCTCCTACTCAACAAACCTCAGTTGTCCTCTGTTCTTATAGCAATGATCATAAGCTCAATAGAAACAGGCCACTCAACCACACATAAGGATCCTTGCAAATTGTATTTTAACTTAAAAACATTATATATGCAGTATTGTATTTTTATTATTTTAATATTTCCCAATCACATTTTAATCTGAGGCCAGACCTCAGAAGTATGAGGAGGGATAGATTTAATACCTCTGACTTTTGAAGGTAAAATATAAATTTCTTTGTTTAGCATTTAAGTTCTTCACAATCTAGCCTCAAACTATCATTTCAATCTCATTTTATGTCCCCTTCCAAAAAGACCATTATCCTGCCAAATGGCCTTTTTGCTTCTCATATATACCACTCTATCTGCTGTTTCTTTGTCTTTCCCATCCATCCTTGTGCCTTGGATGAACTCCCTCCTCAATTCTGCCTCATAGCTTCCCTTTTTTCCTTTAAGTATAACTTAGATACTGTCTTCAAAAAGAAAGCTTTCTTTAAAGCTAATGCCTCTTCACAAGCTATTTTACATTTAACTACTTTTTATTTATTTATTTATATTTATATATTTATCTTTTTTCTTTATTCACATGTGGCAAGATATAGATCAGGACCTTTGGAGATGGGCCTGGATGCAATGGAAGACCTTGGCTTTTTTTAATCTAAGGTCTTTTAACCCAAATAACTGAGGCAATGGCCAATCAATGATTAAAACTAGGTAAGAAATGAGGCAGAAAATGGTATCTTTTGCCTAATTAAAAACAGAGAGAGAGACAGAGAGAGGAAGGGAGAAGGAAGGGAGAGAGAGGGAGGGAAGGAAAAAGAGGGAAGGAAGGAGAAAAGGGAGGGAAAGAGAGAGGAAGAGAAGGAGAGAGAGAGAGAAGGAGGGAGACAGAGACAGAGAGAGAGAGAGAGAGAGAGAGAGAGAGAGAGAGAGAGAGAGAGAGAGAGAGAGAAGAGAGAGAGAGAAGAGAAGAGAAGAGAAGAGAGAAGAGAAGAGAAGAGAAGAGAAGAGAAGAGAAGAGAAGAGAAGAGAAGAGAAGAGAAGAGAAGAGAAGAGAAGAGAAGAGAAGAGGGAGGGAGGAAGAGTGGGAGGAAGAAAGAGAGAGACAGAGAAAGAGACAGAAAGACAGAGAGAGATAGAGACAAAGAGGGGGGGAAGAGATGAGAGAGGAAAGGAAGGAGAGAGAGAGGAAGAAAGGGAGAGAGATAGAGACAAAGAGACAGAGACAGAAACAGCAAATGACAAAGACAAAGACAAAAAGACAGAGAGAGGTAGAGAAAGACAGAGACAGAGAGAGATGCAATCTGGGAGGGAAAGATCCTCAGGGTTTCTGACCAAAAGAGAAACTATGGTGATTTCCTTCTGAGCCAATCAGGGCCCAAATAATGATCAAATGGCCTTGGCCTGGTACTTATTGCTGGTCAATCAATGAGATCCATAGTGATTTGGATTTAAGACACGGTCCTAACAAACCCCAAGATATCCTGTGAGATTTCAGAGATAAAAATACACATTCCTTTGGACAAAGCACCCACTGACAAGGGTTATGATCCCCTGTGTGGATAGAAGAAAGGGAAGGGAAAGAAAAAAGAAAAGAAAAGAGGAGGAGTAAATGAAGCTAGTGATTTTGCACAGCCCTCCCTCACTTAAAATTAATTTACTTGCTAATCATGGTATCATCTCCCTGAAAATGAAGGATGAACAACATACACATGTCCTGAATATCGCTGCTTATAGATTATCTTTGAGAATGTGAATTGTTTAATTCTTTGTATTTGTATCCCTAGCATAATGACTGGCACAAAATATACTTTATCAATACTTGTTGATTGATTAAGGATAAAAGCCCACAGCTTGGAAAGGTGTAAGACAATAACATGTGATGTTTCACTGAAAAAAAAAAAAAACTAGTGGTATGGCTCTGATTTTTATGCAACCTTGTCTGGTCTGCATCCTTCTTAAAGTCAGTCTAGAAGCCTTTAATAAATGCTTACAATGTGTCAGGCTCCATGTCGTCCACCTTCACCACTAGGATAATGACATTTCTGATACTCTGGTGTCTGACCCGGCTACTTTCTTGGTTACCCTCTTGTCTATTAGATTCTGATTTGGAACCAGGCCCTCCTTGCTTAGGAAAAGCTTTTTTCTGTACCAATTGGGCATCTGGAAGAAATATAAAATATATATAATCTCTAAATACTTATGCAAATGATAGGTTTTTTTTTTCTGTAAAATCGTTGATTTGTATCCTCATGAAGGTCTAATTTAAAGGATCAGTGTTGTGATAAGTTTACTTCCAACTTATGCTTCTGAAAATATTTAGACCAATTGCACTCACTTTAAAATGCTTTTTCTCTAGTATTCAATAGCTTTATGACCCATGATCAGGTTATTCAACTACTCTGTGCCTCAGTTTCTTTATCTGTAAAATGTGAATTTGACCAGATTACTTCTAGGTTCTCCCCCAGCTTTAGTTCTTTGACACTATAACATATCTAGCTTGCTGAGGGGAAAATAACTTTGAGAAGGAATAAAAAGAAATATTGGTCTCTGTAACAAGATTAAGTATGAGTTTTGCTCTATAAAATGCTTAATCATCACCTTTGTTTTACAACAGGAAAAAAAATGTTTCTCTGTGTTAATAGGAGCATTTCATATGAGGATCTATATATTCTAAACTGTATTTCTATCTAAATATGCAATATAGATGGAGAAATCAACAAACAAAAAGTATATAACCCTATTTTTGGCAGGAGGGAATTGGAAAACCTAACATATAGTCAGAGCATTACATAAATGGGCTAGTGAAAGTAATGCATTAAAAATCTAAAGAATCATTAAAAATGCAATAGAAATATCATGGGCAAAATAAGGAGAATTTGCACATTTTCTTGAATAAAAAAAGCTGTTTCACAGAAAAAAATTAAAACAGTGCAAGAGTTATTACCTGATATACACAATTGATATACTTGATATACATAACCTGAAAACCTAAAGGAAAGGCACCAGAAAAAAATTTGACATAAAATGAAGAATGCAAATTGTGTTCCTTTTGATTGCTCCATCTGATGTAGTGGGAAGACAACTAGATTGGGAGCCAGAAGAGTAAGGCAAGCTCTACCTCTAATTAACTGTCACATTGGGCAAGTCCCATGACCTACCCACATCTTGGTTGCTTCATTTATAAAAATCAAGGACTTGGATTAGATAGTTACTGAATTATTCTATGAAATTCTACAGACAATTGGTCCATTTGCTTCTGTATGTGTGGCCATAGCTTCACACACAGGTTCCTAAATCATGTGCTTACCATAACTAAATAATGATGAAATCACAGAAGGCATCATAGCATAAAGTCAAACCCAAGAGAGGCTATTAAAAACTTAGCATTTCTAGTTCCCTCATTGATGTTAATTTAACTCATAGAAAGAAAGCACAGAAATAGTATTCATTTTCATTAATGTCTTAAAACTGTGGGAATATGATTTCTTAAATGTATAGATCAATAATGAAGCTAAGTATAAATTACAAATGTTGTAGCAAAGAGACTTAGGGATCCTGTTCTCACAAACTAAAACACAAAGTATTGGTCTTTTACACAGGGAATGTACTAATGAAGCCAAGGTCATAGGTTCAATTCCCATAAGAGCCATTAGCTTCATTCTGTTCCGTGGCCACAGATTGTTCTCTTAACCCTGGGTAGCTAACATTCAACTGAATACCACTAGTCACATAGAGGTATGGATGAGAGTGTTTAGATGGATCAGCACAAATCCAGCCCCACTACTGAAAAAGAAATCAGGTTTAAGTGCCAGCTGCATTGGTAGCATAAGGAGGGCAATTTATTGTTGGTGATGGTCATTACTGTTATAAAAGAAGCTTCTAAAGTTATATTACTCATGTCAAGGGACTTCTTGCTGATTTAGAAAATGAAAAAAGGAGAGTGGCTAAAACGGAAGTAAAAGAGTATAGGTCTTACATAAGCTAGAAAGTCATGAGATATTTGGGGAGAATGAGTAGAGTTACAATAGGACTACTTTAAATGTAGTTGCAGTATTCTCAAGTAGAAACAAGACATTTTTGAGGTAGATATTTGAAATGTGAGCTTCTGAAATTTTGCATGGATTGGATAATACCTATATTCCTCTCCATTATGACAGAGTAGATCAAAGAAGACATTTGCACAAATTGACCTTGTGTCTGTATAATCAGCAACATTAACATTAACATACGAAATATTCTAACCAAACCCTTTCCTCAAACCATTTAATACTATCCATTTACATGGCAATATATTTATCACAGGGACTCCTGTGTTTTGCTAGACTGTGACTCTTATAAGAGTATAGACTGTCTCTCATTGTTTCCCTGACACTTATCTCAGTGCCTGGAACATAGTAAGTGCTTAATAAATGCTAATTGACAGACTCTTAAAGTCATGCCCTCTTGTGACAGTGAAAGCCATCCCTAATTTAGAGATTAATTTGGGGAATCATTATAACATAGGTTTAGAGTTGTAAGGGAATTCAGAGTTTATCAGATATATCTCCTTCATTTCACAGATGAGGAAACCAAGGCAAAGAGAGTTTAAATAGTTTGCCCAGCATCACAAAATTCATTAGTGTCTGATGTGAAATTTGAACTGAGATCTTCTTGGTTTAAAGATCAGTCTCGCTATTAAATGACATCTCAAGCCTCCATGTTTAGATGAGCTTCATAAAATTATAATGACTGATTATTTAGAACTTTATAGAAGATGGGGTTACAAGAAAACTACCAGTTAAAAACAAAAACCAAAAACTTGATGGTTTTGTGGTACAGGGGCTTAATGTATATTACTCACTACATGTGAATGAGATATTTTCATTATTTTGCTCATATATCAATGTTTCACCTGATGATGGTCGTCAGGGAGAATGCTTTCTTATTTGTTGCATGTTCTATATTCCTTTAGGATCCATGTTGAATATAGTTACAGTGGGTTAATTTCCTATAAAATGGACATATGGGACTGTGGTCTACAGATTGGTCATTTCCCTGGATAGTCAGCTTTTAAATCAGTTAAAATACTCCTTAATCTCATTCTTTCTGGGTCAGACAACGCATCTGAGGAAATCAATGTTTTAACCAGTGGTTTGCGTAAAGCATGTGCTACGACACCCAATCCATACTCTAGTATAACTATGCTTCTGCTACTGTTTTAGTCTATGGCATGACCAGTTTATATCTAGTTTCCTTTCTGAAAAATGAAATTTAATTTTCACATAATGGAGTCAACTATGTTCTTTATCATGTGAATATTCCCAGGAGGCACCATGCAGAGCTCTCAGTAGGTGTGCATTATATGCACTGATCACAGTTATTACTTTTGTAGTTTATCTATCAATGGGATTATGGGAAGAGGGCATTGCTACAGAAAAGAAACTGTGATGAAAGATTTTGATACCTTAAAATGGATGAGTTTCCCCAAAGAGAAACAATAAAACTCTTTGGAAACTCTCTGGATCAAATTCAGATCTAAAATCTGGCCTTTTGCCAGAGTGGTAATTGCATTTGAATTGAGCTATAATCCTTACCACCTCTGAAAACAATAAGAATAAGGAAATGATACATAGTATCTTTTTAAAACAGTGACATTAAGATCATTCAGCATTACTAGCCAAAACTGTTTCCTTTTAGAACAAAATTATTAGTTTCGTTTATAGAAAGAAAAGATACAATTACATGCAATTAAGTTTTTGTTGTTGTTGACTTTTGTTAAGTATGAGAATAAACCTAATTTCTACAAAAATGATGTCTCAGGTATACAACTTATGAGTATAAACTCATTGTGCATAACATCATGGGGTATGGATCAAGCAAGGAGGCAGTTGTGACTACTTTAGCAGGAATCCCAGAGAAGAGTACTACACTGGTTGTGCAGGATCTGAATCATACAGCAATTAAAGTTGAATGGTCTAAACCAAGTAAGTGGATTTCTAAAGTTTTTGCTCCTTTTAAAATGCTTGTGTTGACAAAGACTTCAGGTACCTTATGGACTTATCCTGTTTTAACAGGCACAATCTAGACCTGGATTAATCCTAGGTCTGAAACCTGAGTAATTTTAAATTTTCTTTCTAGGTGTTTATATGATTATAAGCTCTCTGAAGAAAACACCTGATTTCATTTTTGTCTCTATATCTCCAGCACTGTGTTTTAGTATGTAGTCAATGCTCAATAAGTGCTCATTGATTACTTGATTAGTCAAATGCATGATATGATCTTGAAGGGGGAGGACAACTGTTCCCTTTATCACTCTGAGATTGTGTTCTCTTTGATCAGGATCTCCCAGGCTTCGAGGATTCCAGACAGAGCTGGAAACCTTTTAGGATGAGAGAATCAACTCCCATAGGAATTCTAAATTCTCATTCAATTGAGGATCTGATCTGATCTGTCCCAGCCCCCACCTGGTCTGATCTGCTTGGACTGTGCCAGCCCCCACTAAGATACCCAATGTAACAGCTTTTCTTAATCAAAGTCTTTGCAGATGGACCAAGGTAGCTCACTCAGCTGCCAGGACCCTTCTGCCCACTAAGCAAGCATTCTTAGGGCCAAAACTCAATTTTCCAATAAGTTTCCCACTATAAAAGTCAGTATCTTGATAAACAAATTTCTATGCAACAATAAACTTGCATTTTGCAAATAATAATTTGGGAATGAGTGAATTCTTTCACTCTAAACCTGTGGCCGATTTAAAGGGAATTCTTAACAACTCTCTTATTGCCACTAACCTCTTGACCACCAGGAACTGAGACCACTCAAACAACATCAGTCTGACCTGGTCATCTCAATAGCTAGAATAACCAAATTGCATGGGATTAGTAATGAAAAAACTGATATTTCTATAGATCTATGACTACTTAAAAATGCTGTCATCTCTCGTTTCTATTTTCCCATATACTTTTCAGTCCTTTACAATCTAGCTTCCAGATTAATCACTCCATTAAAACTGTTTTTTTCCAAAGTTATCCAAAATTTTCCAGTTGCCAAATCAGTTGGTCTTTTCTTAGTCCTTTTCTTTTTTTGACCTTTCTCTAATATTTGATATTACCAACTGTAATTTTTCTATGGAAACTCATTTTTTCTTTCAATTTTTGGTAACAGTTCTCATGGTTCATCTTTCAATTATCTGATCATTTCTCAGACTTCTGTGCTAAATCACAACCGATATAATTTCCCCAGAATGTGGGTTTACCATCACTGATCTGGCCCCTCTCTATTGGAAATTCATCATCCCATAGGTTTATTTATCTTTACTGTATAATGACTCCCAGATTTGCAGCATTTTACACATATATTCTCATCTGGATTTAAGAATAAATCAGAAAGTAGCTACTGTAGATAAAGTTCTTTTTGTTTTACAGATGCTAGGTTTGGTGATTTGTCCATAGTCACACAAACTAGTGTCAGAAATGAACTTTGAATCATAGATTTTCCTTATTCCAAGTCTGTTATTCTTTCACCAAGGATGTAATGTCTCCCTCTTTAGAATGGTATTTGGCAAATGATGATCCTTCAGGTGCTCTCCAGCTCAAATGGTATGAATATCCATTTTGGCAATGAGAACAAAAAATAAAACAAAACTGAATTCATCTTGGAGATGGTCAATCTGATCATCCACATAGACAACCCAAGCCTGAGGCCACTGAGAAAGTTTAATCACTATGGCTTTGTTAGATTTTTCCCTCTAAATCAAGAAGGTGAGGAAAAACTTGCTTTTTAGATATATCAGTAAAAAAAGGTTTCTGACCTCTATGAATGAAAACCATCCATTTTCTGAATGAGAAATAAAGTTACAAAAGGCTGCCAGGCAACTAGCTGGCTATATAACAACTCCCACTCCCTTCTGACCCAGCCTAGATTTTGAAGCAGCCTAGAAGAAAAATGCTTTATATTTCATTACTGGTCCCTTGAGTGATTTAGTCCCAATTTGTTTGCAACGTTAATTGGAAATTAAAACCGACACCAGTTGTGTTGATCTACATTGTCACTAAATAACTAGCACAGGAGAAGTATTATTAGCTCATCTTAACAAATGGCTATCAATCCTGGAGGTATTAAGAGCATGCCATATTCTAATAAACTGTGTCACTTGGATCATGTGTCCATTTAAACCATTTTAATGGAAGGATAAAGAGGTTAATTGATGCTAGTGGATATTCTCTGAAACATAGAAAGGAAAGCAGATAGACTTTCACGTTAAGAGTATATTTCAACTTGGGCATGTGTGAATCTTTTTTGTAGAGATGGACTAGGTTGTATCATTTATTGTGAACCCTCCCCTTGCATTTAAATAGGAAACTTGCTCACAAAGCAAGATTCCCCCCCTTCCCCCAGATGACTTGCAAATACTTCTGTTTAAAGATTGGCTGGCGAATTTTCGATGGTATAGGCTCTTTATTTTATAATTGCATGCCTGAAGTAAGCTTGCTTATAAAAACTGACAAACTTAATAGATCTGAAGCAGCTCACTGAAGTTTCATTACCTTAGTAATCTGAACCTCTGACCTTCTGTATGTAGGTAATGCAATCGGCTTTTATTTCCATTCGTACCATAGAAATTTCCCAGATACCTATTTGTGAATATAAAGGTTAAATATCAAAAGAGGGTCATCTTTCTCAAAGCATGGTCTTTTATCATTTTCTTTCTAAGAACAATGCTATCAAGTAAGTACATTAGTTATTCTCTTGCCCAAAAAATGCTACTGATTTCCTACAATACTAATTTTAAATTGTTTTCCTGCTTTGTAGGGCATAGTTGACAGGTAAGGGTATACACTCTATTATCCAAAAAGAAATTTTAAAAAGTCATTCTTTCTCTCTCCATTTCCCTCTCTCTCCTTCTCTTTCCTAATTTTTGTCTTCTTCATTTTCTTTCTGCCTTTTTCTCTTCCTCTTTCTTCCTCTCTCTTCCTTTTGTCTCTGTTATGTTTTTGTGTATATATGCATGTATATTACCTAAACACCCACAGAGATTTTGAGATATAATATTTGTTGACTATTAGAGTTTGGAAAATCCTGGAATAGGTACTGCCAAAAGAAGAAAAAATGGTTCAGAAAGTATTGTCTCTGATCTTTAAACATCAGATCATCAAAACCCAGGCTCATGTAATATTCTAAGACTTCAAGCTTTTTATAGTCCAGCCCAATGTACAACTTTTCCTAGGAGTACAAACACAATATGGGAAAACACATCAATAAAGAAACACTGGAAAAGCAACTACAGTAACCATACTCCTTACAGCATTGCTGCTTTGGTACCAAGAAGTATCTTTTGCCTCTCTTGCTACACACCTTATTCCATACTTGTCACTGAATGCCCCACTGTGCTATTCCTAGTATCTGGACTCCTTTAGTTGTCAGCTACCTCTGAGACTTAGAGAATCACAAAATTTTAATCAAAAATAATACGAGTTGATGCCTTCCTGCTCCATATATTCACTACTCTGTATTCTCTTTTGCAGCAACAAAAGATTCCCAGATAGAGAAGGTTGGAAAATTGGGAAGAGAAACTGTGCTTACTTAGTTTTGCCTCTTAGCTACTCCAAATCTTCATATTTAAGCCTTAGATGACAGAATTGTATCTTGTAGGTAAGATATTTAGGTAACTTAGTGTGAAATTTGTAAGAGGTGAATCATCATCAGAAAATGGAAATAAAGTTCTGAGAATAATATGGTTAACTTTCTGATCTGTCAGTCAAGCTGGAGAACTCAACTTTAACTGAAAGACCTCATAATGAGAGTCATCTGTACAATTAACTTATTCATTCATTCTCTCATTCATTCAACAAGTATATTTTGCCCATCTACTGCAAAAGATAGCACTGTTCCATGAATTGTGTGAATATAGAGAAGTATTAGCTTCTTGGTTATTTTTGGTTCCTGTGGAAGCTGACAGTGGAGTTGAACAGAGAAAATTAAATACAAATGAAAAGTAAAATAACAATTTAAAGGGTAAATAGTAAATCAAAACAACAGTTGGACCTTATTGCTATTCACAGTTTTGCCATTAATTGACTTTGAACAAATCATTTAAACACTGTGGACCTCATTTTCTTCATGAACAGTTTGAACCAGGTTATCTCTAGGGACTTTTCCATCCTCAAAATTCTATTATCTGTGTCATAAAGTAGTAGTATAGAAATAGGTATCTAATGTATATAGATAATAAATACTAGAGTTTAGGAAAATCATTGATGTAGCAGGAAGTAGTGAGGGAAGATTTCCTGGAGAAGTTATCAATTGAGATAGAAATTGAAGGAAAATAGGATTCATAAGGTGGAAATGAGGAGGAAAAGTATTTTGCTGGAGAAGGATAGCATAAACAAAGAATTATAGAGAAAGTGGAATCAAATTTAGAGAGACGAGTTCAAGTTCCATGTTAAAAAGTTAACTGCATACCATTTTCAGCTCATCTAGACCTCAGTTTTCCTCATCTAAAAAACAAAGGAATTGGAGTGGATGTTCTTTAAGGCCCTATGCTCTTATGAAAATGAAATGTCCAGTTTGTCCGAATTAGTGGATCTATAAAGATGAGCAATAATGAAATAATATTGTAAATGAAAATTGAAGGCAGTTTTGAAGGCCCCTGAATATCATGCTTTATCTTTTAATAAATGGAAAAAATAATTATAAGTGCATACTTGGAGTGTGTTGATATTTTGTTAGTGCCTTCTGACTGCTACCTATTACCCAGAATTCCTTATTAAAGCCTATCAATCCTAGGCCTCACACTATGTTTTACACTTATCTTTCCATTTTCTCTCATCAAAATATGTTCTCACGAAGCACTGAAAAAACACACGTGTTCTTTTTCTAATAAAATAAGTCATGCCAATATGTTAATAATTGATGATATTTTAGTGTGTTATTGTTCCCAGGATTATTATTATACATTAAGAGAATCAAAATATTTTACCTGAAAGAAATGATACTAAACAATGGAGAAACTTTGCCATGTCCTAAAATCACATTAAGTGACTAGTCTTGTCTGGGTTTACCCTGGGGTTAGTTGGAGTAAACATTCATCTGTATGATTAATAGTACCAGTTAAGTAGCATTGATTTTGTTCCTCTGACCACTTGTATTGCATCAGAAGAATCAGAATTTTCATTGAAAGCAAAAATTTTCATTTAGTTCTTCATGAGAGTTGGTTGAATGAATATTCAACAAATGTTTTTGAATATATAACATTTGTAAGGCTTAGTGCTGGGTGCCATAGAGAAATTTAGATTTTGTCATTTTTTTGTCCAATACTTCCTGCCATTTTTTGGAGTTTTCTTGACAAAGATATTGGAATAGTTTGCTATTTCCTTCTCCAATTCATTTCAAGATAAAGAGCTGAGACAAAGAGTTAAGGGCCTTGCCCAGAGTCACCCAGCTGGTAAATGTCTGAAACAAGATTTGAAATTAAGTGTTCCCAACACTCTGTCCACAGTGCCACCCAGCTTCTAGGAACTAAAATAGATTGCTAATATGAACCATTGATACACCAAAGACTTCATAAATACTATTTGATATCTAGAGAAAGAAATGGTTTATTTGAAAGTCTGGCCTTTAGCTTTCCATAAGAAAAAATCCACTCCTCAGAGTTTAATGAAAATAGATTATCCAAAGAAAATACATACCATTTCATAGGACTATAGAATTAGAAGCCAATCTCCTTCTTTTGTAGATGAGGAAACTGAGGCAGAGAGAAGTTAAATAATTTGTCCAGGGTCACATTGCTAATAAGTGTGTTTATGGTAAAATTTGGCACATAGAGAAAGAAGCATACAATGGCTTTTCTAATTAACTTTTGAAAGTTAATACAGTATATATAGAGTGGAGGAATACCACTGGGACAAAAGGCTCCAGAGATGAAGGGATTTCTGGGGAAGCCACTTTTGTAGAGATGGTAGTTGCAGTATGGGGTCAGGCTGGGCTGCTGGGATGCATGACATCAGGTACCTTCCAAAATACTTGTTCTTATTCACTTTTTTAGAACAGTTGTTTCTAGCTGCAGAAGTAGAAATAGTGGCAATACCTTCTAAATGCTAGTATCATGATACATAGTCCCAGTGTCACCATCTCAGTTAAAGTTCTAGTAGTGCTAAACCTAAATTCTAGTCTCAAAGATGATAAAGTTATTAACAGAACAGTATTATACTGTTTTTACTTTATACTTATACTTTTACTTTAAAAATAGATTTACATCTATTTTTGTGACCTTTAAAAAGGCTTGTAGGGAGATAATAGAGTCAGAAAAGGTAACTTAGAGAAAGGAGAGGAAAAGGGAAAAAAGAAAAGAATAGAAAATATGCAGTGATAGGAACATATAAAAGAAAGAGATGAATGTGTTTTGGAGATAATGAAGTATCAGTTTTGACATCCTTCAAAAGTTGTCTCTTTGTCTTTAGAAGGATACATGGATTATAACCAAAAGTGAGAACTCTGGGGAAAATGAGTGATATTTTCTGAAAATGTAGTGAACCGAGTTTTTAGGGTAAACAAATTGTACACTATCACAGTATAAATATTTTAAAATAAATGCTCTTCTTTGCACACCACTAAACTGTCATTTAGTAAAGTTTGTTAGCGCATAAATTGTACCTTTAAATATGGAATATTCTACCAGAATTGACTTTAACCAATAATGACTATATGCCTGAGTTATTCCAGTAGTGTTTATTTTGTTTTTGCTATTATAGCATTCTGTCTACCTTAATTTTCTTGATAAAATAAATTTCTAAAATATAATGTTAAAAAAAATTGAGGGAAGTTCAATTGTTTCCTGCCTCAGGTCAGAAAAGTTAGTTATGAGAACAGAACCAAACCATCCTGGGAAAATGAACATTGTTGTTACTTTAAAGACTTTTAATGAAGGAGCTTACAAAGATTTCCTTGGTCACTCATTCTAAGCTTCCCCAGAGATCGCTTTCTCAGCTGTAGGAAATTTATACAGTGCAAACTTTATTCCAGTACACTAAGATTAACCACATTTACAAGGTATCATGTTGATTATTTAACAGCCCTGAAAGACTTACAAGGTGATGTTGAGTATTATACCCTCATCTGGAGTTCTGCTACATCAAATGAATCAGTGAAAATCCTGCCAGATGTAAACTATTTTGTAATTGGTGACTTAAAACCAAACACAGAGTATCGGATTTTTATTTGTATCTTCAATGGAGCCCATAACATCAACAGTGAAGTACTACATGTGACAACTTGCGATGGAGGTGGGTCTAGAGCCTCAGGACTACTTGGCTTCAGATATGGGAATGAAATTGATTGATTTTTGTAAAGGTTGAGATCAGTCATCCTTCCATTATAAAATTTCCGGTATTAGAGAGGAAAGAAAAAATGGGGGTTGGGGGGTGGGGTGGGGGATGAGGGGGTAGAAGCTAAAATGCTTAAGTGCTAGCTGCTGTCAAGTGGCAAATCAATAAGCCATCCCACGAAGACTGAAGCACAAAGCTTTAATAATAGGTTATTAGCCCAGTTTGTTCCCTTTTTACTTGGTGTACTGAAGCTGTTGTATACTAAGGTTGAAACTGATTTCACAACTACAAATGGTAGCATTTTGAAAAAATTAATGGTTTTTAAAAGAGATGTACTCCATGAAGCAGTGGGTTTCTGACACAAGCAAATACAGTGCCTTCCCTGAGTCACCAGAAATAGAAGGTGGAAGTTCAGTCACAGAGAAAATTTGCCTATGAGTCATTTCCAAGCCAGTTAGCAAGAGGGAGGGAGTAGGGAAGCAACTTGTGAATCTGAAATGTGGCCAGAATGGGCTTTCTAATCTTTTTTGCTTTATAAAGTCTCATTATAAACATTATAATATCATTACCTCCCAAGCAAGCGTTCCAGGTCATTAACCCAGCACTTTAAGTGCAGATCTCATTTCCCTTTGTGGTGTCAAAGGTCAGCACCTTTTGTTTATAAAATAGAATTGATCACAAGGACAATTTTTCAACTAGTTAAGATGGGTTCTTATGATAAAAATAGGTCTTTGTATAGTTATTCCTGACATGCTTGAATAATTGTGTAATTTAACGCTAAGCAAGTTTTTTCTAGTGTTAGATTTCATCATTACCTATGGTAATCAACACTCAAAATCATTTACATAATGACAATATTGCATTATTACTTCATATTGCTTAAGTTATAAGGCTAGTGATATTAATGATTTTTTTTTCATTTTCCTCTGGTAGTAATGTATTTGAGTTGTATTTTTGTATTAGGAATATATTTTTTTTTAAATTAACCCTGGGAGGTGAAAGGATAGTAAAAAAGAGGTAGATAATAGATATGTGTTGGCAGTGCCGATGGGTGAATAATTTATCATCACATCCCACTGGCCACATTTCACTGAAGATTAACACTATGCTGGTGGTATAAAGCATTTTACCACCAGTTCTCATGGTTTCTAACTGAGAGTATAATAAGCCAATTTACAGAGGACTACAGACTGTGATAACTTCATCAGAGGAAAGCAGATAAGCAGGGAACCCTTTGCTAAACCTAATTACTAATCTGGATTTAGTTAAACAAGTGCTTTTTCAGAGACAGCTGGAGTTTATTCAGTTTTTTTCCTTTAATTCTAGAGCCTCAGGGCATGCTTCCTCCAGAGGTTGTCATCATCAACAGTACAGCTGTACGTGTCATCTGGACATCGCCTTCCAACCCAAATGGTGTTGTCACTGAGTATTCTGTGTATGTAAATAATAAGCTCTACAAGACTGGCATGAATGCGCCTGGGTCTTTCGTTCTGGGAAACCTGTCTCCATTTACTATCTATGACATACAGGTTAGAACATTGCTTTTTGATAGTTAAGCTTGTGGGTATCATAAATAAAACATGCTGGTCTGTGTCTCAAGGTGGATATCTTTTTGTCTTGATTGGGTAAGGGGTATCTAGGGGCAAGAAAGGAAGGAAACTGATTGGGATTAAATTGACTTGCTTTTGGGCAAACATTTGGGTCTCTTTGCAGAGAAGATTATGATGGTAGGGATATAAAAAGACAGAGATGATGATATTTTCCTATCCAGGCAAAAATAAATGTATCAATTTATTTACAGATGGTTCCACCAAACAAGGTACCTTCATTCTTGGTATCTTTGCTGATATGGTACCTAATGATGACAGAACAAAGCTACTGTTTGATTGACTGCTACCACGCTGTCATACCTGTTCTCAACTGTTGCCTCTGTTACAATTCCTACAAGATTGGCAGCATCATGTAATAGGAAGACCCTGGTTCTGGAGATAGAGAATCAAGAGTGGCCATCCTGCCTTAAAGATATTTGAGGAGTCTCTTAACTCTTCAGAACCTCAGTTATCTCTGAAAATCAAGAAACTTGGAATTGATTTTCAAATTTTCAATTTAATTACTGATAAAAAAAAAGCATCAAAATGCTCCCACAGTGTACAAGTCAGTTCCTGAATATGTAGCCAATTAATAGAATTCATAATAAAATTAATATTTACAGGTATATGAAATCCAAACTGAACAAGATATTTTTTTCTGCCTTCTGTGAGCTTATGATCTAACATTAAAAGGAAAGAGAGGCAAAGTGATGTAGTAGTATGGTACTTGTCACACAATTAAATGCTCTATCTTTCATCTATCCATTTTTTCTGTTTATCTAGAAATCTATCCATAGGAAATGAGCATTTATATAATATAATATTTATTATATGCACTGTGGTAAGTACTTTAAGATATTATCTCATTCAATAATCACAATAAACTTGCTAAATAAGGACTTTGATTATCCTTGTTTTATATTAAGGAAACTAAGGCACAAAGGTTAAATGACTTGCCCAGGATCTCAAAGTAGTAGATTATTGGATTTGAACTCAAGTCTTCCTGCCTCTAATCCCAGAGCTCTATCCATTGTGCCACTTCACTATCTAAGTGAAAAGAACACTGGATTTTAAGTCAAGAGACCTTAGTTTTAGTACCAGAATCATTGTAGTCTTGTTTTGTGATCTTCAACAAATCACATAAATTATTGAACCTCAGTCTCCTTAATTCTTAAAATGAGGAAGGTAGGTTAAATGATTTTTAGGTCCCCTTTGAGGTCTAACATTTTGATCTTATGCATAAGTCACAAACCTATGTATGAAATAAAATAGGAGGGGAGAACTTCTTGGGAAAAAAAAAAAAAAAACATTCAGTCAACAATGATCAAATATTTATTGAGCAGCTAGTAAGTGCAAGTTGCCACTGAGGATCCAGAGAAGATAAGACATGGTCCTTGCCCTCAAGAAATGTATGTGCTGCTGAGAAATAAGACATTTCTCTATGACATAATAAAAAGATTATTAAGAATTCAAGTCAGTATATGATAAGCACAAAATGATTAACATCACAATAAGTGCTATAGTTCAACAGCTATATATAATGTTTACACAATTAATAGAATTTAGAAAACCTGAACCTGTTCACTAATGTTCCTTATGGCTTGGAAAATGATTTTCAGAAAATCATTAGGCCATTAATGATTTATAAACAGACATTTAAACATGCCCAGAGAGTTGCCTATTTGAAGAATTCCTTTTAACAAATGAAGGATCTTTTTGTAATAGGAATAATATCAATCTTCATCTGTAAATATGAATCATTTTATATCCATTTTTAAAAAAAAAGGCTATATCTGGATTTGTAACCTGCATATGGAATATGATAATGAAATGATTATTATGCTTCAAATTAGACACTTTTCCCCTTGCTTTGTTATAAATAAAAGAGATTTTCACATTCTCCCATAGTTCAAATATAGCTCTTTGTAGGAGTGGCAAATTCTCTCATTATATATTATATATGAGAGAATTTGACACATGGTCTATCTCTTTACTAATATTAACCAAGTCTCCTGGTCTTTAATTCTTTTGAAGTTAATAATAATAATTATATATATATATGTACATATATATATGTAATTTGTTTTTAGGTTAGGTTTAATTCTATTAGACCTATCCAATCAGACAGCATTAGTAGAGTTTGCTTATATTCTAAAAGTTGCCTCACATTGTCACAAGACATAAATATTTCTGATAACTACAGAAAATTTATCTATTTCAAAGCTTTTTAAGTACAAAATTGCCTATGAATACGATAACTTTGAAAAGTAAGCAGAGGAACATTAGGTTGTCTTAAATAGAGACGAAAAAATAGAAAACTACTTGTTTAGGAAGGATCACCAATGATAATGGCCAGGATTTTTCAGGACTCATTGGTCTCCTCTAAGTCTCTTCCTGCTTCAGTAGTTTAGCTAGTAAGCCCTGAAAGAAGTAGGCTACCTTTCTTTATCTCTTTCTAATTCTGTTTTAGTGTGTCTCTTCACAGGCAGAGATAGTCTCTCTATCTCTCTGTGTCTCTGTGTGTGTCTTTCTCTCTCTCTCTCTCTCTCTCTCTCTCTCTCTCTATCTCTCTCTCTCTGTCTTTCTGTGTCTTTTTCTCTCGGTATCTCTTCTGTCTCTCTGACTCTCTGCCACTTCCCTCCACATCTCTGTCAGTGAATAATATTTCTCCTTTCTTTTTCTCTCCTCTCCTTTCATCTCTTTCTCTTTTACTGTCTTTTCTTCTCCCTCTCCATCCTCCCCTTTCCTCCTCTTCCCTCCACTCCTCTCCTTTCCTCTCTCCTCTTCTCCTCTCCTGACTTCTCTATTCTCCTCTCCTCTCCTCTCCTAACTTCTTTATTCCTCTCATCTCTTCTCTCTTACTTTCTCTTCTCCTTTCTCTCCCTTACTTTCCCTTACTTACTCTTTCCCTTTCTTCTTCCCTCCCTTTCTATCCTCTCCTCCCTCTGTTTCTTTCCCTCTCTCTTCCTTGAATTCTTTACTAGAACGTATCTTTATCTTTCTCCCCATTTTACCACTTGTGTTACTTTTGTGTTGCTAATGCCTGATGGATCTTATTACCAATGATCAGTTATTCCATCCTCCTTGGTTTTTATTCAGATTAAGTTACAGAATTAAGGGGTGAATGATGATTTTCTGCTGCGATTAGAGTAAAAAAAAAAAACAATTGTAGCTGGAACAAATGGATATAAAATAGCTGAGCCATAGTGGGAAACCTCTCAAGGCTTCATTTTTCTTCTAGTCCACATTAGCATTGAAGCCATTTATTGTAAAATGTCAAGTCTTATGGAAGATATCATCATTACCCTACTTTGGTTATAGATCTGGAGAGTGGTATGTAGTGATAACCTATTATGCTTGCAAAATGTTGCCTAGGCATCTTTTGTTTTTTGAGTCTGCTCAGAATAGATTAATGTCTATCTTTTTTTGAGTGGGAGCAATCCAGAGACTAAACAGCACCATGTGAAGGACTAAGAAAATTGTAATGGGCCCAGTTCTGACCTCTCAGAACCTCACTAAAGAAGATTGCCATCAAAAACTATTACTTACTAAGCACCCAGAGAATGCATGACATTATGAAATACTTATGGAATGAGGGCAGAATTAATCCCCTACAAGTCTGTGCCACTGAAAAGATGTTGAATGTAATCATTTAAATAATTCTTACAGGTTGAAGTCTGTACCAAATATGCTTGTGTGAAGAGCAAAGGAACACAAATTACCACTGTGGAAGATACACCATGTGAGATAGCAGCACCCAAAATACATGTAATCAGCTCAAGGTATAGTTCAATTTTTTTAACTGACAGAATTCATCTTAATAATATTTAAAATAGGACATTATTCTATTGATGTTATATTAATTATACCGCATACCCCATATAATCTGAGAGGGGGGTATGGGATGCATATTTATAATTAATTGAATTTAGGAATATTCCATTTAGACATGCTGTGATAAAGTTTGATATAAATCAGATTTATCATTATTGCCCAAATTTACAGTAGCAAACATTCACATTAGCATAATTTGTTGTTGTTCAATTGTTTTTCAGTAATGTCCAACTCTTCATGACCCCATTTAGGGTTTTCTTGGCAAAGATACTGTAATGGTTTGCTATGTCTGTCTCCTGATCATTTTATAAGTGAAGGTACTGAGGCAAATAGGATAAAGTGACTTTCTTAAGGTCTTATCTAGTAAGTGTTTGAGGTGAGAACAGAACTCTGAGAGAGATGAGTCTTCCTGATTCCACACCTGGTACTTTAACCACTGTATCACTTAGCTATAAAGTATTTTTTTTTAACTACACATTCTCATTTTATCCTCTAAATATCCCAGTGAGATTAGTAGTATTAGTATAATGGTCACTGTTTTAGATATAAGAAATCTAAGTGATTTACCAAAGATCAATATATATTGAATAATAAAAGAAAGATTCAAACTCAGTTCATTTAGCATTCTTTCTATTCCTCCATGATATCATATTGTTTCATTTCGTGCTGATAGGTTCTTATGAGGTAGATTTCTTATTATTATTATTATTATTATTTTTGGCTAGGAAATTGGGATTAAGTGACTTGCCCAGGAAGTATTAAATATCTGAGACTGGATTTGAACTCAGGTTCTCCTGACTCCAGGTTTGATGTTCTATCCACCGTGCCACCTAACTGCTCCTTAGGGTCCTAATTTTTTTTTGGTGAGGCAATTGGGGTTAAGTGACTTGTCTAGGGTCACACAAGGGTCCTTAATTTTTTAAAGATCTGAACTTCTTATAATATCTGACCATTTTTACTCCCCCCCCCCCTTTTTTTTCCCTCAAGGAATTAATGATCTGCAAACCAAGTCCTGAATGTAGAAAATAAATTCTCTATTGATGCGGGTTCAAACACTGGCAATACCATTTGTTAGCTATGTGACATTGGACAAGACATTTAACCTTTCTATGCCCCACTTTCTTTAGCTATAAAATGAAGGAGTTGGATTAGATGATCTCTAAATTCCCTTCTAGGTCTAAAGATTATTCTTTTATGATCCTTTTTTGAAGGAATTCAATGATGAATCCTTCTATAAAGCACAATATCCACTCTATTCTTTAAGGACAGGGACTATGTTGCTTTTCATCTTCATATCCCTTGTGCTCAGTGAAATGAGTTCACGTGGTAGATACTTAATAAATGTTAGTTGAATTTTAGATTGCAAGAGAAAATCTATATGTTCAAGTCACCTACATCAATGCTACCAGTGTCTTTAACATTTCACTTTTGGTCTCTGTGTTTCATGATTCCTAGAATTTCTGAAACATGTTTATGTGCGTTTTGACCAGTATATCTTTAGCGTTCAAAATATAAAGCTTAACCTCCAGATCTACGTAGATCAAATGAGAGTATGATCACCTCAACCCATCATATTTAGTCAGCTAGAAAGGTAGGCAAAGACTATTCCTAATATTAACCTTGATTGATTTATAATCCAAATCAGTCATTTTCTATTATGGAGCATAAGTTGATCCATTTGTGGTAGAATAATAAATTTTTTTTCATAATACAATTAATTCCTTCACAGAACTTCCCAGTCCGAAATTTTGAGGTCTTTTTTTTCCCCTAACTGGTTCTTCATTTCTTGAGCTGATCAGGAAGAATAGTGTTTAAACTATCACTGAAAGGAGCACAAATAAAATGTAAGGGCTTTGAATTCAGGAGACATGTCTTCAGCCCTGCCTTGCATAGTTCTGAGAATGAACCAAATGATCAATAAACAGTTACTGATTTACTGATTGGCAATCCATCCAATTCAGGAGGTCAGAGGTGAAGCCATGATAGAGTCAAGAGACTCTGCATAAATGATGGAACCTGGATTATATGCCATATGTGAATGTCTCAAATTTCAGGCTGAGAAACTTAATATGATAAGCCAGTGGTCTGGCTATTGGATAGATAGAGAAATCAAGTAGGGGAGAATTTATTATGTGGAAAATGTATACACATCTTCTAAGACAATACAAGAACCAAATCAATGACTGTCAATACATCCAGCTAAAGTGACCCCTATATAATATAACACCACAGAGGAGTTGTTTGCTAGATTGTCCTTCTTATCCAATTAATGGGTGAATTGACCCATTTCTTCACAGGAGTTCTCTTTATTCTCAAGTATTCTGATAATCTCAACTCAACTGGTAGCAACACTGATTAGTCACTTGGAACATTTCTTTCACTACCTGTGCTTAATCCATACTAAAAAATAGTCCAGCAGCAGACAAAAATTTCATTTCCCTCTCAGTATTATTTTTCCTGTAAAGAAGTTTCTTGTAATTAATTATATGGGATATGAAGGGAAAATAATGATTTTTTTTATTCCATTGACTTCTTTAAATAACAAAATAAAATAAAAACTAACATTTACATAGTTCTTTAACATTTGCAAAATGCATTAAAAAACATTATCTCATTTAATCATCACAATACCCTTTCAAAGTAGATGCTATTATTATGTACATTTTGCAGATCAGAAAAGTGGGATAAGCAAAGGTTAAATGAGTTGACTAGAGCTACACAACTAGTAAGTGTCTCCTGACTCTATAGCCACCACTCTATCTACTACAGCAACTAGTTGCGCTTCCCTCTCACACAAGAGTATAGAGTCCAGTTTTGTAGCATTTGTTTCATTGGTGAGATTTTGTAGAATATAGTTATAATGTTATTTTTAAGGACACAGGTGACTTATCATTGAGGTAAAGACATTTATTTTAAAAGTATTAAAAAAATTTTGCAAGAATAACTATCATTAATTTAGGATGTTATAGAGTGGCAGGAATATAAAGGAATATTCAAGCTATCTAGTAATAATGGACTTTCATGTCACAACAGTGAAATGGGAGTCAGAGAGAGTAAAGTTTTAGTTTCAGTCAGGTCATTTTACCTTTAGCAAATCATCTACATTCCCCAGGCTTTGTTTGCTCCATTTGTAAAATGAGAAGGTTGGATTAAATGATTCATGATCTCCTTTTAGCCCTTATATTCAGTGCATCTCTATTGCTGTGATTTTAAACTATGTCCAAAAAAACTGACCTCCTTAAAAATAAATTTATATGGAAATCTCTCTTTTTTGCTCTCTGTATCTCTCAATTTATCTGTCTCTCTATCTCTCTCTACATATATCCATGTGCATGTATACACATATAGAAATAATATTTAGCATGTACATGTATATATGTATATATATATAGTATGTATGTATATTGTATATACATGTATGTGTGTGCATATATATGTATGTATGTGTATATGCATTTCTCTGAAGCTACTGGCAATTTTTTTCAGTGGCAAAATCAGAATAAGATTGGCAAAAGGGAGCCACAGCCAGATATTGGCATTCTGTGACTTCCTTTTCTTCAAAAGATCTATGACAGCAAAGCTACATTTTCCAGAAGCCTGACTATAACTATCAAGTAGAGGCTGCCAAGGTGTTTATCCAAATTATACCAAACACTAAAGCAGTTAGCCTCCTGTGTGCGTGTTATTGTTGTTGTAATTTCATTATACTTCTGGCAATATGTACTTGTTAGTTATATTTCTATTGAGATGGGAGTGGGGTCTCTTTTGATTTTAACAACAAACAAAATCAAATGCGAAAGCCTTCAGGAAAATGCCAAATAATTGGATTTACTTTCATATCCCTTGAACCAAATTTGACTGGGGGAGGGGGGAGTGAGGGAGGTGTCATTCTTATGAAATCATAGTTCATAGATTTAAAACCAGAAGGGACATTTGAGTTAATCTAGATGATGTGGTGTATATAGCACTGAGTGAGTCCTGGAATTCAAAAGATCTGAGTTCCAATTTAGCCTAAGACTACCTGTATAGTTCTAGGCAAGTCATTTGATTTCTATTTTCCTCAGTTTCCCTAACTGTAAAGTGGGGGTAATGATACTTAGCATTATTTTGATGAATGAGTTAATATTTGTAAAGTGCTTGCACAATACCTGGCACATAAGTAAGTGCTATATCAAATGACAGCTAACATTGTTATTATTATTATTAATCTATCCCAACTCTTTCATTTTGCAAATGAGGAAGCTAGGGGCTAAAAGTAATTTATCAAAGAACACACAAATAGTAAGGGGTAAAATCAGAATTTGAACCCAAATCCTCAGGCTCCAAATTTACCCTGCTCCCATTATACTCTACTGTCTCTTTAGATTCCACCTGTATTTTGATAAAATATAATTGCTGAGTGAAACTAAGCTGGTTTTTTTAGGAGCCACATATACAGATATGATCAAAACTTATCTGCTGATAAGAACTCAATTTTGCTTCTCATCTTTGTTTAATTTACATCTTTTTTTGTGTTGGTTTTGACAAGAATCTAAACAGGAAAAAAAGCCACTTAAATATATTTCTGCTATTAAATATACAAAAAGAAAGTGTCAAAACATATGAATGTAAAAAGATGTATCCTTTTAAGTTTGTCATCCTTTTATTCAGACACAGGTACTGTTTCTATATTGCTTCTTCCGTACTTGTCATATTATCATCAGCTGTTCTTATATCCCAAATGAATACTAACTACAGATCGATTGCCCGGACATGTCTGGCCATGGCCTACACGTGCCCTGGGTAGTTCATTTATTTGCCATGGTGGATTTGCTAGAGTGGAATTTAATCAATAGCTAATTCATTAATTCTAGTCCTCGAGTATGTAGGGGCTGTGTTGTATAGAAATGGCTGGCTGGCTTGGGCTTTGATTGAAATATGACAAACACTGCAGCTGACAGCTTCACTGGGCACTGGACTGCATATGAATTTCACTTATTTATTCTCTATAAAGGGATAAGCTGGGAAATGAATATCAGTTTGTATAAACAAGGGAGACATTTTAATACATAACTGCCAGAAGACCAAAATGTATGATTTCTAAGCTCTGTGCTCAGGGAAAAGCAGAAAGAGAAAACAGATCATACCATTTATTGCGTTTAATTGGGGCACTAGCAGGTCCTTTCATTTCACATCAGTTTGGGGCTGTATTATTGATGAGAAGGCTGAGAGATCATGTCTTTGTAGCATTCACAAATAATTGTTTTAAAATTTGCCTCCAGGTACCAAATGACATAAATGATAATTTTGCCTACCAACTTTTTAGAAGTCTTTATGATAGCAATGCAGTCTGGGTACTTCTAAATGAAGGTTAGACCACAATTGCCATTATAAATCCCCTTTTATTTGGAAGTTAATAACTCACCTGCAGGCTGAAGTGTGGCACCAAAGGTCAGCTCAGGAACAAATAGTTTGCCTTTATTATTTGAAAAAAGTTGATGTGAAGTTTTGAGGTTCTTGGCTTTTCTCTACCATACAAATGTGGATAAACCAGCTCTGCTTAACTAGGCTCACTTTTCTCCCATTGCTTTCAGTGATCACTGAGCAACATTGTCAAAATTTTACTTATAATTTGAAAGAATTGCTCAAATTTAAAGAAGAAAATAACAAATCCTCTTTCTTATTTCAAGATTCCTTGTTCAAGAAAGACACCTATCAGGAATATTAACAAAGATCTTCCTATTTGTCCTGGGCAGAGAAATTTTAAAATATTAAATTTTAACATCAAATTAAGTATTTTACTCTGTTACTTGAAAATATACAAGAATCTTTGAAAAAAAGATAAGTCAGGATGCATTTGATGTTATTGCATGAATCCAACCTTCTGGATAGACATTAGTCACAAATAGTTAATGGGTCATTATCATCACCAGGGCCAGTGAACTCTGATTCACCAAAATGTATTTGGTCACTGTGCCTGTAAAAGAGAGCCTGGGTTGAGATTTGTGTTTGTTACTTGTGGCAAGTAATTTAATATGTAATTTTTCTATCAGTTCAATAACATGATACTGAAATGTAGTTAGAGAAAAGGGACATGACCCTGAAAATCCACTTGACCTATAGAAAACATTTAAAGAGACATGATAACTGTCTTTAAGTATTTGAGAGTCTATCGGTGAAAGAGATAGACTTTCTTTTTCTTGGTTCCAAAGGACAAGTAGGATTGATGAATGAAAATTTAAGAAAAGGCAATTCTATTTGGATAGAAGGAAAAACATCTTTATTATCAGAGATTGCCAAAAGTAGAATGAGATTCCTTTGAGGTAATGTGTTTCCTATCACTGAGGCTTTCCAAGTGTAATCTTTATTGCCATTCCTTAGGAATATAGAGGGCAATCCTTTTGAGATATGATTCAAACTCGATGATCATATCTTCATACATGCTTGCCTCACAAAACAATATAAGCCTTGTCTAGACCCCACTATAATCTTCCATTGTTTCTCATATTTTATGTATTAATTTTTTATTGATTAATGATGTTTTTATGCATCTTCATTATTATAGTCATCAGGTGTATACACTATCCCATCTCCTTCAGAAATTTTCCTGATCGTGTTAGTAGTTCATTGTGTAACCAAAAGAAAGATCTTGTTTATTTCTCTTTTCTGAAGTTTCTGGGTAGACATTCAGTCTTCTTCAGTCATTTGACCTGCAATTTTCTTCTGTGCTCAAGTCTAGTAGCTTTCACACAAGATTATTCACAACAGCATAATAAGAAGGAGGGTGCTATGGTGTGGGAGCTTTGATTGAGAAAACATCATCTTTAAACTTTTAGAGTAGGATGAAGCAGTTTCATCCAAAAAGGCACTGGGCTAACAAGTTCTAACTATAGCATTCATCTTATTAATAGAAATTTCTGATTTTATCATAATAATCATTAGCCCAGTTGTAAGTCTCTTGATGCTGTCCAAAGTGAACAAAAAGGAACCAGTTGATCATATGTAAATGATTAGAACCCTGAAGAGAAGTGACATACACACTACATTTTAACTGAGCAATTTTAAAGCATTCATGAAATGAACAAGTGATATCCAAGAGACTAAATTATTCAAAGAATGAGGAATACCAATACCCGTATTGTTGAGATCACAAGAGAATGAAATGTGGGGAGGAAGATATATGCATGATAACTGGAAAGAAGATGGCTGGGAAGTAAAATGAATAAATTCATGACTATATCCAGCTTACATGTACTGACAATAGAAGTTACAAAGGGGGAAATATAGGTTTGATGTCAGGTTAACCTTTCTAATAATTAAAGCTAAACAAAAGTGGAATAAGTTGCTTATGGGGAAGTGAATTCCCTCTAACTGACTTCAAGCAAAGATATGATAAACTCTTGGCAAGGATTTTGTAGAAAGATTGTTTGATCATGCATTAATTACACTAGATGATCCCTGAGGTCTTTGCCAACTCTAAGATTCTCTGATTCTGTGACTACAATTTTAATGGTGGGGGAAGAGCTTCCAAATATCAGAAGAAGACCAAAGTTAGCAAAAAATGGAATGTGTACTGATATGAACAGAGATATGAAACTGAAATTCTATAAGAAAATGTAAGGTGACTCCAACCTCACTAGAGAAAATATAATATGAATGAGGATATTACTCAAGGAGAAGAATCTATGTTAATTTTGTAATCAGGCTGGAAATAGTATAAATCTATGGCCAATTTTGTCAGCAATGCCTTCTCTAAGATGGCTATGTCACTATTGAAAACTTTCAAAGGAGAAAAAGGACCAATGAATGGCAGATCAGTATAGGAAATGATTGCAGATTTCTGCTTCTACTACAAAATTGCAATGTAAATTTGGGTAGGACAAAGGAAACAGTAGAAAAGTATCTCTTTTTATTTGTTTTTTGTTTTTTAAGTATCTCTTAAACTCTTATATTATTCATCTGTTGCAATGGATCACTCTAAGTATTTTCAGAATGGTGATCTGTCATAAGGAATGATCTGGTGAGAAACTGTTATTATTTTAGAAGTTCCATGAACATTATTACATGGTGTCCCTTAGCTTTTCACATCAGGAGGTGTCCACTTTCTAGGTTCCATTTTAAAATCTTGGGGGGAAATGTAATTTTTTTCTAAAAATTCTAACTTCTTCCAAATAAATTGGTTTATTTAACTTTTTTTATAATGAATTAAAATTATTTTTGCAAATTGTACATATTGTGCAGAAACAGCATGGGAGAGTAAAACACTTAGATCCACTGCTGTTCTGAAAATTATCAAATCTTGGGATGTCATATGAATTGATGATACATAGCTGTCACTTTATAAATGAATCACAGATTTATATATATTTTAGCATTAAAATGGGCCTTAGCTGCCATCATTTAACCCACTTCCAAAAATGAATCCCTACTACTTTGTTCACATCATCTTAAAAAAAGGGGAAATCTGCCAACTAAGACAAAATAGTACTATTTCCCAGGGTGTATAGAAGCATTAAGAGCCACTTGAGTTTATTGAAAAGGAAGGTGATATATCACACCTGGATTTTAGGAAAATCACTTTGGTAACTGACTGATGAATGGATTGAGCTGTGAAAAAACTCAAGGCATCTATTCCCACCAGATGAGTATTTTAATAATCAAGGTATGAGGTGAGGAAGGACTGTGCCAGAATAGTATCAATGTCAGATGAAGGAAGAGACCATAATCAAGAGATGTTGAAAAGGTGATATTGACAGGCTTTGGCAATAACTTGGATATGAGAGGTGAAGAATCAAGAATAACCACCAGAGTGGAAACTGAAGGATAACACTTGTTAGGAAGGCAGCAAGTGATAAGGATTTAGGGGACAGATGAGTGAAAATGTTGGTTTAAAATGTCTATTAGACTTGCAGTTCAAAATGTCTACTAGACTCGCAATTCAAAATGTCTGAAAGGCAGTTAGAGATGTGAGATTGGAGATCAGCAGAGAGGCTGGCTCAGAATAGATAGACTAGAGAATCATCAGCATGGAAATGGTAAGTAAATCCATGGGAGTTCATGAGATCATCAAGTGAAATAGTATAAAAAGGGAACAGGCTGATAGGAGTAGAATCTGGAGAGTGATATCTTAAAAATCTAGAGAGAAGAGAATATTAAAGAGTAGAGTGTGATCAACAGTGTCAAAGGCTTTGGGACAGGGAGAAGTGGAGGGGTAAGGAAGTTAAGGAGAATAAGGATTGAGAAAAGGTTATTAGATTTGATAACTAAGAGATCATTGGTAATGTTAGTGGGAACAATTTCCATGGAATGATACGGGTTAGAGAAAGAAAAGAATAAGAATTTATATAACACCTATTTTATGCCAGTCACTGTGCTCAGACCTTTACAAATATTGTATTTATAAATTTGATATTCTCAATAACCTTGAGAGATATTGCTACTATCTTCATTTTACAATTGAGGAAACTGTAGCAAACAGAGGCTAACTGACTTGGCCAGGGTCACACAGCTAATAAGAATTTGATGTTAGGTTTGTACTCAAACTTCCAGATTGAAGACCCAACATTCTATCCACTGTACCACTTAGGTGCCTCAAATAAAATCAGAAGCTGAATTTAAGGTGTTGAGAAGAAAATGAGAGGAAAGAAACTAAAGTGACAGTCTTTTCAAGGAATTTAGCAGTAAAAGGCAAAAAAGAAATAAGACATAGGTCTTTTGTTAAATTCATAGCATTTTTATATCTATTCATAACATAATATGACCAGAGTTCTGGGCACAAAATAAAAGCCTATTAAGTAGTTTACTCATGATTGGAGAATAATAATTGTAGATTCCATTTACATAATATTTTAACTAACTTTGAGGTTATTAGTGAAAGGAATATATATATATATATATATACATATGTATATATGTATATATATATATATATTCTACTATTACACTGAAGTTGTGGGGTTATGGGAGAATAAGATTAATGAAAGAAAAGGACTAGAAAGGGAAGAGGTCAATAAAACACTTGTGTTAAGTAAGAAGGGAAAATAAAAGATTACCATCAAAACTATTCCTATAGGATAGAATATATGAGGCAGGAAAAGATAGAGGTTACAAAATGGGTTTTGTTTAGAATGAATATACATCCTGATCATTCAATGTGCAAGAAGTTCAATTCATCCCAAAGAGAGGGGATATATGAGTTCCTGAGGATTGGTGGCACCTGAGAACTTAGGGAGAAAAGTAAATCTAGTGTTAAGATACATTGGATTTAAAAACACTGAGTGATCATGGAATCATGTTAAGGATAGAGGGCAGGACTAAGCTTCATGATTCAGGATACACAATAATTCTGACCATACTCCATTTCTTCTTACTTTCACAAATTTCTTTCATAAATTTCTTTTGGTCATGAATTTTTTTCTTTCATAAATTTATTTCTAAAAGCAAATCAGAAGAACTCAACAGATAAATAAGCAAATTAAGGAAAGAGAAGATAAGAACTATAGAAATGCCAACTTGGAAATCAGCATTAGAAGATTTCATTACTTAAGGGAAACCTGAAAGAGAAAATATATTTTACCAGTGCATGCCTGTACCTTTTCTGCACTTTATAGCCTTAGAGTTAAATGGGGACATTGAGAGATTAAGGGATTTGCTCAGAGTTACACAGCTATTATATGTTGAAAGCAGGACTTGATCCTAGGTCTCCCTGACTCAAAGGTCATCTTTCAATACACTGCAACATGACTCTCAAAATAAAATAAAGATATATACAAAGCAAAAGTGAAACCTTGGTTCAGGTGATCCTAAAAAAAATCAGGAGTTACAATTATGCTTATCAAACAAAGGAAAAATAAAAATTAACATTGAAAGATTAAAAAGGTGATATTATACTAAATGTGATAAAATTGTTAAAAATATATTCACTTACTTGACATAGCACTTAAATTTATAGGAGAAATATTAGCTGAAATACAAAAATACATCGACAATAACCCAATAATGATAATCAATTTTAATGTTCTCTTCTCAGAGTTGGATAAATCTAGCAATTTTTTATTCTCCTGGAAAAAGTTTATATCTTGTCAACTGAAGGATATTACCCAGGATCATAGAGTAACTTTACAAAAATAGACCATTATACTATGTCAAAAAAATTATGAATAAATATAGAAAGGTAGAAATATTAAACATATTCACAGTCCATAATTACATTCAAATATCAAATGCATCTCTTAGTTAATAAATTTAGACATTTCCTCCAAAGATAAATCCTCCATGCCTATCTATCTTATCCAAATTCTCCTCAAAATTTTTTTTAATTAATTGCCATTCATCTTTTGTTTTTTGAAGAGGACAAATGAATTGCATATGAACTGAATTTAAATGAGACAGAGTTGCAAAAGTCCTCAGACACATTCTTTCTTTCTGAGTTATCAAAGTCCTGTAGCAGGACAAAGTCAAAATGAGTGCCAAATAGCCCAGGAGGTAATGGATGATCTTGATATCTTCAATGCCTGACCAAGTTCTACATGTTCCACAGGTCTACTTGAGCTGTCTTCTTGTCTGTTAGAACAAATTATTCCCATCCACCCATTCTACCAAAGAAAGTCATCAAATGCTTAGAATAGACATCTCTCTATCTCATTACTAAGTTAGAGACTTGTCAGTTAACCTCACCCTGGTTTAACCATCTGCCAAGATGGTATTACCAAAGTGTGGCCACCATGCATATTACAGTTTATTGGAATCACTAGTTAACATTGGATGAAGGTTGATGTCAAAGGTAGATGAACAGCCCTGAAAGTGCTTGGCACACAAATATTGAGAGTACAACACATTACCAACAGAAGATATTCTCAAAATTAGAAAAGGTCTGTTTTTGCTTGCATGGGCAGGGACGCAGATTAGGCGCAGACCTCAGGCAGGCAGCAAGAGCACAAAGGGCAACTAATGCTGACCAGACAAGAGTGGGGAGGGATGTGGTCTAAGCTGGTGGAAAATCTGCAGGGAGAACTTTACCACAGTGTGAGCTACTTTGCAATTTAAGTAAAGTCAGTAGATCAGCAGAGAAGCTATAAACACAGAGGGTAAAGGCTATGACCCTGAATCACTAGGGTCTCTCGGGACCTGGCCACACACACCCCCAGCACCCAGAGTGACTCAGCATACTCTCAGAGCACAACTGCTGTATAGAACGCAGGGCAGCTATTGCTGTCCTGCTGCTGCTTCTCTGCTACTTCCTGTTGTCTGTAGAGGAAGCTTGGTAATATCATGTTGCCCAAAAAGCAGACCACACTTTTGTTTTGTTTTGTTTTGTTTGTTTCTTTTTTGTCAAAATGAATAAAAAGTTGAAGCAAGCTCTAACTATAGATAGCTTCTATACAGATATAGCAGACTTCAAACCCCAAAGAGACAAAAAACAGATTGTCTCTAGATGAAACTTCAAAGGGGGATATGATCTGATCCCCACCACACAAGGCTCTCATAGAAGAAATTAAAAAGGCTCTCACAAGAGAGCTAGAAGAAAAATGGGGAAAGGAAAGAGAAGATTGGCAAGAGGGTCTGGATAAGTCATCCTACTCATTAAAAGATACAGTGGATAAAGAAATCTGAAAAACAGAATTAGTGAATTGGAAAAAGAGAATAGCTCTCAAAAAAATAAAATTGGTAAAATGGAAAAAAAATTCCATAGAACAAAACAACTCATTAAAAACTCAATTGGACAATTACAAAAATAAATAAAAAATAAATGAAGAAAATAACTCATTAAAAATCAGAATTGAACAAATGGAAATGAATGACTCAAGGAGACACCAAGAATCAGTCAAGCAAAACTGAAAAAAATAGGAAAAAATGTTAAATACCTACTTGGGAAAACAACAGACTTGGAAAATAAATCTAGGAGAGATAATCTGAGAATTATTGGACTTTCTGAAAATTATGATGAAAAAAAGAGCCTAGACACTATTTTCCATGAAATCATCAAAGAGAACTGCCCAGATGTCATAGAAACAGAGGATGAAATAGACATTGAAAGAATTCATTGATCACCTACTGAAAGAGATCTCAAAATCAAAACTCCAAGAAATATTGTGGCTAAATTCCAGAACTATCAGACCAAGGAAAAAATACTATAAGCAGCTAGGGAAAAAAAAAATTCAAATACAGAGGAGCCACAATAAGGATTACTCAGGATCTAGCAGGGTCCACATTAAAGAATCAAAGGGCCTGGAATCTGATATTCTGAAAGGCTAAGGAACTTGGTATGAAGCCAAGAATAACTTACCCAGCCAAAATGAGCATTTTTTCCAGGGAAGAAGATGGACATTCAATGAAATAGGTGAATTTCATCTACTTCTGACAAAAAAATCAGAACTAAACAAAAAATTTGATCTCCAAATATAGGACTCAAGAGAAACATAAAAAGGTAAAAAGAAATCTTGGGAACCATATTTCTGGTATGAGTATACATAAAGAATACATGTATAATTTGATTTTACTGTTATAATATAAAAAAGAAACTAGAGGTGGAAAGGAAATTGTACCAGAAAAAGGGTAAAGTGGGGTACTACATCTCACAAAGAGGCAAAGGAAACCTATTATATCTGAGGGAAAGAAGGGAGGGGGATGAACATAGTGCATATCTTACTCTCATCAGAACTGGCTTAAAGAGAAAAATATTAGACATATATGATTTACAGAGAAACTTCTTCCACCTCATTGAAAAGTGGGAGGGAAAAAGTGAAAAGGGAAGTAGTTGGGCATACATAAATTGTAAGGAAAAGGGGTAAGAAAAGGGGAGGAACTCTAAGATGGGAGGAAGGATCCTAAAAAGGAAGGGCTGTGTGAGGCAAGTGGTGCTCACAATGTTTAATACACTCAGAGTAAAGGTAAAAGGATGGAACAGAATCTACTATGCTTCAGGTAAAATCAAAAAAGCAGGGGTAGCCATCCTGATCTCAGATCAAACAAAAGTAAAAATTGATCTAATTAAAAGAGATAAAGAAGGGCACTACATCTTGCCAAAGGGTAGCATAGATATTGAAACAATATCAATATTAAACATATATGCACCAAGTAGTGCAGCATCTAAATTCGTAAAGAAGTTAAGAGAGCTGCAAGAAGAAATAGACAACAAAACTATAATAGTGGGAGATCTCAACCTTGCACTCTCAGAATTAGATAAATCAAACCATAAAATAAATAAGAAAGAAGTCAAAGAGGTAAATAGAATACTAGAAAAGTTAGGTATGATAAATCTTTGGAGAAAATTAAATGGAGACAGAAAGGAGTACACTTTCTTTTTGGCAGTTCATGGAACCTATACAAAAATTGACCATATATTAGGACATAAAAACCTCAAATTCAAATGCAGAAAGCCAGAAATAATAATTCCATCCTTTTCAGATCATGATGCAATGAAAATTACATTCAACAAAAAGCCAAGGGAAAATAGACCAAAAAATAATTGGAAACTAAATAATCTCATTCTAAAGAATGATTGGATGAAATAGCAAATCATAGACACAATAATTTCACTCAAGAAAATGACAATAATGAGATGTCATACCAAAATGTGTGGAATGCAGCCAAAGTGGTAATAAGGGGAAATTTTATATCTCTAGAGGCTTACTTGCAAAAATTGGAGAAAGACAAGATCAATGAATTGGGCTTGCAACTAAAAAAGCTAGAAAAGGAACAAATTAAAAACCCCCAGGCAATCACTAAATTTGAAATTCTAAAAATAAAAGGAGAGATTAATAAAATTGAAAGCAAAAAAAAAAAACATTTTGAATTAATAAACAAAACTGAGTTGATTCTCAAAAGAAAAAAAGAAAAAGAAAAAAGAAAATAGATAAACCCTTGATAAATTTGATTAGAAAAAGAAAAGAGGAAAATCAAGATTTTTATATATAAATGGAGATGGGACTATCTGGCTCCTGAAGTCCCTTTCAAACCTAGAGATTTTGTGAATTGTTCTATGAACTAATTATGAGGTAGGTAGGTTTACAATAAAAAGAGTATTGGATAAAAGATTATATTATTCTTGTTGAGGAGAAAGACACCCCGATAAGATTAGGATCCTCTTGGTCAGTGTCATGGGTTTGACAAGTTAAGGAACAGATTGATTATGCTGCTTGACAGCAGGCTAATTTCCAAAGGAGTTTAGTAAAGAGGCAGAAGCAAGAAGAAATTTTGTAGGAAAGAAAAACAAAGATTAGGTTTATATGCTTATATTACGATTTAGATGTACAATTGAAGAATGTGAGGGTAGGGTCATTCCCATCATTATGTTCTACAGTTTACTGACCAACAGATTGGCCAGCATTGTTTGTAATACTTCCAAGGCCAGGTAGTCTTAGGGTTTCTCAGGCTGTCAGCATAATTTATACACTCCCAAGGCTTAGTAGCCTTAGACTTTCTCAGGAATTGCTACTTTCTCACACATCATCATTCCCCTCTCAAGGAATCAAAATCCAAATCCTTTTGTGGCAAAGGGAAGGTCATCTTCTGGAGCTGCTTCAGGCTGACAAGGGGTGTAGAGCTGGCCCTCCCTACTGAGTCCAGATTGAGCAAGGAAGACTTGTATCCAGGGTGTTGAGTTTTAGATTAGGTAGCTGTGGTAGTCAGGTTGGAAAGTTCATAGTTTGGAATCTGAAAGATACAAAGCTCACTGAAAATAGTGAGTAGTTACTACCACTACAATTGTTAGTAGTAACAATTATCTTAGAGAAAGTAAAGCATAATACCATAAACAAAAAGAAAGCTAGGATGTATCAGACCTAATTGTTTGACCAGTGAAAACAGATTTCCCAAGGGATTGGAGGGAGTTCTTTCCCAAATGAGTAGCTTGGTGTGTGTGTGAGAGTGTGTGTGTGTGTGTGTGTGTGTGTGTGTGAGAGAGAGAGAGAGAGAGAGAGAGAGAGAGAGAAACAGAGACAGAGAGAGAGAGAGACAGAGAGAGAGAGAGAGACAAAGAGAGGGGACAGGAAGAGAGAGAGAGACAGAGAGAGATACAGAGAGAGAGAGACAGAGAGAGACAGAGAGAGAGAGAGAGAGAGAGAGAGAGAGAGAGAGAGAGAGAGAGAGGACAGGAAGAGAGAGAGAGAGACAGAGAGAGAGACAGAGAGAGAGAGAGATAGAGAGAGAAAGAGAGACAGAGAGAGGGGGGGGAGACAGGAAGAGAGAGAGGAAGAGGGAGAGGGAGAGGAAGAGGAGAGGAAAAAAAAAAAGAAAGAAAAAGAAATTTCTACTGGCTGATCTCTGGGATTAGAAGTTGGCCTGAGGGTGTTTGAAGCTACCCAGAAAGTGTAACCCCTTTTTTAGCAAAGGTCTATTCCTGGTAATGATGTGAGAGAGTGTAACAGTCAAGAAGTAGAGGAATTAGTTGTCATCAGGGGCACCTGGGCAGCAGCACAGGCAGGTGAATCTGCAAGCATGTTTCCCTTGGCCTGAAGTGAATCCCCTTTCTGTTGTTCTTTACAAAACATAACAGAAATCTCTCTAGGTCCATTGACAGCTTGCAATCATTGTAGAATTTTCCTTGCATACTTAATGGGGTAATGTCAATTGTCAAAAATTCTTTTTCTTTCCATATAGCCCTTTGATAAGACATGAAAAGCATATTTGGAGTCAGTATAGATGTTCACTGTCATTCCTTTCCCCAAGTCTAAAGCTCTTTCTGTCAAATTGTTCAGTCCTCTGGGCAGAGGTTCCAGGGGGAGTAGCTTAGCCTCCAACTTGTTATTGAGGTTCACCATAGAATAAGCTGAATTTCCTTTCCCCGTTTAAATCAGATAGAGCTAAGACTGGAGTAGAGGTTAGTTTAGCTTTATTTGAGGCAGGCTCAGGGAGTGACAAGATCATCTGTTTCCTCTCTTCTGAAATTGAAAGGGAACTAATTCATTGCCTAAATATTTAGCAGACTGACAGGCAAAATTTTAAAGCCTTGTGAGCCTAGAAAGTTAACTGTATCATTAACAGTTCTAAGATACTTAAGAATTTTTCAATCAGGAATTACAATTCCTCTCTGGCTTCTGGCTTCATTGAATACTGGCATCTATGAGGGAACATGCTGGGATCTAGAGGCACACTAAAGGTGGATGGTATGAGTTATCCTCACAGATTCCTGGGTCCCAGACAGAGGAAAGTACTTCCTCTGATGTTTGAGATGGAGACGAGAAATTTGGGTCCCCAGTTTCACCATTAAGTCACAACAAGGGAGCAGGACAGGAAGAAATGATAAGAAAAGAATGTTTGAATAACAGGTCACCAAACTGACAAGGCAAAGGGAAAGTCTCAAAACAGTTCCCTTCAATTGCAATCACCTTAAGAGGGACTGGTGAAGCTAGAGAAACAGGACAGAACAGAAAATGAGGCTCCCACAGAGTCAATAGGCTTATTTGCCACATCCAAAGTTACACTGGGTTCAACCATCATGATACAGCAAGGGGAAGTTTGGCCAAACATCAGGCACCATCACTCTTGGTCCTGAGGAAACTAGAGGACAGGGCATTAAGGAGAGGCAGCCCAACCTTACTCTGGGCAGGCTCTCTTCCTGTGTCCCCCTTGGTTGTACTTAGAGCACAGATCTGGGGGTTTTCTCCAAGGACAATTGTAAGATCAATGGCTCTGGCTGTGGCATCTGATGCATGGACCTACATGGTTCCCAGATATGGCAGCAGCTAAAATTTGACCCTGCTTTTTGATCTCACCCTGGATCTGCCTTCTTTCTCCTCTGTCTCAGTTTGAACCCTATTTTTGAAGTTGCTAAAGGCTGTTTCCAAGAGCTGTGTCTGGGAAGTTTGAGCACCCATGAATAACTTCTGTAGTTTCCTCCAAATATCTGGGACAGATTGACTAATAAAATTCATGCTGAGGATTGTGGTCCCTTCTGGAGAAATGGACTCCAGGTTATTGTATTTCGTTAGTCTTTACAAGATGCCACTGAAAGAGGGCAGGATTTTCTTCATCTCATTAGATAACTTCCTTAAATTTTTCATAATTAAACTACTTCTTAATTCCTTTCTTCATAATTTCAATGAGGCAGATTAGAAAATTATCCATTCTCTCTTTGTCTCTGCTTCCTTCCTGATTATCCCACCCAGGTTCTGAGACTGGGACAACAATAGCCCCTGGGGGCATCTATCTATCAGAGGAGGACTTAGCTATATCATCCCCAAACTTTTGGGCTACATCCCAAATTCTCTTTTTCTCCTCTGTGGTGCAGCAAAAGAAGATAATGATATTAACATCTCCCCAAGTAAGATCATATTGGAGAGGACTTTAAAATCCTCAATATATCTAATGCAGTCTTCAGAGAAAGGGTCAAATTTTTCCTTAATTTGGGAAAGGTCTGAAATGGAAAAATGTACACATGTACCCTGACTATTCTGTCCCAAGAGTTGTTAACAACAATAACAAAAGAAGGCTACTTCTCTCAAAGGGCAGAGTTTAAATGAAGTAACTAAATCAAGATCCTGAGAGAGAGAAAAAGGGATCCTGCTCCCAGTATTGGAGGAACTGAGGAGCAAGTTTCAAACTCTGGCTTAAGAGGTGAGTGTTCAGAGGGAGAGTATTGAGTTGAAGAAATATTGCTGGACATAAGATCCAGTTAAGAGAGTGGTCCCAGAAGGGACTCTTGGGCTTCTACTTTCAGTTGCCTTCCAGTAGATTTAGGGATAAAGGTTAACTGTCTCATTTTTGACTAGAGCCTTAGAATTCCTAGGCCTACAGCCCTCTTGCCTCCACTGGCACCCAAAGTGTTGAGGTTCAAAAGGGACACCTAAAGAATTTTCAGGCTTGAACTCATCTCCAAGTCAAGGGGCAAAGTTTATTATAATTGTAATACCAATTGAAGCAGGTTACATTCCAAATGAATTTAGCAAAGAACCAAGAGAAAGAAGACAAGTTTATCCAGTTCTTTATGTCATTGATATGCTAATTTTATGGTCTAGAGGTAGAATTGAGGAATAGTCTCAGGAATTTGGTTATCAATTATGTATCTGACAGTCAGCAATGTCTGTAGGGCTATTCTAAGGCCAAAAGACTGTAGAATCATTGACAGACAAGATTGTCAGAACAATAGCACTCTTACGTCAAAGGGTCTCAGGATCACTAACATATATTAGACTTCCCTAAAGTCTAAGGGAAAAAATATTTTTATATTGCTAGGCCAGAGGACTTTTACAATCATTGATAGACAGATTGCTAAAACAGTAGCACTCTAAGATGGGGGAAGAAAAAAGTGGGGGACCTCAATATTACTGATTCTAAAGCCAGAAGACTTTAGAATCATTGACAGATTGTTAGAACAGAGGCATTCTAAGGTCAGAGGGATCTCCTTACTGCTGTTTCCCCTAGAAGCTGTATTCCCATCACCTGGGAGGTTGAAAAAGGTGGCAAAACTTCCTTAATCAAGAAGGAACTTTGCCAAGAAATAGCAAGATATTCCAAATCAGTCATACTTGAAAATTTGCAGAGCACGGAGCTGAACGACCCATGCGAGCTTTCCTAGGAGCTTGGCGTATCCCTCTGCTTTAGGATTGGGGTAAAAGGGCTTACTTTAACAAGGAGAAAATAAAATTTGGGGGCAGGGACCTCACATTGTGCATTAAGAACATTGAGGAGACAATGTTGGATTAGGAACCCCCTGATCAGTGTCATGGATTTGGGGAAAGAAATCACACACTCAGTCTCCAAGTTAAGAGGCAAACATTTATTATGCTGCTTGAGAGCAGGCTAATTCCAGGGGAATCTAGCAAAGAGGAAGAATCAAGGGGATAATTTTGTAGGAAAGAGAAAGAAAGCTTAGGTTGATATGCTAATATTATGATTTAGAGGTACAATTGAGGAATGATAGGGGTGGGATCGTTCCCATCACTGAGTTCTACAACTTACTGACCAATAGATTGGCCAGCATTTTTTGTACACTCTCAAGGATGGATAGCCTTAGGGTTCTCAGGAATTGTTACTTTCTCACCCCTCATCATAGTCATTTGAATCTGTATATATACATACACACACACATTTGTGCTTTTCCTCACAATTGTCCCCCATCATTCACATTGTTTATGTACTTATTTAACTTCTCTCTCTTTCATCAAAGCAGCTAAATCGGAAAGTCAGGGCTAAGCATTATTGCATATTTGTCAAAGAAAGATATTTTTCATTGTGGAAGCAGCACAAAGCTTTTCTATGCTCCCAGAATTGACTTGGCTGACAGTTGTATAGCTGTTAAACTTTACATACACCTTTGAAAATTTACCCTCCTGTTTTTGAGTGCAATCTTCAAAGGCAAAGTCATTCTTAGTCACAGCTGAAAATATGGCCTGTCTCACTTCAAACTTAACTATGTAGCACAGAGAAGAGAGAAGTCATAGTAGCATGTATTAAGGCAAGAATGCTGACCTGCAGGGTGGATTTTTAGCCTTTACAATACTAATTCTGTAGCTTTTGTGGGTAAGTCAGACTCTTTAATGCCATTTAAATGTGGATTTTTTTTGGTAGTTGAATATGCAAGGAATACAAAAGAAGTATAATATGGAATTAATTCTGAGTGCTGGATAAAGGCTGTGTAAGTCACCTAAGTCAAACTATTCCCCCATAAGTGACATTCATTTACTATCTATAGTCTTACTGCTGAATGTGTTACATGTATACCGTGGGGAAATGAAATAATTTTGTTTTAATTTATATTCAAATGTTAATGTTTATATGGATTTTTTTTAGCATAAAACTTCAGATTTAAACATATTCCTTGGTTTGATGTCTTTTGGCATAATGATGATGTCTTTAAATTTAACCCATAAAGATAAATCAATGAAGTGTTTCTTTAGCATTTATTATTTGTAGAAGAATATTATGTGCTGAGATAAGACTACAAAAGTGAGATTGTCCCTGACTTCATGGAGCTTATATTTTTAAAAATAATATTTTATTTTTTCCAATTACATGTTAAAACATTTTTTAACATTTGTGTTATTTTTAAGTTTTGATTCCAAATTCTATCACTTCCTTTCCCTTTTCTTAAATGGCAAACCATATGATACAGATTATACATGTGCAATCCTATAAAACATTTTCATATTTCTCATTTTGTACAAGATGACTCAAGAATCAAAAAAAGGTGGAAAACAGTGTGCTTCAAAATATATGTGTGATATATATCACAAAATATATGTGATAGAATTCAGACTCAAGTTTTTCTGAATCGAAGTTCAACATTCTATCCACTATGCCACTATGCTTCATATAGAATGAAACCAATATTGAACATATGTTAAATACATTTTTAAAGTTCCTTGAATAATTTTGTGGAGATTGTGGTCACCATGGTAAACTATCCTAGGGCCTAAAGATCCCTGATCCCCAATTGACCTTGACATATATCATACTCTGACAAAGAGAAAAAAAAAGGAAAGAAAAGAAAGAAAAAAAGAAACAAAGGAAAAAGAAAAAAAAAAAAAAAGCATGACCTGAAGATCCCTCAAAACGTACATCCATACCCCACCCCTATCCCCTGGCCTGAAGTTGCAAAGAGCTACTGGAATCCTATAGGAACACTGAATTATAAAAGTCATGATATCTTGAAAGTATGACACAAAATCAACCCAGATAATCTATAATGATCTAACTTAGAGACATAAATTTAGAAGTAGTCTGGGTCTGGAGTCTAATGACAGAAAATGGGCAATAGGTTAAATAAAGCTCATGGCAAGAGAATTGACATAAGCAGGGCCCAACCATGGAGCATCATTGGAGTTCCTTTATTAGTCTTGTCCATTATATTTGGAATCAAGTCAGACTTTCCCATTTTATTCAGAAGTCTTACCCTCCACTGCCAAACTTAGACACTAAGGCTTCTGAGTTAAGCAAACCAAGAAAACAACAAATACTACTTGGACTGAGAGAGTACTAGAGAACAAACTAAAGATACCAGTCTCACAAGTTCAATAAGTCTTAGAGAGAGGGGAAAAAAAATCTATTAAAAGACTAAAAGATCACTCTGAAGGAATGAATTGGATACAACATGGAATAATTGGGGAGAAAAGAATGACAAAGAAAATATTCATCTGAAAATAGATTCGGAAATTTTCATCCAAGTATTGAATGTATTGAAAATTAACATGAGTCAAAAAGAAAACAAATTAATGAAACAACAAGAAATGCTAAAATAGAATAATACAAAGGAACCACAATAATAATCACACAACATTTATCAGTTGCTCTCTTAAAGAAGAAGAGAGCATGGGATCTTGTATTCCAAAAGGCAAAAGATAAAAGCAGTTAACTAATAATAATCTATGGGAAAATTAACTAAAATCCCATAAGACAAAAATGAATTTTTAATGAAATACATGATTTTAAGCATACCTGAAGTAAAAATCAAAACTAAATAGGTGTCTTAAGATGGAAATAGTGAAATCAAAGGAAATATTTGAAGATATATATTTGCTTAATTAAAATATGTTGGGATCCTTTGTTTACTCTCTAATAAGAGAATTCATATATCTTTAATAGTCATGGAGAAAGATAACTATGGCAAAGGGACTATGGGTGGTTTTGTTCTGTTTTAATGGAAGATGAGCAGCCTATTAACTTCACTTTCATTTGATCAGATAAAAAAAAGTAGGCAGACTGAACACCAATGCACATATATACATTTTAAAGATCTTGGTGTGGAAATACATTAAACATAGAATGATAATAAGAGAGAACAGGGCAAAGGAGTAGAGAGAAAGATTTCAATGAAAAAACAATATTTCTTTGCATATTTTAGATTTTTTATTGTTGAAATTTTCAATTCAATTGTATTTTCAAATGGTGAAGAGAGGAATGTGAAGAGATCAAAGGGAAAGGGAGAAAGAATAAGACCACAGCAGGAAATAGGGAATCCCATTTTTTTATAATGTGTCAAGCAAATTCTCTTTTTCCATCTTGTTATTTTAAAGATGGAAATGAGACTAAAGAGAGAAAAAAATACAAGGGAGTAGGATGAAAGGCAATACATAATTTTATTTTAAAAAATATATAACTATGAATGTGAATGGAGTAAATTCACCAATAAAATAGAAGAGGATAACAGAATGTATTAGAATCTACTACGTATCAAATATAATAGGGTGGATTCTATTTTTTTTTCCACAAGAAATATATTAGGAACGTAAAAACTCACGTGGAATTTAAATGAGGGTCTGAAGCAAAAGGCTACTTTGCTTCAGTAGAATTAGTGATCATAATTCAGATAAAGTTGGAATAAATGTAGTCATAATAAAAGATAAATGGAAAAAATATTTTTAAAGGCACCATAGAGAATGAAACAATATTAATATTGTGTATGCATACACATATGCACACCAAGTAATAATACTATATAAATGCTAATTATAAAGAGAAATAGATAGCAAAACAATAATAATGAGAGACCTCAATGCAACACTTATGAATCTACATGAATATAACAAAAATAAAAATGAAATTAAGAACTTGATCATAACTTTAGAAAACTTAAACATGTCAAATCCTTAGTTATCAATTAATGAGATTAGGATAGGATTTACACCATTTTTACCTATACATGGTACTTTTACCAAAAAAAAAATATGTTTTATGGCATAAAGACCTCATCAAACATAAAAAGCACACATACATTGAACATATTTATTGATCATAATGGAATAAAATATTCTATACAGGACTTTTAAAAGAATTTTAAAATTGTTAGAAACTAAGTAATATAATTCTCCAGGTTCAATGGATCAAAAAACAAGTTACAGAAATAATTAAATTTTCATCAAATAAAATGACAAGAATGACCCACCAAAGCTTATTGGATGCAGCTAAAACATTCTTAATGAGAAATTTATATCCCTAAATGTTTTTCTCCATAAGAGGAAGACATATTAAATTAATTAATTGGCCCATGAAGCTAATTAAAAAATCTATGCACCTAACTACAAAACAATTATCCTCAATTAACAGTAAAGTAAAAATTCTGAAAATGAAAAAAAAAATGGATAAAATTGAAACAAAAAAATTAAGCATAAGAAGCAAAAACATATATATGTGTTTGTGTGTGTGTGTATATATATATATATACATATATGTTTTTGCTGAGGCAATCGGGGTTAAGTGACTTGCCCAGGGTCACACAGCCAGGAAGTGTTAAATATCTAAAGCCAAATTTGAACTCATGTCCTCTTGACTTCAGAGCTGGTACTCTATACACTACACTAACTAGCTGTTCCCAAAAGGAATATTAAAAAAAGAAAAAAAAAAACCAACAACACCTGAGCAATTATGTGTAAACAAAAGGTGATGAGAGGAAAAGATAAATAATTTTAAAATTATAATATTTAACTTAAAATAGATAATTTAAATAATTCAGTGTTAGAAAAAATTAACATATAACAAATAAGTTCACAAATAAAAAAGTCTCTCAAGGTCCAGGAAGATTTATGAAGAATTATGTAGAATATACCAATAACCAATTAATTCCAATATTATATAAACTATTTATAACAATAGAAAAAGAAGATACACTTCAAATCTCTATCACATAAATCTGTTTTTAATGCCAAATCTTGGAGAGATCATGCAGAAAAGATCATAGATAATAAAAAATGCCATGCTTTTAGCATATTTAAAAATGCAAGTATATCGTTAGATGCTAAAAATGTTTTTGATGAAATCCAATATATTTTTTTCTGTAAATAATAATTAAAAAACATAGAAATAAGTGAATCTTCATTATAGTTAATAATATCTAAAATCATGAAGAAACATTACATGACATGGAGAAACCATATATGCTTTTTCAATAATACCAAGAGAATGTCCCTTATCAAAATCTATTAATTTAGTTCTAGGAATGTTAATTATGACAATAAGACAAAAAAGACAAATTAAAGTGATAACTACAGGCAAAGAGGAAACATAATAAATTACTACTTCAAAAATGATATGACAATTTACTTTAAAAATCTTGAAATAACTTTAACAACAAATTTGCTAAATTTATTTGCAAAGAATATGAAAAAAAAACATAAATAATCATTCTTGTATGCAATCAACAAAAACAAGCAAAAAGAACCAAAAAAAGAAATCCTATAATGTAATGACCGTGTATTTAAAATCAGCCAGAGTCAGAAATTCAGGTTAAGGGAAAAATCTTCAATATTTATTAAAGTGAAGAGGTGAATAAAGATTGCGATAGCAATATGGGCAAGAAAGATTGCTATAGCAATATGGGCAGCTGCGACAGGAAGCCAGCTAACAGAGAGCGATCTGCGCTGAGCAAACCATTGCAATAGCAATGCCAAAAGTCTCTCCTTCCCCTTCCTTTTCCACTCCCCTGACTCCACCCACCAAAATCGTCATTTCCTACACAACACATCAGGACTTGCACAAAGAGTGGGCAGGGGCCATTCTTTCTCCAAGCTTATATATTAATAGATTATGGTCCAATTATTATTTAGCCTCATGTGCTTGGGACCTCAGTGCATCAACTCAAGCCTCAGCCCATTACACTATTCAAAATAATAACAGAAAGTATAAAATAATTGGGTGGATTTGTATCTACCCAGGTACATCCAGGAAGTATATATGTCCAAATATACCTTGGAGAAATATAAACTTAAAAGATAAAAGAAATATTAATGGTTCATGGGTAGGACAATCCCATATAATAACAATATAACAATTAATTTACTTATTCAATGCTATAACAAACTACTAAAGTATTATTTTTTAAAGCTAAATAATAAAATGCTTATAGACTACAAAAATATAAAGAATCTCAAGGGTAATAATGAAAAAAAGTATTGAGGCATCTATCATTATGGGATTTTATACTCTATTACAAACAATGATTACTAAAATAGCTTGGTACTACTAAAAAAATAGAGAATGTGATGAGGGGTACAAGTTAGGTATACAACTTACAAGAGGTCATTGTAGTATGTTGTTTGATAAACCCAAAGATCCCAATTTTTATGGATAAGGATTTTTGACAAAACCTCCTGGGGAATTGAAAAATAGTTTGGCAGAAATTGAGTATATATCAACATCCAACATTTCTCTGATAAACATCTCATATTAAAGATATGTAAGTAATTAATTCAAATGTATAAGATTGAATACTTCCCCAGTAAATAAATATTCAAAGAATATGAGCTAGCAGTTTTCATGAGAAGTGTAAAGGGAAAAAATACTTCAAAATACTAGTAATAATATAAACAAAAATTAAAACTACTCTTCTGTTCCCACCTCACACCAATCAGACTAGCACATTTGGCCCCAAAAGGGACAAATGTTGAAGATACTGGCAAAAAACAAATACATTGCCAGTCGAGCTATGAATTCTTGCAGCCATTTTGCAAAGTGATTTTGTAAAGTGATTAGACCTCCCCCAAAAGTACTGAGCTCTGCATACTCATATGCCTTAACTATAACCAACTTCATCCATTCTCTAAAAGTAGATCAAATTAAAATAAGGAAACAGACAAATAAATAACTATTAGTGGCTATTTATCTAGTATTACAAAACTGAAAACCAATGGGATACATCTTGTTGAGGAATAATTAAACAAATTGTGACATGGAAATTTGGTGGAATATTATTGTACCATAAAAAATAATGTAATAGATACTTTCATAGGAAAATGGGAAGGTTAATTTTTATTTCATAGATAGTAAGATGAGTAAACTAGGAGAAAAAAAATCCACAATGATAGTGTTGTTATAATGAAAAAAGGAACTTTGAAAGACTTTAAAAATCTCATTAATGAAATATTTAAACCATGTGTCCAAGAGGACTAAAAAGGAATCACACTACTTACTCCCTACACACTACCCATATTTATAAATGGCATGTTATTTTCAAATCCCATCTTTTCCTTTGTTATAGTTACTAATAGTTGTATAGCAAAAAAAAAAAAAGTTAGAATAGCAACTGGTTAGTTTAGTACATGTCATTGAAAAATCACTATCACTTTTTTTAGCATTATTTCTCTAAAATGACTAATACCCAAACTCAGTTTTATATAGTTGTAGATGTAGTTATAGATTACTTAGCAAATGTCTTTTGAAACCTCAACTATGACCCTCCACTGTTCTGATTAGTGACTCTCTGAGGAGGAAACAGTTCTGTTTTACCTTACTCATAATTCATTTTATCCTCCAATCTTGTGTCTCTTCTGCCTCAATAAATATAACATCTCCATGCAGGTAGCCTCCTTTTTTCTCCATTTTTCCACTTCTCTTCATGTTTTTCTTCTCTCATCAGAATATAAGCACTACTGGTTTGCAAATTTATGTTTGCATCTCCTACATTTAGAAAGATGTCTGGCACATGGTAAACAAAAAATGATTAATTCATTTATCTATTTTTGATTGATAGATTGATCTAATGAGTAAAGGATACAACATTTAGAGAAACTCTACAAGATATCATTGAACTAAAAAAAAAGTAATGGGAATACAACTGGAAGTAAAAAAAATTGCTACTACTTAAATAAGGATTTCTTAAGCTTTTTTAAGTCATTTCTGCTTTGACAATCTAATAAATCCCATGGACTGCTTCTCAGAATTTTTTGTCTGCCTACATTCATAACTGAAGGATAAATTTCAGTTAGAGGTTAATGAAAATAAAGATGCATTTTTTTTTCCTATTCAAGTCCATAGACCTCCTGAAATTTGCCGTTAGTTCCCTTGATATTCTGTGGATCTCAGTTCAAGAACCCCTACCTTAAAAGTTGATTAATATTTTTTATGCTATAGGTCCCTTCAGATTGAATGGGAGAAACCAGCACAACCAAATGGCATCATCCTTGGTTATGAACTTTTGCGGAAAACTTGGCATTCTTGTGTTAGAGGCCAAAAAGTGATTAGGGACCAGCATGATGAGTTCTGCAGGATTATGGAATGTCAGAAGCCTGAAAACATTTGTGGACATATGTGCTATTCTCCTGAATCTCAGGTACATATTTTCAAATTATTCATTAAAGAAGAAAACATTTTTGCCTTAAAAATTTCCAGAAAATGTGAAGGCTCTTTCAATTAGTTTTTATAATAATCAATATGTCTTCTGTCAGAAGAAGACCTGTTGGGAAAAAAAGCAGATTATTTATAAAGGTCCATCTTGGTCATGTGTATTTTATTCCTAATATTTATCACTATCTACAAAGGAAATATTGGTTTATTTGGAATGATTCGTGAACTCCCAAATTCTTGCTTAATAGAATGATTTGGATCATCTTTGCAACAAAATCTATGTGGTTTCTGTTCCAAGTGGGAGGTTGCTTATGTGACAATGATGAGTAGTCATGAACAAGACCTATCATGGTTTGTAAGAAATATTTAAAAATTATAGTCATTTGCAGATTAATGTTCATGTTAGTTGCAGCTTAGGATTTGGATCAATAATATAGTCAGACAGTAGGAGTCTGTAAATGGTTTTTATTGACAAATGATGCAGAAAATCCTTAGTTTGAAGGCGAGATTTCATGTAATGAAATAATGTCCCTATTTGTCAACAACAACATCACACATTTAGTGACTAAAGCCATTACTGCATTCACAAGGTTTTACTGTCCAAGTAAATGGTGATTAGGAGAGAATTATTTGAGTGATTCACATCAAATATATTGTGTCTGACAGATTTAGCAATGAATTATCATCAAGGAGGGTTTGAAAACCTTGTTTTTTTCCACCTGAGCTCAAAATTTGGTATTATGCTTAGATATTGAATATTTTGGAAAATCTAACATGTTTACCCTCATATTTTATGTAATAAAATATGTTGTATATTCCAGAGCCTATGTATTACTTAGGGAAAAGATTATAAAACTGAATACTCAAAGTGTTTTCAAGGGGGAAGAATTATAAATAGAAAACTGATATAAACATATTTTCTGTATATCATTTGCATTTATTACTTTATTCCATCATATATATTATTTCTGCTAAGTTTGAAAATTATGTGATTCTATGATATGATCTATGATATGATATGATTATCACATGACAAAGTATATGACAAAAACAGAAAACTCTAATTCATTAGGAGGTGATTTTATTTTTACAAAGATTCTAGACAGTAATTTCAAGGCTAAAGTTAAGTTCAGGCAATTTCAAGGCTAAACTTAAGTTTAGGCAATAGACTGAGACAGTCATTTCAGAAAACAAGTTGCCCCTTCCCCAAAGTAATCATAATGGCAACAGTTCATATTTATATAGCATTTCAGGGCTTTATATACAGGGTGTCCTAAAAGTCTTAGTGCAGTTTCATAAAGACTTACCAAGACTTCTTGAACAATCTGCATGTTTCCTTATTTAGTCAAAACAAACACATTGTATGTCATATAAGTGTGTAAGCATGTATGTAATGTATATATGGTTATACACACACAAAAAAGAGTGTGATATGTATGTTTAAATTGTATCAAGTCATAGATTTGTGTACTAGAGGATATAATATTGATGACTTCTACACTTTGTTATTTTTAAGTAATCATGATTTCATCTTTACTGCCATAGCTATCTGTAAATTAGTAGATGGAGTAAATGAATTGTAGTGGCCTACCTTTTAAAGGATAAACTTCATCAAATTTACCTAGCATGATCCTTAATTGACAGTTCATTCCTAGTCCATTATTGAAGTCTTTTAAGCTTGGTAAGATTTGCCAGAGTTTTAATTCAGTTGACAGAATCTTTATAAACCCAAAGTCGCTTCCATACAATGATGAGAACCTCTAATGGAGTATATCTTCTAGAAGAACCAGGAAAAATTAATAGCTACAGACATTATATTAACACATGTTTGAACATCTTTGTATTTTCAGGCTTAAAATATTGTGATGTTTCCTTTCACCTTCTATTTTATTCAGCTATTTGGAGCTAGCTTTTTAATTTTGGAAAATACCTATTAAAACAATACTTTGTGAATAGGAATTTTAGTAATTATTTATAGATTAGTTTACCTGACAGAGCATCACATAACTACAATTATATCCATTTTTAAAAGGTCAAAAAAAGGAACATAACCTATCTCACTGCAACTAAAATTTATATAGTCCATCATTTATAGAGAAGAGATATAGGAATAATCCAGGGAAAAGAAAAGGAGACAAGTTAAATCACCCTTATGAGACTCATGTATGCAAATACTGTCCAATAGTCTTAAAAAGAAAACATCATACCAGGCTGTTACCTATAATTCAATAGTTACATTGCCATATAAAAAGATATCATTTTTAAGTGATGCACTAAAGAAAACCTTATGGGTATTTTAAGGGTCAAGGACAACCTGGATATAGTGAGGGAAAGAGACTAAAATAAGTCAACCAAAATCCCAAAAGAAATGATTATTTGTAGTTGCTCTCTTTAGAGCCATCAAACATTTATAAGAATACATATTACCTTCCCTCCCAAAAGTAAATAAAATAAAAAAGAGGAAAAAAAAGATAAGAATTTTTTTCAAATGTTGAAATATTTTGTATACAACATAGTACAAAATATGTCTGTATATTTGTGTGTGTGTGTGTGTGTGTGTGTGTGTGTGTGTGTGTGTGAAATAACATTTAAACTTAGATTCTTCACCATGGGCTGGTAGTATTTCTTACAAAGTCAATGGAAGTGCTACTTTTTGAAAATATTGTTTTCAGAGAACAAACCAATAGTGTCAGTCCCAGTCATGGAAAATTCCAGTTCAATTATCTCAGACATGCAACTCTGAAATTGAATTTGAAGGGTAGGAGCTTTCTGTTTTAATCTCCCCCATAGAACTTGCTCATGATATTTGTTTTCCCAAACCCTACACATTCTTCTTTATCTACTCTTGGCTAAAAGGTGTCTTTCAGTAACCCAAAAAGTTTTCCATGTCAGTGTCCACAATTACATGGTAAAGTTCTCACCATTGGACTTTAAGACTACCGATTTCAGTGGAATCAAATTAATAAATTATCCTAGACGAATGCTTGGTGTCCCAGAAAATATAGCTCTAAGAACTCCTTATATTGTTTCACCCTGTTATGAGAGAGCTAAGTGGTGCAATAGAGAGATTGCTGGGCCTGGAATCAGGAAGAGTTAAATTCAAATATGGCCTCAGATTATTACTATGTGGTCCTGGACAAAGCATTCAATCTCTGCTTCAGTTTCCCTTCTGAAAAATGGACATCATAATATCACCTACCTCCTAAGATCCAAATGAGATTATAATTGTAAAGCATTTAGCACAGTGTCTGGCACATTGTAAGTGTTTTTAGATGTTATCACTATTATTATATGCAACCTCATTTCTGGAGTTAGGAAAAGGAGAAAGCCAGTCACTTGTCTTTGCTTTTTTTTTAACCTACTTATTATCACAGTCCTAGCATTACCTGATTACATTTGATATTGTAGGTTGTTAATGCAAATTCTTTGGGCTTAATACCAATGCAAATAGCTTGTGATGAACCTAACAATGCTGCCAAAAAAGTGCATTAACTAATCTACAAAAAGTTGCAGATGATGGAGCTACCATGCATAATAATAGCTTCAGAAATCATTTGAAGAGTGCTATGTTACATATGTTGTTAAAAGAAAAGGAACATTTGGTTGATGTTGCTGACAGAGGAATGGTGGACTATCCATCTAATATCCCAGTATTACTGTTCATAATAGTGAATGGAAAGCTTTGAAGCAAATTGAAATAGGGAAGGTTAAGGAACAGTGTGCTATAGTAAAAAGAGTTCTAAATTTGGAGTTACATGACCTGCTTCATATCCTGACTTTGCCACTTATTGTCTTTCTATCCATGGACAAGGCATTAAGCTCTTTGTGGCTGTCAGTTTCCTTACCTGTGAAATTAGGGGGATAGAATTAATGCTTTTATTTCCACCTCTAAATCCACAAATCCAAGATCAAAGTAATACGTATGATTCTTGAAAACAGATAACAATCTTATTTAATACCAGGTCACAAATGCCAATATGTATTAGTAAGACTGATTTTGAATGCATTTTGATTAAATGAGGGATTGGATTAGGAATATATTTATGTGTGTGCATAAATATATATGTACATACATAGTATATATGTGTGTATATATATGTATATATATATGTAATGTGTATCATTTATTTAAACAATGAATTGCTTCTGTTTGGATTTGTTGTTTTATATAGCTCACAAAAGAGAGGTTGTATATTATAATGAATAAAAGGCTAGCTTTAGAGTCAGGAAAACCCATGTTCCATTCCTGCCTTTAGTATACATGTTCTGCTTGATCCCGGACAAGTCAATTAACATCTTAATGACTTGGTGATTTTCTAAGGCTAAAAGTTACAGATGAATTGCCCATCTATATGGAAGAAGGGGATTTCCCTAAAAGGAGTTTTTTAAACCAATGAAATCATAATATAAACTTGAAGAACAGTAGAGGAGGGTAAATAGAAGCAAAATGAAATGAGTTTCTGTGTTCCAGAATAAACTATATACATGTAAGATATATAATTTATAATGTCTAGTTTTAATAGGCAAAAAAGAGGGACATATTGCTAAAAGGAGGAATCCCTGAATTTATCATTGTGACTGAGCTAATTTAAATCTTCACTTGGAAGCCAAGGCCAGATGACTCCTTGTTAAGTATATTATATTGGGGGTTCCTTTTCTTTATGGATTGACCTAGATAGCCAATGAAGCCCTCCCCAACTCCAACTATATGATCATTTTTTAATTATTTGCCTATATTATTTTTGTCTGCCTATAAATGTACTGCTTTGGGTTTTTAACTGAAGAACTTATGATATTTGTGTTAGTAACTTTTGCATATACTGTGCAATCTAATAGTTCCTTTAAAGAGATGAAATCAGATTCCATATTTCTCTGTGTGTGACAAACTACATTAGAATTCAAGGAATGCAAACTAAAGTTGACAATGAGCAAAAGGAGGGAGATGGACAACACCACTTAAAAACTAGTATTTTTCTGCCAAATGAATTTTTCATCTAGCCACAGGAAGCGTATATTCTAATTAAAGTAAGCTATGCAGAATAGAGATTCTGAGGTTACTTTTCAGTGAGTGTTCAGCATGATTTGTTATGTATACAGTGTGTTATTCTTTCTGCCTGCAAGTAAGTATGCAAATAATTATTTGATTATTCAAGCATATTATTTCTTTCCTAGTACCTAAAGAAAACCTGGAGTTAAAAGAGCTTTTCAAAATTCATTTCCATGTAAATTTTCTTTTTCAAAAAATTGGTGTCCTATTCTCTGTATATTCAAATTTATAGAAGTTTTTTCCATGTTGAGATCCCATCATCGGAAGATTATGGTTATAAATAAGGTTATAAGAAGAACAATATCCATTTTCATTTTAAAATAAAAGACACTTAAACATCAAAATAAAACATGCTTTCTATAGTCTCAAAGAATTTTTGTACAAAATTTTTAATCATTTAAAAAATAACCTAAAACATTCTTTTACTTATTTAAATCTGCTCTACATGGGAAGACACAAACATTCAAAAGATAATTCATATTTTTAGAGTATTTTATTAGGGCAACATCATTCAAAGCTAATAGAAAATCTGTATGCTCTCAAATATCATTTATTGAATCCTAATCATGTTGGATACAGTCCAGTTTTAACAAACTTGCATTATTTTATTCCTGGTAAGCACATAGAGGGAAATGACTTATCTGGTTATATGAGACAATACCATTATATATTTTGTTGATATTCCTTATTTTAAAAAATACTTTCAGATCTGTTGTGATGGAATTCTCTATGATCTCAAACCTGGTTATGTTTGCTGTGATGATAATTATATCCTATTTCATCCTAATTCATCAAGAGTTTGTTGTGGTGGACACATGCATGAAATGCAACAAACACATCAGTGCTGCTCAGGCTATTATGCCAGAGTCCTCCAAGGTGAGAAAACGTTTTTATTGTTAGTCAATTATCTTTGGCATGATGGGACAAAAAAGCAAATGGACTCATAAATTCCCTGGATCCATTGGAACCTTTCTCAAATCCATTTCAGTTAATTGTTTTGAATGACTCCACATCAAAGCAGAGCAAATAACATGTAGCTTGTCTTCATTTTAATTCCATTTCTTCTTGCTTTACTGAAATGTATGAAAGGCTTTGGAAAGCAGAAATAAGAAACTAGGATAAATATACCCTATTACTGGATATGTTATTTCATCAGTATAAACACTTCCCCTCACCACCACCACCATTGAGTGCTCAAGTCTTCTTTAAAATCCTCCATAGAAAACTTAGTCAAGATTATGGATGTTCCCATTTAGGTCACTTAGCAATTTTTGTATACTGGAATAGTATTCATATTGTTCATCTTTTATCCCTGGCTTTCCTCTCATGACTGACTCATCTTTCTCCAAATGTACATATCCTTGATGATATTTTTAATTCTACTTTTTATCATTGATAATTTGTTATGTTACATCTATATCCATTGTTTCTTTCAATAATTCATTTTTCAATTTCCATATTGGCATATGATTTAGTATCAAATAGCATCATTAGAGAATATTGATGTTGGAAACCTGGATTTTTTATGTGCCAAAGATCAGTTTGGAATCATTAAAGCTATTGCTTAGTTTTCCAAATGAGACCCAATCTGTATTCTTCTTATCAAATTCTGGATTTACCTCTTCTACAATTTAAGTGTTGATTGACTTATTCAAGACAGCTAATCCAATTGTACATCATTAGCTGGGCAATAAGTATTTTTTTACTTGGATTAAATAATACAATGAAATACATTGAGGTAACTGTATTATTGTTAGCCAATTACTCTGGAGACAAAACCTTGCTCTAGAGACAAAACAAAATGTTATCAACTGTTTCTTCATCTCATTTCACTAATAATTATTAAATTTGTTCACTCCTATTTTGTGGTAGCCTATCTTATAATGACATGGGGGCTCTCCGGGCTCATCACTGTGGAAATGGAACTGTCAGTTCCATGTGCTTTTGCAGATACCAATGATGCTACTATTACTACTATTAATAGGGATAGGGGCTGGACCTATTATTTCACTGGAACAGAAAATGTCTGAATCAATGACTACCTCTTACCAATTCTATTCATCATCTTTTGAACATCTTATAGAGCTGCAGAACAATGAAATTAGTACAGTTTGGGATAACAAGGAAATGGTAAACTAAATTTTCAAAAATATTTCTTTTTTCAATCCTTGGTCACGGTTCACCCACCTAGCCCACTGTTACCATTCTTCATCTTTATTTGAAGAAAGAAAACTAGCATCTAATCCACTTTTACCATTCTTTGTCTGTATTTGAAGGAAGAGAAATAACATCTAGATATGTTTATAAATCAGAAGTCATAACTACACAAAAACTGTCCAGTGCTGGTACTTGAGAATGCATTCCTGTACAGTATTAACATGTTTGCATGCTGATTTAGGAAAGGTCTATTCCAACCTTGCAAATACCCCATCCTTTGCTGATATTATAAATAATACTATTTATCTTGGTAGAGCTGTAGAGAATGTTTTTGTTTTTTCTATGAATGTTTTTTGTCTACTTGATAAAAGACTTATTCCCATAAAAAAATTGCTGAGGGAGAAGAGTTTGATAGATTGTTAAGACCCTTTGGGAAGGTTCCTAAATATATATATTAGATAACAATTCCAATGACATTAAGAGTCATTATAATAATAGTTATTATTTGTATAATGCTTGTAGGTTTAAAAAAACACTGTGTATGTTGTCACATTTGAACCTAAAACCCAAACTTGCAAACTAGGTATTGTATTATTTTCCCTATTTTACTTGTAAGGAAATTGAGCCTTAAAGAAATATAATGAGTTTTACAAGATCACACAGCCAATGAGCATCAGTTCTTTGGGTCCATAGCTTTTGACTGAAATTTAGCATTCAACTTACTTTGAGATGTTTTGGGGGACATTGTTTGTTTGTTTTTCCAAGCCCTGGATAATATAAAATGTATCTCAAATATGGAAGCAGCTAAATGCCACAGTGGATAGAGAGCTAGAGTTGAAGTCAGGAAGATTCATCTTCCTAAGTTCAAACCTAGTCTCAGATCCTTAATAGCTGTGCAATCCTGGGAAGGTCATTTAACCTCGGTTTGCTTCAGTTCCTCATCTATAAAATGATTTGGAGATGGGATTAGAAAACCACTCCAGTATCTTTGCCAAGAAAAGCCCAAATGAGGTCATGAAGTCGGATAAAACTAAACAACAAAAAATCCCAAACATAATGCCAGTTCAGTCTGGCCAATTCAACAGCTAAAGATCTTGGTCAAAATTATTCCTATTAGTTGAGTACAAATTATCTATATACAACTCATTTGTATATCACCAATTGTCTAACTAAAATGTTATTGCATTAGCTATATTAATTAGTTTCACTGGAAAATTATATAGACATAGCCAAAGTGCATTAATTGAGAAATTGTCTTCATCTTGAATATCTTTTACAAATCTTCAACTGGAACAAAATCTAAGAATAAATAATTAATATTATATAAGCTTATCAAAAATAGAGGCTCCATATCAGGGGTCCTCAAACTACGGCCCATGGGCCAGATGCGGCAGCTGAAGACAATTATCTTCCTCACCCAGGGCTATGAAGTTTCTTTATTTAAAAGCCCACAAAACAAAGTTTTTGTTTTTACTATAGTCTGGCCCTCCAATAGTCTGAGGGACAGTGAACTGGCCCCCTATTTAAAAAGTTTGAGGACCCCTGAAAAATCTCAGAAGTCTTAGATTTAAAAAGCATCTCTTCAATTCATTTGGTGTAACTGAAGATGAATTCTTTCTACAATAGAAGCAGCCCTGAAAGACCATGAACTTACCCATTATCAAACAACTAATAAGTATGGCAGAACATGAACCTGATTCCAAATCCTTTGCTCAATTTCCAATATAGACTGCTTCTCACTATCCCAATAACAAGTGATTCGGTTCTTATAGGATATCAACTAAGGAGAAGGAACACCCTAAATCTTGATAAAAATTACTCCAACATGGGAGCAGGTTCCTAACTGAATAGGAGGGGAATAGGCTAGATCATATTTAGGAAACAAAATATTTTCAATGATTCCCCTTTGCTTGCTATTCTGAACTCAACTTTTGAATTCTAATATTCTCTGTCAACAGCGGCACAATATCCTGTCTACTGATTCCTCCAAAGAATTAATAGAAAAGCTATTTTTTCTGTAATAGTTTTTTCCCTAGTCCTTAAACAAATATGCTTTTGTTTTTATCATTGTATATGTCAAAAATTCTATTCCAGAATGTTATTTTAGATATTGTGGTGGAGTCAGGTATTTGTAAAAATGTCTTCAAACTATTGATTAGATCTTAAAAGTCTGATGGAATTGTTGCTAAGTCAAATGATATAGATTCAAAATATAAGAACCAAAAGATAACCAAAAAATCAACTTTTCCTTGGTTTAATTTATGATATTTAGCCTTTATTTTTTATTTTTTTATTTCCTACCATATAATAAATGCTATAAGGTTATCATTAAAGCTGAAGTATATTTATATTCTTTAATAGTGTTATCCAGAAATTGCTATAAATTTTTCAAGTCTGTTCCAGCAAACTATTCAGTTCTCTATTTTTTTTTTTGTTTATCTTATTAAATTTATCTTGCTCAGGAAAAGAAATATTAAAGTCTCATGTGATCATTGTGTTACCAGAAATGTCCTTTTTAATAGACTCTTTTTCCTTAATAACTTCATAGACTGTGTTATTTTGTGAATATATATGTATACATAAATATAGTGATACTGGTTGTAATGCTTTTAAAGCATAATATAGTTGCCCTATGTTTCCCTTTTGATGTTATTTTAATGATACCTTATTTTCACTGATTGTAATTCCTGTTACTGTTATTAAATATTCTGAAGCATGATGAATTTTGTATCTTCTTTTGGTTTTGCATAACTTGAGGAGGGTAACATAGCTAGTGTCTGAGGTCAAATTTGAACTCAGCGCTTCATGACTCCAGATCCAGTTTCCTATCTATTGTTTCAGAGTGACAGTCAAATTGTTCCATTTCCATCTTCACTAAGTTTGAAATCTCTTTATCTGATCATTATTATCCATCATTCTATCTTTCCCTCTGCCTTCTGACCTCTAACCCTTTTCTTCATCTTCATTGTTACCTCAAATCTTTCTAGTTCTTTCCTGTAGCATCATCTGCCCCTGCACTGCTTGCACTTTGCTCTTTTAACTCTATTCCTTGATGAACAATTTCAATGTGTCAGTGTCCTCAACACTCAGATCTTTTGTTCCCATCTCCTGAGGCCAGTCATGTATTTCCAAGATCCAAACTTTCATGAAACCAATCTGATCAGGTCCATTACAGTTATGTTACATTGTCTCAACCAGCTTCTAAATGAAGCAATGCCATCATTTTATGTTCTCTAATGGATTCATTATCCCAATAACTACAGCAAAAAGTGTGAAATTTTTCTCTCTTCTTCAAAATGTCTGTGGGTATCCTAGCCACTTTTTCAGCTGAAAATTTCATTTCATATTTGTCTGGAAAAAAAAAAAAACATGAGGCTACTTACTGAGATTCTTCTTTTCTTCTCCTCAGCTCATCTCATTTCTGCAAATATGTCCTGCTTTATGCCTCTGTCTAATGAATAGATTGCCCTTCTTCTTGCCAAGGGATATCCCTACTATATATATAATGTATATATGTATATATATACATACACACACACATATGGCCTTGTTCTCATTTTATCCTATCTTTTCTAGAATATATCCTCCTCTATCATTTCCATTCTCTAATTTTCATTTTTTTTTCTATCTACTGGATGCTTCTTTAATGTTTAAAAACATGCCAATGTCTTCTACTCTGAAAAGAAACCTCATATGATCCATTCATCCCCACTAGTTTTTATTCTTAATATCTCTGCCCTTTGCTATATAAACTCCTTAAGAAAGCCATCTACAATTGGTACCTTCATTTCTTTCCTCTCATTCTTCTAAAGTCTCTGTAATTTGGCTTCCAATTCCATCATTTAACTGACACTGCTACTCTATGAAATGAAAAATAATCTCTTATGACTAAATCTCATAGGCTTTTCTCAATCTTTATCCTTTTGGTTCTTTATGCAGCTTTTGACATTGTTGAACATTCTCTTCTCCTGGATGTAGTCTCTCTTCTACAAGTTTTAATGAAGCTACTGCCTCCTCATTCTCCTCTCACTCATCTAATAATTTCTTTTCAGTACCTTAGCTGAATTTTCTTGCAGATTTTCCTCTCTAGCTATAGATGTCTCCTAAGGGTCTACCCAGATCCACTTCTCTCTATCTAATATCTCAGTGGATTCACTCATGTACTTTCATGGATTCAATTATCTTTATGCAAATAATTCCCTGATCTACCTTTCCATCCCTAACATTTCTCCTGACCTTCATCTCTAATTACCAACTGCTTATTGGACATCTTGAAGTAGATGTTCCATGTACATCTCAAATATGTACAAAATAGAGCTTACTACCTTTCCTCTCAAACTCTCTCTTTTTCCTGCTTTCCCTTTAATTGTCAAGAGCATCATGGACCATCAAAACTCTCAATCTAGGTATCATCCTCATAATTTCATTCAAACACATCTTATATATGTAATCTTTTGCCAAGTTTTATCATCTCTACATTCCCAACATCTATCATATATTTCCTTCTCTTTACTCATAGAATTACCATTAAATTAAGCCTGGACTATTGCAGTTACATCCTGGTTCATCTCCTTGCCTTGCTGCATCTTTCCCCACACTATTGTATTATTGATTCAGCTACCAAAGTATTCATCTGATCATGTTACTGCTCTTCTCAAAAAATACTAGTCGCTCTTCATTATCTTCAGAATCAAATGACTTTTGAAATTGGTACTGTCTTTTTATCCTTCTTTGTATTCTAGTCTTTAGCATAATGTTCAACCTTTACTACTTATTGATGACTAACTGAGTAGCATTGCAGATGGGTTTTAATCTGATTTTTAATTGTCTTTTTTATTCTTTCTGTTCAGTACTGTTCTACACACCATAAAAAGTTCTACAATGTTAGATCTTTCCATGTTCCACAATAGCTGGGCAATGTTTCCCATCTCAGCTCTTTGGCTCACCAATTTCCTATCCTTCAAATCATTAGAGGCAAGGGAGGAAATGTGTCTAGTCAAAGCAATGCTGATTAGATATTTCAAGAGCTAATGTCAGACATTGCCAGAGCATCAAAGAGTTTGCCTAATTTATTGATACATCTTTTTTTTCTGTTTTAGATATCACCCTTAAGAAATTAATATATATAATAGATGTTTTTTTTAAATTACCCTTCATATCTTTCTTCCAATTTAAATAGAACTAAATAATATTAATTACAGGGACAAAGGTTGGAAGTGTGATGGGTGGATGGGTGGGTAGATGGAAAGACCTCTTTCTATTGTCCTTTTTCTGAATTATACTTAATTTTCTTCTAAGAAAGGGGCCTGTCTGAAGGTTAGTGCTAATATCACATTGAAAATTTGCAGAGAAGTTAGAATTTGAAACTAATTTTTCAATCTCCAAAAAATTCCCTTCCTTGCTCAAGACAAAGTAATTGTTTCTATTAGTATTGTGAACTGTTATACAAGGTAGTTTCTATAACCTTTCTATAATCTTAAAATAAAGTGTCAGTTTCAGAAGCAAAAGAATTTCTCTCTTTATTTTAAGGAAAGCTATTTTAAAAGTACTTTCCCCTTAATCTTATTTACTGGAAACCCCCAAAGCAATAATTAAATGAACCTTGAAGGCCCATAGAAAATTTGGCATTAGGTGGTTAGTTACACAAACCTCTTTGCAAGTAATTTTCAGGTCAAGAGCTAAAGAAACTGCATTGCCCATGGGTTGGCACATACTCCCTATGCTCTGAAGCCTTTGAATTTCTGCCAAACCATTCAGCATACCCCGAGTTCCAATTCATTGTAAAGTAATTCATATATCATACTATTAGAATGCCTAGCATGATGTCATCAGAAAAATGCCATCACATGGAAGAATCAGAGAAAGTGTTTTGCTAGTATCATTAATCTCAATGTACCAAAATGGTGAAATTATATTCTTTGACCTCTATTCTGATCTAGTAGTCTGTGTTAACTAGTTTAACACTGTTTACACCATAAAAGAAAACACAGTGACCCTAAATCATCTTGTATCTGAAAGCAATTCAGATTACATCAGGGTTCTTCATATTTGAGACTGAGAACTGAAGAGGCATCTTGATATCTGTGGATTAATCAGAAACATGTTTAATAATATTTATTTCATTCTGTTTTACTCCTTCAATTTCTATCTCCCCTTTCCCTTAATTCCCCTGTCCTTTTTTTTTTTTTTTTTAACCAGAGAATGCCAGCATGAACAATGCTGGTCATTTTCCCCCCTTTTTATATAAATATGCTAATAACCCCAAGCTAAATGTTAATGTGGGTCATTCTTTGATAAGGATAACAATTAACTGGTAAGAATGCATGGTAGCTTTCTGAGAGAAAACATTTTCAAGCCTGGCTTGGAATGGATCCCATTTTGAGAGGTTAATGAGAAGGTGAATGATCCTTTGTATCTTATGTCTAATAGCCCTTTTAAAAAAAATCAGTTTTAGTTCCCATTGATGTAACCCACATTCCCTGTTATTAAGGCCTTTCTTCCATCAGTAACTAAATTAGATTCTGAGGAATTCAGGAAAATATGGCTCAAGTATCTAAACTGATGAATATCTTTTTATAGTTGAATTCTTCTTGCCTTTTTGTTGATTATTGCCTTTACCTAATAAAGATACATGCATAGTATGCTCAAGCATACACAGTTCCCAGGCATCGTTTAGAAGGATTCGGAGTACTCACTCGTCGCATAGTATGCTAAAGACATAAAGATTACCAGTCTGAGAAACTAGTTTCCTTTGTCACTAAAATTCAAGTAAACTAATAGTTTCATCTAAGCTCTCAAATGGAATATGCAAATTTAGCAATTTATATTGCAATAGTCTAACACATTGCAACTCCACCCATCATATAAAAAGTCTCTATTACAAAGGGAAGAAAGTACATTCTTCAAAGTACAGGTTGATGTTTGGTTCCCCATGCTTCCACATGAAGTTCAAATAATTTTCACTAATTATTTTACCTAGAATTCAAGCTCCTCTACAACTCAGAGCCTTACTTTATACCACTCGATGTACTCTTTCCTTCAAAGCAAAGTGGATAAATATCCACACATCTACTCCCAAATCATTCACTTCTTTTTCTTGATTTGAATCTGTCATCCCTTCAAGTAATGAGATTTCATCTTTCCTCACTTAACTCCTAGAAAAAGTGATATACATGTATGCCTTCATTTCTTCTCACTTCTTGATTACAGACTCAGAGCTCTCTCCAAAGTAATGACTAATCTCTTAATTCCTTAATCCAATGGCCCATTTTCTTTTTTTTCTTATTATTATAGCTTTTTATTGAAAAAAACAAATGCATGGGTAATTTTTCAACATTGACCCTTGCAAAAACTTCTGTTCCAACTTTTACTCTCTTTCTCTCGACCCCTCCCCTAGATGGCAAGTTGTCTTATACATGTTAAATATGATAAAGTATATGTAAAATACAATATATGTGTACATATTTATACAGTTATCTTGCTGCACAAGAAAAGTCGGATTTATAAAGAAGGTAAAAACAACCTGGAAAGAAAAACAAAAATGCAAGCAAACAATAATATAAAGAGTGCAAATGCTATGTTTCTCATTTCCCAGTGTTCTTTTGCTGGGTGTAGCTGGTTCTGTTCATTACTGATCAATTGGAACTGATTTGGATCCTCTCATTGTTGAAGAGAGCCACTTCCATCAGAATTGATCCTTATATAGTATTGTTGTTGAAGTGTATAATGATATCCTGGCTCTGCTCATTTCACTTAGCATAAGTTCATGTAAGTCTCTCCAAGTGAATAGCTTATTTCAATACCCATGCTTCTTGACAAGATCTTCTGTCGCATTTGAAACTGGGGATTGTGCCCTCCTCCTGATTACTTTCTCTTCAATTGTCATGAGTTTTCTCCCTTGGAATATTCTTTTAATCTGTCTGGGTACTCTCTCTTAATCTTGTAGGATCTTAAACTGTATGCTGCCTTTTAACTGTAGATACCAATCAAGACTTTTTTTCCTTTTCTTTCTCTATCTTTCATTATCTCATTACAGATACCTCACACTTATACACACACACATACATACATGTTTGGCATGCATTGTATGCGAACATAAACTGTACACATGTAATGTATATTGCATGTGTCTACACATACACATATGTGTGTATCTTCTATATATAGTATGTGTATTGCACAAATGCACATGTATTTGTATGTACCTCTGTGTTTTATACACATTCATGAGTTTGTGTGTGTGTCTGTGTGTATTTGTGTGAAAGAAAACCTTTTCTCACATTTGAACTCCAATCCCACATCACCAATAAGAAAAACTACTTGTATTTCTACTGGGATAAAGGGATGTCAGACACGTTGTGTCTAAGGTTTTCAAACTTTCCTAAGTCTGTGAAGTTTCTTTACAACATCATGCCCATTTCTCCTCTGTCTCATCCCTTTCCAATTGCAAAAACAAATAAAATTTTTTTTCAAGTTCTTCTTTCCTCTTTTTACACATATCCCTAAATTTATGGCACACCCTTTATATAAGCAAAGTGGTCTGCAGTTAAATGTTTCTCAAAATTGATATTTCATCTCCTCTCTGTGTCCTTGCTTTGAATGTCCATGTGCTCTAAATGTATTTTTTGCTTATTCTTATAATTTCTAACTTTCCTCAAAGGGTAGGTACCTTATACTACAGAATGCCTTTCCTGCATTCCTTATTTGTACTCCTTCTTCAAGCTATTAGGTATGTAGTTATCTCTGAACTGTAGTCCCATAGTTGATTGAAAATTCCTTGAAAGCAAGAAATATTTGTAATTTAGTCTTTGTATCCTCAGAATCTAGGACAGATGCTTGCATATATTTAGTACTTTAAATAATATTAGTTGAGATTGAATTTGTTGGTTCTTAAATTGGGATTTTAAATTGAACTTTTTTATTAACATATTTTGATAACTATTTCAGTAAAGTTGGCATCTTTTAAACATGTATATAATATTATTTACATATTTATGCATATATATATTATTCTATGCATTTAAAGACATTATTCTGAAAAGGAATCTATAAGCCTCATAAGTTAATCAAAGGATTCCATGATATCTAGTATGATCCATATACTAAGATTTCCTCTCCATATCTCACCTGTTATACCAAAGCCTACACTTTAAAGACTGATTACAAGACCACTTCCTTCTGAAATCCATTCCCTTATTTGATACTTATATTACTCATGAATCACATTTTTTTCTTTAATTAGATGTGTCATGTCATTGGTAGACAATTCCTGGTGAGCAACCACATTTTGTCAATGCATCTTTCCCTACAAAGTGCAGTCTCAAAGAGTTGTTTAGTACACTGAGAGGTCAACTTATTTGCCTAAGGTCACACAGCCAGAATGTGTTAGTTATGGTAGTTAGAGGCAGTTCTTCCTTACTCTGAGATTGATATACTGTTCTTTATAATACATTTCCTCACATACATCTTATAATTTTCTAATTCATTTATCCTGTAATACTATGTTTTGCTACATATTTCTCATCATCATATCCCCTTTCTAGACTATAAATTTCATAATGAAGGTATGGATCAAGAATTATGTCCAACATAATACCCTACAAACAGAAGGGACTAAATAAATGTTGTTGTTATTGTTGATGTTACAACTTAAAATTATGTTGTAACCCCAAAAGAATGGTTCTATTTCTTTTGTATTAGTTTCTGCAAGATAACAACCCTTTCTGTCAGTAGAAATTTTGAAAATGTTTTTATTATCTTTAAGATGATATTCATGACATCAAAGAGACAGATGCATCTAATCCTCACAATCTTTGGTTTTGTCCTAAATCGACAGGTGAAATATGCTGTCTAGACGTTGAACACCAAAGAGTTTCAGTTGGTGTTGGGGATTCTTGCTGCAAGAACATCCCATACTCTGCCTCAGGAAACCAGATCTGCTGTGCTGGGGAGTTGCACGATGGTTATCAGCAACAGTGTTGTGGTGGACAGATGGTGAGCAAAGAATTAGTCTGCTGTGGTGGTGAAGAAAAGGGCAGAATAAATATCCCACTTCCAGGTAATTGTCCTTAAATGCCTGTTTGTAGCATCATAGAATTTAAGATCTTGGAGACTGAATCTAGTTCTAAAACCCACTCACCCTACCCCCTACCACTATATAGATAAAAACTTTTGGGTGATCTATCAAAGAAGAATTTTTTCTTTATATAGATAAAAACCATGTTATAGGAAAAAGAGAACTATATTTGGAATTGGGTCTCGGGCCTAACTTCTATTTTTCTATACTGACCAATTTTTTATACTTTTTAAAATTAATTTTTGTCTGTTAAATGACAATATTAATGCCTGTCCTACTTACATAAGCAAATTATCATGAGGCTTAAAAATAGTTATATATAGATATATATAAAACACATTTGTTTTAATCTAAAAAGTCCCATTGTATGTGAATTTTTTTTTATTTAGTCAGATGACAATTCTCTCTATGCTACCTGCCAAATACTGTTGTTTTCCTCCACTAATTTTTAACATTGAAGTAATAATAACTATCTTATATCAGAGGTATCCACTTCACTAAAGATTTTTAATACCCTCAAGAATCTCAGAAATAGACATGATTTCAAATATTTATAATCTGTACTATTGGAGTTGACTTGAAGCTTATAGTTTGTTGGCATTGAGGAATTTTATGCTAGGGAAGAGTTAACCTAAATCCACACTAAGATTGACACAAATATGCCAATCCTCCAGAAATAGAGGCTTCCTAAGGAAGACCAAACTAGTGATGTTGGAAAAAACAGATCCAATGATACTTTTCATATTGGTCAATATTGAGATTGGCCTATGAACATCTCCAAAAAAAGGGGCAAAAAATTAATATTATAAAGTACTTTGAAAGTAATATAATTTAATGTGTAGCTAATCAATATTTACCTTTAAAACATGCCCAATAAGTGAAAATCTTGCCTGCGCTCGAAGACATTTAATGATGAGGAATCTACTGTCTCTAATTGCAGCCCATATAAACTATAATTATTAGGAAATTCTTTCATTCTTCAAGCTTAAATTGGCCTCTTTTTAACTTTCAATCTTTGTTTCCAGTACTGCTATTAGATTTCAAGCAGGATCCATTTAATTTCTCTATCACATTGCAGTCCTTCACATATTAAACACTGCTATAAATATCCTTACCAAATATTCTTTCTTGGTTAAACATCCATTATCTCTTCAGCCTAGCCCTCATTTGGCATGTTTGTTTATTCTTCCACTGGGGTTCTGAAGCATCCCAGAACCAAAATTATAGCTCTGACCTGGTAAGGAGAGTTGAGAGTCCTCATTCAGGGCGTTCTTTTCTTCAATGTAATTTAGGAGAGTAATAATTGTGGAGGGGAGGCTTGCCTTGTCTTTTCATATATTTTATTGATATTTTGTTTGATATCCCATGTATCTGTCCTCCTTCCTCTCCCGTAGAGCCATGCCCTGTGACAAGTATTGGTTTTTAGAGAGGGAGAAAAAAAACAATCAGTACCGCTGATCAATGCATCAATTTGCTGACTTTTTTAGAATTTTGACAATTAGACCAGTTTCTCTTATAGTTACAGACTCCACTTTCAGTTATTTCTAGTCATTTCCAATATTCATGACCCTTTGGGGGGTTTTCTTGGCAAAGATACTGGATTCTCCAGATAATTTTACAGACAGGGAAACTGAGGTAAAAAGGGTGATGTGATCTGCTCAAGGACACACAGCTAATAAGTGTTTGAGATCGGTTTGAATTCAGGAAAATGAATCTCTCTAATGTCCAGCCTGGTACTCTATCCATTATGCCACCTAACTGCCCCTTTTGTTTAAAAAAAAACCCCTAAAAACATGTAATATATAACATCTATGACCTCCCACCTCCACAAACGGACAGTCTAAAGGTGTCTTCTTATTTATTTTCATTCAAGTTTCACTTATTATTTATAGTTTTGTTACATTTACTATTGAGTTTGGGGCATGTTGTTCTTAAATCAAAAAAAGTTTTTGTAGTTACTATGAAGGCAACTAGGTGGTACAATGAATAGAAATGTGAGACTGAAGTCATGATGACCCATCTTCCTGATTTCAAATCTGGCTTCATATACTTACAAGATGAGACCCTGGGTAAGCCATTTAACCCTATTTTCTTTAATTTCATCATAAACTGGAGAAGGGAATGACAAACTACTCCAGTGTCCTTGTCAAAAACCAAAAACAAAAATAAATGAGTCATGAAAAGTCAGCTACAAGTGAAAAATAACCAAATAACAATTTTAGTTTTTTGCATCTAATTACTGCATTTTACATCATTTCCTAAAGATCTTTCTAGGTTTCTCGTTATGTATCACACACATCATTTCTTACAGTACAGTAATATTCCATTCCATTCCACTGATGTACCACAATTTGTTTAGCCATTCCCCAATCGATAGGCATCTTCTTTTATTTGCTCGTTTATATTTTTTTAATATTGTCTCACATTGTTGACTCATATGGAGTCACTAAATTCTGCATAAAAATATCTTGACTTGCCACTATTGCCCCCATCATTTACTTGTCTAAGATTTTTGAAACAAACATGTAAACTTTTAGGTTTATCTATATAAAATTTCAACACATCATTCCATATTGTTGAAGTCATTTTGAATTCTGATTGATATCAAGCATAATAGCTATTCCTTCAAGCTTCTGGCTATTTGCATAGTTCATAGACATGCCAGATGTTTTTTTCATCCAAACCATTGATAACATGTTCAAGACTAAAGAACCAAGGACAGATCTCTAAGGTATTTAGTTGAAGACCTCCTTTCAAGTTGACATTTAACATAAATAACTAACTCAGTTCATGCATGTACTGTCATCTCGTCCACTAGGTATATTGATTTATCATACAGACAAGTAAAACATGACATAATTTGTCAGTTACTTTATCAAAATTTAAATATATGTTATGTCTACAACATTGCCCTAGTCTTCTAATCTAAGTACTCTGAAAAAAGAAATTAGATTTAGCCTGATATGATTCACTTTTTTAAGTAAAACTTTTTATTTTCAAAACATCTGCACAGATAATTTTTCAACATTAACCCTTGCAAAATCTTGTCTTCCAATTTTCCTCCTCTTTCCCCCACTCCCTCTCCTAGATAGCAAGTAATCCAATATATGGAAAAATCAGATCAAAAAGGAAAAAAAATGAGAAAGAAAATAAAATATAAACAAACAACAACAAAAAGAGTGAAAATGCTATGTTGTGATCCACACTCAGTTCTCACAATCCTTGGGTGTAGATGGCTCTCACCATCACAAGACCATTGGAACTAGCCTGAATCACTTCACTGTTGAAAAGAGCCATTTCCATCAGAATTGATTATTGTATGATCTCGTTGTTGCCATTTATAATGATCTCCTGCTTCTGTTTCTCTCCAGGCCTCTTTGAAATCATCCTGCTGATTGTTTCTTACAGAACAATAATATTCCATAACATTCATACACCATAACTTATTCAGACAATCTCCAACTGAAGGGCAGTTTACAGTTTCTTGCAACTACAAAAAGGGCTGCCACAAATATCTCTGCACATGGACCCACATTTTTGGTGAAATAAAGTCATGCTAACTTTTATTGATTAATATTTGTCTTTCTAAAACATTCATTAATAAACCATCCTTTGACCAAGACCTTTTAGAATTTTGCCAAGGCTAGATGTCAATCTCTCACTTACAGATTGCAAACCTTATTTGTTTTTATTTTTGAAAAAGACATTTCTTTTTTCCAGACTTGTGCTGCCCTTTCCCTTTAAAATCTTTTTAAAAGTACAATCTCTAAGTAGTTATTTTTACAATTCTTTTAGTACCTTAGAATGTCATTCATCTAGGCATGGTGACTTAAATTTATTTAAGGAAACCTGATGTTACCTGGCCACCTTCTATTATACTAAGATTACATTATCTTCTAATGATCTTTATTATTTCCTTATGAATACAAAAATTATTCTCCTTGGAAAGGATAACTAAACTACCCTAAGAGTTAAATAGTTATCATTCTCTCATTCATTATATATTCCTCCATCAACCAATTGCAGCATATTCTAGGCCTTGGGAGTACTAATATACTTCTTATCCATCTTTAAGTATCGTTCATTCCTTATTTCAATTTTTAAATTTTTTTAAATTTTAAATTTTAATTTTAAAATATGAGGTATACAAGGAAATAATTTCCCCTAAACTATTTCCCTTTTTCTCTTTAATAGAATTATTTCTCCAAATGCCATTAGAATTTAATTCTTAAGCATTTTCTTCTTTGTCTGAATTCTGGGGGTGGATGTGAAGAATAACATTGGAGCTTGGATATCTTTTCACCTAAACATTTAAAATATAATCTCTCTAACTCTAGGTTACCAGTCATACCATGCCCAAATTTCTTCTACATCTCTATCAGGAATTTTGTGGTAGAATGCTCATTAGCCTTTAAGTTTCACATCTTTTTGTATCAATTCTTCTCTAATAATTAGGACAGGGTCTCAAATAACAGATTCTTTCATCACTTTTTTAAGTTTTCCAAAAATTAAATGAGCATTAATCCATATATTTATCAGCTACTCTGATTTTGGTGAGAGAATTCTAGCATATATTTGGATAGATGGATTTTCTTTTTTAAACAAATTTGTTTATTTATTTAATATTTTTACCCAGTTACATTGAAAAAAATTCTTTTCCATTTATTTTTAAGCTTTTTGAGTACTGGGTTCTTTTCCTTATCCCTACTTACAATTAAGAAACCACATAAGAAGTTATGCAAAATATTTATAGAAAAGCCAAGTTGTGAAAGAAAGTAGTTGAATTTTCTTAGTTATTAGTCATTAAACATTTTTAAAGTGCCTACTATGTGTTAAGTATATGACAGATTTGTTATCTCTTGTATCATTATTTAATTCTTCCTTCTGTCTAAGTGGTCTCCAATATACAATTACAATACTATTATGTAGAATTTTTCTTTCTGTTAATACTCACTCAAATATTTCTTACCATGATTCACCATTTGTTTTCCTGAATTACTCCATATGAGTACATTTTAATAGGTAGTCCTATAGCACCCTTTTTTGACCTATGTTCCTTTTGAATACACTTAAAAAGAGTAAGATTATTCCAATCACGAGTCTGAACCTATTATATCATAGTAATTAATATCTATGAAATCCAATTTACCTTGAATTAGAATCCCTAGGTTGCTTTCTTTATTACCCATACTTTGAACATTTTTATATAGAGCTATGAAGCCAAGGGTTTTATTGCTAACTCTCTTGTTAGCTATTGTCTCCTATGAATTTTACTATTCTCCTTCCTATTATTCTCTTTGGTCTTAGGCTTATCAAATCTCTATGGGCAGTTGTTTTCATCCCACTCTCTTTTTTATTTTATAGACATCTTGATTATTGATTGGCAAGATTCCAGATGCATAGTTTTTGAGAGCTCACTATCCTCACCCTTGCCTTCATTTAATTCTGGAAAACCATGTAGTGGTTGTCTTATGTGATATTTCTCAGGAGGATTTTCATTATGGTTTGGAAATACAGTACATCTTCTGTTGCTTGTGTCAGGTTGGTGAGTCATTATCTCATCATCCTTCATCAGGGAGGCACAAACTATAGCTTCTTAACTCTTCTTCTTCAGATCATTATCTTACTAGATGGTGTTTTACTTGATGACATAGTTGTATTTTTTTGGAGCACAAAAACTCTTTTCTCTAGGGATACTGCAGCTCTCCTCCATCCTCCAGTCTTCATTCCTTATATCTCCTTCTTAACTCCCACAATCTGTTTTCTTCTTTTCTTTTCCTGTGCTACATAATCCTATTGACTAATCTTCTGTTATGGGGAAACTTCCTCTTTACTTTTTCCTAGCTTCTTTACTACTTACTTCATACTTGGAGTTTATCTTCCACTCTTCCAAGAGACACTTCATTCTCTCTGATAACTAGTAGAATAAGAGAGGCTTTCTTTCAGCTCTTTCCCTTCTCCTCAGAGTTAAATAAGGAATTTAGCGGTGTCCTCTGGAAGCTATTTCTTTTCAATTAAAAGAAACCAGGAAAAAATTAGTACTGCTAATGTGACCACTTGGACCCCAGTGGTCACCACAGAAATTTCTCTTTAGTTATTTCTGTGGACATTTGAATTAGGGCTGATGTCCCCAAGGTGCCTACAGGACTATCAGAGAACAATGGCCATAATATTACCCATTTTCTAAAACTGAAGTGTCACCAGTTCATTAATATTTGTCATCAACCAAAACCTCCTTCATGTTATTGCAAGGAGACAATAAAAAGAAGCAAAACATATTAGGGCAAATCATACAATACAACTAGACATTATAAATATAAGTATAGTTTTAGATAAAGGAATCATTTTATATTCTGTATTATCCCTCACACCACACCACAAAGCTGAGAGTTTTCTGTATTTTCTTTAAATGAGGAATTCTTAATTTATTTTGTGTCATGAATCACTTTAGCAATCTAGAAAAGCCTTTAAGTCCCTTCTTAGAATGTTTTTTCAAATGTATTAAATGAAACATAGTATTACAAAGGAAATAAATTTTCTGAAACAGTGATATACACATGTATACATATATACATATGTGTATATACACATACAAATATCAAATTCCTGAACTGCAAAGAACTCCATGCACTAGCTGATGATTAGCAGAACGGTTCTATAGATCTCTTCCTATACCTGGTCTCGCAGTCTCTGCTATGTTTTGATTGTAACTGAGTTTCTGCTTTATTACTGGGGTCATGTTTTTAAAATAAAGCATGGTGATGATTCATTTTATTCTGTTATCCATCAAGTTAAGACTTGCTGCTTTTTCATTTTTCCATCTTTTCTTCATCCCCCTTAAAGACACATCCCCCCAATTTTTGTGACCCTCTTCTTCCTAACTATGCCCATACCACATCTGCGTGGAAATGTGAATCTAGTACTAGTACTCCTGAGCCAGGCCCTCTCTCACTGCATGGCATTGTGTGCCTGCCATGAGACCAGGCTGGCTCGTAAAACATCTCTTTATGTACTTTATTACTTAAACTCTTTTATTTGCCTGCAGGAGCCCTTTAACAAAATCACATTGAATTGACTTTCTCACACCAAATCAAATCTCCCTGGTCCCAGTTCAGTTGTCTTTGTCAATATGTATTTTATAAATGGAGTGAATTAACAGATGCTGTTGGAACAGAAGTGCTGGGGTAGCGTTTATGTTTTTAGTGCTCTCTCTGGGCAGATGAGTTGTGTAGGAGTGTAATACAGGTATCTGGGGATGAAAGTCATGTTCTTCATTTCAGTGTATATGTATTCTTAACCATTTTCTTTGAATATATATATTTAAGCTGTTTTATTGTTCTTTCCTTTGAACATTTATTTACATGGCACTACCAATTATAGTAGTTTTGGATGGACTTGACATTTCTTGATATTAAAGAACAAAAAATGTAGCCTTTCTATCATTCAGAAAGGTTGGGAAAGCAGACCTTTTTTTTTTAAATAGGCTATATGAAACCAGCTATGGTATATATTTATATTTAGGATATGTTACCTGCTCCTTTCTATGGCAAATTTTGAAAATACTAGGTCTGGGGTTCCTTTATTGCTATATCATTCTGAATTTGACTTCTTACCTTGTCTAGTAGTGCCTTCAGGAAAAATAGTTCCTATTGTTTGACAAAGGTATAGGATACAATAAGAGGGTGCCTGGGGATTTTGCAAGCTAGGATTTGTTGCTAACTGAGCTCCTATTGTGTAAAAGTCATATTGAAAGAATATTTTCTGGGAATATTTTCATGTCAGGGAATGAGTTTTTGAAAACTGTAATGGATAACTATTTTTTTAAAGGTTGTAATATATCTTTTTGGCATTTTTACCATTCCACACCCTCCCGCCCCCATACCTTGAGGTAGTGGTGGTGGTGACCAGAGAGACATCTACTGGTATAGGCAAGCATGAATATCATTCCATACATTTTTGGGACAGTTTTCAAAATATGAAAGACTAAAAGTCTCAGCTATTTTTCTTCTTTTTTTCCCCAAGAAATTGTACTTCTGGTTGATAGACTTTCATGTTAGGGGGGCTCTCCCTTCTCACAATGCTTAAACTGCCATAGTTATAACCTCTTTGGCCATACCTGAACTCCCCAGGGATTGCTTTTCTGGTATCCTAGTTGTGTTTGCTTTTAATTTTTTGATTGTTTTCTTTTGTTTTGACTTGGAATTAGAAGTAGATGCTTTATAATTATTATTCCTCCTTAAAATAAATATATAAATCCCTTTTCTTCTTTCAGATTAGTAGTCATTGGCCAGCTGTGTTTGTAAATTCCCTTTCAGAGCTGGACATTAAATAATTGTTTGTGAGGTAGGGCATACTTTTCTACACTGTTTTCTCATTGGTGGTCAATATACTGCAAGTCTTTCAAAGAAAGAGAATATATTTTGTTTGATCTGAAAATGAAACAGTAATTCAATGAATACTTATCACTAAAATAAAATCTACAACTTGTTCGGAGAGATTTTCTATCTGCAAATTTAATGGAGAGACTTTGGAAGAATGGATCAATCCATCAATAGTACATGACCTATTTTGTTTGTCTTCAGGCACATTTAAATTTGTGCATTCTCAGTGTCAAAGTTCAAGAGTCAAGTGCTACACGTGATAAATTAGGTAGGGGTCAAAAGTTATTGCAATGCAGTTTCGGAAGATTGTCTGTCTCTGAATTTGCAGCTCATTCATGCTGAAGTGATGCACTATGGGAATTACTACCAAACTCTGCTCTGCAACATCTGCTCTCCCTAAGTGAGTTAGTGCACGTCAGACATCTTTATGTCAGAATATTGCAGTGATGGATGCAGTCCTCAGAAAATGCTGCATAAAAATCTGGTGTGCCGTTCTGGCCATTAAGTGAAATTACTATTTAAATTAATGGCACTGTCACAGTTTATCTGTGCAAAGAATGAACGCTGATTAGGGTATTAAGTAATTAGCAATTTATCACACTGGAACAAGGTTGATAATAATTAAAGAAGTAATGGTTTACCAAAGAAACTAGAAAGAGAGTCACTTCTTGTTATGTGAGTGAAATCTTGGCTGAAAAATTAAATTCCCTTAAACAAAGATGAAGCCCTTTGTGGAAGAAAGCATTTTTTTCCCAGTGTAAAAACAGTTCATTATCAAAATTTTAGTTGGCCTGTCAAAAGTCCCTCAGAGCTATCAGATGGTTGGTTATGAGTTTCAAATTAGGTCAGTGTCTGCATCTTGATTTTATACTTAAAACATGTTGAAACTATAGAGTAATTTAAGGGAAAAATGTATTCTACTTTCTGAAAGGCCAGTTTTCACATTTTGATTGCTGTTTAAAATAGTAACATGTATTGTTATAAGAAAACTGCTGGAGAAAATGACAGTTAGGGAATCCAAGGTTGTGTTTGAATGCCTGATTAGAAGATATCTGAGACTTGTCCAAAGAAGAAAAATATTGGGTTGTAGTTTTTTCTTTCTTATGTTTTTTTGTTTTGTTTTGTTTTTTACTGTAATCAAAGCTCAGGAAGCAGAGATAATCCTGTTATATGTGACTGGTAAAGAATTCTTCTTGTTTATTAAAATGACCAAAATTATCACCTAGAATCCTAAGTAAAAACAGCCAGTTTAACACTAAACTTATTAATTCTATGAGTAATTAATAAGCAGTCATATGTGTTTTTAAAGTTCTATGTGATATAACCTTTCAGAGAACTTTCAGTTGAACATGACCTAAATCAGAACTCATAGTCTAACCTGTGAGTGCTGTTGTTCTGAAATGAAAGCATAAAAAGAGGTAAAATAGCAAATTTTAAAATAAAAGATACATAGAATTTTCTTTGGGAATACTTCTTTAAGAACTATGACCAACTTCCCTCTGAGGATAGGACGCGGGCTTCCTCAAAGAAGAATGCAATCTCTCTCAGCCAATTTATACTGAGTGATTCTTGTTAATATCTTTCCATCAAATTCTTTGTAGTTTCAACCCAACATAGTAGAGACTTTGGCTTCTGCTTGTAATATAATATTATTAACAATGATAATAATTTCAATGAAAAGTATACCTCATTTATCAAATTTAATGTTGTCACATCCTTCTGATCTAAATTCGAATATAGTAGGACTATAAATTATGTCAGATTTTAAGTGTCAGAGAGGCCCCTACCCATGTCTTGGAACATAGGCTTCTCAATTTCTTGCTTCATCTAGCCCTCTATTGATATGTTTCTATCATGTCTGTTCTTATTTACTTAAATATTTAATCATGCTTAAATGACACAAAAACAACCAGTTGATTTGGCCAGTTCACAGTTCAGTCAATTCAGGAAAAAAGAATAGCCAAATCTTTCTTTGACTGAGTTATCTGGTTCATTCTGTCAAATGAGCAATCTAGTAAATCTCATGTGGTCATAGATTTTTCATATACATACACCCCATCTCTCTTGCTAGACTGTAGGCTTCTTGAGCTTCAAGGGTTATGTTATTGCTAAAGTCCTCTGTATCCCTAGTGTTAAGTTTATCTAAAGCTGTTATTCTGTGCATTCTTTTCTGTCTTTGCCAAGAGTAAATCCTTGTATGTTCAGGTGATTATTTTCACCTCTCCATTTCACTAGTTACATCTCTGATTTCCAGACTTTTTCTTTGTAGTTTAGTGAGCCTTTTAGAGTAAGTTAATTTCAATTGTGCCATTCCATTTAAGGTGGATTCCTTGATAGAGCTTCAGAGTTTTTATTTATAGAAAATTAGAGAAGTTTGAATGAGCTGAAAAATTTCAGCAGCATTCCTGAGTTAATTTTTTCTCCATGTATTTCATGAGAAGGGTCCTTCATTCACCTTTTGAGCACATTTGTAGATGAAAGCTACTTTTAGCATTGCACCATTTCAGCAACTGCCTGACTTTGACATTTTTATGCTAAACTTTATTACAGTCTCAGTTTTCTTCTTTTTTATTTCATATTCATATATAATGTTTTATTGTTGCAGAGATGTTCTGTTGTGGGCAGGATTATGTGAATATGTCAGATACCATATGCTGCTCAGCTTCCAGTGGCGAGTCTAAAGCACATGTTAAAAAGAATGACCCGATGCCAATAAAATGCTGTGAAACTGAACTTATTCCAGAGACCCAGGAATGCTGTAATGGAGTTGGATATAATCCTTTGAAATATGTTTGCTCTGACAAGATTTCAGCTGGAATGATGATGAAGGTAATTGATAGAAAACCTCTCAGAGGCACTGGTTTGACAATGGAAAGAGAAATACATTGTTCATAACTATTTTTCTAAAATAGGAATATAAAAACTCCTGTGTGCATTATTCATTTTCACATTACATCCATATTAATACCAAATGAGTTCACCATGATTGATGTTATTGCAATGAATTCTAAAGGAATTAATAATGATTAGCTGTGTCTCTAAAGCTTTTCCCAGCACTTCAGATTAGTGCAGAGGCTAAAACTCTGCATGCTGAAAGGGCCAGCATAAATAGCCTGCTGCCATTGTGTGACTACTATTTAATTCCCCATGGGGTATCTGAAGAAGGACAGAAACTGTTATGTCATTGGTTTGCTGGAGAAAGATATCCTTCTACCAACACTTCCTTAACCCCCACCTCTTCCAATTTGTTCCACTTCTTCATCTTGAGACAGATCTTCAGTCCAATAAATTCACTTAGTTACATTTGTATTATATTCCTTGGGATAAAACTGAATGGACCAGTGTTTCTGTCAACTGAAAGAGTGAAAGGTGCTATTGGTCTAATCATTTATTTTTATGTGCTGTGATGGTCCACATACCACCATGTCATGTTCGTTAGCATTAAAACTGACCCAGCACTTCAGTAACATAATGTTTAAAAGAAGGGATCACAGATATGAAAAGACTATCATGCTTCCCAGTAATTTATGATCACTACTTTTAAAATGCTTACCTTGGTCAAAGACAAGAGAGATCTGGCTGGATGAGTAAGCAACAGACTCCTTGGGTCGCTAGAACAGGCTTTGTAATGGGAATTCACTATTCCATACAACTAGGGCACCCAGGAATCCTCATGAGTAATGAATTTCTAGGCTAAGACCTCAGAAGGTATGCAAAAGATAATATAGATTCGTTTCCATCCAAGCCCTGGGCTTGATACTGTGATGGTTGTTCAGTCATTTCAGATATGCCCAACTCTTCATGACCCCATTTAGAATTTTCTTGGGAAGTATACTGGAGTGGTTTGCCATTTCCTTCTCCAACTCATTTTTCAGAGGAGGAAAATGAGGCAAACAGGTTAAGTGACTTGTCCAAAACCAAACAGCTAGTATGTGTGTGAGGCCAGATTTAAACTTGGGAAGATGAATCTTCCTGATTCCAAGTCTAATACTCTTTTCATTGTGTCACTTATCTGTCACTAAGCTTGACACCAGGGGGAGAGCTAAAGATAACAAAGTCAAAGCTACCATGGAATTTACAATATAAGAAGGAAACTATTAATTTATATAGAAGACCAAAATTACAAGAAAGAACACTGAATTGGGAAGGCTGAATTTGAATTTTGCATCATTGGACTTACGTTTAAATTCCAACTCTGCTATCTGTGTGATTTTAGGCAAATTATTTCACTTCTCTGGGCCTGTTTTCTCATCTGTTAAATGAGCTTTGGACTATATAATGTCATTTCCTTCACCTCCCCAAATTGTGTTCTTATATATTTTGAATAAGTAACTAGGTGATATAATAAGATTGATGAAGTTGAAATGAAAATCATCTGAATTTGAATTTGACACTTAATTGCTATCAAATCCTTTGAACTCTTTCAACCTCAGTTTTCTTTATTATAAAATGGGAATAATATTAATATTATCTTAACAAAGTTGTTGTGAGATGGAATTGAGATAATGTATGTAAAGTACTTTGCAAACTACGAAACACTATGTAAGTGTGAGCTGTTATTATAATTGATCTGACTTGATTATAAGACTGAATAAAATAAGTGATATAATAGATTTAATGTTATAGTGTGGGATCTACACAAATTCATTTCCCCCCTGTTTGACCCAGAACATTTTCCTTGCCATTCTATATTTGTCTTCAAGAAATTGGTGAATATGAATGCTTCTGACTCACTGATGGTTAATTGGAAGACTTTGTATGAGAAACTTTCCATAAAATGAAAAATACTTGAAAAAAAAGTTTTAAAAAATTATAGTTTGGTACATAAGATGTTATAACCCACATCTATTTGTAACATTTTATTTCCTACCAACCTACTTGTCCTGGTTATATGAACCAAGCTCTGGTTTTAGTTTTAGGTTAGTACTACCCTCAGCATTCTTCAAATATCATAATAAGATAGATTAAGAATCTGTGCTCAAGTTTTTATAGTGGTCTTGTAGGAAATCTATGGCAATGTCACAATCCTTTTTAAGATATGACATTATTTTGTTCTCTATTGAGAGATGTCTTGTCAAAACTAGTTTAACTGGTAGGGTTTTGGTCCCCAGAATTATGCATGCTGAGATTTAACTGCCCCAACCATTAGGCACTAACCCTTTAACCTATTATTTTCTTGTTGTAGAATGGTTGGAATTAAGGTTGTTAAGGTCTTGGCCCCTCATTTTCTGTTTTTTGGGCTAGTAAAAAAAAAGCCTATTTCCAGGATTCAGACCAGAAGCATCAAATTCTCAGTCACACAACTCTCAAACCAAATTGAAATGTAATTGTGAAATATTTAATGAAGCAAATAACAAATCAATATATCATAGATGATGTTAATTTGTAGTCTTCCAAATCAATGAATGATTCACAGGGATCCATTTCTATTTGAATTTGACACAACTAGTCCACGCTATGCTATTTCCTTTCCTCACCAACAGGGCAGTTTCTATTAGTGCCACATCAGCTCTTTGAAACTCCTTGTATAAAGTTTGAGTTCTAATGGCTTTGAGATTAGAATGCTTAGCTTGTTGATCATCTAAGCCATGAACCTTCCAATAGAGCTAAAGACCATATTTATGGCAGAGGTGGGGGGGGAAGAGGAGAAAAGTAGGTGGGAAATGAGTTTATGCCCTCTCTTTGGAAATAGTTCCTTACTATTTTGCCCTGAATACCTGGGCAGGATCCAGAGAGAGAGAATTTTGGATACTGAATGTGGATCAAAATATAGTATTTTCACCTTTTTTGGTCATTATTGTTTTTTGTTTTCTTTCTTGTGTTTTCCTCCCTTTTGATCTGATTTTTCTTGTACAGCATTACAAATTTGGAAATTTATTTAGAAGAACTGCACATGTGTAACTTGTATTGAATTGTTTGCTGTCCTCCCATAGACACAGAGTTTTGCAAAGGTGAATGTTGAAAACTATCTTTGCATGTATTTAGGGAAAAAAAGCTATTTTTGAAAGAGACTAAAAATACCTGGATGTGTAATAGAGATCTTCCCGAGAAGTTTTTTTTTTTTTTGCTTTAAAAAGCAAATTTTGTCTTAAGTATACAAGAAAAGTTCAATATTTAAGCAAAGCAGCTTAGTTCTCAATTCATTCATCTGTAAAAGGAAGAGATTTTAGTAGATAGGCTCCAGTTCTATACCTATGTAACTATAACACAGATTGAGGTAAATATATTTGTAATATAAATAATCTATAAATCTGGATTTTAATATGTGAAGATTTCTTAAAATAGGACCTATCAATATCCATCTTAGCAAAAGAATCTTAGAGCTGAACATGAAGCCTCTCCTGATGCTAGATCTTCATGTCCTTCAGTCTACTTTAAAATAGAACCCTATCCATATATGTGGTAGTAATTACTTAATTAAATGGACATTTAATTGCCATTTGCAATTTTTCATAGGTTAGTAGCAATTCTTATATAATAACATTCATAGATTACATATATGTATATATATATACATATATGTGCATTCATGTTTTGTTACCATCATTTATTTCCCCTGATAGAATATATGCTCCTTGAGATCAGTGACTTTGAGTTTTTTCTTTATATTTTCAATGCTGAGCACAGTACATGTACTTAACAAATACTTACTGATTGATTAATTGGAAAAGATCCCATTGGTCATCAGGTACAACTTCCTAATTTTATAAGTGGAAAAACTGAGGCCCAGAAAGCTAAAAAGATTTGCCTGAGATCATACAGCTTATTAGTGAAAGAGAGATAATGTACAAACCATCCTCTGAATTAAAATCTACCACTTTGTCCTCTGTGCCACACTTTTCAGGTAAATGGATGTAAGTAATTATTATTAGAGTATTAGCTCATGAAACATTTAAATTCCCTAAAGATCATATAGTTATAATTAAAGTGAGAGGCTAGAACAAAATTATTATGCATCAGGTGAATCCAAAAAAAAGCAAAGAGTTACCACCATACTATCAAAAATAAAATTCACAATATTAATGGAGCAAAACAAGAAAATTGTATTTTGCTTTAAGGAACCATAGACAACAAACTCAGTATTAAACATATCTGTTGAATGGGATAACATAAATTCACAAAATAAAAATTAATCAAATTTTGCTAAACATAGCTGGTAGCAATATGAGAGAAGTCTTTAATGTTCCTCAGAGCTGGAGAAATCCAAGAAAAAAGAAAAAAGAAAGGGAGCAGTTATCTATCTATCTAAAAAAAAAATCCTGAGATTTATAAAGAAATAGATTATGTGCCAAAAAATGTGAAGTACCCAATTAACAAAATATCTATCTATCCAGTCAAGCAATAAAACAAAAATGTACTTAAAAGATAATTATATCAAGCTTCTAAAGAACAGTAGGATCAGTAAGGCTAAAATTCAATATGATGTATCTCTATCTACACTCGTTTACCTTTCAGGGTCTGGGGGCCACTAGGTTACCTGAGGTTGGAAATTGAATGGGTTAAAGTTTCTATTTATGATACTCAGTTTTGAGATCAGGCAGTAATCCTCCAGGAATCATTTTTGTGATAAGGAGGCCTGGTAATTTTATATAAGTATATTTATACATTTATGTGTATATATATATATATATATATATATATATATAATATATATATATATATATATATATATATATATATATATATATATATATACTACAAACCAAAGAATGCAGGTTTTACATATTTATATATATATATGTAGATATATGCATGTATATATGCATATAAATATATCCATATATGTACGTGCACATATATGTATTTGTTTTATTTATAAAATTCATTCATATGGATAAATTTGGGGATAATTGGTAAATATGGGATGCAGTTTTTTCCCAACAAATAAGATAGAAGTAATAACAAAGAATAAAATAGATAATTTTTATTTCATAAGATTGATGAGATAATGCATCCAGGATAAAAGGGGAGGTAGTCTCCTAAAAAAGAAAATCTTTGTTTCAAATATCTTCATCATTTTTAAGGGATCTGATATCCAAGCTATATTGATAACTATAGAAACATATAAAACTAAAATTAGAATGATTAAACAAGTTGTAGAACATAAATGTAAAAGACAATTACTAAGATGAATATTTCATAGAAAGCCTTTTTTGTGAACCAATACAAACTGATGTAAGGAGAACCAAGAAAATAGTCTGTACAATTACTACAATCATATTATTGGAAAATAATCAGTACAATGTTGTAAAATATAATGATCAAACTTGAACTGAAAGGAGAAAGACCCTGAAATGCAGAGGAACCTTTTTTTTCTGCTAAAGGCAGATAGTTATACTCTCATTCAGGAACCATAAAAATTGTCAACTTGTAGAACTTAAACAGTATGAACTTGTTGTACCTAACTTTCAGCTCATTATCATCTACAGTTGTCTTAGCAAACGATTTTGCTGGCCTTTTATGCTCATGACCCAGACTTTCCCCACCTCTATTGTAATGGCTTCTTTGTAGGGCAAGGGATTCCAGTTTTGGAATACTTCATATAATTTTCAGTAGTGATTGCTGTTGTTTCCAACATGAATGCTAGTTTTGCCAAACTTTCCTCTTCCTATTTTTTTCTTATAATAGGATCATATATTTAATAATTTGCTAATTTATCATTTATGTGTAATTAGTATATGAGCACAATAGAGTGTCAGATCTAATCAGTAAGACTCATTTTCCTGAATTCAAATCCAGCCTTAGAGATTTACCACTTAACTCTTTTTGCCTCAATTTCCTCATCTGTAAAATGGGCTGGCGAAGAAAAGGCAAGCCACTCCAGTATTTGCCAGGAAAACTCCAAAAGGGGTAACAAAGATTGGTACATGACTGAAAAATGATAGAACAACAATTTATCATTTGGAATATGTAGTTGATATAAAACAAATGATTAATAAAGGTTTTGTAAGTCTGTATGGTCATTAACTTTTTGTTCCAGCTACCTCACCAACATCGGAAAGTAGAATATCCTAAAAGGATATTCTTTTTTTCCTTCAAAACTAGAATGGTGAAATAATATGATCTTTCTCATTTTAAAAAATTAATTTAGAGATGATCATTCAAAATTATAATACACACTTTCATTTGGAATTAATAGTTATGTACATCTAAATTAAGTTTAATAATCTCTTCACCTCATTCCCCTTCTCAACATACCTTTTGTTTGCCTTAGGAAACCAAAGAATGCAGGCTTGCTTCCCTCTGCCCCACTTCAATGAAACATGCAGCATATTGTGGCAAGTGTGACTTCAATCTTACCAGCCATGTCTGTGCTTTGGTAAGAAATCCTCACCAGACTTCCAAAAATCTGACACATGAAGACATGTGTCCATCAGCTGAAGAAGTTGTCTACACTGGGAATAGAAGCACCTATTCATTTACAGGTAATAGCAAAAGGATAGCCTGCCTCAAAAATAGGACACAAAATAAAATGTTAAGTTAAAATATATTTTTACCCTCCTGTTTTCTTAAACAATTATTCTTTGATGGTTTCTGGAAGGTCAAGCCTATTCAATAAATTCATCTCAACAAACACTTATTTTAAAAATAATACTATATGCTTACAAAGTACTTCCTCCACAACAACTCTAGGAGATTGTTTGTATTGATTATCTCTGTTTTGGGGGGTGAGAAAACTAAGGCTTAGAATGGTTGTGACTCACCTAGGACCACCCATTTAGATTCCTCCCTTCATTATTACCATTGTATTATCACTGCTGTGTGTAGATGACTAGGCTAGATGCTGAGAGTTAGGAAATGATGTTTAAGGGGGCAACAAAGATAAAAGAAGAGAAGATATCTTCCATCCCTAGAAGAGCATAGTAGATTTGATTCATGTAAAAATAATATAAAGTAACACATAACCCATGCCTTACAGAAATTGATATGGGGTACCTGATAAAGTCAAAGGGAAGAAAGATTAGTTCTGACCAGGATGATCAAGGCAATCTTGAAAGAAGGAGAGTTTGAATTGGACTTTAAGTTATGAGTGGGAATTCAACTGATAGAAAAGATGTACCAGACAGAGAATAGTGTGAGAAAAGGCATAGAAGCAGAAAAAGAACCCGTTTGATTTTGTCATAGAACTAAAGAAGGACAGTAGGTCCATAGGTAGGTGGGTGGGTGGATGGATGAAGGAATAGCATGCATTTATTAAGTGCTTATTATGTATCAGGTGTAGCGGTAAGTGCCTGAGATATAAAGACAAGCAAAAAAAGAAAGACAGTTCCTGTTTTCAAGGAGCATACAACACAAAAAAGGGAACTGACAATGGGATTGTGGAATCCATGGACTCACACAAGAGTTTGTATTGTGAATGAAAAGTTAACAGCTCTAGACTAGTTTCCTGGAACATTGGAAAAAGAAAAAAAAAGCTGACATTGTAGATTGAAGCTCCAGGGAGGAAGTAAGTTCTCAGCTGAGGGACATTCAAGGTAACAGAGCAGCAGCAACAGCATGTTGAAGTCTGAAGAGTCAATCAGCACAGCTGGAAGGATAAAGAAGGTTAGCTAGCATTTCATCAGGAAATGTAAAATGAGAATGGAAAATTTGAATGGAAAAAGACTGTGAGAGCATTGAAAACAGTGGTACCAGCTAAAGAATTACCAGTAAATCATATAGGTAAAGTTGTTCTTAAATAAACAACCCAATTATTTATTCATTCATTAATTTATTTAAGATTCTTTTATTTTCAAAACATATGCATAGATAATTTTTCAGTGTTGACTCTTACAAAACCTTGTGTTCCAAATTTTCCTCTCCTCCCCACCCTCTCCCCTAAATGTCAAGTAATCCAATATATATATTAACCATGTTAAATATATGTTAAATCCAATATGTGTACACATACTTATACAATAATCTTGTCGTACAAGAAAAATCAGATCAAAAAAGAAAAAAAAGAGAAAGAAAAACAAAATGTAAGCAAACAACAATAAAAAGAGTGAAAATACTATGTTGTGATCCACACTCAGTTACCACAGTTCTCTCTGTGTGTGTAGATGGCTCTCTTCATCATAAGATCATTGGAACTGCAGGCCATATTTTTTAAAACATTTAGTTGTGTAGCTTAATTTACAAAGAACAATTTCAGCTAAATTGTCTTAAAGTAAAGCTTAAAGTTGTCATGTCTGATATGAGAATAGAGACAATCATTTCTGATTTAAAACTTATTATTTGTTACTTTTCCATTTATTTTTGAATCCCTTCAAAATCCTTTTCAAAGCCAAATGTCTATGAATAATCAGTTATTAAAATCAAAATAAGATCAATTGAAATGGCATATTCTAATAAGCTAAAATTTGGAAGGGAGCCCATTCTATTCTACTCTGAGTCACTTATTTGCCTTATGATGAGAAAGATGGTAGGTATTTGTGACAAGCCTCTAGTAATATCAAAACTAGAAGAAGTACCTAATAAGAAACTATAAAATGTGTAGTGAGAGACCCTACTTTCACATCACCTCTCCTAACTATGAAAAATGAATAGACTGCTGAATAGAGAAAGAGCCCATCAATGTCTATTTAAATTCTAGACCTTCAAGTAAACTTATGGAAAGGACCACTTTGTTAATTGAAGAAGAGAATCTTAAAAGAAAATCTTGAAATTCAGAGCAGGATATAGAAAAGTACTTTCAAAAAAAAAAAAAATATATATATACTTTCATCTAACTAATGATGGTTAATATTTTTAAATTTCCATTTTTAACCCTAATAATGTAAAATCCATGTATAAAAATGAAGCTCAACTATTTTGCTGCCAGAAAAATGTAGCATTTGTCTGGGGTTGGTGTGGGAAAGAAGTTTATCATGGAGAAATTTATTATCAAAAAGCAATTATCACCATGTGCTGGTAAGCCAGATTCCACATATAGTCATGTAGGCAAACTTAATATTTGTCCTGGAGAAGCTTACAATTTCAGCACCAGTTCAGGTCTGCGTGTGACAAATATGCAACTAAATAGCAACCACTGAATTAACTTATGCAATAAAGCATTGGTTATCTCAAGAGTTTGTGCTTCTGCTAATGTGCCTAATCAAGACAAGTCATGGAAGATGCCCTTGGACCACTTAGGTATGTCAGCATACAGTCTCTCAAAAGCCTCTCAAAAAAAAAAAAAAAAAAAAAAAAGCAGATACTGCCCCCTTCCCCCCCCCACCCCCCCCCCCAAAAAAAAACACTGGGAGAAGAAAAGTTGAGATAAACAAATGATTAGATTCTTTCAGAGTGCTCTTTATATTTCCTTCTGATTTAACACTTCAATACTGTCCTGAATCACTATGCTAGCAATTTGTTTTTGTATTTAATTCACCCATGTTTCAGGAGCAGCAAGGATGCTCCTCATTCTGCTGAAGAATACATAGAGAGATTTTAGTTTAAGGCTAAATTTTAAGAAGATTGAAAAAGTAAGAAAAATCCAAGATATTTAGGCTTTTATAAGTAGATGATTTTATTTCTAAATCTAAATAAGGAGCCATTGAAATGTATTTAGTGAAGGTAAGGGAGGTAACATATTCAAGTTTGCCTTTTAGGAAGTTCACTTTGGCAGCAAACTGATAGGGGGAGAGGCAGGTGGACCCACTAGATAGTAATTGGAGAAAAAAAAAAACTGGACATGAAGTGATGAAGGCCTATTGCACAACAGTACCAGAAAGGGAGATGATATGAGAGACGTTTGTGAAATCAGCAGGATTTGGCAACAGATTAGATATAGGAGATAAGAGAGATTAAAGAGTCTAATATCAGGCTTGAAGCCTGGGTGACTTGGAGGATAATGATGTTCTCAACAATAATAGGGAAGTTAGAAAAAGGGGAGGGTTTGGGGAAGGAAAGACAAAGTTCATTTTCAGTCTATGAGAAATCCAGTACAAGATGTCCACTTCACAGGAACAATTTACCTTTTACATTTATATCCCCAACACTTAGTACTTTGGCACATAGTGGGAATTTAATAAATACCTTAGTTTGCCTTTTCACTTTTTACCTTCTTTTATTCTGCTTTTGAACTCATTATTAGAACACAGCATTTCAAACTAGTTATCCCATATGCATCTTAAGCTCAACATACACAAAATGAACCCTTCTTCCAAACTTCCATATTCTTGTCCAGATTCTTAACCTTGAAGCCATTCTTGAGTCCTCATTCTTCCCTACCTCACATATCCAATTGGTTTACAAGTTTTATCAATTGTACTTTCCAGAATATCTCTTATAGCTGGTCCCTTCTCTCTCATCTAAATGGCTACCACCCTGGTTCAGGTCCTTACTACCTCTCATTTGGACTATTAAAATTGTTGTATGATTGAACTCTTTGTTTCAGTCTTCTTCCTTTTCTAATCTTTACTTCAAACAGTTGTGAGAGTAATATCTGTAAAACACAATTTAATTATATTTATTATTTCCCTGATCAATAAGCTCCAATAAATTTCTATTACCTCTAGAATTAAATAAAAACTTCTCTATTTTCTACTTAGAATCCTTCACAACCTAGTTTCTACCTACCTACTATTTTTCATGAATGACAAATTTTTCTTTTAAATGGCCATCCCCTATATTTGAAATGTTCTCTTTCTTCAATGTCACTTCTTAGAAACCCTGGTTTCCTTAAAAATTCAGTTCATGCTATCTCCTATATGAAATCTCTCCTGATTCCCCAGTTATTAGTGCTTCTTCCCAAAATTATGTTGTTTTTGTTGTATATGTATTATTTTTATTCTTATATATGTATATATATATAGTTCCATATACAATATAAACACTTTGAATGCAGAAACTGTTATTCAATGAATTTGCATCCTTTGTGTCTACCATAGTGATTGATACATACCACAATGAGTATTTTATATATGTTTATTTATTTACCATTGATAGATTGACTCTTCAGTTCCCCTCAGCATCCTTATTTGATCAATTCTGAAGCTTTTTTCATTCTATTTTCACATAGTCTCTCACATCAATTGCTTTCTCTCAACTCACACAGCCTTCACCTTAGTTCAAACCCTTCTTGACTCTTATTTGAACTTTTCTAGTGGCCTCTTAACTGGATTCTCCAAATCCAATGTCACCCCCTTGAATCTATCCTCCATGAAACTGCCAAATTAACATTTTTTAAAATACAGGTCTTACTGTGGTACCTCATTCCTCAAAAGTTTTCAGTGACAACATATTGCTTTTAGGATAAAAGATATATTCTTCTATGCCCAAAAAGCTATCAAATTGTGCATGCCCTTTTAACCAGCAGTGTTTCTACTAGGCCCATATCCCAAAGAGATACTGAAGGAGGGAAAGGGACCCACATGTGCAAAAAATGTTTATGGCAGCTCTTTTTGTAATGGCATGGAAATGGAAACTGAGTAAATGCTTCTCAGTTGGGGAGTGGCTGAACAAGTTGTGGTATATGAATGTTATGGAATATTATTGTTCTATAAGAAACAATGAGCAGGTTGATTTCAGAAAGGCCTGGAGAGATTTACATGAACTGTTGCTAAGTGAAATGAATAGAACCAAAAGAACAGTGTACATAACAACAACAAGATTATGTGATGATCAATTCTGATGGATGTGCCATAATTCAATCAGGCAAATTCCAATATATTTGTGATAGATAGAGCCATCTGCATCCAGAAAAAGGACAATGGGCACTGAATGTAGATCACAACAGAGTGTTTTTACCTTTTTGTTGTTGTTTGTTTGCTTTTTGCTTCCTTTTTTTTCCTTTTTGATCTGATTTTTCTGATGCAGCATAATAATTGTAGAAATATGTGTAGAAGAATGCACATGTTAAACTATGTTGGATTACTTGTTGTCTAAGGGAGGGGATGGGGAAGAAGGGAACAAGAAATTTGGAACACAAAGTTTTACAAGGGTGAATTTTGATAACTATGCATACATTTTGAAAATAAAAAGCTAGAAAAATATACATTCCTAGGTTTAGCATTGGAAGCCCTCCACAGTATTTTACCTTCCTATCAAGTCTTATTTCATATTGCTCTTTATACCCTTGCTGTTCCAGAGTAACCTAGGTGGTACAATAGATAGAGCAATCTGCTTGGAGTCAGAATGACCTGAGTTCAAATCTTCCTTCAGATGCTTATTGTATGATCCTTGGCTTAACTTCTATCTGCCTCATTTTCTTTAACTGTAAAATAGGGATGATAATAGCATGCACCTCTCAGAGTTATCATGAGAATCAAATAAGATAATATTTATAAAGTGCTTAGCACATAATATACACTTAATAAGCGTTTGTTTCCTTCCTTCTTACTCAAACTAACCTATGATCTGTCTCCTCTACATGACATTTGTTATTTTTAGTATCTATATCTTTGCATAAGTAGTCTACCACATCTAGAATGCCAAATAGTTTATATAGGCAAATGCTAAATAGTCAATAGTAGGATTCACACAGAGATTCTCTGAATTCAAATCCAATATGTATTCCACTCCAACATTAAACTGAATTGAATTGAGAATGTTTCTTTTTTATATGAAAAGAAAAACAAATATCATATTCCAGTTTAATTTAGACAAAATATATTAAGATAAACTATATGTTTTGGAAAATATTTGTTATTTCTGCATTTAGTTTTCACTTCATGGTAAAAGAAAAATGAATACTATGTCTAATTTTTATCTTTCTAGATGTTAACCTTCAGCCCTACAAGATGTATGAATATAGAATTGCTTCATGGAATAGCCACGGGCAAGGTTTCAGCAATGCTTCCAGGGCCAATACAAAGCAAGATGTACCTCAAGGAGTGAGTCCTCCTACTTGGACCAAAATGAACAATCAAGATGATGTAATTGTTTTAAACTGGAAGAAACCTATTCAACCAAATGGTATCATTTTCCTATTTAAATGAAGAGTTATCTTAATGTCCATAAAGAAATTGAATTCTTGTTATATGAATCATATCGACACGGGAATAGTTATAATTCAATCTAATGAACACTTATTAATCCCCTGCTATATGTTATTGTGGAATTATCTTCTTCCATGGAGTTGAAATAAAGAAGAGCTTTAGATGGAAAAAGGAAAGCAAGCTGTAAAGTTTTACATCCTCCCTTCTATAAAGAAAAGCTACTCTAGGTAGAAAAGAGGTGTTGAATATCCGTGGCTAAATTGGCAGTCATATAACGGCATTTATTAATGTAGGCCTTCTCTATTATTTGGCTGATATTCCTAAATTACTGGTCTGACCATGATCCTTCCCCACAAAAAACAAATGCAGTGGCAACCTCTTAACTTCACATGGTATTTTTAAAATCTTTCTGTTTGACTTTTGACTCCTTTTGCAATTGAACTTCAACTTAGTCTTTTATTTTATTCTATTACTTTCCATTATGTCCTCTAAGAGCAGAAAAACTAGTTTGCTTGCTATTTCCTGTGCACAATATACTATCATAGGGGTGACATTTACTTACTTGTGATCTCCCATCACCTCCTCATCTTTTCCTTTAGTCTGAGTCACAAGAACCTAACCAGTGAAGTTACAGGAAGACTCATCACTATTAATGATACTCTCTTCTGTCCCTTTCCCTTAAGTTGTCCTGGGAAAGTTGTGCTAATAAATATTTAACTGGCTCTTGGGAGTAAAAAATGTACCCATATCATACTTTTAAACTTAGTCTGCATTAACATTTTTTATCACTTTCTTAAGTCTAAATCATTAAACAATAAACCCAATCATGATTTGTAGCATTTTATAAGGAGTAAATACACTGAAAATCTTACAATTCTGGACCTGTTCAAGATGACTCCAGCATACCCTTGGCTCCAGTCCCATCAAAGCAGGCTAACTGTTTAACTGATGTGGAGGAAATATGAATCACTAATTGTATTTCTACAATTGAGATAGAGGACGACTAGGTTTTATGGCCAACTATTGCTTTCTGAGATTTTCCACACTTTATCATCTGCTCTGCCTCTATACCCTCCAGATCTATATTTAATTTACTGATGCAACCTAAGGATCCTCGAACTTTTCCATCTTACCACTGCATTTTTTTTTCTTTATGTATTCTTTTCCTTAATTAAAATGAGGGCTTTCTAAGAACAAGGATTTTCTTTATTTTTTAAAAATGTGTATCCCCAATGTCTAACAGAGTGTTTAATAATCATTCATTCATTACTACCTTGCCTTTGTGCAAACCATAAAGTGTGTCTAGAATTCACTTTATTCGCATCTCTGTTGTTAACAATCCATCCTTCTCCCAAATTCAGCTTGATCATTGTCTCCTAAAGGAAGCCTATTCTGAGTCCCCCAAAATTGCTAATGTCTTTTCCCAGAAATTATTTTAATGTATATATTTTAATTTTGATATTCTAAACATATGGTATTCTTTCCAATAGAGGTAGTGTTCTTGACTGAAGGGATTTTATTATTGCCTTTATATCCCCCAAACCTAATAAAGCATCTGGCACCTAGTATTAATAATAATATTAATATTGTACTTAATGTTTGAGATATTGTATTGAACTGAATTAGTAAATCCTTAGTTACATACCTTTCCACTGCTACATTGTTGAATATCTATTGCAAATGTTTAATCAGTGTCCAGATTTTCTTGGATCCCAGCATCTTCCTGGGTACTTTATTAAAATATGCTGTGTTCAGTGAAACAAACTTATTTTCATAGTCGCCTAAGGCAAACAAAATTTTCAATGGGTTTGGGGAGGGAGGAAATAAAGAGGTTATACAATTTATTCCAAAGTCAAGTAGTTATGGTTTTGGATCATTTGTGCCATTGACCACACACCACTACCACCATCACTCAATGCATATTCTTCAGAATTGATTATGTATAGTCACATAATGGTTATTTTCTTTTTTAAAAATTTCAACAAACATTTTTTCTCTTCCTTCTATCTCTCTGACAGGAGAATGTAGTATTCTTCACCAAAGGGCTTTTAGAGTCATAGTCACCACAATAATTAGAGCTCTTATGCCTTTCAAAGAAGTTTGTTTTTATAATATTGCTGTTATTGTATCAGTTATTCTTCTAATAATGCTCACTTTATTTTATGTGAGTTCATAAAACTTTTTCTAAGTTTCCCAAAACTGTCACTTGAATAATTTCTTACAGTCCATTAAAACTCTATTATATTCATATGCCATAACTATTTAGTCTTTCTCCAATTGATTAACACCTCCTAATTTTGAAGTTCTTTTCCATCATAAAGAGTTACTATTAACATTTTTTTCTTTACCTTAAATCACAAAAGTCAGTATGGGTTTTCTCTATGATGGCAAATAGTCTAGCATCTCTATATTTATCCCTGTCTAGATAGTGCTAATGATGGGCTATGATTTAAAAAATCCATTAATGATGATCTTTTATCTAATGAGGTTCTGGGACAGAAAAGGTAGATAATCCATATCCAGGCTTGTACCCAAAGCCTTTCTAATGTCATCTGTCATTGCTCATATCCTGATGATTTGGTCTTTAGGAATTTAGGGTCACATTCACTCTATGGTAGACATCAGGGTAGAACATTAAATAGAATAATAGAATAGCTGATAATTGTGAAAGCAATAATATAAGCATGATATTGGTAAAACAATGTTTTCCCTAAGAAAATGAATTTGCAAAATTACTTAACATCTTTGAAAATAAATGATATTTCAAAAAAGGATAATTTTTCCTCTTTCATTAGGTCTCATCATTCATTATATTGTTCTCCGAAATGGGATTGAACGTTTTCGGGGGACAGATATGAGCTTTGTGGATACCAATGGGATTCAACCATATCAGGAATATTCATACCAGCTGAGGGTCTGCACTATTGCAGGTTGTACTGACAGTTACAAGGTAAAGTGGGCCACTGACACCAGATCCAAGGTAGAATAAGTAATGTGAAAAGTATCTGAATATCTAGAATTATTAAAGAATATCCTCACAACAGGAAAGAAAGGTTATCTACTACTAACTGATGACAAGGTAAGTGTCCTCTGTTATATACTAATCTAGTATATACTAATAGATATGACTAATAAAAACTAATAAAAAGGAGACTATTGCTGTATATAATTATCCTGTTGTTTTTAATATAGACTATACTTTTGAATCAAGCCTCATTTGTATAAAAACCTAACTTGAGCATCTTTCTGATATATACCAATATTTATGTGTGTATGCATATCTTCATGCATACACGCATACATATATATTACATATGTTTAAATACATATATATGCAAGTATAGGTGTACAATGGAAATTATATGTATATGTATTTTTCTTGAAAATGTATAGACTGTAGTCTATACTCAAGGACAACCTATATTAAGACTAATATGGTAAATGTTTATGAATGAACCATCAAATTATACTTTAAATCAATAACAAAGTTATATACAAAACTCTCTCAGCACTGCACACAAATATCAACTTTAAAAAACAATAATTGCCTAGTCTTTCCATACTATTTCCCACTTGGACCTGGATTGGCTCTCACATCTGATTGGTTTCCCTGTTCATCCAGGGACTTTTCTGCAAAATCATCAAAACTGACATGCTGAATATCCTTCCCCAGTCCCAAGATTCCTATAACTATAAAGATCTGTATTTTTTCCAAACACAAAATGCTTCAGAGAGCTTACTTATTTTCTCTTCAAAGCCTGTTTCTGCCACTAACTAGCTATGGGACATTGGGTAAATCATTTGACTTTATGGGACTTCGGTTTCCTTACTTACAGAATGAGGATGTGGGAATAGTAGATTATATACTCTCAATGGTTCTTCTAGATCTAGAATATTGATTCAGTGGAAGGTGCCCCTTCTCAAAATCTTTCATTTCTCTTGATTACCTCAGGGAAAAACTTTCAATTGGTTGCTAATAGTCTTTGACTTCTTTGATTTTCAAAAAAAGAAATCATTACCAAGAGAATTCACTCAACTGATAAAAACTAATCCATCCATGATGTGATAAAGGGTTTCATGAGTTGCTGCAACATAAAAACTTTATATCTGGTGGCCTTCCTTTTGGTGATCTTTATAAGGGCATTGATTCATAGAGTTTAGTGCTAGAATGGAACTTAGATTATTTGGTATTTAGGCTGGTTTTCAGATGGTAAATGAGCTTATACTTAAAGCCATTCTTACTTTATTAAGAACTGTCAAACTTCTGTCCCTCATGGCATAATCTCTAAAAATTCATGTTATCTCCATATCATAATGAAACATTTGTAGGGGAAAATATTGTAAAAAGAAAACCAAGTGGTTTAGATTTAGAATTAAAATTTAGTTAATATACTGAATTTTCACAGTAGAAACTCCCAATACTGAAATACATCCTCAGTTATTCCTTATTTTGGTCCTAGAGGGTTTCTCAGAGAACTATTAAATTAATTATTCTGGTATATGACACAAGCAGGACTTTGCCTTATATCTTCTTGATCTTAAGGCTAGATGTATGGTACCATGCCACCTTTCTATTGAAAATTATTTATGTTAATAAATTGTAACTTTATTCATTAACTTCGCTTCATTAGTTGCCATGTTTTAGAAGAGTAAGTATGAAACATTTCATCAAGGTATTACACTATATAGAGAATGAACTAGTTGCATGTTTAGAGGGGAAAATGGCCAAAGAATCCCCAGAGTATTAAACTGGCAGCCTCATAATGTCAATACAAAGAATGAAAGGCCTGAAAAAAAAAGTGAAAGGTCTCCAGAAAGTTGTGTATCTCTCCCCACTCCACCACATCAAATTTATAGGAAGACATTAACAAAAGTCACATTGGATACATGGATGGATATGGACACATTACCATCTGCATCAATTTTTTAAAATAATAGCTTTTTATTCTCAAAATATATGTAGATAGTTTCAACATTCACCCTTGCAAAACTTTGTTCCAAATTTTTCTCCATCCCTTCTTCCCACTCCCTTCCCCTAAACAGCAAGCAATCTAATATATGTTAAACATGTGCATTTCTTCTATACATATTTCTACAATTATCAAATAGTGTCTGAGACCAGATTTGAATTCAGATTCTCCTGATTTCAGGGCTAGTGTTGTATCCACTGCACCACCTAAGCTGTCCCACCATAATCTTTATCTTAAAAGCTTATATTAATGGAGCCCTTTGAGGTTTGAAAAGTACTGTCATTGTATTATCTCATCCTTTCAATGACCTCTTAAAGTAGGTGCTATTATTAACTGAGGCATCTGTTAAGTGACTTGCTCAGGATCATAGAGTTTATAAGAATCTGAGGTGAGATTTAAACTCAGCTTTTCCTACTTTAAAGCTCCACTCTTTATCTACTATCTGCTATCTTCTCTTCTACCTAGGGAGCAGATTTCAGTTTTTTTTAATTCAAGTTCTAACACTCTATTAGAGGTCATAAAGGTCATTTAATTTCTCAGTATCCCTAAACAACCTGCAAAGACTATAAATTGCAGAACAATGGCTGACTTAAACTGGTAGGAAAAATGTCCTTACCAAAAATTGTCTGCAACAATGTAAATCACAGATACACCCCCCAATAGCATACATAAGGAAATGTTTTTTATCAAAATTAATTAACAAATAGTGTATATTGTTGTCAATCCTCACCTCTGTTTTATTTTTTTCATTTTAAAACAGTGATAATAATACAGCTACCATTTATCTTAGAGTTATTGTGAAGGAAGAATTTTTACTGACATTATATATAATATATAAATAAATTAAAAATATATATAAAAATATAAAGAGTTGATAACTCTTTATCTTCTTATATCTTCTTGATCCTAAGGCTAGATTTCTATGTATGGTACCATGCCACCTTTCTATTGAAAATTATTTATGTTAATAAATTGTAACTTTATTCATTAACTTTGCTTAATTTGCCTATCAACTTTCAAGAAACTTAATTTCTAATATTTCAATATTTCTAATATTACAATAAATATAATAAAATAAATTACAATAAACATAATATCCAATAAATACATAAATATGAAAATGATGAAACTTGCTGAAAATCCCAGTGCTTACAGATAAGCATTTTTTTACATCCCTTTTCCTTCCCTCTCTGCACTCTACAAATGAAGGAATCAATGAAGGCAGCTTAGAGATTCTACATATTTTTTGCCAGGGTCAAATAATGATTTGATTTCAAGCTTCCTAGGTGATTCAGGAAAGAATCTTATCATGTATCATATCAAGAGGAGGCACAATCTGGAACAAACCAACTAGATTAGGTGAAAGAACTGGGGACCAGAAATTGTAACATTCACACTTGGTACTCTTTAAAAGCTAATGGAAAAAGAAAATGTCCTGGATTCCATCTACCTGTCGGAGCTGAGTATATTGCGGCTGTATCTCAATAAGCATTACCTGAGAGGAAGAGGCAGCTGTGAAACTGACATGCCCTGTGCTTGATGCTCCACAAGAATAGCCTTTTCACCTGAAAAATAGGATTGTAATAGCCTCCTCATGCAAGATGGGAGAGGAGTCCAAATAAAACATTCAGTCAAACCAATCAGTTGCCGTCTGTGTTTGCAGCTGTGTGTTTAACAATGACTCAGAAGCATCCTGGGTTGTACCACCACGCAGACAGATGGTGACTGATCAGTTCGACCAAAAGTTATGTTGGAACGATTCAGGAACAGCCCTGCTGCTGCGTGTGCAGACACAGCTTGTGTCTCCATGACACCAAAACAATTGGTTAAAAAGAGAAATCAAAGTTAATTCAGTGAAAATTTCAGCCAATTTTTGTTGACTTTTTCTTTAACACTACACAGAATAAACAACTTGGTGATTACTTCTTTTAACTTCTCAGTTGACTGTCATGTAGATCCAAGTTTCTGCAAACTCATTAGAAAAGAAGTAAAGAAAAGGCTATGGGGCGATGCTTTCAGCCATATTGTGTGGAAGCAAGTTCAGATGTGTGTTTTGCTCCATATTTACTAGTGCTTAAAATGTATGAAATCAGGCTGTTAAAATGCAAAGACACTGATGAACCATATGGAAGAGAGTTATCAAGAGTTCTCTAGGAAGATATTTTGCCAGCCAGATTTTGCTTGTTTGAACCGACTGCTGTCAAAATTGTTGTGAACCTGTTGTGATAAATGATAATCTTAGACTTATGTAATATATTCAAGGTCAGATTTCATTGTTTAAATAGAAAGGGTGGGAGTAGAAGGGGGGACTGAAGAACTGATTCACCAAGCCCTTACTAATGATATGCCAGACCAGACAACAACATTTTAAAACAAAAGTGACATTCTCATTGATCGGGAAACCTAGTGTACTATTACAATAAATTGCTGTTTAATTCCATTGTCTTCAGGTAGTTGCAGCCACCAAACTAGGAGTCCCAGAGAGTGTACTGCCTCCAGCAATAATAGCCCTGAGTGCAGAGGTGCTGCATCTGAGTTGGAGAGTCCCTGAGAAACCAAATGGTATCATCAAAGAGTACCAGATCAGTCAATCTGGGAAAGGTCTTATCCACGTTGACACCAAGGGGAAGATGCAGCATACAGTCACAGGTAAAAAAGACAAAACTTAATGGGGAGAGGAGAACATTTTGTCACTTAAGTTAAGGGGAAAAATATCCCAAGGGTAATCTTTTGATATGTCAGATCACATTCAAACAATAGGTTTTCTTGACATTTGAAAATGTCTTATCTAGTCACACACTGGCAAGAGTAAACCAAAATAACAGATAGTTTAAAAAATAATTTGATTTTAGCTAAGGAATACATAGCATGATTTTTTGCATCAGACTTCTCTTATTATGTTTTCCTTAAGTTCAGAGTAAAATTAGTTATCTATTCTGTGTAAGAGAAAGGATATATAGCCAAGTCAGTACCTACTTATTAGTTCATCAGATTTAGAATTGAAATGTATTTTCAAGATTATAATGTCCAGCCACATTTTACAGATAAGAAAATTGAGACCTGTAGACATAAAAGAACCAAGGTCATACAGGTTTCAGGATAATCTGGGGGAAAACAAAAAAAAATTTAATTGCACATATTTCAATTCATTTGAACAAACATTTATTTATTTAGCATCTTTTATATGAAGAACACTATACTCTGAAGTTTGGGGTGACTATAACTGGCCTCCCAGTCACATGTAGAGATAGAAATACAATTAGGATATTTATAATATATATAACACTAAATAATAAATGCACATAATTTACAAAATGGGCAATATGCATATGGATAATTAAAAGTTATATGAACTTGGCATTCTGAGAGTCTACTGTTTAAAGAAATTAAACTATCTCAAGTAGTATTGAGAATTTAAATTTCAAATCCCTAAATAAACTTTAAAAGTTTTTCCAGACATCATCTACCTCACAATCACTACTTTGCTAAATGCCTAAACCATTCTCCCTGGGAAATATGTTCCTTTCCATAGACACCCAAATTTTTGAAAAGACCATTACAGACATGATGCCTCTAATCATAAAGAACAAGGATTAGTTTATCACAGATATCAAAGTAAATTCGTCCTTCTCTGATATTGATTTACCAGATAGCTTCAGTGACTCATAAGTAAATAAATGCTCTTTGACATCTGCAAAAGAGACATTTTAAAAGGTGTCAAATAAATATCTCTTGACTAAATAACTTACTAAACTATTTCAGTATTTTGAGCTGAATCACTGAGAGTAGAGATGAATACTTAATAAAGTCAGATGATGCATATCTCAGTGGATTCATTCAATAGGTCCTATCATGTAAACCAAGGTGAAATTCACCATAATTAAATGGCATCTTTATTTGTTTTCACATATTTTATAAATTTTAAAGTGCTTTATCACAATACTCTCATTTATTTCTTTTTTATTATAGCTTTTTATATACAAAACATATGCATGGGTAATTTTTCAACAATGACCCTTGCAAAAACTTCTGTTCAACTTTTCCCTTCCTTCCCTCCACTCCCTCCCCTAGATGGCAGATAGTCCCATACATGTTAAATATGTTAAAGTATATGTTAAATACTATATATATATGTATATATATATACATATATATACATATATATATATACATATTTATACAATTATCTTGTTGTACAAGAAAGATAGGATTTAGAAAGAAGGTAAAAATAACCTGAGAAGAAAAAACAAAAATGCAAGCAAACAATAATAGAGTGGAAAGGTTATGCTGTGGTCCACACTCATTTCCCATTGTTCTTTCTCTGGGTGTAGCTGGTTCTGTTCATTACAGATCAATTGGGACTGATTTGGATCCTCTCCTTGTTGAAGAGAGCCACATCCGTCAGAATTGATCATCATGTAGTATTGTTGTTGAAATGCATAATGATCTCCTGGTTCTGCTCATTTCACTCAGCATCAGTTCATGTAAGTCTCTCCAAGCCTCTCTGTATTCATCCTGCTGGTCATTTCTTACAGAACAATAATATTCCATAACATTCATATACCACAATTTACTCAACCATTCTCCAATTGATGGGCATCCATTCAATTTCCAGTTTCTAGCCACTATGAAAAGGGCTGCCACAAACATTTTTGCACATATGGATCCCTTTCCCTTTTTTAATATCTCTTTGGGATAGAAGTACAGTAGTAACACTGATGGATCAAAGCACATTTTGATTTGAGTATAGTTCCAAATTGTTCTCCAGAATGGTTGGATCCGCTCACAACTCCACCAATAATGCATCAGTGTCCCAGTTTTCCCACATCCCCTCCAACATTTGTCATTACCTTTTCTTGTCATCTTAGCCAATCTGACAGGTGTGTAGTGGTATCTCAGAGTTGTATTAATTTGTATTTCTCAGATCAATAATAATTTGGAGCACCTTTTCATATCTCATTTCTTTTTTTACAACAGTCCTGTGACTTCTGTAGGCTAAATAGTTTAGTGTCAGATTTAAGGTTAAAGGGAGCTAATATGACATAATGGAAAACTGGCCTCAGAACTAAGAAGATGGAGACTCAAGTTCTGTTTTTAACATATACTGGCTAGGTGGCCTTCACTGAGATACAATTTTCAGTGGTCTAGGCCACTCTAAACTTCTAAACTGCAATGAAGAGGCTGATCTGCATCAAAAGAGAAAAAGAAAGTCAAATCCCAAGTCCTTTCTTTAAACATTGCTCTCACACTTTGAATTAGTGAGAGCTGCCCTCATCTAATATCACATTTTGAGTAGTAAAAGCTAGTTGCTTCCTTTTCTAGCCCTCAAAGTCAAAATCAAGTTGAGACATCTTGGATTTTATTCCAGGACATTCAGAATAGTCAACATCCAGTGAAACATACTTCCTTGGCCCAATGATCTTTTACCATAATACTACCATATTCCATTACGTATCCCCAAATCACCATACCTCAAGTGTTGTCTCTAGGAAACCCATCTTTTCCCACTATAGTCCCCTTTCCCTTCTTCCTTCTCCCTTCTCACAGAATAGCTATAACTGAATGGGGTATACTGACCTTACCCTAATCAGTTCAATTGAATTTTCCTGTAATGTCAGAATCACTAATGATATCTCTATCAATGCTTATACTATATGCCTCCCATAATAAGCAAAGATATCCTCCCACCACAAAAAGGGGAAAGAATAAGGGATATATATATGTCATGTAAGATCATAGATATAAAGTAATGAATTCAAAGTTATGACATTAAAATTTTAGACTACTAAGAATTTCATTAATAAAAAAGGATGATAATAATAATAAACATTTATATAGCAGTTATATTTGTCAGATGATGTATTAAGTGCTTTACCATTATTATCTCACTTAATCTTACAATAACTCTAAGAGATAGTTAAGGTTATTATCTCCATTTTACAGATGAGCAAATTAGAGTAAACAGGTTAAATGACTTGCCCAAATTCACACAGCTAGTAGTGTTTTAGTTTCTTGTGACTCCAGGACTGACTCTTTATCTGCTTTGTTACTGTGCTAATTTGGATGAATTTTATATCTCCTAAATCAATTATTTTCTATAAAATTTTTGAATTTCTCCTTGTCCTGCCAATCATGCTTTTAGAAACTATCTGACCCAGGCTAAATTTAAGTGGCTCTATTTTATTTTATTTTTTATTAAAGCTTTTTATTTTCAAAACATATATATGGATAATTTTTCAACATAAACCATTGCAAAACCTTGTTTTCCAATTTCTCCCTTTCCCCTTACCCCCTCCCTTAGATGGCAAGTAATTCAATATATGTCAAACATGGTAAAAATATTTCAATCCAATATATTCATACATATTTATATAATTATTTTGTTACACAAGAAAAATCAAATCAAAAAGGAAAAAATGAGAAAGAAATGTTTGCATTTAAAAATGCAAACAAACAACAACAAAAAGAGTGAAAATGCTATGTTGTGATCCACACGCAGTTCCCAAGTCCTCTCTGGGGGTAGATGGCTCTCATTATCACAAGATCTTTGAAACTGGCTCATCGCATTGTTGGAAAGAACCATGTTCATTAGAATTGATTATTGTATAATCTTGTTGTTGCCGTGTACAATGATCTCCTGGTTTTGCTCATTTCACTTAGCAATTAGTTCATATAAGTCTCTCCAGGCCTCTCTGAAATTATCCTGCCTATCATTTCTTATAGAACAATTATATTCCATAACATTCATATACTATTACTTATTCAGTCATTCACCAACTGATGGGCATCCAATAAGTTTCCAGTTTCTTGCTACTACAAAAAGGATTAAATGGTTCTTTTTAAGTCAGCAATAAAGCTCAGTGGCACAGTGGACAGAACACTGGGCCTGGAATCAGGAAGAACTTAATTTAATTCTGTTGTCAGATATTTCCTAGTTATGTGATCCTAGGCAAGCCACTTAGCTTCTGTCTGCCTTAGTTTCCTAAACTCCAAAATTGAGATAATTCTAATATTTACCTTACAAATTTTTTTGTAAGCAACTAATGAAATAATATTTAGAAAGTGCTTAGTATAGTCTCAGACACATAGTAGATATTTAATAATTGCTTAATCAGTAAGACTTGTTAATAATTTTTAGATATAAGAATTATTATTAATTGGCTAGTATTTTTTCCTAAAATGCTTTTTTATGAAAGGAATTCACAAGTACTTAACTGCTCACAGAAATCTTTTCCATTGGCATAATTTTAAAAATTTTAATGTAATTCCTGTTCTTATTGAATCAGTGTGAGAAGAAATTACAAGAGGTCAGTAAGTCTTCCTAAATCTCCAAAAAGAGCCAAACATAAACCATTGTAGATAGATGTAATAGTATCCATTTTTTAAAACCTTGCCCCAAACTGTCACTGATATGACATTAGTGGACAGAGACTAAAAATGGAAGTCATGTTTAGTAAGGCTTTTGACCTGAACAGTCGACCAGAAATAATTCCCTTCCATTTTTTACTAGCTAAGGCTCTCTTTGACCATGCTCCGAGCTCATCATGGAAGTTTATCTGATGTAAATGATTGTTCTATTGAGATTATGGAACAGGCTAAAATAGTCTAATTTATTTCATATTGAATCTCCACTGTTTGAGAGAAGTACTGACTAGGCCCCTTAGGATACACGGTTTGATTTTCTCATCATTTCCAAAAACACTAGCATTCCCCATGCAACAGTTGAACACTAATGAAGCTGTGGCATTATTCTTTCTGGAGACTTGAAATCTAGGCCCTTACAAAGAGCAACAGGGAAAGAGAGCACCTTGCCTCAGCACCATTGTCTGGTTGCTTATTTCTAATTACCTCCAGGCTTGGGAAACATGATCCTATAAATGCTTTGTGGGAATAGTGGCAAATGTGCTCATCATGTGAAATCCATAAATTGCTTATAATCCTCTCAAGATGTTAAAAAAAAGCATTAAGTAATTGAAGACAGGAAGTCCTCAGTTAATTATTTAGAGGTGTTATCAATGCTTTAAGTAAACTGAAGCGTTTTCTGCTATCTCACTGAGTTGAATACCATAGGGACCTAGGGGGTAGCAGCCATCATCTTCTCATATTCTCTAATGCAAACAGCACATGGCAGCTTGTCAATAAAAGACCTTTTTATATCATTTATTACTGAACACTTCCACCATCCTGTACAGAACAATTTGGATGACAGTTATGGCATTGTTATACTTTGTGTTACTACTAGTTCACAAATAAGCTTGCTAATGCTATGTGGTGGGATAGGATGGGATGGAAGGTAAAAGGATTAACTAAGTAATTAGGGCTAATAAGGAAAAAAGAAGGGCAAGAGTGCCCTCTTTGGCAGCAGGTGTGATCATGAGCATCCTGTCTTTTAATTATAGTGGAATTCAGACAAGATGATTAACAAATTCCTTGTAATAATATTTCAAGGCAAGTGAGAGTTCTGACCAATTTTGGACTTCTTGGTTAAGTAGGCATTGGGATGAACCAATTTCCACTTTCTATCATTTCCTTTTGGATATCATCTCCTGTGATCTACACTTAATAGGAAGATGAGAAACTATACTGAAAGAGCTGCATTCCACATCATTTTATACATAAGAGATAGGTTTTAACCCTCAATGTAACATAATCCATGACGCAGAAGCATTTTGTAATGGAGTTTCAGAGTGCCATGTGCCAAATATGTCTGACTGGTGTGAATGATAGCTTGATCTAAGAATTCATTATCATATAATAGAAAATGTATACTGGTTTACATTTATTAAATTCAGATAAAAGGAGTAGTAGGAAAAAAAAAACAATGAACTCATGAGCAGGAGAAAATTCACTGTGTTTCTATATTATCTTGAAAAAAGTTATTCAACCATTCTTGGTACTCATTCTTCCAATTCACTCAAAGGTCTGTTTTAATTGTGAGAAGTTGATAAAAATCAAACAGACCACTTTCCCACTTTAGAGAATACTTATAGTTTACTCACCTTACATGAAATAAATAGGCAATAGCCTCAAAAGAAGGGACAATTGTAGTAGGAAATTATCAGTCTGTTTGCTACTTTTGGTTATTTCAAAAAAAATAAAAAAGAAAAGAAATTTCCTAATATCTGCTGTGCCCAGAAGTCTTTGACTGGAAAGAAAGAGTGCTAATATAATGTTTCAAGCAGCTGTACCTAACCACTCCCTGGGGGTTCATGGTCTCTAGAATGTAAAGCCTACTTATATTATTATTTTGGTTTAAACTTTCTCCTGCATAGGGACACTGCCTGATGTGGAGGACAGAAAGGAATTTAGTATATATGAAACATTTTGTGCTCCTTGATAGAGTACCAATTTTAATTTATTAAAGTTTAAACTTCACTCTCTCTAAGAATAAAAATAAAGAAGTATCACAGCTTTGAAGAAGACATTAAGGTAGTATAAAAGCTGAAAGTCAGCATGTCCTTTCATTCTATAATGTTAACTTGAATCTTAATACATAAATACAAACACACACACACACACACACATATAAATAATTTACATATACGTACTGTAGTACATCTGTAAAGAGGTTGAAGGTATGCCTTGCCAATAGGAGTAAATGTAAAAATGAGAAGCAAGAATGAGATGAAACTATAGTGAGTGAATACAGATGGAATTAGCACTTGGGGACTCTTGGTTATAAGAAAGGGAGGAAAAAAGGAAAGTCTAAAATTGGAACTATGAGTTAAACTAAAAAGCATCTCAGTTTCCCAAACCCAAGTTTGAGAGTTAGATTTTAGGTCACAAGACATTTTATATTGTGTGCCAAACAAGGAGTTGAAAAAATCAAGTTGTAGAGAAAATAGTAGAATGATATTATTGAAAAAACTATTACTTAAACCCTTAAGCTAAATCAGCCTTAAATGTAAAACAGAAAATTTTCAACTAGACAAAGAAATCAGGAATGTAATAGGAAATGAAATCTTCATTGGAAGAGGAAAGAGAAAAAAAGGAAGGAGAGAATGAGAGAAGATGAGAAGAGAGAGAGAAAGACAGAGACAGAGACAGACAGAGAATGATAGGAAAGGGATAAAGGAAGATGTGATTTTAAACATATTAAATACTTCTCAACTGAAATTGGATCATCCAGTTACATGCAATAAGAAAATGGCAACAGAGATATGTCAAGAAATGAGATTTTGGAAATAGAGAAATTATGAGATGATTGATCATGATGGATGTAGCTAGAGGAATTACTAAATGGAAAAGACTACAATATGTGTTCTCGAAACATTTATAAATGGAGGGAAATTTATAAAATATAGCCTGATTTCAAAGCAATTCTGCTCTTAGAAAGTAGTTACATAACAGCTGTGTTTGTGGCCCTCCATAATGTCCTTCTCTCCTCTAAAGCCACTCTTGCTACAAACAAAGGGACTCCAGGCAACAAAAATATATGGCCAACCATATTATTAGGGAATTGTATTCTTTAGTAGAATTTAAAAAACACACAAATAAACAACTTCAGTGGCTTCTTTCTGTCAGTGCTTCTGTTACTAGAGGGAACAGACAAGATAAAATAGCAAGGAGAGGAGAAGCTGGGGGAGAGACAGAGACAGACAAATACTGAAACAGAGAACTTGCTATTCCTTCTGAATACATAATAAAATTGTATAAATATCTCTTTTCTTTTTTATTTTACTTTTAAACAGCTTTACTTATCAAATTTTTTATTAAATTAATATTATTTTATTATTTTTATTATAATAATTATAATTATATTATTTGTTTATATTTGTTAAGCTAAATTAATATTAAATCAAAATTTTAATTTTCTATTATAGCCATGTTTTCTTCACACATCTCAGGCTCCCTTGCCTCAATATACAAAAAGTATATTTACTGGATCACTTCTGGGGGGTGGGGATGAGAGAGAGAGAGAGAGAGAGAGAAAGAGAGAGAAAGAAAGAAAGAAAGAAAGAAAGAGAAAGAGGGAAGGAGAGGAGAAAAGGGGGAAAGAGGAGAGGGGGGAAAGAGAAGAGCGGAGAAGAGGGAGTGATTGAAGTGTGTTGTAGTCTTAATAAAGAGATCTATATATGCAGCATACACTTGTTGTTGCTACTGAACAACCATCACCTCTCCCTTCTTCTATTCTTGTCATTCTTCTGGAGTCCCCAAACCTACTGCCATAACTTACACATGAAAATTCCATCTCTTGTTACAGTAATAATCTCTTCAAAAACCTTGAAGTATTATGGATCTCAAAGTCTTTTGGCCAACTTACCCCTTGCCATAGATTGTTACCTAAAACAAATTATTTTTAAATACCCCACAATAACTCTCTACACTCCATTACAACTGTTTCCTTCTCTTTATTCTCACCACTACTGCCCCAAGTCAAGTTTTCATCACTTCTCTCTTAGACTTTTCCAATAGCCTGTTGAGAGATCTCCCTGCCTCAAATCCCTTTGCTCTCCAATTCATTCTTTAAACAATTGCCAAAGTGATATTCTTGAAGCCTGCATAGTTCTGATCTTGTGATCTCCTTGTTCAATAAATTCCATTGACTCCCTATTATCTCTATGATCAAATACAAACTCCTTGGTTTGACATTTAAAACCATTTAAAACCTGACTTCAATTTAACTTTCCCATCTTATTATATAACACTCCCTTAATGCACTCTTCAATCTAGCCCAATTGTCCTTTTTGCTATACCTTATATATGTGTTTTGAATTTCCATTTCCTGCCTATTATCTGCCATGTCTAGAATGAATTCCCTCTTCTGCTCTCTCTTAAAATCCTTCTTTTACTTCAAAGTTAAGTGCAAACCCCACCTCCTAGATGATGCCTTTCCTCACGCTCACCAGATGCTTATGTCTTCTCCTCCCACAATTACCATGTATTCATTTTGTATATGTTGATTTCATATGTAATTATAAAAATAATGTTATCTCTCCTGAATGATAAAATTATTTGCCTTTAGGAATATTTTCATATTTTGCTTTCTATCCAAAGTATCTAACACATTTGTAAATGCTTAGTAGTATTTGTTAATTGATTAAAAGAATCCAAAAGTTTTTTTTTCTTTTAATGAATCTTTTTTTTTAATCAAAATTACCAAAGTCACACAATTTCAAAAAACACTTGGTTATCAGAGCCTGCCCAGTCAAACTGCATTTGCTTAAATCTCCTCTATGGGATTTAAATCAAGGTTTCAGATTTTTTGTGGGTGTAGACATTACCTCTAAAATGAACATATTTTATTTTTTTCTATTTTTATAATTTATTTTATTTTGAATTCACAGAACAAAACAAGCATATCCATAATAGAGTACAATAAAAATGATGATTGCATGTGAAAGAACAAATCTGTCGCTTAAAACTTGCTATTCCCTCCAAATATATGTTACCATGTAAATATCTCTTTTCTTTTTCTTTTTCTTTTGAACAGCTTTATTAAAAATTCTTTCCTGATATATTTAAATGTATCTTTCTATGATATCCATGTTTTCTTCCCACTTCTCATCTTCCCTTGCCCCACAAATACATTTACTGTATCACTTCTGGATCCATAATTTTATATGTGATATTTCTTATTAATGAGGGATATTAGTATTCATGCCATCATGACTACAGTTCCTTGTGAGTTCTGACAGTTTTTAGAAATTCTAATTTTGAAGGACTCTCCAAGTGGAGTCATATCCACAGTGATGTCTCTTAGTAAATAGAGAGAATGCTAGGAAAATAGGTCATGATGATTGCTATCAAACTCAGAAGATGACCAGTTGAACTGAATTGGCCAAATCTAGCGAGCTGGTAGAATCAACTGACTCTGCCATGGGCCACTGGATTGGGTGAAGTTCAAATGTGTTTAGCAACTTGATAATCTCAAAACAAAAATGTTCATCCTTAGCCTCAGACTGTCAGCACTTGAACTAATTGCTGACCTTGATGAAGTCATGACCATGGAGGAGACAAATAGTATTGGGAATGATTGATTGACTGATGGGATAATATATTCTTTAGGACTGTTTGGCAACCTTTTGGAAAAACAGCAGATGATAAAATAGGATAATTGACCGGATGTCTTAAAGGAACACTTATGGACTGAAATCTTGAGGGACAAAGTGTCTTTTACTTAAATGTTCATCTGGAGAATAAACATTAGAAAGCAAGCTGGTTTTTTATATTATACATTAGTTGTAACTTGCATAGCATGGATTTTGTTTCCCAAATCATGTTTTTATGATCCATAGCAAGACTTCTGCATTTCTTTTTAACACACATTTACTCTTTAAAGTGTAATTGTAATGAGTCTTGTTATATTATGCCTCTTTCCTTTAAAAGAGAACATGATTCCCTGTAGGGGAATTCAAGTAATTTGCTGCCACAGTAATCTTCCCTCTCCTGAAATGTTAAATACTTGGCTTTCCTCCATGTATTTTCCTTTCTCTGCTCTACAACTGCTTTTCCGCCCTTCCTTACTTTTATGCTGAGCATTTGAATGATGTTTTCTTTTCTTCTCCCATACTATGACTTCAAGATTAAGTTATAGCCAGGACTGTCCCTTTGAGACAGTTCTTTATTCCTCTCCATATTCTGTTGAATTCATGAGTAGTTTTCATTTGCTATTTTGCCTTTCTTACTAGCTTCTGCTTAATATTGTATTTCTATTATACTTTATTTTAAAGGCCTTCTAAATGAGTTACCTTAAAGTAACAAATCATTTTTTGTTTAACTGGGGAAAATATGTTGATATCATGGAGCTTAAGGATTTATAAGAATAGAAAAAGCTTCAAAAGATTATTTGATCCGTTTCAATCATCTCTACCTGATGATTGCCATTATTGTCTCAAAGATCTTCAATAGAACAGATGCCACATCCCTTAACCTTTAAGTTTAAGAAAGATGTAAAATATATGAATTGGTACATTCTCTGTATCATCAAAATTTCATTTAATACTATATAGTTCATGCATTATAACAAAATGTTGTGAAATAGAAATTTTGCATACTAACACAAATTATAGTTTAAAGAAACAACTCACAACATAGGAAATACAAATGACTATTGCTGACAATTAAGATATCAGAGGCTATATTTCTGTCTGAAAAAAGAAATCTTAGAGCTTCTGGCAGATTAATGTGGCTACTCAGTTGCTTTTCTAGTTAATTGATTTGGTCTAAGAAATAAATTCCTTTACAATAAGCCCAATTGACAGTAACCAATATTAGACAGGGTAGCCAAGAGTGCAAATGACTAAAATATTAAGACAAACTTGGTTCTATTCCATTATTCCCTTCCTAACTTACTGACTTGAACTTACTTGAGCTGAAGCCATTAACTTGTCCAATTTCAATTTCTATAACTATAAAATGGAGCTAATTGTGCTTCTGCCATGCAATGCTTTTTTGAATCCAGAGGCGCAATAAATGAATGCATGAATTTTAGAATATGGTTTTCTATTGTTCATACTATTTGGAATTGAAGAGGATTTCAAAAACCTTCTGTTCTACTTACATAGAAATATGAGCCCCATCTACAATACTTGAAAGAAGTAGTCATCCTTCCCTTGTTTAAAGATCTTGACTCAATGAAGTCACTCCTGATGTAGCCTATTATACTTTGGAAGAAATTTTCAAAGAAGGTATCACTATTCAAGAGTTCATGTGACAAATTCTATAGTTTTAATGGATTGCAATCTCGACATGAGTGCAGCCTGATAATCTATAAACTTAATATAATTATAGGTTATGTTAATAAATACATAATGTCTCTCCTGAGCAAAGTGGCAACAGAACTGTACTCTACCCTTCAACCATACCTGGAGTATTTTGTTCAGTTCTTGGTGCCTTATTTTAAAAAGGACATTCACAAACTGGATGACCTCCAAAGAAGGTTGATCAGGATATTGAGGAAACTAGAGAATATCTAAGTACTAGTTTAGATCAAAAGTACAATAGATCCTATCAGAAGGTATAAAGGATAAATTGATCCTGCCCTAAACTAATTTATATCTCAAAGAGAGTCTTAAATAAAAATTTACAAAATACAATAGAAAGAACATAATAAAAATATACAATACATTTGTAGGAATGTCATAGAGTAGACTTAGGTGTGATTTCTTAAGTTAAATGGAAGAACAATTTCATAAAGCATACTTTTGTCATTTGAAAGAAACCTAATCAGTCTACCTTGATATCCCATATCTGGGGTTTCTCTGATCTTTCTGCATCTGGCATACATTGGATTTGGAAAAATTCATACAAAATGAACATACCTGATGAAGAAAGTTACTTACTTGTCCAACTAAACTATCTCTGAAGCTACCCATTATCATTATGTACTTTATGGGAAGATAAAAGGATGCCAAGGAAATTATATTTACAAATATTTGTTGAAGTTACCTTATACCATTTTTGGTTCTCTGAACATAACAATTTGAAGTATGGTGAGGCTTTTTTTGTTTTCTTTTTATCAATCAAATATTTAAGTATCAATTATCAATCACATACTAGGCGAGTTAATACAAAAACAGTAGTGAAACAGTTCATGCCCTCACTAACTTTACATGCTATCTACGCTTATACCTATATAATATAAAATAATTTGGAGAATATAGAACAAGGCATTAACTGGAGATCAAAAAAGATCTTATTTCCAAGGTAGTACTTGAAATGTCTTAAAGGACACTAGGGATTCTGAGAGATATAGGTGAGGAAAGATTTCAGGCTTGAGATTAATCAATGTAAAGGCTATCAGAGAAATTTGAAACAGTTCATTATCTATTAGAATAGGAAGACCAATCTGATTGAATCATAGAGTGGGTGAAAGGGATAATATGAAACAAAGCAAAAAAGGAAAATTGAGAAGATGTCATGAAGGGTTTTAAATGCCAAATAGAGGAATTCACATATGATCCTAGAGGAAATAGGCAATTATTGCCATCCAAATAAAGATTGTTTTAACCCTAGAAAAGATGGATTTTTTTTCACTATTCCCTAACATAGCCATTCAAAGGAAACAAACAAACACTAACAAACAAACAGCATTTCCGTAAAATGGAGAGGATAAACAGAGGTCACATTATGGATAATTGAAGAAAAAAGTAATCTTTGATCAGAATTATGCAAGAAATAGCCTCAATTCTCACTTTACTTTGAACAATTATAATGGAATTTCAAATTTATAGATTAACCTACTTTTAACAAAATTTAATAAACACATATGGAATCCCTTGATTGAAAACAGAAGATTTTATTTCTGGGGAATAGATTAAGGATTTGTAAATTACAACATGCTTGCAATTTATTAAATACTCTGGTAAGCATTTTATAACCATTATCTTTTATTATCAGGGAAAATGTCAGCTTCAACTAAGTATTCATCTTTGGAAGTGGTTAGGGAGTAAAATCCAATACCTCTAAGCAGTCACATTCTGAATGAGGATGTCTTCTTTTTAAATGTTATTTTTGCCTTCAAGCAGCTTATAATCAAATTGGGTAGATAATTTACACATGTAGTAATTAAATTTTTTTTTAAAAAAAGGACTGATGATTAGGTTGCTTCTCTTCCAAAATAATAATTCATATTTTAAGCATTTTAAGGATTACAAAGCACACAATGATTCTGTGAGATAGTTACTGATATTATTCATTTTACACTAAGACTTATTAAGTGGAATTAATTGAGTGACAATGGGAAAATGTCAGAACCAGGATTATATTGTAGATCTACTGATTCCAAATACAATATTCTTTACATTAAATTATTTGGACCAGTTCATTAATGTTATATAGCATTTAAAATTGTTTCTCAAAAACTAAGAAAAAATGTTTTCTGAGCCTTAGCTATAATATACTTCAAAAACTTTAAAAGTCTTAAAAGTCACCACCATTACCATCATCATTACTAGCAAGTCAAACTCTGCTGATATCAAGTTGTTGTCCTAGGACATAAATGCCATAGGATTCTTTATATTGTTCAAAAGAATTCAGAATATATAAGAAACATAAAATGCTAAAACAAGTTAAAATAAACATGCATTCACTTGGAGTTCTTGACTCTGTACCCCAAAGCTCAGGGATTATATCATGGAAGTTTAATCATGAGAGCTTTTTCAAAATTAATTGGTTCTTTTTACCCACAACCAATATTTCCTCTTCAAATCTCCAAATATATCTTGTTTTTCATCTCACAGATGAAGGCAAAAAGCTCCCCAACTCCTGTATAAACATATAAAGTGACAATGTACATTTGGTACACATCAATCTTTATTTCACTCCACAGACAGAATGCAAAACACATGAAGGACTCACAGTAGTCTATAAATAGTGAAATTCTCTTTTCAGTTAGTTCCACTTTCAGCCACAGAGATCTATGTATTCCTCAAGAATCTTTATGTTTTAGACTTCTCTCAGAAGAGAAATCAAATTTAAAGATTATAAGGGGGGCAACTCTTAAACATTTCAATGAATCTCTTCATCAAAGGGACCCACATAAATTTTAATCCCATATTCCTGCTCTAAGAACTTGAACTCTCTTCCAAAGAAAAATAAAGTTAGACAATGAATATTGTAAAATTACAAAGAATAAGCTCAGTCCCAAAGAAATATACAAGAACAAACCTCCATACTACTATATAAAGCACTGGACAGAGGAGAAGTGGTGAGCGATGATGGTAGTGGCAGTCAACAAGTGTGTAGTTTTGTATATCTTATCAAATTTTTTTCAATATATAACTTTTGTTGATATGTTCTCTTCTTTTAAAAAATGTGCATGAGATGATTTAAATTTTAAAATTATTGTTACTAAAATAGGTTGTTACTAATAATTGAAATATCACAATTATAAAATCAGACTAATTATATTTGCTACTAACTACGAGTTATTTTGTAGCAACTTAAATTGATCTGTGTATATATGTAAGTATATACATGTATATATAATACATATATATGTTCATATACATATATTTATTTAAACTAATAGATATTTTATTTCTGTTTAGATATTATCCAGATCCATTAATCATATACCTGATGAGTGAGAGTACTACTCAACTCAATTTGAATATTTTATTATTAACTAATAGTATTTTGTAAATATCATAATATTTGGCTATTATATCTTTATGATTACATCTATATTTATAATATTTAGTAAACTTTTCTTTGTGTCTTTCTGATATACTTAACATTTTTTATCTTATTGCATTAATGTTCATGTCATGTCTTCCCTACAGGAATATAAACTCTGTGAGAGCAGGAACTGAGTATTATTTATTTTTATATAACTTATCACCTAACTATTCCTTGCACATAAGTGGATTCTTAACTATCATTTGTTTAATTGAATTGTGTACATCAGTATAAACTATTTTTCCCTTTGTTTTCTGTTTGTTTATTTCTAGGGCTCTCTGCTTACACTAACTACAGTTTCACACTTACAGCTTGTACATCTGTTGGATGTACCACTAGTCAGCCAATTGTGAGCCGAACACTTCAAGCTGCTCCTCAAGGTAATGAAACAAAATTTCTGTAATTGGGGGAAGGGAGAGTTTACTTATATTGATTTTATTTTAACTTATTTACATAACCATTTGCTGTCACACATATGTTAGGCACTCAAATGCTTGTTAAATTGTTGAAAATTGATTAAAAAATTTAATATTCTCATTTATCAGTCTTTGGTAACCTATTTCATTTATGAAAGAAAATATCACTTCCTTGAGTCTTCAGAATTTTGGCCTACAATAAGAAAATTAAATGTGGGATTGATCAAAAGATCAGTAATAATTATATAGCTAGTTTTCCCACAGAAGTGTATATACTTCATAGGATCATATCTCACTTAACTGTCTCATTATACAGATCATAAAATCATAGAGTAATAGATACCTTAGAGACCTTCTAGTATAAATGTCTCATTTTACAGATGGAAAAATTGATCCCTATCCCTGAAGAGTTTGAGGCTAGCCCAAGATCACACAATGTAGTAAGTTGTAAAATCAGCATTCAAAATCAAGACCCTTGATGTCAAACCAGTGCTCTTTTTAAAATATAAATAACAAAATCTTACTTCCCAGAAATATTGTGAAGGTCAAATGAAATAAATATACAGTGCTTAATATGAGTCCTGGTACATAAATGCTATACATATATTAGCTATTATTATTACTATACTGTGCTTTCTCTCAGTTTAAGAAATTGGATATAATTGCTATCTCATTTTTTTCTGCGTATAAGTTAAATAGAGAGATATAGGGAATGAGCAGAAAGAAGATAGAAGAGGGAAATGGAGAAAAACTGTTTTGCAAAACTAGGAACTCTTATGTAGCCAATAAAAATATATATAGATATACATATGCATAATTTATGTTTTATATATACATTATATTATTTATACATACACATAAATATTCCATAAGTACTTATCCATTTATTTAATAAACATAAAAACCTATGAGCTTAATTGAGAGACAATATATTGTTTACATTGAATTTATATGTCAACTATAGCCTATAAAATTAAAAGCAATTTATACATCTTTTTCTTATAAGTTCCTCTATTCAATTAATTGATGTTCCAGTTGTAGCCTTCTCAATACTATATAGGTAACAAACCAGTTTATTTGTCAGTCTCTTTGCTGTAGTTGGGGAACATAATTACTCACACCTTAACTATGGGAAAATTGAAGTACGTATAACTTACTGAGCAGAAAGTTATAAATTCTGGAATAAAGTCCTGTACTTTCTGTCCATTACCCTTCTGATGATAGGGATTATTGTAACTCAGAATATTCAACCTGAACTTCCTACTAGTAAATGGAGAATAAAATGGAAAATTCCACATACTGGGCATATGGCTCCTCACCAGGATTTCACTAATGATATTTTCTATATAAAGAATGTTGCATGTCAAAAAGCTGAGTGTTCCTTTGAAAGTAAGAATCCTGCAGTGGATTTTTTTGGAAAGGGGAAGTATCAAATGGATACTTTGATGATAATGGTTAATTTCTGAAGGATCCCTCTACCAATTTTGGCTGAAATTCAAGCCCTGTAAAATGATAGGGTTTCCTGCTCAAACCCAATGTAGTTTATTTCCTCAAATCCACACATTTGAATTCTATAAAAACATGACACTTTTCCCACTTATACCCACAAATTTTTTGAAAGAGTACTGATTTTATGACCTAAAAATTATAGCTTTTACTGATGCAAGAAAGCCTGAGGAGTGAAATGTTGTCCTTGAGGGTATGTATATGTGTGTGTGTGTGTGTGTGTGTGTATGTATGTATATGTATGCATATGTATGTATATATATATATATATTTTATATATATATATACACTTTATGACCTTTCCCTTTAACACCTATAACTATGTAAAAGAATAATAAACCAGATTTTTTTCTCCAGAAACAACATAGATTTAGAATACATTTCTCATCAGTAGAAGTACCATTTGTGAATAACTCCATGTGAAATAAATGTGAGCTGGATACATAAACTAAGGGCTTTAAAGGAACAAGTTAGCTACACAGTTACGTTGTGTTGTTTTATGGTAACATGTTAACTAAAGAGTAATGCCATTTTAAATTACTAGCTTAAGTACCACTAATTATAAGATACCAATTTTGAAATAAACCACACTAAATTTGAAGACTTAATTGATGTGTCCTAAAGAGATAGGAAGTACATTAAGAAAAAATGCAATCATTACTAGTCTGATCTTTTCCCATTACTCACCCATTTTTCCCCATTTTGGTGCTAAAACAGTAGTATTATGTGAAATGCCACAGGACTTGAGTTTCTCTGCCCTCTACAACTTCATTTTCATAGAAAATTAAATACTGCTAAATCAAATATTTTCTGTCACTCAATAGTGTGAAAAGTGTGAATAGAATAATAATTATTTTATAACTTCACGGTTCTTTTTTTCACAAGTAGCTTTATGTTGCTTCACAGTTGTGACATGTAACATACAAAAATTGTTTCTTTTAGTATTGAATGTGGGAAAGAAAAATAACAAGATGGTAGGAGGGAATACTATGTAGACAGAAGGCAACAACGAGCAGTTTCAGACTGTCGATGTGGTTTAATTTTGCCTACTCAATCATCCTCATGTATATAATGCCATTCCAACTTCAGTCAGAAATGTCACAAGTCTTTGAAAAATACAAAACATACTTCTCTTTTGAACTGAAAACAAAACAAACTTCTGCATCATTCTTGCATGTCTGGTAAATTTTCTAAATTTTTTTTTCAAAATGATTTTCTTTGTAAACAAGAAATGTTTTAAATATGACTATGTAAATATAATTTTAAAACCTTCAAGGATAAGAACAAAAAGTGTAACAGAAGGAAACATTATGAACTAAAATCTTTGGATAAAATAAAGTCACATCATATTTAGTGAGATCATTGATTGATTTGTTAAATAAAGTGAAGCTGTTAGAGGAGATATGAAACATAGATATAAAAATGCACTGTGAATCATATTCTTTTCCCCTCAGAAATTAGCTATCAAATGAACTAAACTGTGAAGCAGTTTTCCCAGGAAAATGGGCTACTCTATGAGTAGTAACTTTGAGTTCTGGCCTGAAATAAAAAGTATCTGAATATCCTGAGCTTCCCTTTCCAAAATATAGATAGATAGATCAATAGACAGAGAGAGTGGAGGGCGGAGGAGGATGAGAGATAATCAGCCCTTAGAGAGTGGACAGAAAATATTTTCTATTAAAAAAAATAATGTCCCCAATAATTTCCAGTGTTCCAGAAAACCAAAAATGGAAATCTTTCAGTGATGATGTGATGATAAAAAATACTTTTTGGATCAATAAATTACAGTATTGTCATTAGTTAGATTGTAGTGTATATATCAATATGACATTTTATTTTGTCTCAACAAGAAAAAATGCTGTTTTATTATTGCTAGGAGTATGGTCAATACCACGTCATATTATCATCAACTCTACAACAGTGGAGTTATATTGGAATGAGCCAGAAAAGCCCAATGGACTCATTTCTGAATATCAATTACGTCGTAATGGAACTGTGATCTTTCTCGGTGGCCAAGAAGATCAGAATTTCACAGATGACAGTCTAGAGCCTAATAACAGGTAAACTCAAGAAAGAGCAGTACTAACTATCCAAGAGAATTTTTGCATGTAAGATAGTTGTTTTTTTCCTTCTTTGTTTTGTTTGGGGGGGGGTGTCAGGAGGAAAAAGGAAAGGAAGTGCTTTTTTCCTTTGTGAAATTGGAAAAATATTTACTCTTTAACAACAACAACAAAAATTAAGAAAAAACAAAAAAATCCTAAGCGGGCTTCTTATGTGAAGATTCTTAAACCAAGAATTCACTTATTGAGAGAACTTCTAGAATATGTTTTTTAAAATGCAAATATTTTCAACAAATAATCAACTATTATTAGAACCAAACAGGCAAATTTACAAAAAAAAAAAAATCAATCTCTCCTTTCCCCCCAACTTAAAATCACCATAAAATTGAAAACAAAATGTGATGCTTTATTTCATCATTCTCTTTGCTTTTCTTTTTAAAAACTTTTTTATCCTTTTCATTGTGTGTGTTGAGACAACCTCAATGGACTACTTTTCTAGAAATGCAATTTTAAATCAGTCTATTATTCAGTTATAACACAGTCATCATAGAATAGAGCTGCAAAATAGAATTATTAAATAATGAATTGAACCAATTTGAATATTTTTCCTGTGTACCAGGGTTTTTCTTTCCCTTTTGAGGGGATTGAGGTTGGAGTAAACTCTAAATTATCTAGAATTACCAGAAATCAAATCTATCAAAGAATCCAAATACTTGGAGAATTGATCTCCTCTCCCTACTCCCTCCCAATGGGATATTAGATCCTAGAAGAAAAGTATTGTTCCATTTTTCTATTCCAGTGCCTGATACAGGTTCTTGAAGATAATAGAAACTTAATAAATGTTTATTGAATTGAATTCTACTGACCTCACTATCATCATCTCAAGGCTTCCTATATTCAGGCATTACTGATGTTTCTTGTCAATCATGCTGATGGAAATATGGAAGAATAAAGAAAGCAAAAATGTTAGGGAAAACAATAAAGAATTAACAACCAAATATTTTTGTTTCAGTCATAGTAAATCTAGTTTTATTCATAGCAAACAATTGATTTGCCATTTATAATATGACATATGGCTCTAAATAAAAAATAGAAGCCCTCTAGAGATAGTACAAGCCTTCTTTATCTTGTCTTACCATAATTTCCATTCCTTTCCTTTTCCTTCTAGTTACATTTACCAACTGGAAGCCCGTACAGGAGGAGGCAGCAATACTAGTGATGACTATGTTATACAGACTCCTGAATCAACCCCAGAGGAAATATGTGCCCCATATAATGTCACAGTAATTGACTCCTATTCTATATTTGTAGCCTGGAATCCATCAGGTAAAAAAAAAGTATTCTTTCTTCTGAAGATACTTTATAAACATTACTAGAAAGAAATTAATTATGAAGATGAAATGCATTATAAAAGCAATATTTAATTGTTTGATTATTTTCTAATTACTAAGATATAAAATAAATAAGATCCTCATAAGCCAAGATATTGATATTTTAGATTCATCAAAAAGAAAATATTTAATTGTGTTACATACAATCAGAGATGTTACAAAGTATTATTTATTTTTCTCTGAATCTATGTACCTAAAAGGTTTTGTCATAAATAAAACACCTATGATAAGACCTGTAATAATACCAGAAATTTACTTCCATTCGATCTCTAAAGAAGGAAAATAAAATAAATATGTTCCTGCCTTTTCATTTCCAGTCATATAGGTGGAAAGTCAGTAAAGACAAATGAATATATAATTTACTTAGAAACCTTGAGCTATCTTTATTTTAAGATAATTGAATTTTCATGTTGTTAGGTATATTTAATAAAAGTTTTAACCGTTATATCCAGTCTAGTTCAGCATTTGAAAAAGAAATATTTGACTCTTCTTCCAATCTAAATTAGAAGAAAATAAAAACAAAAGTAATATTCTTCCATTAAAATAATGTCAAGTTTTCCTTAAGGACAGAAAAACAATGGAGCAATTTGATCATTTCAGTTATATAGGAGAACAAATAAATAAAATAATTAACCACACCATTTCTTTACCTGAATTGATCATAGAATCCAGACTAGAAAAAAAAAAAAAAACATGTTTTCCAACTTTCTCATTTTATAGTAGACAAAACTGATGCCAGAGAAATGAAATTACTTATGTGAGATCAAAAAAATACTAAATGTCACAATCAAGATTCACATGCAATGTTTATGACTTGACATTAAATATGTTTTCACATCTAAAGTGTTTATATATATACATATACTAATGTGTATATATAATATGCATATTTGTTGGAATCTTTACAAACTGCTAACTCATTAGGGTTGATAGATTATTGATCTGATCTTACAAGAAGATGTTTTGAGCCAGAACCTGAAACAAGGTACTAAGTAGAACTAATTAATACAATGCTTGTGTTTACACCTTTACTCATTGGAGTTCACAAGTATGAGAGATTCACAAAGTAAACTGTGTAACTTTGTGAATTCACACCTCCCTTGAAGCTCTTAGGGCCAGAGAGCACTCTGGAAGAAAACCCATAATCCCTCTCTCTTATATAAAAGAAACAGACAGAGGCTCTCAGACAGAATTCAGCCAAATTACATGAAGAAAAGAGCGTCAAGTTAGAAGCCGCAAGTTGGAGCTGAACTGAAGACTAAGAAAGCTAGCCGAGCCCCAAGTGAAGGAAACAAGATTCATTCCATCTTTGTGCTGGCTGGAGGCTGAAGAAAGCAGAGGCAGAGGCTGAAGGACAAAACCTTTGGATTTGGAGACATTCGGAGGGAGCTCTTGGAACCGAGCAGAAAGATAGGCCTCTAAGAATCTAGCTTTCCAAGCCCAAGGAAAGAGACAAGACTTGGAAGGAGAAATAAACATTTGTATTTTTACCAGCTGGCTGTATTTGGGGTAATTATTGATCTGAACTGATACTAAGGCTGCCTCCAGAAAAACCTTCCCCAAGAAACCTGCACCTCTCCCAGAGAGAACCATCATATTTATTACATATTTTAAAGAAGAAAAAGATCACCACACATATTACAAACATATATACATGTTTATATATACACACATGTGTAAACTACATAAATACATAAGCATGTGTATACACCATATGGTCATATAAATATAACCTTATAATTAATGTAGAGTGCTTAATTTGAGAGGATACAATTTTCCAAAAACCAGCATCCTAGTTATATTATAATTTAGAACCAAGAAGAAATGGCTTTAATCTCAGTTCTATAAAGTGAAAAATGAGTCAAAGGCTACATAAGTAAAAGCTGATTTAATTTAGATGTTTTAAAAGAATTATTCTTTGCAGCCTCATTCTGGTGTGAGCAGACTGTAGCACTTTATCATCAAAGAATTTCAAAAGAGAGGCAATATAAGGATTGATATCAAATAAATTTAGGCACACAAAAAAAAAAGAGCATAAGTTGATCAAATGACCATAATGGGAGTTAACTCAGAGTCCAAATCATCCACTGATATTTTTCTGATATCAAGAAAAATATAGGAAGTTTCCCAGATCATTGGGTTGTTCCTCACATTGAACTTTTTCAAGAATTTAGGTGACAGTCTCTAAAGATGGGCAGTCATGAATAGGTTAAAATCTGCTCTTTGGAGGTAATGTCAATATTGTGACTTTACAGATCAATTTGAGTATTTTAAATATATAATTTTAGTCATTAATTATTCAGTTTGTCAAATACTAAATTGAAAAAAGTTAAAATGTCATCTTTTTATAGAGGCAGCTAATTGGCTTAATCATAGAGCTCTGGATCTGGAATCATGAAGATTTGAGTCCAAATATGACCTCAAACATTTACTATCTAAGCTAACACTTACTAGCTGTGTGATCCTAAACAAGTCATTTAATTGTTCTATGGCTTAGCTTCCTCAACTGTAAAAAAAATTTTGAGATAATAATAAAACCTTCTTCCCAAAGTTGTCATAAGGATAAAAAAAGGACTTCAAAAATACTGTGTAGCATAGTACAGAACCTGTAGTGTACTTAAAAAATTTTTGTTTCCTTCCTTCTATTAAATCCAACACATTTTAACAATAAATTCACTTAAGAAAAAGAGACAGTGGGGAAAGGGGAATGATAGAATGAAAAGGAGTAGAAAGTAACCTTTGCATTTGGAAAATGTACAACAGGAAAAAGTCTTTATTAGTGTTGCTTTTTTTTTTTTTTCCCCCTTAGGCAATTGGGTTAAATGACCTGCCCAGAGTCACACAGCTAGGAAGTCTTAAGTGTCTGACATCAGATTTGAATTCAGGTCCTCTCTACTGTGCCACCTAGCTGTCCCTAGTGTTACTCTTAAAAAATAAAAAATTAAAAAAATAATAAAAATAAAATAAAAAAAGCAAGTGTTTTAATTTCTTTCTACTTTTGGACAGATATTTTTTAAATCCTTTTTTTTCTTCAGTTCAATTTTAAAAACATACTAAATTTCTTTTCTGAAAACTGGTTGATATAATATCTCACTTTAGTAAGAAAAGCATTTTATATTCATAAAAGAATATTCCCAAAATATGACTCTTAAAATATTACTACTGAAGACTTTAAAAGATATATTATGTTTTTACAACTATAAGCATAAATAGGATCAGCGTTAACTCATTGTCCTAAACACTGAATGAAATCAACCTGAAAGCCATATTTTGTCTTTGGTCTAGATTTAAACCTCTATGTTTATGTATGTTTCAAAAACTAAAATTACTATCAGAAAATGTGCAAGATTTGGTCAATCAAGACGTCTCCCATTTTAAGTAGGATGCAGAAGATTAATATAAGATTTTTTAAAAATATATACCAAATGGTGTGGCATAAAGAACATTCACTGCTTTGGAAAAACTCTAGAGTTTATATCAATTTGAAAATGTTACTCTCTTAAGCCATTGTTTCTTGCCCTCATACTTTGTTTTTTTTTTGTTTGTTTGTTTGGTTTTTTTTGCTTGTACAGAGATCATGCTTTATTTTAACTATATTGCTTTCTTTCATCTCTTCCTCCAAAATGTCTTTTCCTTCATGATATGTATATTGCCAACTTGTTCTTATCTCTTTTACTTCTTTGGAACCATGGATTTAAGCTTTGTCTTCCACTAATTATCTTTGTGATCCAAGCAAAAAATTCTTCCACTTGTTTTCCTTTAACCTTTCTCAAGATTCTAATTTCTCTTTTGATGGCTTGAGGATCATACTACTGCATTTCTGAGATTTCTAGGGAATCTGCAGTGTTCTATATTTCCTTAAAGGCAGATTCAATTTTCTTTGTCTTGCAATATTTATTTAGATATATTTGAAATATTTTAAATATCTTTGTATTCATCCTTCCTACTAATTTGGGAATCCTTCATATTGATTTATCTGTTTGTGTTTTAGGTTTTTAACAGAATTTTTTTCCTCTTGAGATTTTTGGTTTTTGAAACCCTTTTCCCCAAAATTTTCTTTTTATTCACTTTCTGACTTCTGTATTTATGTTAATTTCCCTTTGGAATCTGGGCTTCAAATATATCTCAATCTCCTCTCACATTAGGAATTTTACTTTTCACTCACCTTGGGCCCCTATTTTCAGTAACTCAAATAGAGACAGGATTGACCATGTTGTTATCCATCCTCCTTTTCTTCAAGCCCAGTGCAGTCATGCATACAGACACATTATTCTATCTCCATCTTTGAGTTCCCTGGCTGAGCTCATATATGATGCTTTTTATCCCAAGCTATAAGAAGGGAAGAGTGATTGTTCAAGATAAGAGTTTTTGCCTTCTTGGGTTCTCTAATTTAGTGACCACTCCAAAAAAAGAAAAATATACCTTTAAATAGTTCTTCACGTGTGGTTGGACAAAATTAGTCTACTGCTTGTTTCAGAAAGAATCTGAAGAAAAGAGAGGAACAGTATGTCAGCACAGACAACAGATTTCTGTTTCTACACCCATTGGAGTGTAGACCTGGTGGTGGTGAAGTGCCAAGTAAGCAAGTTAAAGATTTGTATTCTCCACTATTAATTCATAAGACTGTTACTTTTTAAAGATGGTTTTTATAGTTACCATTTTAGCTCTTGTACATTAATTAGGATTGGATCGAAAAGCATTTCTACTTAGTTACGGTATTAGACCTGGGGGGATGGTAGGAGGTTAGTTATAACACAGAATAAGTTGGGCAGAGTGATCCTTTTCTTAGCTTATGTGTTCCATTCTGTGATGCCTATAGAACCAATGACCTTCTTAATACCTCCCTTTTCTGCTACAGCCTATTTTTCCCTTTACCTTTCAAAGGTAGACTAGAAAGGGTAGAGTAAGTACCCTTGAAAATCCAGATCTTGAGAATCCTCTTTTCAATTCTGAGATTGCTTCTTCCTTTTATTCAAATTACTTATGGATGACCTTATGCTCTCTGACCCAATGTCTTTGATTGATTCAAGAAAGTATATAGGTTCTTTCACACTCAGTTCTGATTGATTCAATCAAAATGGGTTTGTGTCAAGTTAAGGAAGTAAATAGGATGGTCCCAATCTTACCTTTGCTTCTTGTTGAGTTTATTACTTCCAGTGCAAATAGCCACAATTGTTTTACCTCTGGCACATAATTTCTGAGGGAATTTCTTGAGAAAAAGAGAGTAAATCCCTAGTCTTCCATCAAGTTTGTCACATGATCTAGAAGTCCACTTTAGTCTTTTTTATTCTCTACTATTTAGTAATATTTTGCTTCCTACTGTTCCTAATATAATTTACCTTCCTGCTGTTATATTAGGTTAATAAGTTTCAAAAATTCCCTTTAAAATCTCCAATATTATGCTGAGTTCAACAAATATCTCTTTATAATAATTTTATAAGGCTTATATTTATAAAGGTACATTTTGGAATGACATATAAACTTATAAAGGAAAAAATAATACAATTGTTACTGATTTTAATACTTTCTCAACTCTTAACAACTTCTGGTTCAGGAGGACATATTTCATTCAAGTCCAAGATAGTGGAATTTGTGAAAATGCTTTACACTGACTCTCACCATTTAACCAATGGTTAATAAATCTATAATACCTAGAGCTGTCAATCTTTTAGTTTTGAGAAGCACAAAATCCATTACAGAAACTCTGTAATATATGAAAAGATTAAAATCTTAAATTAAAGTATCTTTTTTCTGCTGCCTAGAAGGATTTTGAACTGGAGTTATAAACAGGTAGATGGGTTTGACTTGTGTATAATCTACAGTTGATGTTTATTGGAAAGCACCTCATATTGTGTGTTGATTTGGATTTTTAAAATTGTTTTTCTAACTGAATATTCAAGAACAGCAGAATGGAAGTGATTTTAAAAGAAGTGCAAACTCAATTAGATTATAAGAATAGGTTTCATCCCATATTCAAGGGTTTTCCAAGTATTCATTTTTCCTTCTATTTTAGAATGATTACTGCCCTTACTATATCAAAATAAATCAAACAATTGTGAATTTCATAGACAAAATGATAGTTAAATTAATAAAATTTAAGCATTTCAGTGAGCATTTTATCATCATGACTGAAGCAATTTGGCCTACTGAAGAGTATAGGATTTAGGAGTTCAGACAAAAAGATCTAGCTATAGTCTTATTAGTTACAGGAATTCAGGCAAATGTACTAGCCTCCCTCTGCCTCAGTTATATCATCTATAAAAGGGGAATAATATAATTGCATTATATTTACCAACTTGATAAATTTTATACTTCATAAATTTATCCGCATCATGAATTGCAATGTGCTATCTAAACATGAGCTATTATTACTGTCATTTAAATCATGACTATACATAGAAAATATTCAAACAGTCAATTAATTCAGTGAAAACAGTGAACAAAATTGTTTTATACCATAAAGATAAAATAAAGCCAAGTGAGTGACTTAGTTTTTAATTTTCACCTGACAGTTTTGTCCCTGGGAGATACAAGCTTAGTATATCCTAAGGAAAGGCAGGAAGGAGGGTGTGTTGTAAAAATCATGGGTGTGTATATGTGATGTGGTTTTAGAAATCTAATGAAAGGCATAATTAAATACTAGTGATTAACTTTTGCAGTGAGGCACCTATGTGCAACCCTACTAACCCATATTCTAACAGTTCTATAATTCAGTCAATGGGCCTTTATTAAGCATTTATATGCACCAAACACTCTATTAAGTTATGGAGAAACAAACAACAGCAAGAAAAACACTGATGACCCTTAAGGAATTGAAATTTAATGTGAGAAACAACATGTTAACAACCAGAGAGAAATAAGATATATGCAAGAGTAAATGGAAGATTTTCTGATAGCAGTAAGGTATTAGCATCTTGAGGAATATATAGGATTTGAACGAGGTCTTGAAAGAAGTCAAGAAAACTTTAACAGAGGTGAAGGAATAAAACTTTCAGGCATGGAAGACAGATAGTAAAGGCATGGAGTTAAAGATGGAGCATTTCATATGAGAAACTGCAGAAGCAGGCCAGTATTGCCGCAATGTACAATGTATAGAGGAGAGTAAAGTATAAGAAAATTGAAAAGAAAGTGCTAAGTTATAAAGAACTATAAAAGCTAAACAAAAAGGTCTATGTTTGAACTGGATGTATGTAATGAGCAGCCACTAAGTAGATCAGTAATATGGTCAATCTGCACTAAGGAAAATTACTTTGGCAAATAAATAGAGAATGAATTGGGGTGAGGCGGATATTCGATACAAGGAGATGAATTAAAAGAATTATAGGCCTTATCCTTGTTAAGTTTCTTTTTAGGAAAAACAAAGCAAAACTACTAGGATATAATACTCTGGAAGCTCATTCTCCTGCCACCTTGAAATAAGGAAATTTTTTCTCCCTTCAGATTAGCCATCACTTTCTCAGTTTCACATGCAGACTCATGCAGTGAATCTATATATTTCAATAGTATTATAAATACCTTAAAACAGATTGGTGATAAAATAAGGTTAAGCATGTTATGATGTGAAGGAAAGTGAAGGGGAGAAGATAGTATGTTAGATACTAGGTTTGTTCCTCTCCTCCTCACAACTCACTCGTAGAAAAGAGAATGAAAGGAAAAGTAGTTGGACTAGAGCTTGTTCAGGAAATGTTATAGGAGATAGAGGGTAGGATTTGAGAGAAAATGAGATATATAACTTAATTATACATATAATTATAGCTGCTGGTTCCTCACCAGTTCTTGACTTCTATGGTCTTGGTTAGCACCTTGCTTCCAATGTTGGTTTTAGTTTTTCTATTCTCTGCTCTCAGTGGGAAGAGGGACAATGCACTCATCCCAAGCTTTTTTCCAGACTTGGAAGGAGAAGCATGGAGGGTCACTGGTAGACTTGATTTTTCAAATAGTGTTGACTGAGATGACTGAAAATTTCATTGCAAAAGTGGGTAGTAGTGGGACTAGATAAGAGCCATGATTATGGGCTTAGATGCTTGACACTTGCACAAGAATTACTAGCAAATTATTTTATCTGCATGTCTTTTCTTTGGAAAAGCATCCTTCAAAGTCAAAAGCCCTGGATACTTAAAGAGAATTGATGAGTAAATATCTGCATTCTAATACCACCACATTTTTATTCCAGTGCTTCAGTGAAATAGATGATGTTCTTCCTAGATTATATTAGTTAATAAACAGATGCTCTACTAGAAAATAGAGGAACCCACAAGAAACAAATGAGATTGCAATTGGAAAAGTATAATTATATTGGTGACAATTTAATTAGGTTAAAACTAACAAGTACTTAGTACCTAGCATCTGAATCTCAAAGTCCATATAGGCCTCTCTCTCCTCCCACTCTCTTATTCTACCTCCTCCAATTATAGACGTCCTACAATTCCCAAATTCTAAGATTAAATACATATGTTTAAAATTAGAGCTCAAATGGCAAGAGAATAAACATATGTTTTTATGGGGAGGTAAAAAATTGTTTTTCATCAAAAACATCAGTACTACTATTAATAATAAGAGCAACAAGTATTCAATGTCCAACCAGTCTTTTACAACATAATAAGGGGTTTGCAGGTTGGGGAAAAGGTAGAAGAGAATGCCTTACTTAGTGCTTTGAGATTGCTAGACATTTTCTCATTATCTGCATAAATGGAATCTAGGAAATGCCAGAAATCCAAAAGTATAATTATAAAACCCTTTATAAGTGATATCTGCTTGAAGTCAATGAAAAAGATGTCCACAAAGAAGCTTCAGACCAATGATTTATGATTTGTCACAAATTTGTTACAAACCAAAAAAAGGCAAGTTAGATTAAATACCAATAAAAAGCCTGCATCCTCTTTTTTTTAACAACTTTTTTTATTGACAGAACCCATGCCAGGGTAATTTTTTTACAATATTATCCCTTGCACTCACTTCTGTTCTGATTTTTCCCCTCCCTCCTTCTCCACCCCCTCCCCCAGATGGCAAGAAGTCCTATACATGCTAAATAGGTTACAGTACATCCTAGATACAATATATGTGTGCAGAACCGAACAGTTCTTTTGTTATACAGGGAGAATTGGATTCAGAAGGTATAAATAACCCAGGAAGAAAAACAAAAATGCAAGCAGTTTATATTCATTTCCTAGTGTTCTTTCTTTGGCTGTAGCTGCTTCTGTCTATCCTTGATCAATTGAAACTGAATTAGCTCTCTTTATCGAAGAGATCTACTTCCATCAGAATACATCCTCAAACAGTATCATTGTTGAGGAATATAATGATCTCCTGGTTCTGCTCATTTCACTTAGCATCAGTTCATGTAAGTCTCGCCAGTCCTCTCTGTATTCATCCCACTGGTCATTCCTTACAGAACAATAATATTCCATAACGTTCATATACCACAATTTACTCAACCATTCCCCAATTGATGGGCATCCATTCATTTTCCAGCTTTTAGCCACTACAGACATGGCTGCCACAAACATTTTGGCACATACTGGTCCCTTTCGCGTCTTTAGTATCCCTTTGGAGTATAAGCCCAGTAGAAACACTGCTGGATCGAAGGGTATGCACAGACTGACAACTTTTTGAGCATAGTTCCAAATTGCTCTCCAGAATGAAAGCCTACATACTCTTAATAAAATTAACAACAGAACAATTATCCCTACTATGGATCTGAAAGGACCTTAGAGTCCCTCTCATTTTAAGGAAGAAGAAACTGAGGTCACTTAGCAATCTAAAAGAAATAAAACTTGACCTATCAAAGATCAGATTTGAAGTATGAAAATATTTTCATTAATCACATAGCTATCTTTCAATATATGTACACACACATACATACATACACACATACACATAAGCCAGATAGATTGTGTAATGTTTTAGATTATCCCCATTCTGATTTTTTAGTGCCCAAAGTTTCTCAACTTTGTATTTTAGCCTTTTTATGATTCTCACCTAAAAATGTTCAAGATCATATAGAAAGAATAGTAAAGACTTTAGCTAGTTCAAATATCCTGTTAGCATGTCCATGGAATATAAACCACCTAAATGTTTCAAATCTGTACTCCCATATTGCTTTGAAATCAGGTAAAGAGCTTACAGATTTTACCTTCAGCAGAATGAAATTACAGAGATGAGGAAACAGGTGGGGTGCCACTTCAATATAGGATTGCTTCATGAAACTTGGTTGGCTCACACAAAACAAGAATGAAAAATAGATGTGCTCCCTGCTGTTTAGAAATCCAAACATTCAGATTTATCAAAAACCAAATTTTCAAGTACATTAAAGTGATGGCTGCATCAAACTATTGTGACCCTTAATCATGCTCTAATTAGCAATGCAGTTGAATTCAACTCATTCTTTTCGTGACAATCCAATTGTTTAAATTTCATGCATCCTATTGAAATAATAATTTCCCTTTTACATCTTTGATTTTTAAAGGACTCTGTGGTTTTTCTTCTTCTAAGACACTCAGTTTAATCAATATTATTTAAAAATACAACACTTTATTAATCAAATTCGGTTTAGATGATAGTTGGTCATAGTATTATCTGCCTACAGAATCACTCTGTCATTCCATACACTTATCTATAAATTTAGCTCAAATACTTTCCCTTTTCCCTTTGGATTTATAATGAGCATTTTAGTTTCCAAAGAATTCTATTTGAATTGTGATGATTCACTACCAGTGCTGGTCTAACTTCATAATTTGCAAGAATAATATCTTAAAATAGCCCAATGACATCACTGATTGCTTTTGTTGACTATTCAAAGCAAAATAGCCAACCCACATGACAAGTTCAATTGTTACTTTCCAATATAATGCCTTCTTCTCTTTTAAGTTAGTCCAAATGGAAATTGAAGCCTCTGTTATATAGTATAATATAAATAAAGGATTAAAAAAAATTGCTATATAAATGGAAACTTGAATGGAAGAAAATTCTTATCGGTTGGAATCCTTCCTTCTTTCTGCTACTTGATAACAATGGGATGGCTACTCCTAGGTTGAGCCTTCTTCCTCTTAATTGCTTATCCAAACTTCCTCTCCTATTGGAATCTGAAGGATGTGTTTGTTCATCATGGCATGGTGTGTTTTGATGGCGAAATGGAAGTAACGATTATTGAAGGGTAGTGAATGTCCTTGCTTTCTTTCCCCTTGGTGTCAGATCATTCTTTATTCCTAATGATTCTATGGGAGATTGGGGAGGGAAACAGCTTCTAACCATATATCTGCTGAGAGCCTTCTGCTGATCTGCTGAGCCAGAAGAAGTAAGGACCCAGGGAACAATTCAGTGGAGGAGACAGTTTCCAAATATCCTTTCTCTTAGATGCAGCTTCTTGGGTAAAAAAAAAATTCAGGATACTATTAAAAAGGAGTTCCTTTTATATCCCTAACATGATGGCCAACAATGTCACCATTTCCTACATGGAGTAGAAAATCAGCTAGCCAGATTTGGACATGGATCCCTGGATGCTTTTGCATATCTTATGTGTTTTATTTCTTTTTCATTGATATTATAAACATCAAAATGCTTGCAGTGAGGGTAATTAGCATTTTCTTCTTTCCTGGCCCATAAGCAACAAGGAGAAAAGAATGCATAAGAAGCAGTAGGAACAGATTGGTGACAATGATGGGGCAATTGGAATCAGTTGTAGTTGCATCAGTAGGGATAGATTGGGAAGAGTTGTCCCTCTAAATTCAATAAGTGGACTCATTTCTTTGCAGAGGTAACCTTTGCCCTCAATAATTATTTGTTTTCTAAGAGGGAATGAATAGCAAGAGATAATTTTCCCAATTCAACTCATTCTTTGACATTGGTTAGAGAAAAGAAGGTATTGATGGTGATGGGGAGGGAATATTAGTGCTCACTGAAACTCTAGTGCAATCACAGGAAAAAAAATGTTTATTCCAAGTCTAATATTGGAAGTCCCAAGACTGATATTGGAAGCATAAGACACAGATACCTAGCAACTGGGAAAAAAGGGAAAATGTTCCTCTTGAGCTCATATTTATTTTATTGCCCACAGGGCTTGAGCAAATTATCTTCCTGATAGTTAAATATGACTTGGCAATGAAGAGAGAGATAGTAAATCCTGATCATATAGAAGGAGTTTGGAGGACATGAGAGAAGATTAAATTGATCATTTTACCCAGCCCATGAGGTAAACAGTGGAAGGTGGGGATAATTACATTCTGGGAAGGAAGGATATAAGCATTTATTAAGTGCTTGCTATATGCCCAGTCCTGTATTCATGCTCCACAAATATTATCTCATTAGGCAGAAAATATATTATCACACTTATAATGAGAATATCTTCGTGGAGAAGAAATGGTAGGTGAGAGATCAGGAAAAGGGGAATGGGATGGCAGAGTGAAGAGAGAGGAGAAATCTCAAACAAACAACAAAGGACAAGCAAGGGGATTATAAACTTTTAGCTTCTGCTTTCAGATATGATTTTGAAGATGTTTGAGAAGACTCGTTAAGTGCTTCGGGTTCTTATTGGAGTTTTGTTGATGAAATTACTTTATTAAAGTTGAAGATATTAGTTATTTATTATTAGTTATTAATGAATTAGACATTCATTAAAGATGGAAACACTAGAATGATTTGCCATGTCCTTCTTCAACTCAGGTTCTGTTCATGGTTGCTCTTTACTTAGTGTTATTCATCAATAGTCTATTAGCTCTTCAGTGGACCTTTTCACTGGTTTATAATTTTGACAACCCAGCTGTTTATATGCAAGAGAGATTGGTGACTATCATTTTGGATGTGATTGTTTTTTCCTGTGTTCAAAATGTGCCTTATATATGGTTTCCTTTGGGTGTTTTATCTGTCAATATTTAGAACCAAGCTCCAGGTTATTTATAATTAGAATGAAAGTATGGTCTCAGTCCTGGTATGGCCAGATTTATGACCCTATAATGATATTTCTTTCCAGGAAATGGAATAACTATGCCTAATTCCATATCATTCAGATTCTGTGAGTTTCATCCAACAATCATTTTGTTTTAAAATATACCATGAGGTCTCATCCTGGAATTATTGAAGACCAGCAGAGGACCAATTTTAGCAAATCCTTCCAGACTAAAAATCTGTCAAGGACACACCTGGTGATGAGATTCTGTTTGACATCTAATGACCAGTCTAACTATGTTTGGAAAGTCTTGTCAGCAGTTTCTGTGTTGGATGATTGCATTTTTTTTTTGGCCATAGAAAACTCCCAAAGGGAATGTTCTAAGATATAAAGGAGTTGTAATCTGCATTAGTGAAGAGAGGACCCATGGTGACCATATGAAAAGTCCTTGAAAACGCTCAAGTATTTGAAATAGGTGCTGAACACTGCGAAGTGCTGAGGAAAGATATAATATTTCAATAAAATGGGACTTGGTTCTCTGCCTTCATGAACCTGAACCATGCAGTCTAGAAAGATTGGTGGGGGGGAGAAATAATAGTTCACATTTGTAGGTAACTTTTACATTTTCAAAGCAATACTTTCACAATGAATTTATGAGGAAATGAGGGTATTATTATTTTACAAATGAAGAAACTGAGAGTGAATTTAAGGAATGCTACATTCTGAATTAGAAACCTGCCTTCATTTCTTACCCTCTGGATGATTTTGGACAATTCCCTAAATCCTTCTAAGTCTCAGTTTACTTCCATAAAATGAAGGGAGCCTAGAATATCTCAGAAGTTTCCTCCTGTTAGAAAACCTGCCATTCTCTGGCTTTCTTATTGATACATAGATATTAAATACTGGGGACTTGAACCCCAGCCTTCTCACACATAGGGCCAGAGCTTTCTCTTCAACTTTGTTGCCAGTTCTCATTTATTCTCAGCTATCCAAAAGGTAATCAACTGTATCATAGATTTAGAGAACCAGGGAACTTTAGGGACCAGCCAGTTCATCTCCTCCCTCTTACAGGTCAGTCACCTGATGACCATAGAGATCCCATGATTCGTTCAAGCTCACACAGGTGGAAAGGGGTAGAGCTGGGATTTCAATCCAAAGTCCTCTGACTACAAATGCAATATTCTTTTCACTGTGCCACACTATTCTTATTGACTGATTGACAGGTTAATTTTGGCTCACAGATTATTTTTTTCCTAATCCTATAACCTGAACGAGTGAAGAATATGATGAAGGTAAGTAGGAAGAAGGAAATTTAGTTGTTGATGTTCCTTTCCCCTCCCCTTTTTTACTCATCTTTACTTTGTATAAAATCATTTTATATGTATCGTTTCCCCTTTCCCCCTAATATACAAGCTCTTTATGGGGAAAAATTGTTTCCTTTTTGTGATTGTGTCTTTAGCACTTAATATAAGGGGAAAATGTTATTGTTGCTATTCAGTCATTTTTCAGTCATGTCTGATTCTTTATGACCCCATTTGGTGTTCTCTTGGTAAACATGCTGGAATGATTTGTCATTTCCTTCTTCAGCTCATTTTACAGATGAGGAAATTGAAGCAAACAGAATTTAAGTGACTTGTCCAGGGTCACAGAGCTAGTAGGTATCTGAGACCAGATTTAAACTCAGGAAGATTGAGGCACAGTTGTCTATCCATTGTCCCACCCAGTTGTATCTTGGGCTAGCAAGTGATGAATAAATGCTTGTTTAAGATAGTAAATGTTTTTAATATGTTTTATTTAGCATGAGAAACTGTCAATGGAAAAATCACCTTTACCAAATGGATATTGGAATGGTCCTGCCACTTAGGGTCTTACTGAGTAGGTGGAACACTGAAATATTAAGCAATCTGGTCTAGGTCATACAGCCAGTATATGTGATAGAGACAGAACTTGGAGACAGTTCTCTAACCACTCTGCCATACTTCCTCTTTCATTTCACCTCTGAACTCCAAAGGGTGAATACCTAACAACCTCCAACCCATAAAGAGAATAGAGCTTGATTTGCTACAAATGCCATGTTAAAAGCAACCACTGTTTTAAAGCAAATAGGGCTGTCAGGCTGAATTAATAGATTTCCTCATAGAATTGTCCCTGCTCTGTCTCCTTAAAAGAAAAGGAAAAAAGAAATATCATTTGATTGACTTGTCCCATTGCAAAGTGTGCACCTGCTGTGAAATAAAGCCACCAAGAAAAAAAAAGTTGAATAATTTAACTTTTTTATTTGTAAAGATAATCAGGGTTTTTCTGATTACATCTTAACTTCATAAATGTTAAATAACCTATCAGCATCTAGTTGTTGTAAATTATGAAAAGGAGTATTGCTAGGAATATTAACCAACGGATTCCTTGTTCTTTAGTGAACATGAAAATGTGTTATGGCAGGTTGTCATTGTGCTCCTGGTAACTTTGACACCAAATAACAAAACTGCCATTTGCACTTAGGCTAAATTGGTTCACTTCTGCTTTCATGGTTCCTTTTATTCTGACAGAAATTTATGAACTCTGGAACTAACCAAGTCGTGTGGCCTCCCAGTTGACTTAAACAAATATGCCCATTTCATTTCGTTTCGGCATCAGAATACCAGGGGGCTAGGTACCTTCAGACTCATTGCAGATGGTGAAGGGTTGGCGAGAACACAGGAGGTTTTCATGTCACTGTCCTGTGAGTTATGACAGTAGCATGGGCCCCCTTTCCTTCACTAAATGCATGTCACTTTCTGTCATGTTCACAGTTTAAAGAAGCATTTTCCGTTTACATACTCATCACACATAAAGGGCATCTATTCCACATTAAGTGAGGCTTTAAAAATAGCTCTGTTTAGAACTGCATGAAGGTGGTTTGGAGATATTTGTATGTGGATATGTGTAATTTTTAATTTTTTAATATAACACAATTTCTTTCATCAAATGGAAGTGACACCCTTTTTCAACAGAGAGCTCCCTTTAGCTAGACAATAGGGGCTGGCAACGGATTTCTTCCACAGTGTAGTTAAAGGTCACTGATTCAGTTCTTTGATGACATCTTTTATGCTAGGTCTTTTAGAATTTTTATTATACTGCCTGCTCACACCCACCATGTGCAGGTTGACTGACTTCTGAATGATGGGGGATAGGGAATAGAGGTGCGCATGAGATCTATGATTTCATTGCATAAAAACTCCCTTAATCAATAGTGTGCCTTTTCTGTATAACTGAGAGTATGCCTTCTCTGTATAACTTAGAGTCTTAAAAAGTTGTCTCAGGTATTGACAGGCTAAGTAACTTGCTAAGGTTCACACATCCAAGATATATCAGAAACAGTACTTGAATCTAGGTTTTTCTGACCCCAAGATTAGCTTTCTATCCCCTATACTATGATGTATTTCACTTGGGGAAAAAAAGACCTATGTTAATTATTAGAAAGTCTCCAGAAACAAATTCTTACAAAGCAATTAGATTTTACTATTTTGAAATTCTTGATGTTAGTTGTCCTTCACTCTCAAATAAGACCAAAATGATACCACTATGTTGGAGTGAAGATACAAAACTCCTATAGTTACTCCAAAAGAATATGGATTTAAGCTTTAAAAGAATCCCCAAAATCATCTAATGCTGGGGGTTTTAAATTTTTATTATTTCATGTCCCTTTTTGTCAGTGTGGTGAAGGCTATGGAGAAGCCTATTCTTAGAATAATGTTTTTAATTGTTTAAAATACAAGAGTTATGAAAGAAACTAATTATATTGAAATAGTTAACAATTTTTTTAAAAAAATTAAGAATTCAGGGGCAGCTAGGTGGCACCGTGGATAGAGCATTGACCTTGAAGTCAGGACCTGAGTTCAAATGTGACCTCAGACATTTTACACTTCCTAGCTATGTGACCTTGGACAAGTCACTTAACCCCAATTGCCTCAGAAAAAATAAAAATAAATAAAAAATAAAAATAAATTAACAACTCCAAGTTTAAGGACCTCTGATCTAGTAGATCTTCATCATTTTTTAACTAAGGACACAGGCCAAGAAAAAGACATGACTTATTCAAGATCACATAACTTAAGCTAGAGTAACAGAATGTTGCATTACTAAAGGGATTTACTTATATATTTATTTATTTATACATATATGCATATATGATATAGTGTATATAATATAGTATATGATTATAACAATACCACTGAGTAATGTTTATGTAAACCTTTAAGATTTACAAAGGATTTTATAAATGTTACTTCATTTGATCCTAGAAGTTTTGCACAATTATCATCTTCATTTTATAGATGAGGACCCTGAGGTTTTAAAAACTTGTGACTTGGCTAGGGTCACTCAGCTAACAAATATCCTCTGCTATATTTGAACTTAATTCTCTCTGAATACAAATTCAACAATACTGTCCACTGTGTTGTGTCCACTGTCATGACACTCTAGGCTCTGTGACTGTCTTCTACTCTTAAATGTTTATGCATTTTCCAAACAATACTGTCAGTATCATCAATGACAAATATCATCCCAGCCCCTTTCAAATCACAAATTCTAATTTTGAAAACTCCAAATTAGTGTTAATTGTCTGTGAAGTGGAAATGGGTATGCAACACATAATTTCACATTTCTTTGATCTTTACCTTGTCTAGCTACATCCTGTTGACTGAAGTCTCACCTAAAATCATGTCATGGATAAAAAGTAGAAAGAGGAATCTTTCTGAATTTTAAATTTTGTTGATATCACAAGTTTACAGAATCTTATTTAAAAAATTCTATCTTCTACTTACTTGGTTCCAGTTTGATTCCTAAACAATACAAACCCAAATTTCTTTAAGTTCTTTCTATTAAAGTAGTTCCAGTTTTCAGTCTGCTGAATCCTTTTTAAAGCTTTGCTAATCTACTTTCTCTCTGTAGTGATCTGTTGGAAGGTGTCTTTATTATATGTGTCTGCTCTTTATATTCAAAAATGATGTGATGGCAGCAACTGTTATGGCCAGGTGTGCACAGCATATTCAGTGACTGCTCTTTTGTTAGTGGCTGCAGCAGTGGTTCAGAGAGTCTAGTACTATTCACCTCACTCTCCTTGAAATTGTGAACACAATAAGCAAAAAAACCTTTAAACTTAGTATTGTTATTGTATTTACTAAAGCAAAACTTTAGTTGATTTAGCTGATTTTTTTATTGAGTTGACTTAATCTATTATTTGTTTAGATGTCAAGAAGATACAATATATAATACATTGTAGTGAGAAAAACATTGAATGTGAAGTTAAGAAATCTTAGCTTGATTTCTCACTAGCTGTGTGAACTTGGGCAAGTCATTCAATCTCATCTAGATCTCAGGGATTTCACCTATAAAATGAGAGAGTTCTACCTGATGATTTTTAAAGCCACTTCTACTTTTAAAATTTTATGACTCAGATGTAAGCAAAGTTATGATTTAAGAATTATAGACTCAAAGTTGGAAGATGTATTAAACATTATCCCAATCTACCTACCCCCTCCCTGCTGAATACATTAATCTCTTTTGTGATATATCCAAGAGATCTCCCAACTTCTGCTTTAACCCCACCAAAAGTCTCCCTGCTTTTTCCTTATGTAGGCAAGTATATCTGTTCCATTGATTTATCTTTAGAACATTAGTATCTCTAATCATTCACATTTTAAGAATTTCTTAACAATATTCACAGATTCAAACTAAAATTTCTCCATCTAGCTTCTTACTCTTAATTATGCTTTCAGTGTAGTTAGCCCATTCTCCCTAAAAATTAACCTTTCTTAAATGCATGTTCAAGGTATCCAGTTCTCTTTTCCATTTCATTTCATACTTTTTTGAGTATTACTTCTAGACTGATCAGAATCAGAGTGACTTTTTTGAGTCATATTTTGCTGTATGTATGAAGTCCTGCATTTAGCAGAGAAGAGAAAAGAGCAATCAATACATCTGAATTCAGCAATATATCTGAATTCAGGTTCCACTTCTCCACATAGAATTATCCTCTACAAAATTGAGGAGTCAGACTAGATAACATTGAGTTCATTATAGCTCTAAATCTTTGGGCCAATGATCTATAATCTTATTTACTATTATCTTGACAATGTAACTAACTAGAAATTTCCGGGGTAAGACTTAGTAGTTGAATGGTATAGGGAGCTCCCAGGTGAAGAAATTCACTTTACCAGTGGAATTTTGCACTTTCTCTGCTACTTAGTCTTAACAATTTGCCTACTGTACTGAGAGTTTATGTGAAATTCACACAGCCAGCAAATGTTAGAAGTGAGATTTGTCTCCCTTGCTTAAAGGCAAGATCTCTATCCACAATACCGTATGATCTCTTTATTTTTTTTGATGAAGACACTTCATCTTTTGGTATTGTAGAAAAAACATTTAAGAAACCATTTAAAAAGATAATATGGTTTATGTGGAGGGGATTCCTTTTTGCATTCAGGAAATATAACTTCTCTATGACACAGAATCATATAATTCCATAATCAGCCAATTAATTTCATTGCATTTTGAGGAAACTAAATATGGTTTTAGACCTTGTTCTCAAAAGCGGCAACTGTGAGCACTAAAACTTCTTAGACACAAATTTCATATGAATTTCGTGTACAGGTCTATAAGTCTCACTGACAGAGTGGACTGTCCCGGCTCAATAATTGATGTACTGAAAACTCTCTAGGTAGACCATGATTTGGATATTTTATGGGCTATTATGTCAAGGATCTATGTCAGACAGGATGCTATACACAATGCCATATAGAAAAATTATCATCACTTGCAAAACTACTAGTATTTTTATGTACTTTTGGGGCAAGTACAGCTAAGAGAAAACTATGAAACATTCTCTAATTATCCTGGATCTGTTTTTTTTTTTTAATTTAATTTTATTTAATAATAACTTTGTATTGACAGAATCCATGCCAGGATAATTTTTACACAGCATTATCCCTTGCAATCACTTATGTTTCGTTTTTTCCCCTCCCTCCCTTCTCCCCCCCCCCAAGATGGCAAGCAGTCCTATATATGTTAAATATGTTGCAGTATACTGGATCTGTTTTAAAGACAAAAGACTATATTTATTTTTTCTGATCACCAAGGATATATTCTGTATCTAATAAAAATAAATCCACATTCATAGGTCCTTGATTCATAAAGTTTAATACTCATAAAATTACAATTCAATTAAATAGTAATAGTTTTTAACAATGCAATTTGAAATGTATATTGCTAAGAATTTGTTCATTCCAAATGTATTCTGTGTACAGATGTATTGTATTGTATATATGATATTGTATATAAATGAATACACAAATGTTTGTTGTTAATTAGCAAGAATTTCTAAACTATTCTACTAATTTTGTTTTTATTTTTCAGAAGAAAGACACATTCAAAAAATGCCTTTGGAATATAACGTCTTACTTAACCCAGGAACTATGACACCATTGATCTATCCAGTTGGTTATGATCACTTTACTGTGGTAAAGAATCTGACCCCATATACACAGTATGAAATAAGGATACAAGCATGTCATAATGGTGAGCATACTTCATATCCTTTGTCTGGGCTGAATCAAGTATCAAATTTTACCCCTCCCCACAAAAAATGAATACATATATTTTTAATATAACTAAAATAGCTAACATCTCATTTCTCTTTTGAAGTGAACTGTTTACCTAGAAAAATCAGTCTGGTATTGAGTGGTGCATTATATATTTCTGCACTTTATCATGAATATTTAACTGTAGATTAAAATGTTAGTCATTTTTGTGTGTGTGAATATAAAGTCCTGTTTTATAAAATACTTTAAAAGAAAAACACTCACTCATATGAAAGTCTTTAGAAATGTAAAGCAAACTGGGGAATACAAAAGCTTCATAAAATATAGATTTAACTTAGTTTATCCCACTTTTTGTGGTTATAATATTGGATTAAATCTGAATAAAACTTTTCCATTTTATTACACTTGTCTAACCTTTATCTCATATACATTGAATATTTTTTAATAAGCAGCTTGTAGTCAGTAATATCAACATTTGGACAAGCCCTCCCTTTCTCTAAGCTTCACTTGTTTTATTGAAAATTAGACAGATAAAGCATTCAGTTACATTTTAGTCAGTTACAATTTAGTCCCTAAGTCTTCCAAAATCATATACTTATTTCAACATTAACCCAGGATTAGGACGATAAGGCATGCATTTCTTTTTATGGATAAGACACATATTTGTATATGTTTTATCCCCCTATAAGGTTATAAAAACTTTGAGGTCAAGGACTATGCTATTTCTATTATATTTTAATCTCTAGCTCCTAGTATGGTGTTGTTATAGGTACTTTATATGCATTTATTGATTTGAAAGCAGATAGCTATGAGCAATGCATCTCATTTCAACTACTGGAAATAGTCTCTGATAATCACTTTTTCTAACATTTTCTAACATGCACATTTTATATGAGACATAGAAAATGTAGATGTTGGTCCTCACACCACTTTGCTCAATAATGAGCATTTTTAAGTCCTTTATATATACCAAGTTCAGTATCCTATTGTTGGATTTGACTACCTTTACATTACTTCAGATAGGTAATCTAACATCAGTTTACCCAATCTATTCTTACAACTCCCAAAATATATTATCACTAGAAATTTCAATTTTTTCAAGTTACTATTGCTTCCTGTGGAATTTATAAAGAGTTCATGGTCATCTGTCTTTCTATGATTTCTCTCAATAGCTGAAATATGATGACACTACAATTCAGTTTCAAAAGTGCTTTCTACAGGTTACTTAAAACATAAACATTATTGACTTGAAGATCTTTCTAGTTTCTTTTCTTGCCCTCATTTATCCAAGTTCACTTACACATTCAGTCATGTCTGTCAAGATCATTCTTTCATTGATTTTTAACATAAGGTCAGCTTGTGATTTTCCATGTGATTAGAAGAGAGCAGTTAAATTCAATTGATTAAACATATATTTATGCAGTGGCAAATATCACACCGAAATATTTTTGTGAGTCTTGGACGTGCATGATGTGATATTTTCTCTCAACAGAATTTCACCCTTTTCATTATTTTTATGGATTTTAATATTGGAATCAGCTGATAATGTGATCATACCAGCTAACAAGTGAAGGTATGATCTATCAGCATTTTGAGTAACAAGGAGAAGACAATGGATATCACTCTTTAATTGGGATCTGAAATTTTTCCCTCAGAAAAAACTTACAGTTTATAATACACCTGAAGAAAAAAAAAAAAAAGACTAGATTCAGCATTGTTCTCATGGCTTTTGGAAAATATATTTTGTTCAAGGAAATATTTTACAATTTCTCTTTATGATAATTTTTCATATTCAAATTTTTTTCTTTAATATGAATTTTCACATAAAATTTCCTGAAACAACAAATTCTTACATGTGTATTTGAAGCACTATAGATATGAATGGAATCAATCATATCCAAATCAACATTGATAATGTAGTAGGAAGAATTATCCAGGCCCTTTGCTGGTTTTTTTTCTCAAATATTCTGCCTGACTTATAATTTTTGTTTTTCATTAGCACATATATTGGAGCATTTAAAAAGAGCAGAAATCCAGTTACTGCATTTAGCATTATATATTGTTATATTGTTAGATTTCTGATAACAAAACTAGTTTTGTGTGTTGATATGAAAATAAACCTTAGTAAAAAAAAGAAATAAGAGTATTTGAGGATGTTGAATTACCACTGACCTTTATTTATGAAAACATCAGAGACTACAGAGCCTACGGATGACTCCCTATAATTTTATTAAACCCTATAATATGAGCAGGTAATTGAACTCTAGATCTGCAAACTATGGGGGAAATGATTTTATAACAAGGGATCTTAATAGTATCTTGTAAGTCTTTTGAACTACTGAGGATCAACCTGTGTAAAAAATTTATGTTCATCTCTCTACTGTCTCATATTTTTACTTTGTCTATTTTGTCATCTATTTGTCTGTCTATCTACCTGCTAATCTATCATCTATCCATTTATCCATTATCTATCTATTAATCTATCTATCTGTCTATCTGTTTACCTATCTACTTGTCCAGGTTTATCTACCTAAATCATCTGCCTATTTTATAATCCATTTGTTTAAATTAACTATCATCTATTTGTCTATCATAGATCTCTATGTATGCCTATCTCTCTATAAATCTATTGATCTATCCGAACATCTCAACAAATACATAGTAAAAGAGCCTTATTGAGGGTAGGGAGTGTTTTATATCTTTATATCTCCAATGTCAATCTGAATGTTTTATTTTATTTTTTCAAGAATGTTTGCAAGTTCATTAATTTTAAGAACTCTCAAAATTAAAACAATTTTGTACAAATATAGATCAGTACCTGTTCTCCAAGTTATTTTTTCAGAGTTTCTTTGAAACTTTCTTTGAAGAACAGAGTAGTTATGTAACTTTCCCAGAATGACAAAGCCTGTATATATCAGAGGCAGACCTTTAATTCAATGTAGTTTTCATTCTACAAAATTGTACCTTGCCTTATATATAATAGATATTTCTTAAATTTTACAATATTGATTTAACTTAAATATTTTAGAGGAAAGTTATTGCAAAAAAAAAAAGAAGAAGTAATAGAAGCTAATATCCAGAAATAAAAGACTAGTTCTTACAGGATGCTTTAAAATTATTTTCTAAGATAATCATTATGAATATAAACAAGGTTCTGTAACTTTCTTAGAAATATAATTGTATAAAAGATTGGTTAATTTTTTTCCCTAGAAGGATAGTAATATATATTTAATGTTCATTTGCTTGAAAAATTCAAACAAAATTTTGTACTGATTGTCAGAAATTATTTATTATAAGATTCCATGTGAAAGTTAAGATGCAGAAATAGTACTCTATCCTATATATAGTGACCTCAGTGGTTATTTCTTTTAGAAATGAGAGAATGGCAGACAATCAGTTATATAATGAACTAGATTGTCCTCAGATTAGTCACAAAGATTAGCAGTCATTTTTAAATGTTTTGGTTAATAAATTTTCCAGTTTCTCTTTTTTAGATTTATATAGATAAATATAACATTGAAATCCAAACTTGCCAAATGTAGGATCCTTTCCCTCATCCCCTCCTTGAAAAATGTATTTTTTGTATTTTTTTCTCCAGATGGCTGTGGAGTCAGCAGTGGTACCTTGGTGACAACTTTTGAAGCAGCTCCCATGTATCTGAACTCTCCTTTTCTTGTGACAACTGGACCTACCAGCATATTGATTAGATGGTTACCACCTAAAAAGCCAAATGGAGTCATCATCCACTATTTTATTCACCGGTAAAACTCTAACTATTTTTATTCAATGTTTAAGCATTTATAGGATTCCTATGTGATGGAATGCACTGTGCCCTTTGTTCACAAAAAGACTTCCTAGATGATGACTAGGGGAGGAGAGATTTATGCAGACACATTCATTTAATTTGTGAATACAAATGTACAAGTAGGTTGACTGTTTTGATTCTTTATTAAGCTAGACCAGATCGAATCAGTAAATTGAATCAAACTACCTGGTTTATTGTATCCAATTAATGATCAGTTAACAATAGATTATAAAGAAATAGTAACTATTTTATGAAACATTTGGTTCTAGTCTAAATGTCATATTCACTTAAAAGTTGGAAAGTATAGTTTAAACTACCCAACTATTAATTTGGAAGGTACTAATTAAAGATCTCATAGAATCATAGTCAGAGGGGCAATTAGGTAGTGCAATAGATAGAACATCAGCTCTGAAGTTAGAAGGACCTGAGTTCAAATTCAGTTTCAGACACTTAACATGTCCTAGCTGTGTGACCTTGGGCAAGTCACATAACCCCAATTGCCTCAGCAAAAAATTAAAAAAAGAAAAAGAAAAAAAGACTCAGAGTTAGATCTGGAAGATAATCAGAGATTTTGTATTTATTATTAAAATGAAAGGATTACTCTCAGTTTTCAGAGGTCACTGAGTCACAGAAAAGTTCAGTAACTTTCCTGAAGTCACACATGTATTAAATAGCAGGCCTGAAATCTGAACCTAAATTATCTAACTCCAAATCCATACTTCTTTTTGTTGCCACACCTTTGCCCCACTTCTTCCATTACTGATGTGACTTTTGTTTGTCATGTAAGGATGTAGTCTTTATAAAACAGAGATCATTCTTGCTTTTCAGGATTTCAATAGCTCAATCATTTACATTTTGTCAGGCATGCAATACTTTCTCTTTACTTCCTTAGAGCTGGCTTTTCATTCACATTCTGTTTGCTTCTGAAAGTGAACAGGTATCATAAGTATTTTTTTTTCTTTCTCTTCATTATTGTGTAGTCTCATTATAATTGATGATAAATATTTTTAAGAATTAAACAAAGGAAAGAAGGAAGGAAGGAAGGAAGGAAGCAAGAAAGGAAAAAAGGAAGGAAGGAAGGAAGGAAGGAAGGAACGAACGAGGGAAGGAACGAAGGAAGGAGGGAGGGAAGGAAGGAAGGAAGGAAGGACGAAGAAGGATTTATTGATGTACTATATTCCAGGCACTGTGCTAAGTGCTTTAAAGATATGATTCTTTTGATCCTTACAGCAACTCTATAGGAGAGGTGTGTTTTTTTTCCTATATTTGACATTTGAGGATACTGAGACACACTGAGGTCAGGTGACTGTCATAGGGTCACACAGCAAATATTCAAAGCATAAAATTCAGCTTCCTGACTCCTTACTGACTCTTAGATCAGTGCATTATGTACTACATAGTCTCTTGGAAGTCACATAGATCACTACTTCAATTTTATAGTTGAGGAAATTGAGGCACAAACAGAGACTTTCACAGTCATTCTGTGAATTGATAGCATTATGCCAAGAAGCCAAGTCTCAGAGTTTGGGGCTTTTACCAATATGTCTCACTTTCTCAGAGCCTTACCCGTCTATATATGACATCATGAAGAACCTTGTATAAAGCAATCTGAACTGAATCACTGTTGGGAGTTAATTGTCTAATACAGAAAACACTGACAGAAAATATCATAAAGGATATGAATACAGATAAATGCCTCCAATAAGTATGTTGAGTGTATAAAGCATGACAAAGGTTTCTTATCAGCCTTTAAATTCAGTGATCTTTGTGATGAAATCCAGCCCAAGGTCCTTAAACTTTAGACTTGATCTTTGTCCCCATGTAGCTTCACATATCAAGGCCCTTATCTTAAAATGCAACTTCCATGAAAAATTAAGAGTTTTTAGCAAAATTGCCAAAAGAGGAAGTATTATTGAACTTCTGGTTATGTAAATGATATTACTGAAAATGAGCAAGCCAAATTTCTTCTCAGCAAACATTAATTTGAAGAATAATATTTCTGATTCAAATACAACACGAACATGTAAAAATGACTAATGTGAATTTACATTTTACGCTAAGCACATTAGTGCAGGCTCTAAAAATGCCCATCCTCTGGAAATAGTTTTCTTTCATCTACTTAATGCTAATTGTATGAGAAAAGCACATCAAATCCCTATTCTGAATAAGGGGAAATAAAGTATCTGTTATAGCCCAGGACGTGGTTTCACTCTGTTGGTTTTGTAAATAAAGCTCATGATTATGTTGAGTATTCCATGGCAGCTATAGAGAGGGAAAACAGGAAATATAATGCAGAAAGCCCGCTTCAATGAAAAATACTGTAAATTGAATTTGACAGCATTTGATGGCATTTGATTATTCTAGTCACAGCCAAACAATGATATAAAGAGTAATATGAAACAGAATGTGTTACTGCCTAGCAGACTCAAAAGCAATAAACCTTCCTCCAATGTGACACAATCACTTCACAATCATAATTGTAGCCTGTTGGATACCTCTGAGTACAGCAGAAGGGCACTGACTGACATAGATACATTTTGTTTTTTATTTAAAGTGAAATGAAAATGGCGCACTGGGGCTCCAGATACAATCGTTATATTCACCTACATAGGCATGAATCACTTGGCAGTTATTTCAGCTGAAGTTTAAATGTGCTTAGACAACAACAATATCAAATCTTTCTTCGATAGCTGCAAAAAAAAAAAATCTGAAATTTGTAAGGACAGGAATAGAATGTAGGCACATGGTTCTTTTTCATTCCAAGGCTCTACATTGGCCCTTATATCGTCATAACAAGCAGCCTGCAGTATTTCTGGGAAGATGATGACATGTAATTTCTTCTTCATCATTTGCCTTCTTATTGTATCACCACCAAAGGAAATTCATTTAACTCAACTACAGACTATTTGGTGAACTAGCCTATGCAGATCTTTTCATTAAAATTGCAAGAAGCCTGCTTGTCAATCTCATTCTGAAAATGTTTGCAAAATGATTGTCACTCTGCCAAAAAAAAATCCCTTTTTCTCCCCCCTGATAATTTTCTTCTGTTGTATAAATGGTTACCTTTGGATATTATCGGATTAAAACCTGTCTGCTACCCCCTAAAAGATAAGATGTTTATAATTTTTAACCCATAAAGGGCCATGACTATAAGTTATAGTACTGCCTTTTGTTTTATTAGTATTACCTAGTATTTAAATTATGTTATTGATGGTTTGAATTCTACATGAGAGGCTTCCCTTCTTGTCTTTTGAAAACTAATGATGAAATAAGTTTTATAATGGTAGTTGGAACATGAGACATTAGATATCTTTGGGAAATTATGTATATTTGGTTTGGTGCCAGTTTATTCAATATTGTAGAAGCTACCATATTGAGCAGGTGATTCTCTTATCAATAAATAATTGGTTTGTATGATAAATCAAAGACCTTTCAGCATTATGCTATCAGCTTGTATTTTTCTTTTCCTAAGCTATGTTTTCATTGGGTAGACCACCCTATGTGAATCCCATTTTACTAGATGCTTTACAAAAAAATATATATATCTATACTAGCTAGGAGACTATTACAAAAGAAGAAGTGGTGAACATTTTCTCAGAATGATAAGAAAAATCTTAGAATCATAAATTTAGGCTTGGAGGGGAACTTAGAGGTCATCTAGGTGAACCTACTAATTTTATAAAAAAGGAAACTGCAGTACCTAGAGTTTAATTGGCTCTGTCCAAAATCATATAAGTGGTAGAGCCAGGATGAAATCTAGGTCATCTGAACACAAACTTTGGGAGTGGTAAACAAGCAATACTCTTCTTATATTATCTACATTGTCCAAATAATTCCCTAACTATGTTCTGCAAGTAAGATACTACTGATGAACTATTTAGACATCCTTTATTTTCTCTTTTGCCTTTGTATCCCAAGAACTTAGCTCTCTGAACACTGTAAGTGCTCAATACATGATTTTTTTCATTGAATTTAATAAAATTGTTAATGGAAGACCTCACAAATAGACCTCCCTCTGGTCTATCATAATCTACATAAAAGGCATCTGTTTGTTTTCCATCTGTTGATATCTAGACTCTTCTCTTTTGAAAGTTTTAGAATGCAATGTGTCTTGAGAGTCGGAAAATGTAATCACCTAGAAGAAGAACTTCTCATCCATTAGGAATCCTCCATGGTAGTGATGAACAGCTTTGGCAAGCATTTATAACCTTATTTTGTATCTTGTTGCTATTGATAATCAGATGATTTGGTAAATTCATCTCTATCTATCTAGATTTTATTTTCCTTTCTAATATTTTCCTCTTTAATCTTCAATCTTTAAATTCTTTAAATCTTTAAAGATCTTTAATACATATGTAGGTCACTCTCATAAAATATTTTGAAAAATTCATTTATTGATGTATTTCATCTTTACATCAGTTTTCTCCCTATTCCCCTTCCAAGCTAAACATTCCTTTTTTGAATAAAAAAAATCCAAAAAATGATATATAAACTATATCTTAAAATATATGAAATTTCTTTCATTCCCTCCTTCTTTTCCACACATTCTATTTGGAAGTTTTTGTTTCAAATAGAAATAAAATGTTTTATTTGTTTATTTTGTCAGTCTGCTTGTTTTTCTGTGGGGATTTATATAAGTGCAGTTCCCCTTTTTCTTTTTTTATTATTTAAATTGGTGCATTTTCTGGTGGTCTTTTTTAAGCTAAGTGAATAGAGAGTTTATGCCCAACCTCTTAATCATCTTGCCAAAAATCTCAATCTTCAACTTATTAACAACTTACTAGTGTCAACTGTAATGTTCACGCTAGCTTTCTGGAGGATCTGCCTTGGTCTTTAGGTGGAGAAGTGATGAAGGCAGAACAGCCACCACGAGTCTGGTCAAAGATGGAGTCCAGAGTCTGGAATCTGGAGTCCCACATCATCTTTGTGTCTGTGGCTGAGAGACTCTTCTGTGTCTGAGACTCCCTTAAATACCTCAGTATGATTACATCACTACAGCACACTGAGCATGCACCAACTGTTAGAAGAGACATTATATCACTATATCACATTAAGTATATGTTTAGAGAACCATTATCTCACATTAACTTACCCTGCTGTTTTTGATTCAAGTACACCTTTTCAGAGTTCTGGCCCTCTACAGTCAATGACTTCATTTTTAGCAAAATGTAAGTATTTATGTGGTTTATTTTACCATAGAGTGCCAAAATGGTGTTTGTAAGTTTGTAAAATGGTGTGTGAATCAGTAGCCACTGCCCCCTTTTAAACCATGTTACCATTATTACTGCAGAAGTGGGGAGTTGTCATGGAGGTCTGAAGAACATTTTTAAAAGTTGGTTTTATGAGTTATCGTTGACAAATTAACTGTTATTTGTGATCAGTCTATTGGTAATTATTATTAGTATCATGCAGTTAGGGAAGCTGATTCTTCAATAAGATATTCAGTCTATCACCATAATGATCTTTATACCTTGGAACAATCAGCTATATTTTATGCCTATAAATTCCAAGGTGCTTCAAAACACCAAATCTTATAGCCATCATTTAGGGGAGCAATTTTTATGAATAAAAGACCCTTCATCCTCCCCATCCCCAAAATTAAAATATATGGAACAATGAAAAATTGCCATCTATTCCAAGCCTAAGATCTGAGGGAATGCCTTTGCCCCAGACTACTAGTCCTGTATCTAGCCCAGGCTCTACATCCATCATCCAAAGGAGCCACCTTCAAGGGGACATGACCTGGCAACACCTCTATAGATGTTATAGTCCCAATCTTTCCAGCATCCACAATTACTAAAGACCAGGAAAGGAAAGTTTTTGCCACCAGAGTCCTCGGTGCTGTCAAATGTACAGATCATCAAAAGCAGATATGCTTTTACCAGTAGAAACAACATTAAAGAAGATGCATCACCATCTGCTTTGCAACTGCACCCAAAGGACCAAGAATTCTTTCCATATGGCATGTTGCAAAAACTTGCTATCTGTCTTGTCTCCTTCATCAGAATATGAGCTCCTTGAGAACAGGGACAATCTTACTTTTCTATTTTTATCTTCAACCCTTAGGACAGTGTCTGGCACATCAAAAGTGCTTAATAATTTTTTTTTTAATTTCGGTAGTTATTTACTAAGCACTTAGCATGTACTAGGCGCTGTGCTAAGTGCTGGGGATAAAAAGAATTTTTTTTTAAGTTCTTGGCCTCCAGGAAATTATAATCTAGTGGAGAGACAACAAGCAATCAAATATGTACAAACAGGGTATATACAGGTTAATTAGGAAATAATAAACAGAAGGAAGACACTAGAATTGAGTCATTCATGTAGAAGATGAAATTTATGTTGAGACTTGAAGGAATCTAGGAAAACTTAGTTATATCATGCAGGGGAGATAGGGAAAATGCCTAAAATAACATGGTAAAGTGTCTTATTAGTAGAACAGGAATGAGACAAGTATCACTTGATTTAAGAATAGGTAGCAAGGAATAAGCCATGAGAAGACTGAAAAGTTAGGAGACAGGATCAAGGAGTTGAGTTTGAATTACAAACAAAAGCCTTGTAATTTGATCCTGGAACTAATAGGGAAGCATTCCATTTTATTAAGCAGGATGGAGTATGGTTAGACCTACATTTTAAGAAAATCACTTTAGCATTGGACTATAGGATGGATTGGAATAGAGAGAGACCTGTGGCAGGCAGACTTACCAACAAGATATTGCTGTACTCTAGTCTTGAGACACTGTCCTCAATTGTAAGAGGAAAATTTGGAAGGGAATAGGGAATGTTTAGGGGAAAAGATGATAGAACTCAGTTTTGGATGTGATAAATTTAGTATGTCTCTTACCCATCCAATTTGAGATGTCTGAATGGATATGAAAGATGGGAGGTTTGAATGGTAGATTGAAGAACTGTCAGAATAGTGATAATAATCAAAACTATGGGTATTGTTGAGATCCTTAAGTAAAGTAGTATGGTGGAAGGATGAAAAAGGTATGGGCCAAAACCTGGTAGGACATCCATAGTTAGGATGAGGATCCAAAAAAGGAGACAGAGAAGTAGTTATTTGAAAGGAAGAATTAGGAGTCAGTGCTGTCTGTGAAACTTAAAGAAAGGAGGATAGCAATAAGAGAGTAATCAGCAATAATCAGGGAAGTCAAGAGAAATGAGGATTGAGAAAAGGCTCCTGGACTTGACATTTGTTATTTGGCAATTATTATTGACAATTGATCATTGGTAACTCTGGGGAGAGAGGTTTTGGTGGCAGAAAGATCAGAAGTCAGATTATAAGAGTTTAAGAACATGAAAAGATAGGAGGGTAAAAAGACAGGAAGTTGATGTATTTATTGTGTAAAAACTGAAAACCTTTAACAAAGATGAGATGTAGGATGATAGTTAAGGTGGATGAAAGAATTGAGTAAGGGTTTTTAGGAATTTTTAGGCAATAGAGAATTAGCCAAAAGACAAGAAAAATGAAGATAAGAGATTGGTTAAAAAAAAAAAAAAAGGCAAATTGGCTTTAAAAATTGAAGGCAAACAGGAGGTGGTATAACTTGTTGGAGGAATTGTAATTGAATAGGATCAACCTGTGCAAGTAGATGGGTTTGCCTCGGTAAAGAGTAGGTAGGGTCATCTCTTCAGGTGAAATAGATACAAATGAGGCACATGACATCTGAGTGATATGAGGAACAGGAGAGAAGAGGGAGTTCACAGTAAATAGATTTTTTTCTTACTGTAAAATATAAGGCAAGATTCTCAATATTAAGGATAGGGGAACCTTTGGAGTACAAAAAGAGAGTTGAAAATGTTTGGAAGAGCTGCTGTGTAGTGTGGGATGATAAGTTGCTAAGAAGGTATAGAAGGATTGCCTATCAATTCATTCAGCTTCACATCAGGGTATGGCACCATAATTTATCTTTAAGGATGAAAAGTATATAGTAAATAATTATTTATCAGTCCATATTTTTATTCCCCTTTAGTGCCAAGTAACATGGTATTTTGCCATTTGGCTTTCTATTAAATTACATTTCAATTTCTCATCATCTCATGAATATCACCTTGAGTAGGTTAAAAAAAAATTATGTCATTATAATACAAGTAAAATTCCACAAAGATGGAAATGCTTTGATTATGGGCCTATAAGGAGGGTATTTTGAGACATTTTTGTCGGCAGTAGGGAAGTAACCAATAGACAGAAAAAGACTGATGATAAAAGAGAGACTGGTGATGAACTATGTTTCTGTCATTTCAAAATGATCCCAACCAAATTTGAAGAATCTTACTCCAAAAATATTGCTAACTTTTTTCTGTCCTAGCAAATAATTAAGACTGCCTGTTTAAATAGAGAAGGGTTGCAATCTATATCAGCAAAAAGTTCCCCAACTGATGAAATTATGGATCTTGTGAAGTATCAAATTATATGATATTGTTAATGATATCTAACATTTTTAAAACTCTATAATTTACCAAGCACTTTACATACATCATCTCACTGGATTCTCACAACAGTCCTCTAACTCTAGCTAGAAACTCCCATCTAAAACATGTCTAACATGATTTTATGCAAAGAATAAGAGATTGGCTATTCAGGAGAAAGTACTTCCAGTTAAATGAGCAGTTGAATCCTAAATCTTAAGTCGATTGAAATGATTACAGCCTGCTCAACCACTTCTGTTTAAAGTTTATTCAGACATGAAGATGTTCTGTTTTTTAGCACCACAGATGGAACCATTTACCTCACCATAAGTTTCATTCATTAAATATTCAACAATGATAAGAACTAAATACTTAACCAAGTTACATTCTTCTCTTGTGCTCCTGCATAAATATGGATCTAGAACCATGTTTAATCTTATTACATGCAAAGAGTAAATAATTCACATTTGGAGTCCCCTCCTTTTTTCTTCAGTGTCACGGATTAACTAAAACATCTCTACTTTTCAGTTTCTGAGTGAAAGTTCAATAAAAGTTGTCAACATCATCATAGAGAGGCTAGCACCAGGACTGGAACTTGGGCTTAAAAGGAGCTTACAGAAGTTGCAAACATGACGGTGCCACGGGGTAACAATGCTGATGAAAAGAAGGATTTTCCTTCTTTTACTTTGAAAATTTGTAATATTTTTCTATCTTCATTCCCAGTCCCTCTTCTGAACTTGTATACTTCATCCAAAATAAATGACAATATTTTGATTGGTAGCATCGTGCAGTCTGCAGTCTGATGCTGAGAGATGAAGACCTCAGGCCAGAAATCCAGGTTTTAAGTCATCAGGAAATGAGCCATTGTCTTCTGAATGCTGTATAGAATTAAGGGCAAGATGAAGTCATGTGTCTCCCAAGAATGGTGTCTTCAAAGTCAGTTCTGAACTTCAAAGATGCAGAAATAATCTTAGCAGATAAGATCACAGGACAAGAGATAGAAAGAAATCCCATTAAAAAAATTTTAAGAGGCACATACTTGGAAAAGAAACAGAGAAAAATTCTATACTTAAATGTAATGCCAGAATCCAAAGAAATGTTTACCATGGCAAATCAATAAAATATTCCAAATCCTTGTACTCTTTCTAATGTAACTTCACAATACATTTTAAACCAAAGAGATATATGTGGATTCCAAAACCAGCAATATGGCAGTACCATGTTGTACCTATTGTATGTATAGTACCATAAGTACTATGTATATCACAATCTAATACAGAAACCTGTGAAACTCAGACTGTCAGTAAACCATTATAAAGTGTAAAATGATGTGATTTCAGGGGAAAAAATTGAATGGAATGACTTATGTAGGAGAGTTGAAAAACAAAGTTGATATTTATCAAAGGACAGTAGAGGTGATGTCTAGTTTCTAATTCTCAGATGAGTCTGTATCTTGACTATGTATTGCCACTTTCTGAAAACTCACCTTCTGAAAAAGCACAAGAAATTATGCAACAGGGACCGGCTAGATGGAATAGTGGATAGAGTACCAGCCCTGAAGTCAAGAGGTCCTGAATTCAAATCTGGTCTCAGACCCTTAAAGCTTTCTAGCTGTGTAATCCTGGGCAAGTCACTTAAACCCAATTGCCTCAGGGGAAAAAATGTAATAGGTAAAGTCTCATAATGATAATATTTGTAACATTGCTGTTCAGATTTGCTGAGAGGATATCACTGATCAATTATGCACAGGAAAATATCTAAAAATGTCAATGACCTAACTTAATCCATATTCCTCAGCAGTACAGCTAACATATTCGATCAGAAAAAATTGGATAATATATCTGGGGTTAGAGATCCTATCTCTAATCACATGCATATATTCAGTAAATTAGAGAATGTGGATGGTTTTGCAGCTCCAACATGCATGAGTGGAGAGTCTGAGAAGAATGGTGACCCAACTCATGAGTCACACACATATGCTATGAACCTGACAATTTAAGTGATTTTGTGGATAAAACTTCTATAGATAGTGAACTGGAGGATGACAGTGACATCAAAAAACAGGCATGTATGAGCATTACATTTGGCATATCTGATGAGATGTGTGGGCAGCATCTCAACAGTTGTGGGTAAAATTACTAAAAAGGCATACAGCAGCATAAACAGTTTGCTAGACTGTATAGGATCAACTACTTAGAGTTCATTTCCACACTCTAAGCTTGTAAAAGCTAACAGCTTAGAGTGTGGGAATGAAAACTCATGCAATTTGACTATTTGTATAGACAGTTACATTGCAGATATATCATCGAGTTCTCGAAAGTCGATGGGAAGACTAACAAAGAGCTTGTCAGATTGTACCTCTGTAATATCTATAGAGAAGAAGACAGCATACAGAAATCGTGGTTCCTCTTTAGTCTCTGAATTCAGCAAGCTAAATAGGACAGAATTGCCTTTTAATAAGATCTTGAGCAGTGACTGGATTATGTAGATGACATCACAGAATCTTGATGTAATCTAAGAACTGTGAATAGTTTAAAACAAGTGAGGAAGATGATTCTGGGAAAGTGTAATAATGTACTGTATCTTTAGGCTGAAACTGAATCTTCAGAAGAACTGAAAGCTGCTCATCCTTCTTCCAATGATGAAAGCGCTTCTCCAGAAGAAAGCTCGAATTCTTTGTTTCGTGATGATGGAGACTGAGAGAATCCATGTCTCCTAGAAGAGTTATCAGGTAGTGCAAAGAACGGAATGACTTTCAACGAATCTAGATTTTACTATTACTACTATGAAGTTCCTGAGTTTAACAACAGCAAATGTGAACTTTCTCATGTCATTGAAATCTATGATTTCCTCCAAGAATTTCAAACCAAGATCTCCTACATGTCTTTTTGCAGCTATCAAAAATTTAAAAAAAATTATATTAAATAGGTGGATGACACAGATGGTTTAGGAGTGTTCTCCATTCCAATTACAGCTCATGATGCCCTGAGCAGTAAGCTCATAATGGTAAAGATCTGACTATTCTTTCAGGCCACAAGAGTAGTCAGAGCCAAAGCAAGAGCCTATGTGATTTTTCAAACTAGTCAAGGTACATCCTGAGACTTTCACTGCCCTAAAGTCCAGTGATTAGTGTCCTGGTGGTAAGGATCTCGTGGACTAAAGCAGAACACTATTATAAAACTCAGGTAACTAATAAAAGCCTGTGAAAGAAACTGGTTGTAAGTCAAGCAACAGGAGAATATCTGGAAAGGGCAGGATCAGGCATCTGTCTGAGTATCATCAAAGAAAGGAATAATTTCATTAACTCAAAATGCCCCAGGCTAGAAGACCCATTTTGAATTTTGTTTGTATATGAAAAAGACAGAGACAATAGGTTCTAAGAGAAAGAAAACTATTATGGCTGCTCTGCTTTCTAGACATGGAAGAAATGGTTTGGAATTGCTCCATGTAGAAACTAGGAGAACGTAATGTTCACCAACCAGGAAGAAACTTGAATGTGTCTTTAAGGAGTCTAGAGGGCAAAAGAAGCCATAGATATATATGAACAATTTGTCTGAGAAGAATTTGTTAAAACTGAATTGTAGAAAAGAAGGGGAAAAAAAGAATGACCAGGGTGCCATGCCAGAAGACTATCAAGACCTTGATAGAGAAGATGGAAAAGAAGCATGAAAGACATGCTCCAGCACTTCATCTAACTTTGAACAGAAATGTCTAGATAATTAGCATATATAGATGAAGAATGCAGTGTTCTCAGGAAAACCAGAACTCAGATTTTAATGCTAGATCTTTTTTAAAAGGTAGGTCCAGAGCACCATAGATGATTGACAGCAGCAGTATTTCAAGATTTCAAAAGTTGAGGCTTCATTGAATGCCCACCTTATACTATATTAGGTAAATGGCAGCTACCAAGGCACAATGTCCACTAGTGATTATTTAAACATTGAAATTATGGTATAAAAGAGATGTATAAAAATCTGTTTTGGGGGTAGGGGACAGAGAGAGAATCATCTTGGAAAGGCCAAAATCAAACTCTGCAGAAAACCTGGTCTCAGGATTTTTACCCAGTTATATGTACCCTGAACATCTGGGTTGTTTCTAAGCCTTAACATGTTACAAAATATATGTGTACATGTCATAACTATTTTTATCATTATTATCATGTTACTACATGTTAGTAGTAACCCTACTACTAACCCATGATTTCATCAGTGTCACTATTGCCTATAATGAGGCAATACACTTACCATTATTAGATGCTCCTCATAAGTTGCTGTAACCAACAAAAAAAATTACATCTATCCAAAAGCCATGCTTTTAGTGAAGAACATCCCAAAACTTGTTTACATAGGCACTCAGTCAATAAAGGTATGAGATCCCTGAGTTATTATTTCCAAAGTGGTGGGACCTACCAAAGTTTTATTTTTTTGGGATAGCTCTCAAGAACCTCTGATTTCTTCTATGTCAAGATGAGACATTAGATTTAGGAGATGGTACTGAACATACTTAAAAAACATAATAGCTTTTTAAGGGGCAGCCAGATGGTGCAGTGGATAGAGCATTGACCCTTGACTCAGGAGGAGCTGAGTTCAAATCCAGCCTCAGACACTTAACACATACTAGCTGTGTGATCCTGGGCAAGTCATTTAACTTCAATTGCCTCACAAGAGAAAAGAGACAATAAGGGCTTTTTTATTTTCAAAATATGTGCAAAGGTAGTTTTCAACATTCACTCTTGCAAAACCTTGGATTCCAAATTTTTCTCCCTCTCTTTTCCTCATTCCCCTCCCCTAGACAGCAAATAATCCAATATATAGGTTAAACGTGCAATTCTCCTAAACATATTTCCACATTTATCATGCTGCACAAGAAAAATCAGATCAAAAAGGGAAAAAAATGAGAAAGAAAACAAAATACAGGCCAACAATGAAAAAGTGAAAATACAATGTTGTGATCCACATTCAGTCCCCTTACTGCTCTTTCTGGATGCAGATGGCTCTCTTCATCACAGGTCTATTGGAATTGGCCTGAATCACCTCATTGTTGAAAAAAACATGACCATTAGACTTAATCATCACATAATCTTCTTGTTGTTATGTACAATGTTCTCTTGATTCTACTCACTTCCCTTAGCATCAGTTCATGTAAGTTCTCCAGGCTTTTCTGAAACCATCCTGCTAATTGTATCTTATAGAACAATAATATTCCATAACTTATTCAGCCATTCCCCAACTGATAAGCATCCACTCATTTTCCTGTTTCTTGCTACTACTAAAAGGGCTTTTCATGATCTCTTTGAGATACAGGCCCAGTAGAGATACTGCTGAATCAATGGATATGCAGTTTGATAGCATTTGGGACATAATCCCAAAATGATTTCCAGAATGGTTGGATCAGTTCACGACTCCATCAACAATAAATTAGTGTCCCAGTTTTCCCCATTCACTATAACATTTATCATTATCTTTTCCTGCCCATCTGAGAGATGTATAGTGGTACCTCAGAATTGTCTGAATTTGCATTTCTCTTATCAGTAGTGTTTTAGAACATTTTTTCATTTGACTAGAAATGACTTTAATTTCTTCATTTGAAAATTACCTGTTCATATCCTTTGACTATTTATCAATTGGAGAATGGCTTGCAGTTTTATAATTTTGAGTCAGTGCTCTATATATTTTAGATATGAGGCCTTTATCAGAAACAGTGGGTATAAAACTTTTGCCCAGTTTTCTGCTTTCTTTCTACTCTTGGCTGCATTGGTTTTGTTTGTACAAAACTTTTTAAATTTAATATAATCAAAATTATCCATTTTGCATTTCATAATGTTATCTAGTTCTTCTTTAGATATAAATTCCTCCCTTTTGCACAGATCTGAGAGGTAGACTATCCTTTGTTCTCCTAATTTGCTTATAGTATCGCCCTTTATGTCTAAATTATAAACCCATTTCAACCTTATCTTAATATAGGGTATTAGGTATTGGTCAGGGCTTAATTTCTGTCATATATTTTCCAATTTTCCCAGAAATTTTTGATTGAACATACTTTTTAAAAAAAAAGTATTGGCAATGTGACATTATAAAAAGAGCTTGGCATTTGAAATCATAAAACAAAGTAAGAGAATCTGACCTCACAGTAGGATTTTTTTTTTTACAGCTAAAGAACTCCAAATAGAACATAAACATAGATATATGTGCCAAATACAATGGTCAAATACTACACATTTAAAGATTTCATGGTTTGATCTGTTGGCAGTAGCAAATAATAAAAGAGTAGGTTATAAACAGGGTTATCAACCAGTTGATACTTGACCAGATTGACTGATAACTTATCAAAAAAACTGATTATTCTTTATGATTATTGTATAGAATAAAGAAAATTGATCTTAGATTCTGAAGATGTTAGGTTCAAATCTTAGTTCTGGTATGTATTAGCTATGAGAACTTGATTGAAGAATTTAATCTTTCTTCCTCACTTTCCTTACTTGTAAAATGAGGGTGGCAGAATTGGATCATCTCAGAGCACATTTCTAATTCTTAAATCAGCAAATACAGCATAATGGATAGAAACTGCAGATAGAAAGATTAAGAATCATAGAGACCCTAATTCTAAACCTAATTCTAAATTCTTGCTAACTCTGTGATTCTGGGCAAGTCACTTAATTCTTTCATCTTTAATTTCCTTATCTATAAAATGTAGATAATAATGGCATCTACTTCCCCAAATTGTTAAATAAGATATTTTTAAATGATTTGCAAACCTGAAAGTACTGAATAAAGGCTAATATTGAATCCTATGTGTGATTTTACTATCCTATCATATATCTTGTTATGGCTATGTGTTGTTTTAATTTTAAAATTCATAACACTCATTACAAGACACCTATAGTAGAGAGCTCTAGTGGAGTTGGTCTTAGAAGGACAGATCTAAACCCTATAACTTTGACAGGCAAAACTGCTAATTCTTACTGCTTAGTCTTGGTGACTTAGCAACATGGAAGCCATTTGATTCTTAAACTAATCATTTAAAACACCTAGCCTTTTAGTTAAGATAATGGCATGTGCTTTGAGTTAATAAAGTATAGTGGACCAGGAGTCAGTCTTAGTGTCAAAAAGGTTTGCATTCAAGTTCCATCTCTGATACAAAGGATCATAGAGTTAGAGCTGAAAGAAGGCCATCAAGTGCAATATATTTATTGTATGATTCTAAATGAGTCATCAAATCTCTCAATGCTGCCAAGTATCTAAGTCCGTAATTTGCAGAACTTTTGCTGATTTGAATTAGTAGAGAGGTCTTCTTGCCATTATTTCACATACAAATGAATTCAGATCTCTCTCTCTCTCTCTCTCTCCTCTCTCTCTCTCTCTCTCTCTCTCTCTCTCTCTCTCTTTATATATACATATATACATATACATATATGTATATGTAGGTATGTATTTTTTTGGCTGAGGCAATTGGGGTTAAGTGACTTGCCCAGGGTCACAGATCTAGGAAATATTAAGTGTCTGAGGTCATATTTGACTTCAGATCCTCCTAACTTCAGGGCTGGTACTCTATCCACTGTGCCACCTAGCTACCTCTATAAAATGTATTAAAAAAAAAAAACTTTCATTTTCTAAATTTTCCCGATTTTTTTAGTCATGTCTGACTGTCCATGACCTCATTTGTGGTTTTCTTGGCAAAGATACTGAGTGGTTTGCCATTTTCTTCTCCAGCTCATTTTATAGATGAGGAAACGGAGGCAAACAGGATCATGTGCCCAGGGTCAGAGCTACTAAGTATCTGAGGCCAGATTTAAATTCAGGAAGATGTTTTTTTTCTGATTCTAGACCCAAGCACTCTATCCAGTGCACCACCATTTTAGTTGGTAATGAAGATGCAATGATACAGAAATTGCATAGGTCATGATTCAGATTTCTTAAATGACAAAATCAGGGCATTGAAAGGAAGGCACTTTGACTCCTCTGTTCTGAAGGACCTCTTGAGTTACTGCTGCTCCAGATCTTTAATCCTTTCTCTCTTAATTTTTTGTATAGACTTTTCATATGGAATATCTAAAGCTACCTCCTACTAACTAAACTACACTTTTAGACTCAGTTATTTTCATGAATATTGGGAACTGCAGACACTTAAGCCTTGAATAAGTAGGAAACCAAAGTATACAAAGGGTGGATTTATCTGATTCCTAAAATAAAATCTGAAAGTAAGAAGGTACTTTTAGACACCAGACAACACATATACTAGCTTGTATAGTATTCCCAATTGTATCAAGAGACTCATATAGAATTCTAAAATGTAAATATTACTGCATGATATATGTATTTCCATACAGATTATACTGGTTCAAACTTCTTTTCCTTACTTACAGAAGCTTCATTGATACAGAATTAAGGCTCCTATGTTAAAAAAAAAAATCAGCTCAGCTACTCACTTCTTAGATAGTCAGAGACAAGTAACAGCAACCATTCCCTTTCACTTTTGAGTCCTTATTTCCTTATCTATGAAATAAGGGAGTTGGGTAAGATTATTTCTAAGATCATCTATAAATCCTATCATCCTATCATATCCCTGAGAAAAGGACAGTTAAAAAGTTGCAAAAAAAGTCAAATGTTTTTCAGACTGACCCTTTCCTTAACATAGCTTTATAGTCATTTATACAGAATAATACCATAACCACTTATTTTCTTTGTTGTCTTTCAGTCGTACTGTTGGTTTTGAAGGAGAATCCCTTTTGTTCATCTGGTCTGAAGGAGCTCTTGAATTTACTGATGCTTCAGATACTTTGAAGCCTTTCACACTTTATGAATATCGTGTGAGAGCTCATAACTCCAAAGGCTCGATAGAGTCTCCATGGTCTTCAGCACAGACAATGGAAGCCCCTCCTCAGGGTTTGAGAGCTCCTCATGCTCAAGCTACTGGTGCTTATTCTGTGTTGCTAAACTGGACCAAGCCAGAATCTCCCAATGGTATTATCTCTCACTACCGTATTATCTACCAAGAGAGAGAAAAGGATCCAACATTTAATGTTCCAATTGTGACTGCATTCACAGTGATGGTAAGAAAATAGATGACATAATTAATTGGCTATAACAAGTGATGTTTCTCTTATCTTTTTATGATTTTGTTGGAATAGCTTAATTAATTTTCTTGACTTACTTGTAGTTTTTCTTAAGAAGGCCTGAAGCTGTAGAAGTCTCATAAAAAGATACAAAACAGCAGTTAATGGGCTGAGTACCAACCTGGGAATGAATATTGTTGACTCTAACACTAACTTGAATTATCCATTGTTAAGGGAAATTCTTACTTCTCTGACTCTGGAAATAAGAATACCTGAATTCTCTGTGTCCGAGGGATGATGTCAATATCATATGAGAAGATGAGTCCAGTTCTTTCTTTATTAAAGAGATCCGTGAGATTATATAGACAAAATTGCATGAGGCAAACCTGTGGTGTTTTGTGACACAAACCTCCTTGGTCCATTTAATCCTATTAACTACAACTAGTCTTTAATGACTATCACTGTGTGTCCAAAATCATAAGCAAAGTATATGATATAATCTTTACCCTCAAGAAGCTTACACTGTGGTTGAAGAGATGTGAAACATAAAAAAAAAAGTGCTGAATAATACAGGACAGAATATAATCAAATGCTAAGATATGTATACCAGACAAGAATTTCTATGGGAAGCTAGAAAGGAGATCAAAGTGACTGGTGTTGCTGATTAGTTTAAATGAAAGAGGTGGAATAAAGTCTAGTTGGAAGGATAAATAGGATGATATATTTTCAAAATATGAGAGAATGAGCTCACTAAATTCTTTAAAAGCCTTTTGAGTTGAAGAAATATTGATATACAGTACAAGGCATTCATTTATAATCAAGATTAAAATAATTATTATAATAATTACCAAAATTATGAGATGGCATGCATGAGAGAGAGAGCTGATTCTCTCGGATGACCAGATCAAAATTCAAACCTGTGTCTTCTAATTTCAAATCCTGTGCTCTGCCCACTGTACCATAATGTCTCTCTGCAGTTATCTGCTACAACCACTTCCTGCCCTCCTTACATAAAACTTTTTGTTCAAGTTTTCTTTTCTCCTTTCCTCTAATCTTAGAGGAAGAGATGGCCTTTTTAATCAGCTCTTATATCTTCACCATTTGTCCTTTATTCCCTTGCTCCAATTTCATTAAAGACTTGACCCCCAAACCCTCTTGAATCTCCAATGTCTCTTCTCCTATTGGTTATTTCCCTTTCACTCAGAAATATTACCCGGGCTCCCTGGAAGCAGAAGTGTCAATAGAAGAAAAGAGAAAGAAGATGTAGCTCTTAAGTACAAATCATCTACATCAAGCTATATCATCTTTATCTTTTCTTCTACTGCTACTGCTACTTCCACTTCCATTGCAACATTTAAGTTACAGTTTCTGTTTCTGTTTCTTGCCATTCATTTACTTCTCAATCATGTAAATATGGCATCTATTCCTATGAGTTGATAATTTATAAAACTGGGAAATTTTGAAATGGGGACAGAATACCTACTGCTCACCCAGAAAGACTAAAGTTTCAGCAGGAAATAGGGTGGCAAATATACTTTAATTAAGTTAAAATGAAGATATGGGGACAAAAGGTTCATAAAGGCAGAGGCAAGTGAAGAAAAGTGGTACAGAGGCAGATGTGGAAATGTGCTGGGCTAATGAAGTAAGGCAAGCATTGTAAGAAAGAAGAAGGAGAGAAGAAGAGGTAGAGAAAATCACTCCTGTAATCATGGATTAGCTTTGGGAACATTTGGCAGTAGAGATGGAAGAGAATTTACAGGGGCATAAATTTGAGGTCTCGTTTTAGATAGATAGATAGATAGACGGATGGATATTTGAAACAGACCAACTCCTATCAGACTAAGGAATGATTGTAGGTTAATTTATTAACATATCTGAATAATCTTAAAGTCATTGTAAAATTTCAAAGTCATCATTTCAAAATCATTTGCTTTTTAATGTTCTGCTGGTCTGGTGCTGTGGAAATCTGGATTTTGTCTGTAATTTACACATATCACCAGAACCTTGAAAAGTACTACCTCAATGGTTTCTCCTGATTCAGCAGGATGTTAACAGGATGCAAATTTTGGTTAATGTATGATACAATTTGTAAATCCTGCTCCTTTGATCTTTGTGATGGTTCATATGTGACTTCCAGGTTTCCCTCTACAGTTTTATTTTATGCTATTGCCCTTTTACACTAGCTACCGATAAAATTCACTATATTGACTCGAAGGGGTGGTGGTCAATGGATCCAGAACAAGATAAAATTTTAACACAACCTATCACTTGATTAAAATTGAACCCTCAGAGGTCACCTATGACCTTTTATTGACTACATTGAATTTATTTCAATATTATATTCAATTTATTTTCATTTCAGTCCTCACATTCATTGATTTCCTGAAGCATTTGATAGTATAGACCACTTTCTACTCTATACATACATTGTCTTTTGATCTCAGAGTCACCACTCTTTCTTGCTTCTTTTTTTCATTTTTCTGATTCTTCCTGCTCTGTCTTTTTTCTGGATCCTCCTTCTCTTTCTGTATCTTGCATCCCAGAAGGCTGTTTTTGATTTGTTCTTTGTCTTTCCTTTGGTAATCGAAGCTATGCTTATGATTTCCACAATCAATTCTATGTTGATGATTCCATATCTGTCATCATGACACTTTCCCAATATTCAGACCTGAATTTCTAACCACCTTCTTATTTCAACCTTTCTTTCCCAATTAGCACTTCAAACTCAGCAGGTGTAAATTGAAATTTACTATCTTTTCCCCTTTTTAATACCCACTCTTCCTTCTGACTTCTTTTGTCCACTGGCTTTCTATTATTTTTCACCTTTCTACCCATACTTTTGATTCAAAAATCAACTATTCTCCAACTCTGTAACACTTTCTAGACTTATTTTTCTCTATTCCTTTGCCTATATACTTCTCTTCTTTTGACAAAATTCCTCCTATTTCTACCTATTCAAATCATACCCATCTTCTAGACTGAAACAGAGAACATCTCTCTCCAGCAGCAAGTGATCCTTGTCCTTTATAATTCAGTTTTGTATTTTTGTATTCATTATGCATCAACTCATAAAAAATAAGATTCTTTAATAGAGAGAGCATATTGTATTTATTTTTGTCCCTTCTTCAGTGCATGGCATAATAGTCACTTGATAAATGTTTGTTGAATGAATAAATGAATGAAATAACATACTATAATGGGAAAAGCTTTGGATTTGAAATGAGATAGTTTGAATTCTTGCTTTATCTCTTCTATTTATTTCCCTTACTAGAGGCAGATAAATGGTATAAGAGATGGAGTGCTGGTTCTGGAATCAGTAAAATGTAAATTCAAATACAGCCTCAAATATTGACTAATTGTATTACCCCAAGGAAGTCACTTAGCTTTCTGTTTGCCTCAGTTTCCTCAGCTGTAACATCGAGATGATAATACTACCTACATCCCAGGGTTGTTGTGAGAATTAAATGAGGTAATATTTGTAAAGCTCTTTATACAATGTCTGGCGTATAGTAAATACTTAATATACCTTTGTTTTCTTCCTTCCTTATTGGCCATTTGATCTCTTTAGGCTTCAGTTTTATTTTCTGATAAACGAGGCTGAGAGGATCCCAATTATCCTATAAATGCATATTGTTTTTCTGTTCATTGTTGAATCTTATCATAGGTTACCTGTAAAGCATAGCAACATGTGAATGAAGGATGAAATGATATTAAAGGTCATTTCTCCTTTTCTGGATTTTTATTTTATTTTCTTGGTTCAAGTTTTCATAATCTGGACATTGGAGACAATTTTCATAGTTCTGCCTCTCACATCCTGTTGAACTTAGATTACAAGGCAGTGTTCCAAAAGGTAGAAATCCTCTTAAGGATGTTATCCAGAGGAAAATATATCCATTATCACCAAAGCCTGGAAACCTATGTATTAAGCTTCAAAGTTAAAACCTCCTTAAAGTAAAATTTCATTCTGAAAATGCTGACACACCCTTGACAATAGCTTTGTGAATGAGACACTTTAATTAAACTGTGATTTTATTGAAGGAACTGGGATTCCAGTGATTAAACTTCTGGCCCTTTAAAATATGGCTTTCAGGAGTAGGAGGCTAAATCATTTAATCTCCTAAAGCAGGTCTATTGGTGTTCCCATGTGGGATACTCTATTAGTCATTCTCTCACACAAGGTTCCATTTTACAGCACAAGATCAAGTATTGAACTGAACAGTGAGCTCTGTCCTTTATTTAATCGGTTAGACTCTATTTTTATCACATTAGAAAGTTTCTAAAAAAAGAAGAGGAACAATAACAGCAGGTTGCAAATTACAAAGTACTTCTATCATGTTGACCCCATCCTCTGTTTTATTCTCCTTCTGGAATTTCTGACTTCTTCCCACTTTCTGAAGGATACGATGCAAAAAAGATATTAAACTATAGAATGTGAAAATTAAAAAAAAAACTAAATATAGGCAAGGTGCAGGACTCTTCTTGAATGTTTTTTTTTTCTTTGCTTCTTTTAGTATAAGGAAACAGAATAACTGGTCAGGGCAGGCTCCAGAATTACCCCTCTGATTTTTGAAATTTGTCTTCAGTCATTATGACTGAAGTACTGAGCACTATTTTAATAAATCATATAATCTATGAGATTAAAATGTTTAGAAGTTAACAGTTAAACAGTCTTCTTTCTTGTTTTTTCTACAGTGAAATATTTGTTTTTATAGGTGGTTATTAAGTTCACAATAAAAATAAATTTTTAAGCTAGAAAATGAAACCTAAGATAGCATCCACAGAACAAGTTAGACAGCTTTCCAGAATTCCTACCCACCAGGCAGAGATTTGCCCCTTTATAATAAATATGCAGAAATGTAACAAATATGCAAAACAAATTCCCTTATTCTTTAACCAAAATCCATCACTTCTCTGTTAATGGATAGCATGTTTCATCATTAGTCTTCTGGGATCATGAATGGTGATTTTATTGATCATAACTCTTATATCTTTCAAATTAATTTTTGCAGTGTTGTTCGAGTATAAATTCTTCTTTGATTCTGTCCATTTTATTCTTCATCAGCTTATAAGAGTCATGGAAACTGTTCATTTTTAAAATATAAATTATTCTTATGTTTCTGCTCACTTGAGTCTGAATCAGTTCAGACAAGTCTTTCCATGTCTTTTTGATATCATCTATTTCCTCATTTCTTACTGTACAACAGTACTCCATCAAATTTATGTACCATGAGGCAAGGATTTTCAGAGCTACTATTCTCTACTAAACTTTATAAAAGTTCAGGTTAATCCAGAGGCATTGAGGTGATATATGCTTCAAAGAATCAAAGGCTTGTAAAATCTTAGAGCCTCTTCAGTGCAAATCCTACTTCTCATAGGTAAACAAAGTGATTTTTAGAGATGTTTCATGACTTTCACAGAGTTGCCTTCTCACAGATGCCTCATTCAGAGAAGCCTAGACCTTAGGCTTTAGAATTCTTAATCCACTACTCTTTTCTCCATGTTTCCCTGACTTCTACTGTAATAGTTAATGGTTAATCCAATATCCTTTCTAGATGTAGAAAACTCAGTCCTATTTTTTTTCAAGACTCCTGGAGCATAATTTGCTCCATTGTTTAATAGTCCACAATGCTAGCTGAAACCACTAGTGCTTCCTGCTTTTAACATTCCATCCCTCGTCTTCTGTGGAAGGATTATCCCTATACCTAGAATATACCTCTTCTTAATTTACACTTTAGACAATCTTTGTGTTCTTTCAAGGCTCAATTTGGGTGCTACTTCCTTGATGAAAAACCCTTCCCTATCCCTAGGATGCTCTTATTTCTCAAGTTCCTTCATATTAATTTATCTATGTCTATGTTCCATCTCTGGTGCAGGATGTCCTGGGGACAGGGAATGTTTTTGTATCACCAGCAGCTAGTTCACTGCTTTGCATATAGTAAGAGCTTAATAAATACCTGTCAAATGCAGCTGAATTTCACCTATTGATTCTCTTTGTTGTGACTACCCTAAGACATTTTACAAATTGCTGCTCAAAAAACAGTCACACACTAGGAGTATGAGTTAGAATACTTGAGGTCAAACTCTTGATTGTCAAGTTCTTCATTAAAGCTTCTGTACTCTGAGTATGACCTCTTCAAGCTCAAATATTAACTTCCATAAGTTACTTCCCTTTTCTTGCCCCCCCATTTTCTTATCTACAAAGAAGGGAAGATTCTAAGGTTCCCTTCAAGTAAGTTTTTGTGGGAGGGGAAGGTGTAATGCTAAGATAGCTTTAGCCTTCATTGTCAGGAGTTGAGATCACATCTTTAATCAAGAAGGCACTGAGCCTGTTCTCATCTTTGCTGACTGAGAGACTGACATGCTAGGCAAGGGTGCCCTAATGCCCTTCATCTATTTCTCCTGTCAAATTAGGGCCTTTAGACCCATCAGTAAAATGTCTCTCTCCAGTAATGACATAACAGGGGTATCCCACAGGTTCTCCATTGTTGTTTATAGACAGGTGGATGTGGTTGAGAAAAGCCATATCAAGCAGGTGCGATGGATGCATGAGTCCTCTTGAAGGTGGCAGTGGATGGAGAACTAGCAATGGGGCACCCTCAATGGGGGTGGGCAACATATGTGCTGGCACAATAAGCAGCATCAGCAGAATCAGCAGGAGAAAAAAAATGGAGTTCATGCAGGTTTAAATACCTTTAACAATCCTCACCCGCACCCCTTGAGAACTTTTAGAACTCTTTGGGACCAAGTAGTATAGTTATAGGAAGGATGCTTCTCGGGAGAAGGGAATGTATAAACTGCCCAATTGTCTCCAAAACAGCGGCTTTCCTTCCTAAATATGGGCTTCAGAGAGCAGGACACAAAATCTCATCCTGATTAGCTCTGTGATAAATTGCGCAGTAGCAAGAGAAGAACTACATTTAGCCTTGGCATCCAGGAACTCCATGGTGGTGCTTACAGGGAACACTCCTGGCGTGGCTGCCATCACTGCTGCCACCATCCTGGGTTTGTTTGTTTCTCTGATTGGCACCAGCTCTAGCATTGGCAGAAGTAACCTGGGATTTAAAGGCAAAGATGGTTTTGCCTAAGGCTTTAGCTGCGGTTTTCTGTGCTCTGAGTACACCCTTTCATGCCCCATAGGGATATAGTACATGAAGGCCAACATAACCTGCTTGCCCAGTGCCTTAGAAGATAGATGGCATTTGGGTCTGTCTACAACAGGAGGCACTGAGTGAGTAAGCAAATTGCATGGGTCACCATAAATTGGCTTCCACGTCAGGAATAAAACTCAGTATGACAAACTCCCAGTTCTAGATTCTGGTCGCTGAACAACCATTCTGAAATTCTAGGATCAGGTTGTCAAAAACCTCTCAGGAGTCTGGCATAATATTTCCTAGCTCTTTACCAAAATCTGGCTGGCTTCTGTTAAGAAAGTATGCAGCAAGTATTGTAAGAGAAACTTGTAATAAATCTGCTCCTGAAAAATTTGTGTGTAAATTGATTTTTCATAAAGGCAGTCCTATTTCTTTATTGATTTAAATTATTTCAGAGCTGCCTGAGCTTCATTTCTGATCCTCAATTAGCATTGACTTTTGACTCTGAGTGAGGAGTTAGGAGTTAAATGAATTCTAACAAGCACCTTGCACCTCTGAAATTCAGCAATGTTTTATTTTTTACATATATACACACACACTAATAATCCACAATCCAACTCTTAATTTTATGAGGTAAACTTACTATTTAAGAGTAATTGTGGAAAAAGGAGGGGAAAGAAAAGGAGGAGAAAAGGAAAAGAAAAGAAGAATGAGAAGATAGTTACTATAGTGATGATGATGACAATATCATCAGTACTTAGGGCAACACAGTTCACAATCTTATTCTCCAGTGTTGGAAAACTTTCTCTCTCAGTCCTAGATTTTTGACTAAATTTTGCTAAATTTTTTAACAGAGAACTTCCTCCTACTTCTATCTATCCCAAACCAACCCCACTGATCTCAGATGTAAGTCATACCTTTCAATATGCCCTTGAGATCTTCATAGTAAACATACTTCCCTTCATATTCAACCTCTTTCTATTGTGTTACTTCTGCCCTGAGACCTAGTTCATATTAGTCAGTATTAAGCATCCACCATGTGTGAAGCACTGTTAAGCTCTAAAATACAGAGAAAGACAGAAATAGAAACAGAGGGAGAAATACTTGATGCCCATTGACATTATATTCCTAGCCAGACTTTCAATACTGATAGCATCATCTATCATATCCTCTGACACACTGGTCCTAGGGACAAAGTCACAAATACTTCATTGTCACTATCAGACTCTCTTTTTCCTGCTATCCTTTAGCAAAATGGCTTCCTTTGAGAATCATCTGTGGAACACCCAATGAAGGATCTCATGGCAATTTTCTACTGACTCCCAAGATATTCTCTCCCTTATCTTATTGAGTTTAGTGGCTGGATCTGATGGCTACTTTTCAAAGCTTGCCCTTCTCAACTTTCTGAAGAATTTGATAATATTGACCATATTTTCTCTTTTTGAGGTCTTTTTTTGAAATTGCTTTCTCTTGGTTCTTCTCCTATCCATATAACTGCAACTTCTTAGTATCTTTTTCTGGAATAGCATCCATATAATAACTACCACCATTACTTTGGATAGATCCTAAAACATTTTCTTGGGGTCTTTTTTGCTTTATACTTTCTTAGCTGATAATCTCAGCACATCTCATGGGCTAATTTTCATCACTATGCCTATGATTTTGAGATCTATATATATAGTTCTAGCATATCTCAAGCTTTGATAACCCTCATCCTGCATCTCTAACTGCCTATTAGATGGATATTTCCAGTATACTAGGAATATCCTAAATTATATCCAGAGAAGACTTACATTTTCTTCCCTTCAAAGTTCATTCTATTTCAAATTTTTTTCTTTCAAGAAAGTGGCAACTCTTCTAGGTACCAGGCTTTGCAAACTCAGTGTCAGCTTCTCATTCTCACTCACCCCACAGATCTAATAAATTGTCAAATCTTGTCAAGCTATGTCTTTCACACCTAGCTTCTCTCCACTCATGAAGTCACTACTCTAGTTTAGTAGTTTATCACCTGGATCTGGAATATTGCACTTCATTGTCTCTCCCATTATAATCCATCATTCCACAATTGCCAATGTCATTTTCCTAAAATCCCAATCTACTTTATCACCTCACTACCTAATAAAGTCTAGCAGTTGCCTATTGTTCGATGATCAAACACAATCTTTTCTAGAATTCAAAATTTAACACAACCTCCTCTTCCTATTTTTTCATTCTGTTTCTACATTGTATTTCTCATATATATTATAGTTCAGGCAAACTAGCTTTCTATCATTCATATGGTACTCCATTACTCATTTTGGTGCCTTTGCATTTTCTTCATCTAGAAAATGTATTCTCCACCTTTGCCACCTGGAATCCCTGACTTCTGTTGAAATTGAGCTCCAATAACACTTTTTGAAGAAGGGATTTCCTGGCCTCTATCAACTACTAGGTCTTTGCTTTGCTAAGATATCTCTAGGGTAGAAGTGTGTAATGCGGAGTCTGAGTAATACCTCTCAAGTTCTCTTGGCAACAGAAACACCAAATCCCCACCCCTAAGTGTGCTACTGGCTCATTTCCTTATTAATTCTTTCAGCATATTAGAAGGCAATCTAGTGGGTATGCTCTGAAATAATTTTTATTAATTACCAGAACTGCTGAAACTCTCTACAGTTGGTTCAGCTCCCAATTCAGAATAACACTGGTGAAATCTGTTCTCCTCTGAACTAGCTTCTCCTTTCTCTGTCTCAAAACATTATTTCTTAGACACATTTACAGTTGATGGCTATGTAATGTATTAGAATGATCAAATAATGAAGTTAAACATTTAAATAAAATATTGGAAGATTGTCATGGATCTCGAAGCCAGCACTACCTCTGTATCCTGAGAAAGCAAGTGAACAAAGAACTATCACTAAGATTTGCTCTCACCAACTGTCTCCACATCCTTATTACATACTTGGTCTCACCTGTGGTTTATTTATTTATTTTTTTTTTGCTATATGCCTGTATTTACTTTGTTCACTTGCGTTTTTATGTTCTCTGATTGCCTTTCTACCTCCTCATATGATATTCCAAAACTTGGCAAAAATTCCTAGGGCATAGATATCCTACTGCCCCCCCCCAAAAAAAAAAAGAGTTCTCATTAAACTGGTCTTATTTTCAGTGTCTATTAACAATCTCCTATAAATGTCAGTTAATAAATATCAGTTCCCTTCAGATTATCATTTTATGGCATCTCTTATCCAAAAATATAGCAAATGTGCACAGTCCCATGAGCCTTTTAAAGCTATAGCATCAGTACCCAAAATCTCTGTGAACAATCCAGAAGAATGCTTTTATAGCTTTTGTCTTAGTAGTTCAAGATTTGTATTATGTTTTACATATTTCCTTTGATCCTCACAAGAATACCACAAGTCAGGTGTTATTCCCATTTTACAGATGAGGAAATTAAAGACAGAGAATTTAAGTAACATTCCCAAACTCACCCAGCTAAGTAGTTGCTTGAGGCAGGAGATGACTCCAAGTTGCATCCTCTTTCCACCTAACTGCCTCTATGTATATATACTGCCACATTCCTACCCCATTAAAATATAAGCTCCTAAATACAGGGATTATTTTATGGTATCTTTATATCCCCGTATTTTGCACAGGGCCTATACATAGTAGGTGCTTAGTAAATGCTTGATATTATTTTTCACATCTAATCCTGTCATAATATTATTTAATCATTTAAATCTAAATAAAATTTTAAATTATTTTTGTCTCTAATTTTCAGAAATACATTGTTAATCAGTAAAAGTTTATTAACAACTGTAGTTGTCTCCATAAACAAAGCGCTTTGCAAACTTTAAAGTGTTGTATAAATATAAGCTATTATTGTTAGTTTTTACTAGCTATATTAAAATATAAAAACTCAAGGGTTCAATTTTCATCTTCAAATAGCTTAATGGTCTCCTTCAGAGAGACAAAGAAAATATTTAAAATTTAATAACCAAAAAAAAGTGAAAAAAACAGTAGTGGTGGTGAGATAAGGGCTGCTCCAGCTCAAAAAGAGAATTCGGGGCTGAGTAGCTTAGACAATGTTAACTGTGACTCCTAAGAAGGGAGACATTACTGTGAGCTGAACTGATCTAGAAAGGCTCTTTAAAGGAAAAAAGAGTTAGAACTATGTCTAGATGAAGATGAGTAGGATTTGTGTAAAGAGGGAATTTCAAGTGTAGGGAATGGAGTGAATAAAGACATTACTCATCACTTTCAAAAAGCATAAAGCAAGCTTGTGGATTGGAAAGTAGACAGGTAACCTTCAATTGCTTAGTAAAGCCTAGGTGAAATTATGATATGTAAAACACTTGTGACATGCTGCGGAAAATTTGAAAATATACATAATGGGACAACTGAGAATGAAATAAAATTTCAGACATATGTAAATTTTGGTTAAATGCATGTCAACTGGAATATAGAGAGGCAGTATAATGAAGCTGGGTTTGAAGAAAGGAGACTTCAGTTCAAATTCTACCTCTATTATTTGATACCTATGGTCTTAGTCAAGTCATTGAACTTCTGGGGCCTCAGTTTTCTCTTCTTTAAAATGAGATAATTAAATCAGATGAGTATTAAAATCCCTTCAGATCTTAAATCTGAGGTTCTGAATCTGTGATCTCTTTGAAGTATTTAATGACTTAAAAATCTTGGCCTTAGTCATTGTAAATACCAAATACCATGCAATAAATATTTGAACTTGCTGCTTCATTTCTGTAAGTAATATTTTTAGTGAGATTATTTCACCTCTGGGTAAAAAAGAATATTTAATTTTTGTTGTACTTCAGAATAATTAATACTTTTGTAAATTTCTTCAAGTCTAGATTATTATCTAAATGATATCTCCATGCTCCTATTTATCTTCAGATACTCATATTTGAGGGGAGAGTGAAAGAGTTCTTCCCCTTCTTTTCCTTCCTCTCCCCTTCCCTTCCTCTTCCTCCCCTTTTTTCTCCTTCCTTTCCCTCCCCTATCCTCCACTTTCTTCTCCTTTCCTCCCTTCCATCTCTTCCCCTCCCTTTTGTTCTCCTCTCCTCTCCTCTAAGAGTGGACTTGGAAAACAGGATATCAGGATTTGAACCCTGATTCAAGCCCTTATTAGATGAGTGATCATGATCAAAGAAGCTAACTTCTCAAAGAACTTTGGTTTCCTCATCTCTAAAATTAGAATATTTGCACTATGTACCTAATAATGTTGTTGTACAAGAAATGTTTTACAAACTAACTCTAAATCCACTTATCCCATGTCATAAAGCAGAGCCCCCAAATAATTGATTATAGTCACCTGTTAGAATATAGGGTGGCCCTACCTGGAAAGGAAGTATGTCCAGAAGCTACTAGGACTGTCCTTTCCCCAGAGTATGATGTACTACCAATGCTCTTGCCTCCTGTTCACTCTCAGCAACCTCAACCACAAAACCCTATCCTCCCAATGATCTCAAGCCTTAAAGGAAATAAAAGTCACCATAACCCCAATCCTTAAAAATCATGTGTATTAAATCAAGTGTTTCCAATTCCGATATTGAGTCTAGGATAAAATATAAACTCTCCTGTTTGGCTTTTAAAGCCTTGTGCAATATGATTCCAAACAATCCTTTCAGCTCACTGGACATTTCTCTCCTCCTACACTATGAAATTTAGTCAAACTACTAGTTTGATTTTCTGTTACTCACAGCTGGCACCTCCCTTATCTTCATGCTTTTGCATTGGCTGTCTCATATTACTAGAATATAAAACTTGCTTATCTGTGATTCACAGAGTACATTACTTCTTTTAAGATACAGATCAGATACTATATTCTGCATGAAATCTTTCTTGTTACCTGAACTGCTAGTGCCCATCCTCTAGTGTTGTATTGGTAAATATTTAACACCCAGCTATCCAGAAAAAAAAAAATGTACTCCCAACACACTTTTGATTTTAATTTGCATTAAGAATACTTTAAGTCTAAGCAATCAACAAAGCAATAAATCAAGCCCTGATTAGTAGCATTTGCAAATTTCCATGGTGTAAATGTTCACAATGAAAATTTAACAATAGGCACTTACCCAAAAAAAGCTTGATCCAGCACACCCCAGGTCCTTCCCAAACTCCTTTGTATTTAATGATTTTGTAGATATTTGAATTTATTACATATATATGGACATACATATATACACACAGTATAGATTTTCTGTATGTCCATGCCTTCTCCATTAAAATTAAAATTTAAAAAGTTTCTTGTAATAAATATTGTTTCATTCTTTCTACTTATGTCTCCAGCACTTAGGGCAGTGCCTGACACATAGTAGGCACTTATTAAATACTTGATTAACAAATAGAAACATTTATTTTTATAATTAGTGCATTCACTTTGTTTACTTTATTCTAGCTTAAAAGTTTAAGGGGACCATTTCCCTAATTTATTAAACTGCTTAGCAAAACTCTTTTTAATAGATACAGGTGAAATCTCATTACATATCTGTATAACAAAGCAATTCCTATTCTTATGTGTGTCCCACATTACTGTCTCCCATTTGTATCATATAAGAAGGCAAGGTCTCATTACAGTCCAGGTATTATCATTTTGATTTTGTAACTAAGGAGGCTACAATTTAGGTATTTCAAGGTCCATGATCACAGATGAGCTAAACCAGATATTCCACTTCCAAATCCAGCATGCTTTCCACTGCATCCTGTTGTTTTGCTAACCTTATTCTAACAAATGCTCTCTCTAATACTTTTTAAAGTGACAATTTTTCCCTAATGTAAAAATGCATGATTATATACTATTTGGCTCTAGAACAGAAAAAAGATAGCTGAGCTGAGTTAAGCAGAACTAAACTAAACTACTAAGTTATTCCCAATTTAATCAAAGAGCTGTAGGATCTTAGAATTGGAGGAGACCATGGAGAGCATCTAGCCCAATGATACCTAATTAGATTCTGCTTTATAATCACTTGATGAATCACCTTCTTCTTAAAATCCCCTCAAAAATCTCAACCACTTCATCTTGTGGGAGGAATGAACCAAATTCAAATATTAACAACTGCCTATAAGTGCTCATTCTAGAAAGGCATTATGCAGAGAAGTAAGAATACAAAGACAAAAATTAAATGGCTCCTGCACTCAAGTAGCTTATATCCCTTATAAAAAGTCATATAATTTATATAAAATTATATAACATGTACCAAAGTAAGTAGGTAAAAGGCAATGTAAGAAAAAAGAGAGTACTAACATCCTGAAGGATCAAGGAAAGCTTCACAGAGGGAATGGTATTGAAGTAAACCTTAAAAGAAGATAAAAATTCTAAGAAATGAAAGTGAGGATGAAGTACAGTTCAAATATGGAGTTTGACTTGTGCAAATATATGTAGGATATAGATGAAATGTCAAGTTCAAAAAACAGCTAATAGTCTATTCCAACTGGTACATAAAGTAGATAAAGGCCAGAAATATAAAATTCTTGGATGATAGGTGTGACCCTGATTGTGAAAGGTGTTAAATACTAAACTGAAGGTGGATTATATTTTATTTTAAAAGTAAAAGAGAGTCAGTGAAAGGTTTTAGAAGGAAAGTGTCACAATCAGACCTGTACATTAGAATATTTCATCAGCTATGCATAGCATGGATCAAAGTGGGAAAAGATTAAAGAGAGACCAATTAAGAACAGGAAAGTATTGATGAAAGCCTGCAATAGAGTGATGGTTGTGAAGGTAGTGAGAAGGGTAGTAATGCTGCATACTGTTGGATAGGAAGTTTTAATAGGACTTACCAGCTGATTGATAAGTAGATGAAAATGAAAGAGTAAAAATCAAGAAATTAGATTACTAAAAGGATGGTGTCTTCAATGAAACGTGGTAGTTCAGAGGAGTGGAGGTCTTACAGAAAAAGGTCCTTAACTTTAAGTTAAGTTTGTTTCACTGACCGTTTGGCAGTCCAATGAAAACTACAAATCCCCTTTCAGAATAATTTGTTTAAATGCTAAAATAAAGTGCACAGAATTACAAAGAAAACCAAGTATATGGAAATACAACTGCCAAAATATTTTAGAAAACATGATTACAGATTAAGAACTCCCAGTCTGGAGGAAAGATGAGTTATGTTTCAGATGTGTCATCTTTGAGATGTTGGTAGAATATCTATGTAGAGAAGTCTAGCAGGTAGTTGTATATATGGGACTTTCTTAAAGACTAGAACAAAAAAGAGAATGGCAAAGATATAAATAGGTTTTGAAGTGCAAAGCAGAAGTAATTAAAGAACTCATGATGGATAGCCTTGACTTTCTCATTAGAAAAAAGGACAAGGTCATCTGTTAGAGGTGGGAAAAGATAGTAGAAACTTAGAAAGGAGAATATTTGGAATAAGAACTATGAGGACTTTGATAGAAAGTCAATCAAAAAATTAATGGTTAAATATTTGTTAAACACCTACTATGTTAGGCCCTATGTAAAAGAATTATCAAGAATTAGGGATGCAAGGAGATGAGATATCACAAATTTATAGTGAAACCAATTAGCACTATAAGTAGGTACAGAGAAGATGGATGGTAGAGGTTACCAATAAAACAAATAAACATACAAGCTTAAAGTATGAAAAGGGTGACTGTAATTAATATCTTCCCATGTTGCGTTTTTAAAAAATACTTTTCAAAGAGTAAACAGATACCTATCTGATGACTTCATGCAAGTTATTTAACAATTCTAGACTTAAGACAGCTAGGTGGTGCAGTGGATAGAGCACCAGCCTTGAAGTCAGGAGTTCAAATCTGGCCTCAGATACTTAACACATTCTAACTGTGTAACCCTGGGCAAGTCACTTAACCCCAATTGCTTCAGCCATAAAAAAAAAACAAAAAAAACAAAAAAAACTCTAGACTTCAGTTTCTTCATAAGTAAAAGATGCTGTAGTTTCCTCATCTTTCGTTTCCTCATCTATAAAAGATTCTATACATGCTGTGGTATTGTCCTGAGAAGAAAGAAATATTAGCAAGGCCATGAATGTTCGTAATGGGAAGGTTGTATTGTCCTGGATTCTAGCTTACTCTTCTGGACCAAGAATGTCTTCCTTTTCCTTCCTTGGCAAGTGCTGTAGCTTCTCCTGCCTCTACTCTTCTACTGTCCCAATGTCTAGAGCCCCTCACAACTGTATAACTGTCCCAAGCTCAAATTGCCCCTCCGAAAACCTGATCCTTTTCCTCAGCACAATATCCCAGTAGGTCCCAGGACAAGGATTTATTTTAATTATCCCTGATCCCTCCCACTTATACATCTGTGTTTATGCCGCCAATACCTTAAAAAAAAAATACTGTATGTGGGGAAAAAGACAAGGATCAGATGTTTCATTATTGTTAGTGCTTTGATTAAGTTATAATGAAACCCCATTCATTTTATCTAAAAACCCCACAGAGTATTATGAGAAAAAGTTATGAAAGTAAACGAAATAATCTACATAATAACAAGCCAGGGCCATAAATTCCATATATATGCCACTTAGCAGAGACACAAAGCTGTAAATGGCAGCAAAGGGCAGAAGTTAATTGAATGACTGTGCTATCGTCACAAGTGGACGGTAGCCACTACCTAAGACAAGATGGCTGCCCCTGAAGGCCCCGATTACAGCCAAGAGATCATATCCTTAGCTCTGCAAGGGCTTCTGGGTTAGGGGGAAATCATACACAGATGACTAATTTTTTTATGGTTCACAGCCGATCAAAGTGAAATTCAGCAGCTGTTCAGGACAAGTGACCACTGTAACGGCTGTAATATAACCTCCTAAATAGAGAGGGAATTGCATTAGAGCAAGAGGTTAGCCGTGATTATCGGCAGGTGAGTGCTTTATTGAAGTTGAAAGACCATTAACATTGATAGAGTAATTATTTCAACTTGAAAGTAATTACCTTGATGGGTGATAACTTCTCCAGTGTTCCCCGATTTGATTGGGCCAAACAATTGTGAGCTCCTGAAGCCTAGAAAAATATTACAACAATACTGCAATGTTTAAATGACTGGGACCACTGTCAGAATATTTTAATTATGCCGAACAGTGAAAAGATTTTAACTTACACCAGCTAGTGACCTCTCATGTAGAGAGACATTTGCTTTTTAATTCAAATGAAATGACCCACACCCACCACCTGTGAGTGCATATGTGATAAGTTTGCAAATGAATCATTTTATCAGAATGTACCTTGTAAGGCCCAACATCTTGTTAGTGTCACGCCTGGATGTTACTAGGTTGGAACTGCTGACATTGTTGATTATACCCATGAACTGAGAGGCCCCAGAATAGCAACCATCTTCCATCTTTGTCTCAGGGAGAGCTTAAGTTTGCATAAATTGAATATTTTGATACATGACTTCACACAAATAGAAAACTCTGGGCACCATATAGTATGGATTCCACGATTTGAATTGATTAGCTTTTAGTGTCATTATTAAGACATGTTTCTGAACTAGTATCACCCAGCTACACTATAGGCGCTGACCACTGGTATGGACGTTTCTAAAAGCAGGAATTCAAGCAAAGCAGAAGAGAAGAAACCTGTTGCTTCTCCAGGCAATGTGCTATGCTGGAATGAACATTGGCCACAGAATCAAGAGTCTTGGGTTTGTGAGATTGATTGTTACTAACTATGGGACTATGGACAGCACTTTTCCAAGTTTCAGTTTCTTTCTCTGTAAAATAAGGAAAACATGTTTTATGAGCCTTGAAATGCTATATAAATATGAGAGTTAAGTAACAGCTAATAATAATAGTAATTAACATTTATATAGCATTTTACGATCACAAAGTACTATATATATATATCACTTGGCCCACCCAAGAATTCCATGAAATAAATGCTATATTGCCCTGATTTTACATATGGGAAAACCAATCTAAGAGAATATAAATGATTATCCCAGGGTCACACAGGTAATAGGTATCAGGTCTTCCTGACTCTAAGTCTAGAACTCTATCCACACTACTTTTTGGATGGAAAATGGAAATTTTCATTTTCAATACACTTTTGTATTGATTATTATTCACAAAATAATCTTGTGATGAAAAGATTATATAGATTTTAGTCTCTTCATTTTACAGATAAATGAAAAATGTGAGCTGCTTAAGAGTTGGGACTGTTTTTGGCTTCTTTTTGTATTCTCAGTGCTTATTATAGTGCCTGGCACCTAGTAGGCACTTAATAAATATTGATTGAGTGAGTGAAATAATTTACCCAATATGTCCCAACTAGGTAGTAGTGGAAAAGCTAAAAACAGAACCCAGGTATCCTAGCTTTTGTTTTGTTTTTCCCATTGGAATATCAACTACTGAGTAGTCTGAATGCCACATTTTCTTGAAATTCCTGGACTACTCTTAGGTCTTTCTCTGATATTGGCAAAGTCTAGTATAAATGTTCAGCCAACAGATGACCATCCATTTGGCTGTACATTGCAGGAGTCACTTCTAATCAAAGTCTGTCTTATATCATGCCAAAACAAATTTCTACCTGTTGTCACGCCAATAAGAAGTGATTTAAAAAATTATCAATGAGTTTCTTCTCTCTTTCCCCTTCTGCTCCTTGATTCTTTCTTTTAGAAAACTGGATCTGGATTAGAAAAATTCATGTCAAGCCAAAACACATTGAGAGAGAGGGTGGGGCGAGGAGGGGAAATCAGCCTAATTTGGTCAATGCGCATGAGAGAGAAAAAAAAAAAGAAAATTGGAAAAGTGACAAAAATGTATAAGTTAAATTAGAATTTTTTTCCCATTAAGTCATCAGAGCAGTATTAGAACCTGACCCAATTTCACCATCAAACTAAGGCTTATATTTGGAGAGAGAGCAGGAAGTGTCAGCATCTCTCACCCAGGTCATTGCAGATGTCATAAATTACCTTAGAGTCATCTCACCATATCAGGCTCACTTTGTTCATATGTAACTGGGCTAAGAAGAGTATTTAGGAGTCCCCGAGGTGCTTTGAATTAAGAATGAATATAAGAAGTCATTTTTGAACAATTTATGTGATACTTGGATTATTAAATATTAGAGTTTCAAAACCAGAGATTTTGAATCTGTTCAAGAGAAGTGTTGTCTAACTTGAGAGGATAATGGCCACATCTAGATAGTAAAATTACCATATGTTTTTAACGGATGTAAATGTTACTTTTTGACAAGGAACAAGTAATGAATTTTATAGTATAAGTTCCTATTGGGTGATTACGATACTGAGTTTTATTTTTGCTAAAGCAATTACTAATGTCATGGCTGGATACCTGTGCCCATTAGAGTCTGGTTCTGTGTTTTTTTTAGGATGGTTATTGATCTCTTGCTGAGCTGAGATTTCAGTTTTATGCCAGATAGCTTGATTAATGGGTTGGTTTCTATAAGTGGACTGAATGGGGATAGGAAGCATGGGCAGCCCTCTCTGCCAACCCCAAATCCGTCAAGACGCATAGCTCATTATGAAACAGTTATCAAGGATACATGAAAAATTAATTGGGCTCAGTTTGATTCTGAAAAGAATCAGCTTTCTACTTGGCGGGCCCCCCCGATCTTTCCAGATGTTGTGCACCAGCCCCTGGAGAAACGGCAAAGGGAGATGTATTAATACATTGTATTGATTAGATCAAGACCCCTGACAGTTATTTGTAGAGATACCATCTGGCTGCTGTTCGAATTCCTTCACCAAAAACAGGACGTGACATGTTATTAATCTCAACTCTCTAAGTATAGACAGTTGCCTTTTCTGCTAAACCGCATTTTACCATTCCGTAGGAGATGGAGGCAGACCTGAAGGGTGCTGAAATTAAGGTTATTACACAAATTGAGCCATATGGTCCAAATATTTCAGCAAGAAAATTGCCAGGCAATAAAAATTGCTCCTGCCTTCCTAATGGTGTAAATTACAGTTTAACCATGGTTCTAATGATGTCCTTCTGCCGCGCTTAACTACTGTTACATGAAGGACATTGTTTTAAAAATATAAAAAACAAGTAAATGCCAGCAGCGTGTTTTACAATCTGTTAGTGTGTCATTAAGAACACTGTCAGAATTACATAAACGTAATGGCAGGCAACCTAGCATACAAGAGAACAAGTATGGAAATAGAAAGTGTCTTGAAAACTCCTTTCTTTTTCTCTATAATGTCAAGAGGATTGTCCCTTGGGTAGTTTACCCAGAGTAAAAAATCCCAACCAATGCTTTGCCCTCATTCTCAGAACCCTGATGGCAGTGTTTTCTAAACTCAGCATCTCCAGTCATGGGGGTCACACATAACAGGTGTCTGCTTGGGTCATGTGCTTACAGATCTTTCTGTGAACACAAAAAAGCTGACATCAAACAAAGTGAAAGGAAGGATTGATATACCAAATAAGTGGAATGACTGTTTTTTAATTGATTTCATTTTATGGATATATAGAGGATCCATTTTAAGTCTTGTTTTTCGTCTGTTTTTAGGAAATTCCAATCTTTTGACTGGTGATACTTAATAGTCAAAGTGAAAATTCTGTAGAATTTTTGAACACCTGTTCTGCTCTTAGTCCTAAACAGAAGTCCACTCAAAGTAATTATCCCAATGCTTTTAGTGTTATCAAAAGGCTAAAACTATTTGAAAAAGATGGCCATTTCTAATTTATCAAAGAACTTGGAATATCATCATGAAAAATTAGAGTTATAAGAGATCTGAGATATCATCTAGCCTGAATCTTCTCAATATACAGATCAGCAAATGATTTCCTTAGTTACATGGCTAATATGCAACACTGCTTAGAAAACAATCTTCCTGCTTCAAAATCCATATTCTTTCTACTACATACAAGAGTATCTCCGATTGGTTAGGATATCCCTGTTGTTTCCCTCATTCCCTCATTCCAATCATTCCTTCTTTCCCTCATTTATCTAATAGGAGTTCATTAAGCAAATATATTTATTAAATTTTTCTATGAAAAATAAGCAGGTATTAAATTCTATAGAATTCTAAAATGGCTGATGTAGTTCAGTATCCAAAAAATTGGAGACAAGTTCATCATAAAAATGGAAAAGTACCTTTCCGATGAGATTAGATGGACATAACATTAGCAGATAACTTTTTAATCCACAGAGAAATTCAATTTTATTGTTGTGAAAAGCCTTAATTCCCAAAAGTTGTTTTCTTTTTTCCCCAATTATGTTTCATTTCCCCGAATGAAGATATTTTGAGAGAAGATTGTTCTACTAAAAACAAAGCCAAAATAAAACCTACCTTACCAACAAAACAACAGCAGAACAGATTGTCCTATTTGGTTTACAGACATGAATATTAATAAGGCATATAAATTAAAACTTAATGGACAATTATGGCCACCACTGAACTTGATATGGTCCTGTAGTCCTTTTGTGAGCAAGAATTGGCTTACATTTGTAGGCTGTAACCTAAACTGTAACCACTTTCCAGGTTTTTCTTCTCAACTAGTAGTTTAGAATCCATTATATTGAGTCTTTGGCTAGCTTTTCATGACTTCAGAATCAGACAGAAATTGAAACGAGTAGGTAGTCTAATGCAATTAAGAATAAGACTTTATTGTGTATCTATTATATGCAAGGCACTATTGTTGGCAATGCAGAGGATAAAGAAATATAAAACCTAAGTCCTACCTTCAAAAAGCTTATGGTCTGATTGAGCAACAATATAAAATGTCTTAAAAATTAACAATAATAAAGGAGATATGATGAGGCAGAAATGCTTAATTGGTAAATAAAATATAAAAGTAATAATATATTAGGATTTTAGAAAAGGGGAAGATTATTTCATCTTGAAATAGTCAAGGAGGGCTGGTAGAAGAGGATAGATTTGATTTGTATCTTAAAAGATAGATGGGATTAAGATAATAATAACAATAGCTAGAATTTGTATAAAATTTTGAGGTAGATAAGATGCTTTATGGGAAATATCTCATTTGATCCATGTAGCAACTTCCTATTATTCCCATTTATAGGTGAGGAGAGTAAAGTGACTACAAGTTAAGACTTGCCCCATGATCACATAGTAAGTATATAACAGAGGATTTGAATTCAGATTTTCCTAACTCCAAACCTAGTACTCTTCCCTCTGTACCACCCAACTATCTAGAATAGGAAGGGATGAAGAAGGAAGGTAGTTCAGACAAACAACCTAATAGTGTTTAAATGATAGGTTTTCATGATATAACATAGTAAAATGGTTCTTCATCCTATTCATAGTTGTTAAAGGATTTACAACTGGCTTGGGTTTTTTAAATTATTTATCCCAGCACTCTTATTTTACAGATGAGAAAGTTAAGGCCCAGAGGAAATTATCCAATTTATACACAGTCACCTAATAATGTGGTTTACAGAAGCAAATATCATTTCTTATATTTTGAATAAATTTAAATCTCATGTGTCTGGGTGCCAAATCCAGAGGTCTTTCCACTATACCTTGCTGCTTTTGTGCCAATTCTTTTATTCCAATTATTTTCTTTCATTTCAAACCTGTTTGTGGAAAATGGTTATTCGTGTAGGACTCATTCTTCCAACTGTCTCCAGATAAACAGATTTAGGTCCTCTAAGCTTCTAGCTTTTGCTACAGCCTCACCAGAGCAACTCCTCTTACTTTGTAATGTGAGATCCTCCATCCCCTTTAAAATGATGCTAAATAAGGTCATGATCCTTAATACAAATAATTACAAACAAAAAGTTTCACCTTCTCAATATTTCAGTCAAATTGTTCGAACTTCTGGAGACTCTCTATCTCTGGAAAGTTTTTAAAATAATACTGTAGTTCATACTTCTTAAAGTTACTTAGAGATTCAAATCAGATAACATATACAAAATGAATTGAAAACCTTGTCATGATTGATCTATGGCTAACTGCAGCTTGCTGAAAACAAAATTATGTGAGTCTGTAATGTCACCATAGACAATATTATTTTCTTGTGCTAAATCACTAGAAGTGGCCACAAGAATCAGCTTAATAGCCACAGAACTCATCAGAGGGATAGATAGATAGATTATATTAAATTGATCTCACAATTGTAAGATAACTTATTTGTGGCCGTTGCTATTCTTGTATTTTTAGAGAACTTTAAACTTGGCAAAACACTTTGCATGAATGAAAGGTTTTTATTAAGTGCTTACTTTGTATCTTGCACTCTTTTGAGTGTTAAAGATGCAAATATAAAAATTCTATAATCTTGCTCTCAACAAACTTGTATTCTAAAAGGAAGAGACAAAAAATAAATAGAATCATAATTGGGTTGTTTTTAGTCTGGAAAATCACCAAAATGGCAAGTGGAGTCATGGGTTGTGTAATTATAGCATCATATATAAAGAGCTAGAGGGAACTTTAGAGGCCTTTTTTAATAGAAGAAAAAACTGAGGTTTGGGGATGTTAAATGATTGACTCAGAATCACAAACCTAATGAGTAGCAGGGGCAGAATATGGCCCTTTATGTTCTTTAGATCAACAACCTATTCACTATTCCAGCTGCCTCTGGCTTTTTCCAAAAGTAATGGCAGTATTCATTTTATTTTTTATTTTATTTTTAATTTATGGAATAAAACAAGCATTTCCATAGCACAGTATAATAGCTGCAAATCTACTATGCACAATTTGCTATTCCTTTCAAATATATTTTTAAAAATCATGTAAATTGCTTTTTTTTCTTTTCCCCTCCCCCAAATCCTGCTTTAGAGATGACTACCCATTAGACACAAATAGGTATATATTTGTAAAATTATTCTATACATACTTCTATTTATCAGTTCTTTCTCTGGGTTTTATTACTTTTCCCAGAACAAGAGGTAGTTGCCAGGGCAGGAGAAAATAGGAGTATAGGTAGAAGCAAGGAAGATGGCAAAAAGGTGTTAAGAAGATGGTAAGAAGAATGGTGATGGTGACTAGATGGATAAGATGTAAATGATGGGCTTCTCAGGTGATGGCAAGATATAGTAAGCTATGTGAGTGTCATTCACCAGTCAGGATAGTTCAGCATCAGAATGTGAATTTTTAAATTGATAGGATTAACTCTTCCAAGGCATGGATGTGAAGGGCATATACCTTTACAGTCTCCAGTAGGGTAGATGAAAACAAGATAACAGGGATCATTTTTTTTTAATTTAGTCAAACAATTTATTTTGCATCCTGTGGACATTGTCTATATCAAATGGTAGAATATGTTATCTTCTCCTATTATGCTGGGAGCTTCTTGAAAGCAATGACTTTTTCCCCCAGGACACCCAAGATTTAACACTGAGCCTGGCACATAAAAAGTATTTAATAAATATTTGTGGACTGACTCTTGTCTTTTGTCATACCATAGAAAGATTACATAATTTCTCAAGTTATGAAAAGAAGGGATTTTGAATAGCACTTTTATAAATAGGAAATTCATGTCTAAGATTTTTGTTATCATAGTAGATCTGAGTCTTAGAGAGTAGAAAAAACTTCCAATACAAATTAAGAATAGCGAGTCTCACAAATTTTTTTTTGTTAAATGCCCCAGACCTGCCTTCAGATATTGTGCATGTCACTTTCAATGTTAGAATTTTTTTTAAGTGAACAGATAATTATCTTTCAATGAAATAGATTCTTGTACTTAGAAATTAAAAAATTAGAGGGTTTCTTTATTCAACTCCCTGTTGCTGAATTATCACATCTGTTAAAAATAAATTCCTTTTAAAAATTAAATTAGTCTCAGAGACAGTTGTGGGATGAAGAGGAAGGATGTGCAGTGCATGAAAGAAGAGAATAATTTTAAATGTTATGAAATAGAGTGTGGTCAATATGTTGTCAGCATATTATAGTCTTCTGACATCAACTCCATTTTTCCACTCTTTGAACCCCAGGTGGCCAATTAACAGTATGTGCTATTTATTCATTATAAAATAGGCAGGATAAATTGAATGGTTAGATTGGCTAATAGGAATTCTAAGCAATGACTGGAATAAAAGATGATTCATGAGGAGAGACCAGAGAATTCTTTGGGGAATTACAAAAAAATCTGGAGAAATTTCCCACTGAAATGTGTTAGAAATTGAAGGTGGAAACAAAGGTTTTTAATTGAAAAGGTTCCTTTTAAGTCAAGTTTTATCTAAAAATATATTGCTATTTATTCTCCTATTCTTATGTCCTTGTGGTTCCTATTCCTGCTTAGAATAAAATAAGTCTGAAATGACTTTTGGCAATTAATAGTCACTAGTAGTTAATTAATTAATTAATTCAGACTCCTCATTTTGTGGCAAAGAAACTATTTCCCTTGCATATTCTCTATCTTGTAGCTTTTTATTTACACTTCTGTAAAAAAACTATTTCTTTAAAAAGCTTATTTTTTCCAGAAATATAATGTTTAAAATGCATTTATAAAACAGAAAATCTTCATTTTAAAATTTCATGTATTTGCATCAGTATTTGCATAGGCATCTCTCTATACATGATATATTAATTTCTGAACAACATGGTCACTCATGGCAAAATGGACATGGTGGAAGAAAATGATTGTATGGCTTTAGAATTTTACTCTAAATTATCATTGAAATTGAATATAATTATTCAGTTATCACATATCTTTCAGAGATAGAGAAAAATAAAGAGATTTTAATCAAGCCCCTCCTCAGAATTGAAAAACTAACAAAATCAAATAAGTAGAAAACATAAATTCACTTTGTTTCTTAAAGGCCATATGAATATTATCTTCAATAATTTTGAAAGTATCTACACATGATAGTTTCAAAATAATTTGCTTGAGTGCTGCTTTGAAGGTCAAAATATTTCTTCCTTTTAAAAAAATCATCATTTAAAAAATGTTTGTAAAGTTTAAGGTTCAAACAAACCCTTTCATTTGAGCCATTGAGGTGGCCAAACCTTTTAAAAGTAATCATTATGATCCACCTGTATGTACTGCTTTCAGGTTTATTAAATAATTATAAATATCTGTCAAGGGAAAATAATGCAAGTATTATCAGTCCTAAATTACAGCTAGGAAAACTGAGCCTCAGAACAAATAAAGTGACTTGTCTAACAAGTAACAAGTAACAATGAATCCAATCAGGATTCAAGTGAAGATTTCCTGACTCCAAGTTCACAGTTTTTCCACTGAGCCATTCATATGCTCTTTTATCACTCCTCTATTTCCATGAGGAGCATTACCTCCGATGGAGATAGCTATATACCATTCTGCTGTTAAGACAATGAAGCCATCTGTATACTAAATGTAGGTGCAGTTAAGATGCACCTAAGCAAATGCTTTTGAAAACCCTTGCCCCTTCTTGTACGAGAATGATTGCAAGTATAGAAGTGGCCATAGTTCACTGTAGTTTTCTTTTTACTGCTGTATTATTGCACCCAGTTGGGGGATACATCTGAGCATTTCATGTGTCCTACTTTTAAAATGCCCAGATGGTAGCTACGTGCTCTGGTTTGAATTGGGCAGCCCTAATCTTTCATGCTCTGCAACCTGCCTGGTTATCAGAGAGACATGAGACAACGAAGATTCTTCCATTTTTCAGACCCCCTTCATCTGCTTCTAGTCACCTACAGTGAATGATGCACTTGCACGATTGTTAAAATGACAGTCACCATGATAACTGAATGTAGCTTCCCTAGACTTAGGAGTTCCCTGTTGGCTAAAGTGGATCCCTGCCTCCCAAAACGATAAGAAGGCTCAGTATCTTTTTCAGTATAACTGATGACTTGCAATCTCAGAAGGAGCACAAGAATGAAAGGTATAATTAATGTTATGCACTGACACTTTTGAATTGGTCACTTTTATGAGTGTCTTTAAGCTTAACAGAATTTTAACTAATATTTTCAACTTGAAAAATACTTAAAAGAACCAGTAAAGAAAATATAATAATGACTAGTTATAATAGCCAAAGAATTTAATACAAATCCAGCAGGTGTTTGTGAACAAGAACATTTTTACAAGACTTTGTTTCTGCATATATTCTCCAAAGTGACATCTGGATAGTGTCCAATGATATCATTTTTACCAATAACAATCTATTTCCCAAGAGGAAATAATCAAGAGAATGAACTAAAACTTTCTCTTAAAACATTTATCATCCAAAAATTATTACTAAGTCTTGGCAATATCAAGACAACCAAGTGAGTCATTTGTGCTTATTTAGATTCTTATTAACTATGAAGTAGCAAATCTGATTCCATTACATTAGGCTCTATAGAAAGGAGACTTTGTCCTATTTCCTTTCAGTTACATCAGTTTTGTTTAAAGATGTGACTATTGGCAATAGGCAATGGAAAAAATAATACTTATAATATACAAGTTAATAATGAAATATGCCACAAGTGATAACTTTGTAAATATGAAAAGTGTATATATTTCACCTTCCTTAAGATATGTTTATCGATAGAGTAAAATGCTTTGTCCATTTCTTTCTCTCTCTCTCTCTCTCTCTCTCTCTCTCTCTCTCTCTCTCTCTCTTTTTCTCTCTCTCTTTCTCTCTCTCTTACACACACATGTACACCTTACTAAATCTTGGCAACTGTCTGTTTGACATCATTACTGTGATGGGAGGCAATGAATGTGTCTATACATACACACTCCACCATGAAATAAATTATCTTTCTGTTATATTGGTAGACAATTATTAAAATAGAGTCCAGGCTTTTTCTTCTCCTTTTTCATTAAGAACCAACTCCTGTGTAAGGCAAGCCTCTGAAGGACACCGTTGATTAAGATTATCCCTAACTTTCAGGGACTAGGGTCTTTGATCTTAAACCATATTGCATCCAACTAGGAGATCTTAATTCTATTTGAAGTGTAAACAGAATCCATTCTAGGCAAATTCTTTGCTCCAAGAACATCCTCTGTCCTTTTTTCCTTTGATTTTATGAGATAAACCATTGATCATCAATTTATTGGTCATTAGTTTATCTAGTTAATAAATTGATTACTAATTATGTAGAACTGTCTCTCTGGATTAAGTCATCACAACCATCATTATCATCATCACTTACAAGAGATTTCCAGAACCAACTGATCATACTTAAAATAGTTCAAGGTGGTTCAAATTGATCAGTGCATTTTTCCTGATTATTACCTATTATTCCTATTAATTATTAGAATAATTGTTTTTGTCTGTCGATGATGTCATGTAGATAGGCAGAATTTATTTTTAACCAAAATTTAATAGTCAGAAAAATTCCATCTCTATATGTGCATGTTGTCAGAACCTTTGAAGGTTCAGAAATCGGTAAGATAAACCTCTCTTTAAACCCCACCTAGTAGCTGTGTGACCCTGGACAAGTTAATTAACTTTTCTATGACTCCTTTTCCTCATTTGTAAAATGAGGACAATAATAAAACTTACAGAGTTGTTATGAAGGTCAAATAAGATATATTTGTAAAGTATGTTACAAGAGTAAAATTTATATAATCTCATCTATTATTGTTATAAAGATTAGAGCATCAAATGTGAAGTTTGGGATGCCATTAATTTCAGTGATAAAAGGTCCTTTTACTCAAGATTTTCTGACTTCATAGAATGAGAAGCTAGTGGTATTTTCATGGAAGCTAGTAGGGATTATTCATAAATTATGGGAAAGGATTTGTTTAAATGAAATGAAAATTCAGGTTTTTCTTTCCCAATTTTCCTTAACTCAGCAGCATCTATTTATAAACAAGTGCTAGAATAATTAATAATATTTAAGTAGCAAGCTTAATACATTATTTTTGTTCTTTCTCTCCTCTTCTCCAATATTGATTTCTGTATTTCTAGTTATATGTTCTTTTATTCAGAGCAAAGATAGAAATTACCATGTGCCTACCCAACTTTCAATAGATTTAAAGATTACTTGAGTTTACTTTTTGATATTTTGCATTCATTTGTTGCACATGTTTTCCACATCTCCATGAGGTAGTTATTCTTTTGATTTTATTTATATCCTAATTAATACTTAGCATTGATGAAAATAATAATTGATAAAATAATTAATTGATAATAAACATTGATAGAAAATGTTAAGGTTTAAAGGGCACTTTACAAATATTATTGTGTTTTTACCTTCAAACAACCCTGGGAGGTAGGTAGTATTATTCCCATTTTGCAGACAAAGAAGGAAGATGTTATGACATATGTGGAGTCACAACATATGTCTGAAGCAGATTTAAGCACCAGTCTTTAGCAAAATCAGATTCTCTCTCCATTACCCTACTAACTTACCAAGCATCTAAGTATATTGTTTGGAATATTAATAGGTGCTAAATAAATGCCTTTGAATGGAATAAAAATAAAGAAAAGGACAGTATGTTAGATAGTATTTCATCTATGCTTCCAAAGTATAGGCTTTCATGGCCCAGAAAAAAACAAATTCCATCTTGATTTGAGTATAAATTTCTATCTTAAAGGAGTTTCCTGCAACATAAGAACTGAATGAAAAAATTATTGCATTATATGTGGTACCTAACATTTCCATGTTGTTACTCAATTATTTCCCTTGTAGAATCTGTACTATCAATGGCACAAAAAAAGGACTCTGACTAAAAAATTTCTTTAGAAGTTGAACAATTAGAAAATTTGCGAATTGTGCTTCTGCTTAGTTTTCTTTTGCAAATGAGAGCATCTGTCTCCACAAGATTAGCACAGGAAAGTATTTATATTTCATGTTTGAATCTCCCAAATCCTAAAATTCACACCCTACTTATTCTATCTCCTTTCTTTATGCTTTTACCAATCCCCGCAATGTCATATCTTCTCCATTCCACTAACCTCAAAGCTACACTTTTTTTTTCAAGAAAGCAAGGGTTTATTATGTGTCTACTATATGTCCAGTACTGTATGTATTAGACACCAAAGCACTAAAGAGATTGGAGTATAAATAAACCTTGCAACTATACTCAAGTAATTTAGGACCTAGTTGAGAATACAACCAGTGCAAAAAAGCATTATAGGATGATAACAATATATCCATTGTTTCAATTTGTGGCATATACTATAATACAAAAATTTCAAGTAGTAAAAGATCATTGTGGACTGGGAATGTAGATTGGCATTAGGTTGCCAGATTCAACAAACATTCCCCTTTACTGACAACTATAAACCGAGTATAAGCTTGATTTGATCATTCTCTGTCATTCCCCTGCTTTAACACTTTAGTGGCTCCTTATTACTTCAACCTGGCATTTAAGACCTTTGCAGTCTAGCAACAATCTATGTTTCCTATTTTATTTCACATTATTTCCCTCTCTTTAATATTCTATGGCTCAGGTAGTCTGAACTAACAGCTATTTCCTATTCTTGACTAGCTCCACCTACCACTTCTGTACATTTTTGGAAACTTCTACATGCCAGATAGGTACCCCTTCCTTAACTCTTTCACAATCCTTTTCTTCCTTCAATGAATGTGCTTCAAATTCTTCCTTTATCCTCTCAGCTGTCCACATTCTCTTTTCTCTCAAATTAAAGAAGCTGAGAGTAGAAATGGACCTCACAGGCCAACTAGGTCAACCCATCCATGAAAAAGAATCCCCTAAACAGTACACACAAGAAGTGATCATTTAACTCTGACTTGAAATCCTTCAATGTGGGGGAAGTGATCACTTCCAGAGACAGTCCATTCTATTTCTGGATAGTTCTGTTATGATGGTGTTGTGTTTCTTTGTTTAAAATAGAAAGCTAAAATCTGCTATCCATTTATTTTTACCCATTACTTATAATTAATAATAATTAATGGCTAATATTTACATAGGTTTTTGAGGTTTGCAAAGCTTTTTTATCTCATTTTTAGCCTAATAAAATTGCTGTGAGATTTATGCTATTATTCTCTCTAATATACAGATATAGAAACTAAGGTAGAGATTAAATGACTTGCCACAGATCAACACAGCAAGTAAATCTCTGAGGCCAAATTTGAACTCAGATTCTTCCAACTTTAGGTCTAGATCACTTCATTAGTCTAGTCCACTCTACTGCTTAGATTTTTCTCTATAAATTAAAGTTTTCCCCAATATGCTCAAGAATAATAAATTTTCTCCCACTACTATATTTAAAATATTTAAAGAAAGCTGTTGCTTTTCTGACTAACTACCCCCAATTCCTTTCATCTCTTGTTATAAGTCTTGATGTTACGCTGCTTTACTATAGTCACCTAGTTCTCTTATCTCTAGATTGAATATGATCATAGTAAACTGTGAACTATCCCATTTCTCCCTAAACCAGCTGCAGTGTAGATAATTAGAATTAACTTGTCTCTTTATAACAGGTCCTCCTGATTCCAAGACCAGCACTCTATCTACTGTACCATCAAGCTGCCCTTCTCCCCTTGTAACAGAAAAGAGTACAATTCCATTTGTACTAGGACAAGAAGCATAGTATTGTGGAAAGGGCACTGCATTAGACTCTTGTTAGAGTCCATGTCTCCCTCCCAGTAGGATAATAGTTGCTTAGGATCATTACTACTTCCTTGTTGTCTGCTCTCTAATCTTTGTTACAGTATCTTATATGTTAATAAGTATTTATCGAATTAATTTGAAGCTTGTTGCTGAAATATTTAAATATTCACCTTATGAAATGAAAGCTAAAAAGGACTTACTATTCTTGAATTTGCCAGTTATGTTATGGATTGTAACCAGAGGACATTTGACCCTGATGTATATGAATAAATTGAATTTTTATAAAGCATTTACTACATATTAGGCATTATTCTAGGTGAGGGAGATATAAGTAGAAAGCATAAAGCAATAACTACTCACAAGTAACTTACATTCTAATGGGAGAGAAAACAAATACATATATAAATATAAGTGATATATAGATTATAAATATAAAGAAAATGAAAATAATTATATACAAAGTAGTTAAATATACCAAAGTCTAGAAGAGACTAGCAATTGAGGGGATTTGGGAAAGCTCCCAAAAGATGGTATCACATAGAGATAATGAGTCCAGGAATAAGGAATGAAGAGGGCTTGTATATGTACTAACATTAGGTATATTTATCTCCTCCATGCAACTCATAAGAATTTGGCAAATCATTGTTTCTGTTTGTTGTTTAGTCATTTCAATCCTATTCAATTCTTTGTCACTCCCATTTGGGATTTTCTTAGCAAAGATACTAGAGTGTTGATATTTCCTTCTCCAGCTCATTTTATAGATCAGAAAACTAAAGCAAACAGAGTTAAGTGATATGCCTAGGATCACGGTCTGAGAACAGAATTAAACTCAGGAAGGTCAGTATTCCTGACTCCTACACCACCACTCTCTCCACCTAGCCTTCCAAAATCATTATTAGATTGTAATTATGGTACTTATTTCTTAACATATATATAATAATATTAATTATTGAAGGGGCCCTTGCATTTCTCTTTTAAAGTTTCTTCTTTTATTTTTATAAAAAGAGAGAGAGAGACCATCTCTATTGTTTATTTCCCCAAAACAATTATCCTATCAAAATGACTAGTATTGACTTTATCTGATCCTTGTTTTAGTTCAGTGGGAAAGAATAACTACCGGTTGTAGATGATAGAGGAAAATTTAATTTATTATTTTTATCACTTTATTATTTTTAATGAAGTTCCTTCAAGCTGAATACACCTTCTTTTAAGATGTAATGACTAAATCATAATCATTTCTTTTTGTTTACTCATTTAAAATGCAAATAAAGACAGATAATCAATAGATAACAATCTGAAACTAGAGGATTTATAAATTAATATGCTTGAGTCAATAGCTGTTCCATGTAGGAGCCCTCAATGCTGAACCTGGCATAATTTGTTTTGCACTAAGCTGCTTGACTCAGTGCTTTATTTTAATTCCAATATTAACTGAAAATCCAAGGAAAAGAGAAAATCTAAAATAATCCTATTATATTAATGTTTTTTTAGGCAATAATTCAATATCATATACCACGCTGCCTTGCTGTGTCCCCCAATCTCTCTAAATAGAGCCATCCGCATCTTTTTGAGTTGTTGGTGAATTAACTCTTGCCTTAATTTATTTAGGGAGCAAATGAACTACTCAAGGGAAGTCAGAAAATTGCACAGTAGTTTCCCTGAGAAATATTCCTCTGGAATTCTCCAAATCTCATTTGCCTTTCCTAGAATTAGTAACTTTTTCTACATGCACACCTAAATTTTTATGTGACCGTGGGAACCTGGGTATCTAAAAGTGTGAGACAAATCAAACACTTATTATCAATCACAGTTTTATGATCTCTACATTGTTACATGGCTCTAAATGAAGTTGTGACCCACATTTTAAGAAACTTTGTCTAGGACATGACTGGACTATTTTTAAGTCCCAAGATAAGCTTTGCATTAACATTAAGATTTTAGTCAAGTCTCTCATGTACAAGTCAGAGTTCAAGTTGTGATAAATCAATTTTGAAAAGCTCTTCACAAGTATTTTTAGATCAAATAATGGAAAAAGACTTCCCCTAAAGAAATTTTTTTCAAGAAAAAAATAATTTTAAAAAACAATGGGATTTTACTAAGATTAAACTTTAAAGAAAGGAAGTTATGAGATCTTGAATTCATTCTTGTTTGTTTCTCTGTAGATGACTAAAATGTTCTTAAATATATACTGTTTTTTTCATTTTCACAAATCTTTTGGGTTTGTTGATCTGGTTTTCTCATATCATCTATTAATAATTATTTGAGCTTCCAAATGCTAAATCCATTGACATGGCAATAGTTTGTTCCAGGTTCTCCTTTATCTTAGCTGGATTTACCCTATTATTGAGTTCAATCCCCTCATTCTCTAAGCAAACAGCAAATAAGGGAACATTGAAGTTGTTTCCACTTAACCAATACATAGCGCTTTAGTTCTAGTCAACCATCTGGAGTGTATGACCATAAAAGGAACTCTTTCTACTGCACCAGCTAGTTGTCATTCAATATTTCATTAATATTGTCAAATTTAATATTTGTTATTTAATTCAACTTTTATTTTGTTAATTATTTTACAATCATCTAGACCCAAGTCTCCATAGTAGAATTTATAATATGGATCCAGAGGTTTGTATGTTTAATTAATCCTCTCTGCAAAAACCATTCTTACATGGGTTGTCTCCAAAATAACCTTACCATCCCCTTCATTTATGCAGCCAAACATTGTTCTATAATAACTTTGCCCAATATTGTAGCAAGTTCTCACTCTTTCCTCTTTTGCACCAAGCACCCCTTGAGAGTGGTTATAACTTAATTGTTACCTATATACCCACAGTAGCTTCTAAGAAGCCCCCTGAGAAGATCTCTTTCCTGGCCCCAGCATGCCCACACTTGAGAGCCTCTTTAAACCACCTCATAATGCCTAGCATACTCATATATCTCTGCATTTTAAGGAAATGGTCAGTAAGAATCAACACACACACACACACACACACACACACACACACACACACACACACTTTTGTTGAGACAGTGAACTGCACAAGATAAGCAACTATGTCAGTTATTATCTAAATCGCACATCATCTTTCCTCCCAAATTCTATCATTTTCAGAACTTTCCTATTTCTATCTGCAGTAACATCCTCCATATAAATATCCAGATTTGAAGCCTTTAACTCTTTACTCTTTATATCTAATCACTTGCCAAATATTGTTTCTACCTTCACAAAATCTCTTGCATTCATCTCCTTCTCTCTCTTCAGACAACCACCACCATAGTTTAGAACATTACTATTTCTTACCTAAAACTATCTCAATAGCTTCCTGGGTAGTCAGTCTCTTCCCTTTCTAAATCACACTCTACACAGCTGTTAAAGGTATTTTTTAAAAGAAGCAATCTTGGTAATAGCATTTTCCTATTTATTGTTCTTTCCACATGACACTCTAATTCTCCATTATGACTTGATGTTCCCAGAGCTTGGAATGCTCTGCCTCTTCTCTACCTTTTGTCTCTTTGGTTTCCTCCAAGATGCAATTTAGATATGAGGTTTCCCATAGTGTTAGTAGCTTCCCTTTGAGATTATCTCTTATTTGCCCAATATTTGCTAAATATATTTTATAGAATTATAAATATAGAATTGTGTTTATATATAATTATAAACAATTTAATTATAAATTCAAATTATAGAGTTATAATTTATTTTTTAAAAGTACATCCTCTTGACTAGGGAATAGCTAAAAGTATTATGCAATGCTTGAAAGTGATAGAATATTATTACACTCTAAGAAATAGTGAATATAAAGAATCCAGGGAATATGAAAAATTCCCTTTGCAATTTCATGCAAAATCTTGTAAACAAAGAAAAATAGCAGAACCAAGAAAAAATATACATGCAATGTCTATAATAGCAGAGATGGAAATAAAACAGCAAAGTGAAAGTGAATGCTGTGTAATTATTATGACCAAGGTTAGTCCAGAAGGAGAGATCTGAAAATAACCTATTATTTCCAGAAATGCATGACTATAGATAATAAAACATGGAATCTATTAGCAGATTGATCCATTGTTTAGTTTTACTGAATTTCCCCTCTTTGTTTTTCATATATTTATTGTTAAAAAAAAATGGTTCTCTGGGTAGGAGGTAATAAGAAATGAAGGTGATGTAAAAACAAAAGACAGCAATAATTTTAAATATGTTTAAGTTAAAGCAAACCATTGATATGTTATTTTTTTAATATCTATTACTAGCAAATGTGGAAAAAGTTCTGTAATTTGGATTTTTAAGTTTATCAAATCTTTTAAGCATTTTATCAGAAAAAAAAATTGAGCACATGTCTATGTAAAAACAATTATCATATGTAATCTTTTGAAGATAAAATCAATGTCAATAAGCATTTTTTAGTGCATATCACGTGTTAGCCCTTGTGCTAAGCACTAAAGATACAAATAAAGGCCAAAAAAAAAAAAAAAAAAAAGTCCCTGACCTTAAAAAGGCTACAGTTAAATGGGAAGAAGATAGTATAAGAATAACTAGTATTTTAAAATATATTAAATTTTTCTTTCTGTCTTTGACCTCCTTGGACTATAGTCCTAGAAATGGATCTCTAGAGCAAAGAATTATGATCGTTTTAGTCACAGTATTAATATAATTAGTATCAGTATTAACATAATCAACATAAAAGTACTCTTTTTAAAAAGAAACTCATGCTATATAGAGAACATTTTAAAATAAGTATTAGGAAATATTTACAACACTGTGATTTTGTTCCAGAAAAATGAAGTGTTGTCTAGTTTTTAAAATCTAATATCAGCAAACTTTGAAATCAGGTAACCAAAACTTTCTAACCCATTTAAAAATCTTCCAAAAGGAGGGTTGCAGTTGATTTTTATATGATGACATGAAAATACGACATTTTTGTGAGTTTGTAAAAAAAAAAAAATTGACACTAGAGAAACTAAAATTTTATTAGCCAAATTTTAAGGAATATCTTTTCAAAATTGATGATTGAATTTTAAAAATTAGTATTATTATTTAGTAAGCAAGCCAATGATATACTCCTTCCCATTTAAACTATGTATTTTTGTGGTCTACTTTTTTAGCCAGGGAAACTACAAAGCAGATACATACTTGAAGTTTGTAATCAAAAACCTCTTACTAATGGATATGCATAATCAAAAGAGTTTAGAGACCATTGATTATAAAACAAATATTTTTCTAATTGCTTTGGTCCTCAAGCCTTGACAATAGTGTCTTTATTAATGTTGAATTGTCTATTTTGTTCTTTTTCTTATTTTTCTTTTGTATTTTAATCTTGTTATCATTGCTTTCAATTGCTAATCAGGAATCTTCAATTTATATGCTTTTGTTTACCAGATTTCATTCAACATGTTTCTTTTTTTTTTTTTTTGCTTTAATTGGGTAACATAGCATTTGAGCTCCCTAATACACATTTCATCTAGATTTTGAAAAAAAAAAATTCAGTACCTTTTCACAGGCTATCACTAGCTATATCATTACTTCTGCCATGGTAGTGATGGATGCTAGTTCTTAAGAGTATTCACTGACAGCTTCATCTTTCCTCTTCTGATTCTTATGTGACATGTGAATGATGAAATGACTGAAGAAACAAAGTTTCAAGCTTTTGAGCATGTAGATTTATTAAGCAATGCATGCTAATGGCCCAGCAAATCAGAACCAATTGCCTTGCTCAACTTTGGCACTGGATACTGAATAAAAGGAGAGATAGATTTTTATATGGTAAAAACAAGCAAAAAAGCAGCTAAGTGCGGCAGTGAATAGAGTACAAAACCTGAAATTAGGAAGACTCATATTTCTGAGTTCAAATCTGACCTTAAATATGTATTAACTATATAATCCCTGAGCAAGTTACTTAAACTTGTTTACCTCAGAGTTCCTCATCTGTACAATGAACTAGAGGAGGAAATAGCAAACTACTCCATTATCTTTGCCAAGAAAACCCCAAATTGAGTCACAAAGTGTCAGATATAACTGAAACGATCAAACAAGAACAATCAATGAAGATCAACTAATTAAAAGAAAACAATCAAGATAAAAAAAAATGTGATCCGATTTCTAATTAGAGAAAAGATTAGGGACTTTCCAAGTTGGGAAGGGGAGAGTGAACGGTAAAATTCCCTGAATACAGAAAAAGAGGCATCTCATTCCTCTCAAATGTCTATATTTAAACAAAGAAATGAAATAATAACTGATTTGATTGACAATTATTGAGCCAATTATCAGACAAGGCTTATGATTTTCTTGATATATTTAATTGAAAGAAAAAAAATGAATCAATCTGGATCTGACTGGGTTTCTGGCCAAAATAACTTAGATTTTTAGTTAAAGGTTTCTAAGAAACAGGTAGAGAAATAGTCCAGCTCCCCAACAATGCACAGCTAATTTCAAATAATGCGACAAAGTTTTCTCACAATTTCCACAATTGAATAAAAATTTCTCACAAGATAAAAATTGTTCTATACCTATAACTGAATAAAAATGAACTGAGCTAGCTCCAGAAATAAGTTCCAAGAAGGAGTAAATGTGGTTTGCCCAATTCCTCCCACCTGTTGCTATATCAACCCCTTAATTCTCTCACTTACCATGACAACTGCTGCCACATACACTGTTGTATGTAAGTCCTAATTTTTTTTTTACACTTTATGTCAATTTTGTGGGAGAGGTCAGTTGTTTATAATGGCTGTAGCAAATATTAGCTTTTTAAAGTTAACTTTTTTGACATCATTAGTCTGCTAATTCAAGTCATATTATTAAATTAAATTTTCAAAATTCCCATCTAAGTATGGCCATCTCCTTTTTAAAAATCAGTTATAGCATCAATTATTTTGTTATCCATTTTGAAAAAAATAATATTTGGGACAAAACAAAAAATTTTAATAACTCCAGGTTTTTCTACTATTTTTCTTCTTTAGATTTTATTAACTCTTTGGTTTCAGTTTCTATTTCATCTAACCTAAGCTTACAGATGAAGTTATTTCTTACAATTGTCTTACAATGGTCTGAAATAATTTGCTATTTGACTTAGACCTGACAGTAATTTTAACAAGAAGCAATCTGAATCCCTGCCTCCTCAATGTCAAGACCACTTTCCAACTTTGTTGTGATTTAGTACTAGCACAAAATGAGAATTCATATCTTCAATCTCTTTCAAGCTCACTTGTAGTTTCCCTGCTTTATTTATCAGTGCCATCTGCATTGAAATATTTCCAGGAGATAGGATATTGACAATTCAAATGTTGTCTAGTTTATTTAGCTTTCTTGTATGACAAGAACATGAAGGAGCACATTTCACTCTTCTGTTCTCCTTATCAACATGATCAACATGATGGCTATTCCATCTATTTATCTTATTCTTACGTACACTTGCATCAAACTGACTGTGGTACTCAAGAATTGAAAATGTTAGTCTCTGCTATTGAGAAGAGTATACCATACAGTTAAGTCAAGAGATAACATTAATATTGAATCATAGGTGAAAATTTGATTTTTTAAAAAATTCTCTTGCTTTAATAAAAATGACAGCTTTTTTAAAGGCCTTCCCTTTTCTTATATTTGTATTATCATAATAAAAATATTTTAACAACAAATAGGATGCTCTTATCTTATAGATTAGCTTGTTTCAGCACAGTTGGAAGTAATGTTCTGTAAAGTAAATCCAGGTTTCCCATTAACTTCCATTATGAAAAACAAATTTATTACTTTAGCATGGAATAGTAACATTCCCCTATTAAACTGAAAGTTTTCTTCAAGAAAATAGTTTAAAGGGTGCAACAGTTAGAGTTGTATAGTATCTAAAGGCTTTCATACACACACACACACACACACACACACACATACAAACACATATCTTTGTATACATGAAAAATATATAAGGTAATTGAGTGGGAGGAGTCAGCAAGAAGTAGGTAGTAAGATCAGGAAAGGCTTAGCATGCATTTGATCTGAACTCTGAAGAAAGCTAGAGACCAGAATAGGCAGAGCTGAGGAAGAAACATTACTAAGAACAGCCTAAGAAAAAGGAAATGGAATAGCAGCATCAAGCAACTTTGGCTAGATTGTAAAATACATGAGAAGGAGAAATATGCAATGGTTTGGAAAGAAAGGTTGTAGTCAGATTGCGAAGAGTTTTAAATGCTGTACAGAGACTATGATGGAATAATTAAAGTTCTATCACTGGTGTTTCCCTTTTAACAGTCAACCAACATAACAACATTATCTCTTAATTAGAAACATTTTGAAATGTAACAACAATAATTAAAAGTGTAACATTCCACTAATAAATCTGAGATATATAATGTCCACCAATGCACATATTAAATTGTATACTCCTTGGTGACAGGAACGATTTTTTTTTAACTTTTGCTGAACACTCAACACTTAGCATATTACCTGATATATAAAAGGTATTTTAAAATATTTATTGATTGACTGAAAATACCTGTGAGAAAAAGAAAACACAAATTTACAAAATCACATAAATCCCATGGGCATCCATGGTCCAGGGCAATTCAAAACAGAAATGCAGACTTTATTTATTACCTCCAAAGACAAAAGGTTGTCTTCACAACAGTTCACTTATAGGTATGGCTTCCCTTTTCTGGATTGTTACATTCTCCTGCTGTATAGATCCACTTCTTTCCTAGCCATCCAAATCAAGATTAAGGTCTTTCAATAAAATAGAATAATTATAATCTTGAACTCTTTAAAGCTTTTCATGTAATCTCCCTGAGGAGATTCCTGAGGTTCATAGCAAGGAGATATTAGTGCAAGCTCTAAAATCCAATCCTGGACTATATTGAGAGGTCTTCTCTCTGCCCTAAGTTCAGATCTGTCTAATTTTCTCCAAATCCACCTCTTTCTAACAGAAGGTAGAAATACTTTTTTTCTCCACTTATCTTTTCCATGCTGAAAGTTTCAGTAGAGATTCTGATGGCAGTTCCTAGATATGGCTGGAGGTCCTGCATGATTCCAGCACTGAGTATTTTTTTTTTTAATATCCAGCTCTGAACCAACTTGTGCTATTTTAAAGCAGTATCTCTTATGTCAAATGACTAACTACTATTTTATGATGATAATGAAGATAAATAAAGTAGGTAAATAAAAAATGAATGAATAAAACTAACATTTCTACCCAGCCAAAATATAACTAGGCAATATATATGTATCTATGTATCTATGTATATGTATACATAGATACATATATATACATGTTAACAAGCATTTGTCAGAATTTCCTAGTTATCAACTTAAAAGTCCTAAAGCAATGTCATTCTTCTCCCCACTCAATTAGCTCCAATGGTTTTCTGTGATCTCCAGAATCAAATACAAAACTATATTTGTCATTCAAAGACATTCATAAACTAGCTTCTTACCTACCTTTTCTTTCTATTTTATGCATTACTCTCTTCCATAAACTCTTTGATCTAGTGACACTGGCCTCCGTGGTGTTCCAGTAATAAGATATTGTATTTATCATTTTTGATCTTTGAAGCTATCCTTCAAGCCTGGAATGCTCTCTCTCCTTCATTTGTGACTCCTGGATTCCCTGTCTTCCTTAAATCCTTAAAAATCCATCTTCTATGGGAATACTTTCCCAATGCTTCTTAATTCTACTGACTTTTCTCTTTCATTTTCCCCACTATTTATCTTAATCATTATTTTTGTGCATTTTTATTTATTTTTTCTATTAGACTGTGAACTCATTGAGAACAAGAATTGTCTTTTCCCCATTTTTGTATTCCCAGCACTAAATACCTTGCTACTTAGTAAATATTTATTGGCTAAATTTCAGTTTCTTAAACTGGGTCATAAACCCATCTGGGATCTTATAATTGAATATGGGCTCATGAAATTATAATTTATTATCAATAAATATTTGATTTGAATATCTGTTTTATATAACTATGTATTCATGTAAAAAATTTCTGGGGCAAAAAGGTGTCACAAATGGAAAAAAAAATTAAAGAAGCCTTGGACTGAATGAAATCTTCTTACCTCTCATATGCAAATCAAATAGTGAAAAACAGAACCTGTCACCTATCTTAATTCTGAGTTTATGGGTTGCTTTCTCAGTTTTTCTCACACAGATATCCTTCCCCGCCATTAAAAAAAATAGAGTTATTTAAATCACAAAGTGGTACCACTTTATGCATAGTTTATAGATCATAATGAATAAAAAAGAAGAAAAAGTGGGTAGTCTATACTCATTTATTTGTCCCTATTTTAAAATTCAACTCTGAGGAAAATAGTTTGCAAACTATAAAGAAATTCAAGCTATCTTAACTATTCTTTATTACTTCTCATTTCCAAAGATTTCTTGCACTTTCCTTCCTTCAGAAAAGTTAAGACTTTTCCTTAATCCTAGAGTGCTCTCATCCTCTTCTCCAATAGAATTCCTGCTTTTATTATTAAACCTAACTAGTTCTAACTTCTTCCTGAAGTCTTTTCTAATATCCTCTTTTCACACTCAGATTTCTTATAATTGTTTTATAATTTTCTAATTTTCTTAAAATAGCATAGTTACCTCTGTATATGTGTTATACACTCATAGTTAACAGTAAACTCCATGGGAGGCTGTACTATACCTGATCTAATCTTTGTATCTCTTCCAGTGCTTAGAACAACATTCTGTAACAGGTAATAATTGAAAGTCTTTTGCTGATATGAAGTTGCTTTATAAAAAGTATCATATTATGTTATGGTAGATTAGCATGAAAGGAACTGGGCGGTTGGAGAAACAAAGTCAGGGAGGATCATCTAGTATTATTAAAGAGATTAGTTATCGTGGATTAATGACTTTATAGCAGACTTAAGTAAACTAGAGCAATGCTACTTAGGATGTTTATGAGGTAGAGAGAAACTATAAAGTTATACCTCTCTGTAATCTTCTAGAGGTTATAGGATCTTAACTAATAACCCCTTTCTGTGCAAAAACATGACAATTCACCCTGTTTCTTCCCTTAACACTATATATGGCAAGCTCATTTAAGAAATGGCTTTTTTCAGGACTGAATGAACAATTGATTTATAGTTTTCAACTTCTCTGTATAGCGAGTAGAGAGAAAATAAATTTTAAAAATTAATTTACTGAATACTAAATATTCATTAAAATATTTAATAAATTGACTTGAGTGATCTTTAATTCACACGTATCAATATTATCAACAATATTATCAATATTTATTAAGTACTTACTATATATTCCAGATGGGGCAGCTAGATGGCACCATGCATAAAGTGTGTCTGGAGTCAGGATAACAAATTTTCATGAGTTCAAATCCAGCTTCAGACACTTAACTAGCTGTGGGATCCTAGTAAATTCTCTTAATTCATTTGCTTCAATTTTCCTAATCCATAAAATGAACTAGAGAAAGAAATGGCAAACCACACTAGTGTCTTTGCCAAGAAAACCCCAAATGAATAAAAAAAAAAAAAGAGTCACATATGAATGGGAAAAAAATGACTTAGCATCAATAACAGTATTGGTGATAAAGGAAAAAAATTAATAGTTTCTTACCCTTGAGTACCTTACATTGTGTTGGAGTAGACAATATATAGATATATAAGCATATAGAGAATATACACAAAACGTAAGTATAAGGGAATTTTAAGAGATATGTTCAAATTTAGAAGAACAAGAGAAGGCTTCATGATGGCAGTAGTATTTGATCTGAGTCTTGTAGAAAACCAAAAATTCCAAGAGAGAGAAGTGGAGTGAATTCATTCCAGACATGGGGAAAAACCAGTGCAAAGGCACAGTGATGTAAGATGGAACATAAACCGAAAATAGTAAGATGGAACATCAACAGAAAATAGTTTTGGTTTGATCACAGAACCCTAGAAAGGGGATAAAGAAAGGAGTGCTGGAAAAATAGGAATGGGCCAGATTTTGAAAATCATATGTGTATATGTGTATGTATATGTGTGTGTTTATGTAACAGGCAGAAGAGAATATATTTAGCCCTTAGGGCAACAAAAGGAACAGTGGATTTTGTTGGGTAACAGGATGATGCGGTCAAACTTGCACTTCAGGAAAATTACTTTGACAATTTGATATGAAGGTGGATTAAAGTAGAATGAAGCTCAAAACAAGGAGACCACAGAGGAGATACTGTGATAATACAAGCAAGCAATGTTAAGAACATGAATTGGGATGGTGACTGCATGAGTGGAAAAGAATGGTCAAAATAACCTATGTTACATGAACTTTCCACTAGAGTAGGAAGTTTTTATTTTTAAGGAAGTTCTGAAGATGACCTTTTTATTTTTAAAAATTAATTTATTTAAAACTTAGTTACAAAATAGAAACAATTGTCATGTGGATAGCAGATCATAAGAGAAAATTCAAAATAGAAAGCAATAAATTTCATTTAAAGAAAGCATATGTAGTAAATATTACACATTGTATTCAGAGCTGTCCACCTTTGCTTCCTTGTAGGTTTTCTTCCCTTCTCTGTACTTTTTATTTATTCTTTTTTCTCTTTTCCTCCATCCCACCTCCTTGAAGAAGGCTAAAATTAAGCACAGATATATAAATTTATAGTATAAATATACATAGAGACATAAATATATATACATATCTATAGATACATATAATCATACATATATACACATATAAATTCATATACATCTATATAAGACCATATTATGCTTGTCCTCTGTTTCTCTAGAAGTAGATATCATCCTTCATAAATCCAAATCTTTCCATAATTTTCTAAATTTGCCAAATCATCATTCCGATAGTAATCTTCCAACCTTATCCCATCTGGTTATTTTAAATAGTCTAAAACAGCATTAATTAATGTGACTGACAGTGTAGTTTCCCTATTTTTCTCTTTTGGTTAAATTTATTTTAGCTTTTCAGAAATCATGATTATTACTCGTTTTTGTTTTGTTTTGTTTTTTACCTAATACATTCTATTCCTGATCTTTATTATGTTTGTGTGTATCTCATGTCCTATCACTCCTGACTCCTCTGCTTTACATCTTCTACCTTGGTCCTTCTTCTGAGGATTCCTTTCTTATCCTCTCCCTCCTCCCTTATCCCATTCCCATCAATCTTACCCTATAACTGTTAATCTACACACTCTTCTAAAAATATGTTTTGTAACTTTTATTCCCTTCTAAATATATAGTGTTGTTCTCTGTTTAATCTTGATGTGATGTGAGTAGGGTTCCCTCTAAGAATCCTTTCCCTATTTTTCTCCTTGAGAGTATAAGTTTCTTATGGGCAGAAACTACATCATCCATATAGCATAGCATAATATTGTAAGACTAAAAGAAATTTTGGAGATCATCTACTTTAATCACAAACTATTTCAATAGCCTCCTTTTTGATTTATCTCCTCTCTCCCTTCTCTAGTCCTCTCTATTCAGTTCCCAGTCAACAAGCATTTATTAACTGCCTGTTATTTTCTGGGCACTGTTAGTTGCTGGAGTCACAAAGAAAAAAAAAATCTCTATTCTCAAGAAAGTTACATTTTTAATTTAAAAAGATATGCTAAAATATATTTCTAAAGTATGGGCCTCACCCTGTCATTCTTTTACTTGAAAAATTCCATCAACTCTCTATTTCCTTTAGAAATATCATCTGGCTCCAACCTCTCTTTCCAGACTTAGCACATATAACATCCTTCCATGTAATTCATGTGCCAGCCAAATTTCCTCATTCTTTATTTGTAATATTCTCTCTTGCCTCTTATTCTCTTTCACTGACTATCTCTCATGACTGTAATACGTTTCTTCCACCTCTTAGAATCCTTAATTTCTTTAAAATTTAGTTTACATTCCATCTTATAAATGAGGTTTTTCTTAATCCTCAAATCACTGTTACTCTTCTCCCCGCCCCCCAATCCCCCGCAAAAAAAGCCCAACAAACTAGTGTTAACTTTTTTATTGAGGCAATGTAGCAAAGGAGAAGAAACTACCTTGGATTTAGGAAATCCTGGGTTTAAATGCAGCCTTAAAGGCTTACTACCTATATGATTTTTGGTCAGATCATTTAATCTATGTGGCCCAGGCCCTTCTCTAGTACTAGAAATTGAAGACAAGATGCCAATTTCCATTTGTAAAGAGTTTCTTCATCAAGAGTTCTCAATGCTAATAAAACTACAAGTCTGGTCCCTCAACATTCCTATTGATTTATTATATATATTTGTATTTACTTAATTTTGTATGAAATTTCCCCTCTAAATAGAATGTAAGCTCCCTGAAGCCAGGCAATCCCTCCTCCCCCTTATTCCCAGTGTAGTGCCTGGAGCGTAAAAAATGCTTACTAATTCTTGCTAATACATAAATGAACAGTTGAAGTAACACCCTAATTCTACAGATAAGAAAATTAAGACCCAAAAGTGATATGATGTGATCAAGGTCACACATACCTAAAAAATAAAAAATAGAATTGGGTCTAGAATGCTAATCTTTTTACTTTTAGTGTGGTATTAGATACCACCTTCTTTCGTTTCTTTCCAGAGTTTCCAGTACAACTTATTATATACAACTGGTATTCAGTATATGATATGAATTCACTGTCTCCATAACTATTTTGACTCTCTCTCCCTACACTGGCAATTTTACTATTTTTGAATGTTAGCCTAGCCTACACTTAGCTCATGTGTAGTATTCATTAGACCTCTAGCAGTGAGCATAAGGAATATTTTCCTCTATTTTCTCCTAGCTTCTGGTTACATATTTGGGAATCTATGTTTATGTAGTAACTTTGAGTATGTTTGCCACAGTGAGACTTTGTTCTGCCAGCTTAGGGATATAGGTAGGAGGGAGACACGGGGATGAGTATGATTATAAGTTTGTCAGGCAAAAGCATAAAGGAAGTATAGGCTGCACCAGTGAAAACTCAGAAGGTATGTTAAAACTTCACCCAATGGGAAAATAGAATATGTCACTAAGTTAGGGATATGCCTCAGGATCTCAATGGAAAATCATCAAATGTGGATTATTTTCTCAAGAGTAATAAAGAGTTGACTGTTTTAAAGATAAAAGAGAACTAGACTAAAATTTTAAAACTAACTTTATGAGTTTGGGAGGAAAAATAACATCATTGTAATATCTCAAAATGTTGGTCCACTGCCTTGATGTCTATGAGAGTATTCATTTGCCAACATTTTAAGATCATTAGAATTTCTATCGCTATCCAAAAACCAAGGCAGGTGGCTGAATGCAGTCTGTTCGATTCATGAGATTTGAGACTCTTATAAATGAACTCTACTCTAGTTTCACATGGTTTAATTTTCTATTCTAAAGTCAAAATCTAGGCTTTTGTCCACAGCAAGTTCCCCAGTGTCTCATTGTGTCAAGGGGAAACATCATTCCATATAAAACAAGGAAAAAGCTTCCTTATCAGTCTAACTGAGGGACGAATGAGTTGGTTGTATTTAACCCTTGATTCCTCCCAGCTCCCTCTGGGCAAAAAAAGAGACATTCCATGTGAGTTACACCCTGAGTCTTTGGCACTCACTGAAAATGAGCAGTCAAAGGCAGTCCAGTCAGGCATTCAGGATTTATAAGCTGAAACTCACTCATACAATGAGGATCCTGGGGGAAGGAAGGATTGTAAGTGAAATCCAGACAGAAGAAATATTTTACTATGCATTATAAAGACTAGTCAGTTTAAAATGGTTGGTTTTTCCAATATGAAAATTCACAGACACACACACACATATACCCCACACCCAAAATAAGTTTATACTCACATATGTATTTTTATATGAATGTGTATGCATATACTTATATATTTGTACATGTGTGTACATGTATGTTTGCACATGTGTACACAAACCTATTTGGGATAGAAAGGGGTGTGTGTGTGTGTGTGTGTGTGTGTGTGTGTGTGTGAACAATGCTCCTCCTGGTGAGCATAGATGATGGAACTGTCTTATTAGTTCAATACATTAAAAAAGGAAGAATCAGTTCTAGGATCCTAAGTGTTGAGGAAGATGGTTTCTCCTCAGGTATACTACAAAGCTCCGAGTAAAAGCTTTAGAAACTGCTGGATCATCAGATCAATAGATTCAAAGATGACTAGGGTATGTGGGTTTATGCAGTTTAAACATTTGTTCAGGGAGTCTGCCTGAGTAGACTTTTATTGACACCTACAGATCAATGCTAATTTTTGATCATTTTCAACCTACAAAAACCTCTTGACCTCATGGCCACCTTTGGGGCACTTCAAGTCGTCAAAAGCAATCAGAGCTGATGATGTAAAATTGTCAGACTGCTTAAGACTCCAAGTAGTCACAGCTATCCCCAAGAGCAGAGCTGGGAGGTAGCAGATAAGCCCAAGTTACCAGCACAGTCCTTCCCTGGCACACAATTTGCCATATCCTGATGCCATTTTACTTCATGAAATGATAAGTTGATTTGATCCCATAACTCATGTGATTCTTGTGCCTAGAAGTTCAAAAGAGAACCAAATGAAAAGAAGATTAAGCTTGATGAAGAGATTCAATGAATGAAAATTAAGTGGTCCCAGGTTATTAAAATAACACCATCTTTTTTCTTTTGTCAAATAAATGTGACAACTTAAGCGTGAATTGTATTTTGTCTGAGAACAATAACAAAAACATACAAAAAAAAATCTGGAATAAAGTTACAGGCTGGGCAAAGAAAGAAAAGTAGGACAAGTATATAGGGGTATGCTAGATTAGATTTGAGGTTAAAACTTGAGGAATAAAGAATATTGCACATGAGAACTCAATGGAAAAGATAGGATAGGAGAAAAACAGGGAGGTAAACCAGAGAGATACAAATAATGGCTCTGGAGAGAAAGAAAAGAGGCTGAAGGATATATTGGAGTATGAAAATCATGATGCTGGAAAATTATAATTTAAAAAAATTAGAGTGGGTAAATATTAACTTTTATTTTATCATCACTTCCAGGGGAGAAAGGAAGGAATGAGATATGCAAAAGATCATCACTGTAAAAGAAAGGCTATGATGATACTTCTTTTGGACTAAATGTTGGGTCAATTTTAAGAGGAAAATCAATCAGTTGAAGGAATCAATCAGTCAAACTCAGTTATTTGATGTGATATAGATGAAGTGACCAGTTGTGAAACTGATTTTTTTCTGCTTTTCAGCTAGCCTTTTTGGCATTTTGTAAAACCAATTTAAAAGAATCCTAAATAAAACTTCCCCTTCTTTTATGTTGGGATATGTTAGAGTTCCATTTAGAATGAATGCTTTCTTACCTCTAAAATGGTCCATACTCTAGAAATATATGTTTTTGTTTTACAAAGTTTCTACTAACCTGAATGCAGTTGTCTAAAATAAACCCCCACAGAACTTAAGATGTATGTGTGGATGGGGTGATCCTTCATCCAAAGAATTTTTTTCCTGTAACTTTCAAGAAATAAACATTTTTATTTCAGGAACTGTGTTTTCTTAATACACATTTTGAATTTTGAGAAGTTTTATTTTTAAATCATTGTAGCCCTAAAAAATGAAAAATAGAGACCAAAATCAACAGAAGACTTGATTTCAATGGTATTTAATGCCAACATAATCTCAGTGCCAAAACTCAGTGCCAGACATGAACTTAAAACTTGAGTCCTGTAGCGTAACTTGCAGTTCATAATTTTGCAGTGGGTGGTATGTAAGGCTGGGGCCAGGGCCACTGGAAAGCTTCTACTTTCAAGGATCTAAGCCATAAATGTTTATTAAAAGAATCTATAATGAAATCAGTTTTGTTATTTTTTTAATGGTTGCCTTGAGTATGTTGGATGAGTGAATGCAGGCTGTTAATCATTAAGTACTCATGTTACCAAAAATGTTTGATAGTATTGCCATCTAGGGGCTGAATGAAATTCTCAGCCCTGAAATAAACTGTAATTGAGCAGGTGCTGCTATTGACAATATACATATGTTTTTTCTTTATAGCCCACATGCTTTTCGTGTTTCTTATGACAAAAAATATCTCTAAATGTCCCCTAGCAGCCAACCCTTTTTTACATATAATCTGTTAGAGGTGATTACTATTTGTGTCAGAGCTTATGCTTTTTTGGCATCAATTACTGAATAGTCCTAACAAAGAATTATACTTTTTTGCATTATTAATCTTGCCCATGTTTGCCCTGTTTCACAGAAAACGAATCGTTTATCAGAAAAGTATGTTTGTAATCGGGACTTGTGGCATCTTCACATTTAATATTCATTATGGTCATTCCATCTCTGTGCTGTATTTATCTAAAAGACCAATCCAGTGTTGTGGAGAAATAACTATTTAAATATTTATCATCTAACTTTTAATATTTAAAAAAAGAGAAATTAATATTTCTGTAAAATTTGTTGCAGAGTCTGGTTGCTTAGCAAATGTTTAAATATTAAAGAATTCCAGGGGTTGGCATTTAACAGTTTAATCAGACTTATTGAAACAGGGAAATTGGCTTCACAAATTTTTTGCTACATAAAGAAAATTGTATTTTTCTCTACCTGTGTTTAATAGCTAAATAAGAAACATGAACACAATAATTCAAACCCCTAACTAAGTATGTAGAAATGATATTCTGTAGTTTTGCCTAAATCAATCTGGTGGGGAAAAAATGGTACGTTTTGCTTTGATGTACCTTTTATTATAAATCATTTGGACAAATTGTTATACCATATATCTCTAAGCTAAGGAGAATCACCTTAAGGTAAAATATAGACACATATTTTTAGCCAGATGTTGCTCCTATTTAAAGCTGTAACTAGCAGTAACTGTGCCTGTGGCAAAATGAGGGTGTAGTTGTATTGAAGAGAAGTAGCTTCTCCAAGGATGACATTCCTCATTCCCATGGCAGCTGAGGGGCAAGATATGACTCAGGAGCGGGGTATTACAGCAATAAGAGGCAAAGTGGCTGAGACTGTGAGGTGGGGTATGGAGCTACTAGTCACTACAGGAGGAAGTATGCCCTTCAAAGTTGGAAGAAGCCTGTTCATTTTGATAACTTGTGACAAAACCCATTCATCCTCACACTATTACCTGATCCTGTAAAAGAAATGAGAGCCAAGTGATGACCCCTAGACAGCACACTTAAAACTCCAATAATCCCAAACTAACCTCATATGTCATAATTGTTTGCATCAATAACTTAGTTATAACTCACCCTTAAGTAATCTATCTGGAGCTATTCATCTATGTGTGTAAATATATATATATATATATATATATATATATATATAATATATATATATATAATATGTGTGTGTATACAAATGTGGATATATAACATGCATGTACAGACATAAGTGAAAACTGATCCACTTGTGATAGACCTGCCAATTACTTGATTCTTCTGTTTAAATATCATAAATTATCTTGTTTTCCTATAAAAACATATGGCACAAGTTCATAGATAATGTTTGTGTACCCCTAACCTCCCATCTAGTGGTCAGGGTTGATTTATCTTCTGAACAGGAAAAGGAAAAAGGCAAAAGGGCCAAGCTAATCTGCCGACTCTCTCCTATAGACCACAGAGAAGAATGCCACCTTTGGTAAGATTCTTTCTGAGTTCCAACCAGCCAATTATTGTGGAGCTGCTGAAAAGCAACCAATTGATTTCTGTGACCTTTAAACAAGGCACGAGTTTAAAGGCATGAGGTGCAAGCATTATAAGAGGGAGAAATATACTCAACTTGATGGAGGGAAATCCATAGTCTCTTCTTCCCAATATATTAATTAATGAAAGAATGAATTAAAAAGCATTTCTTAAGTGATTACTACTTGTAAAGAAATGTGCTAAGAAGTGAGATTATAAACAGGAAAATCTCAAAGAGCTCATATGGTAAAAGGGGAAGACACATATTAGAGATTTAAGTGGTAAGTCTGAATGAAAGACAAAAAGGTCCTTAGGATCCAGAGAGAAAGTGGATTGCACTGCATCTTCTTGCATATCATTTCAAATGATGAAAATAAAATTGTATCTCTTTCTGATATTGATCCATTTGAAAGTGCTAAGGACTTTGATGGGAAAAACTTTTTCTTCCAGGTTTTCAGTGGCTTGGCTAATGAGAAGTCAGGTTAGTAGTATCTGAAGAAGAAATTGCAAAGTCGTATTTCCACAAGGGTTGCTCTTGTGGGTGATAGTTTGGTAGTGGGGAAAAAGAGGAAGAAGTTCATGAGCATACCTGATGGAATAAGGTGGGAGGCAATGGGCCTCTTTTCTACTTGCTTTGTTCCCCTTAAGGATCAGAATGTTTTCTTGCTCCTTAAAATGTGAACTTGGGGACTGGATCAGTGGGGGGTTTTTGTTTTTGTTTTTGTTTGTTTTATTTTTGTTTTGTTTCTTTGTGTAACTGACAATGTGAGGTTCATTTAGAAAGTTAGATCCAAAGGGATGTAAATTTGGAAAGAGCAGAATCCAAGGTCAAGATTAGAGGGTGGGGTTTTTCAAAGTCTTAAAGTGAGAGTTTTTCAGATTTGTTGAAGAGAAAAAACAGAATTGAGGGGAGAAGAAAAAAGTAATGGGTTCTTCACAGGATACATGGAGCAGTAGTATCATGACTATAGCAGCTGATGGCAGGAACAAGTGCAGATTATTCCTCAAAAGGGTTGGGATTGTTAAAATGAAATAAAATAAAACTCTTTTAAGATCACTAAAAGTTAAAGGTAAAAGAGAGGTAGGAAGTATAGGGTTTTTTTTGTTTTGTTTGTTTGTTTGTTTGTTTGTTTTTAATGTGAGAGATCTCTCAGATGTCTGGAGAGCTAAGGGAAAAAGTGACAGGGAAACCAGTGGCCCTTATCTCACTCCCCTCTTCAGGTAGATGTGATTGGCACCTGATTCTAAACATAATCTTTTATTCTGTTAAAAGACTTAATTTGACTGATTCAATCTAATTTCTCATTAAAATCTGTGACCTGATATTCCCTTGTGTTCCATAGTTGTTGGCATGAGGGTGCAAAATAGCTATAGGAGTCACAAGAGAGAGTGATCTTTTCTAGTACAAGGTACAATTTTGTTTTGTTTTGTTTTTTGTTGAGGCAATTGGTATTAAGTGACTTGCCCAGGGTCACATAGCCAGGAAGTGTTAAGTGTCTGAGGGCAGATTTGAAGGCAGGTCCTCCTGACTTCAGGGCTGGTGCTCTCTGCACTGTGTCACCTAGCTGCCTCATTGCAATGGCAAACTTAATAGGAATTGGGAGCCTTTGAAAATTTACTTCATTAAACGTGAGCCTAATATAAGGTTACACGTGCTTAATAAATAAATTGACTGCAGGGGCAGAATGAAAAAAGGCCCAATAGCTTGGACTGGCACTGTAATTCTCAGGGCTCTTAGGTTCAGCATCAAGAGCTGTCTCCCCCAGGAAAGTTCCAAGAGTTTCTGGTAGTACAAATAGTTGCAGTGATTTGTCCCATCTAGTATATATAATACCTCTTGTCTTTCTCAAAATGATGCTTCAAATAGGCTAAATTGCTTGATATGCCAGTAACAACTGATTACCTTATTGTTGGTGTTGGTAATGGTGATAGTGGGCCCATCTACACAGGGTTTGATTTCCCTGTATGATGGCTACAAGAACCAGGCTAGAAGCTAATAGAATTATATCAATTTATTCCTTTGCTTATAATTTAGATTTTTAAAGAATAGTTATGGATATTCTTGGTATATCCTTACCTTTTAAGGATGTTCTGGAGAGCTAGTATTACACATGCTTGCAAAATTTATTTTTATAACCACTGCCATCATTGTGAATACCAGACTGAATAAACTATTGTTCTGGATATAGCACTTTATTATATTTCTATCATGTAAGTTTTTTTTTTTTTAAGACAAGAACCTTGTTTACTTCATATTCTCTAAATACCCTGTGCCACATAGTCTTCTATCATATCCACAAGGGATGCTCAATAAACATTGCTTCTTAATGATGATAATGAAATGACTACCGTTCCCTTGTGTGCTTTCGCTAGATGATATCAGTCAGTGAATGACCTTCAGATAATGATCTCCAGTTTCCAAAAGGAGCATCATTAATTATTTATTTTTCTTTCAGGGAGCAAGGCACCAGGCCCACCTTTTCGGGTTAGAACCTTTCACAACCTATCACATTGGCATTGTGGCTATCAACCATGCAGGAGAAGTGTCAAGCCCATGGACCCCAGTCCGCACTTTGGAATCTTCCCCAAGTGGACTGAGTAACTTTACAGTCGAAAGGAAGGAGAATGGGCGCGCCTTGTTACTTCAATGGCCAGAGCCCATTAAAACCAATGGTGTGATTAAGGTACTGTTTTCTGATAGAGACACATCAGTTAATGCTAAAATAAATAACTATAATTCATGTATTTAGCATTTTATCTTTTTTTAACACTATGAAGAAGATAGTATGTATTATTTTCCCTATTTTACAGACAAGGAAGTGTTTAGAGATTAAGTGATTTACCTATAGTCAACTAACAAGCATCTGAACCTAAAATCTCCTATGTCCAAGCATTTTTACAATGTCCTCCTTTTCTCGATATACAATTCTAAAATAACCTCTTATGTCATGAACTAATTAACAATGGAATGAACTCTTTCATAATATGCTGTTTCCTGTTAGCATTCAAGAGCTCTCTAGAGCTATTTAACACAAAAAAAAGAAAAAAAAAAACCATCCTAAATCCCCCTTCACAGTTATCTATTCAAGATATGGCTAATACAGATTTCTAGAAGAAAATAAATTTTAGTAATTAAAAAACCAACCATGTTTATTGTATACCATCCCTTTTTATTGCATGCATGAGAAATAGCATAGCTAGAAATTAGATACCATGATCTACTTCTCAGAGAATCCTTTGAAGTGATATGCCTGGATAATGATGGGTATTGCTCATTTTCAGAGGAATGATAGGAAGCAATAAGGTGCAGATCCACTTTGATCCCATGATTATGAAAGAAGGAAACAATTCCAAGTACCTATGTGCTAAGCATTTTACAGATGTGTTATTTGATCCTCATAACAATTCCAAATGATAGACATTATTATTATTCCTCTTGTACAATTGAAGAAACTAAGGGAGGCAGTGGGTGATTTATCCAGGATCATACAGATAGTAAATAATTAAGACTACACTTAAACTCAGGTCTTCCTGCTTCTAGACCAAGCATCCTATCCACTAGTGCCATCTAAGTCTCTCCAGAAGATAGCCAAGAAAAGTTAGTTCAAAATTTTCCTTTTGCAGATTATTGAATGAACCTCAAATGTAGCTTTGGATTAGAAAATCAGACTTAATAATATTTTACTTTCAGGTCATCAAAGAGTGCTTTGAGTGTTGTTTCAGGGATTTTTTTCATTATTGTTATTATTTTTAAAATTATTGTTCCTCTCTTTAGAGAGCTTACTTTCTAAATAGACATTGCTGATCATCCCCACTTATGAGCACATTCAATTTACTCTTTAGGCCACTAGGCAAATGTTAGAATGAGAAAAGAGAACAAAGGTAAAGGATTAAACACACACACACACACACACACAAACACACACAACAAGAAATCATTTGTATGTTTTAAAAATTGCCCTCTTATTCTTATCTCCCCACAGGCCTATAATATCTTCAGTGATGGTAACCTGGAATATACTGGCTTGTCTCGTCAGTTTCTTTTCAGACGCCTAGAACCTTTTACTCTCTACATGTTAACCCTGGAGGCCTGCACTATGGCAGGCTGCACTCACTCTGTACCTCAGGGTCTCTGGACAGCTGAAGCCCCTCCCACCTCTCAGTTGGCCCCCACAATCCAGTCTGTGGGGGCAACCAGCATTGAGCTGAGTTGGTCTGAGCCAATTAATCCAAATGGAAAAATAATTCGCTATGAAGTGATTCACAGATGCTACAAGGGAAACGCTGGGGGGAACAAGACAACTCAAGCAGATGAGAAAATTGTTTTCACAGAATATAACACTGAAAGGAATACATTTGTGTATAATGACAAAGGTTTACAACCTTGGACTCCATATGAATACAAAATTCGTACTTGGAATTCAGCCGGTCACACTGATAGCCCTTGGTCTGTGGTGAAGACAAAACAAGCCCCACCAGAGAGTCTTTTGCCACCTGATTTGGTCTTTGAATCTTTAAACCCACTGAGACTGATGATTTCCTGGGCCCCTCCAGAACAGCCTAATGGGATCATCCATTCCTATCGACTTCAAAGAAATGAAGTACTTTTTCCTTTCAACTTTGATGCTGAGACTTTTAATTATACTGATGATGAATTGCTTCCCTACTCTGAATATAACTATGCAGTGATAGCTTGCACAGCTGAAGGTTGCTCAGTTAGTCGAGCCTCCACCATCCAAACTCCAGAAGCAGCCCCAACTCTAGTCAATCCGCCCTCTGTTTGGGTTCTTAGTGCCACTCAGATAAATGTGTCTTGGTTACCTCCTCCAGTCCCCAATGGAGAAATCATCAAGTACTTCCTGAGGTCTGATGGTAAAGAATACTACGCTGGCAAGAGCCTGTCTGAGGTGGTTTCCCACCTGCAGCCATATACTGAGTATGATTTTACATTAACAGCCTGTACAAATGGAGGTTGCACATCTAGCGAGACTAAATCTACCAGGACAATGGAGGCTCCGCCACAAAATATGGGTCCCCCAAAGTTACAAGCCACAGGCTCAGAGTCAGTAGAAATTACTTGGAAAACTCCTACAAATCCAAATGGGCAAATAATAAATTATGAGGTTAGGAGAGATAATGAGATTGTCTATACTGGTCTGGAAACTCGTTACCATGATTTTAACCTTTCCTCAGGTAAGGAGTATGAATACATAGTGACTGCCAGTAATAGCAAAGGTAGCATCTCTAGTCCACTAGTTAAAGTCAAAACAAACCCCTCTGCACCATCTGGGATGGCGCCTCCAGAGCTACAGGCATGGAATTCTCAAGAGATTGAAGTAAAGTGGAATCCTCCTGTAAAGACTAATGGTGATATCATTAATTATACCCTCCAAGTTTGGGACCCAGTTGAAACAGAGCCCAAAGCCATACACATGAGCACAACTCACAATTCTTTTACTAGACGGTCGTTCATGGTAACCCAGTTAAAACCCTATCACAGGTAGGTATCCAGTTCTTTGTTTTTTGAATTGTTGCTGTTATTCAATCATTCAGTTTTGTCTGATTCTTCTATGAACTATAGCCCACCAGGACCTTCTATCCTCTACTAGTTCCCAGTCTGTCCAAGTTTATATACATTATTTTCATGACACTGTCTATCCATCTCATCCTCTGCCACCCCATTTTTCTTTTGCTTTCAATTTTTCCCAGCATCAAGCCCTTTCCTAACGAGTTCTGTCTTCTCATTCTTCATTATGTGGTCAAAGTAATGTATAGTAGCATAGTGCCTGACACATAGTAGATGCTTAATAAATGCCATAGTTCTGAGGTTCTTCTATGTCATTTTCCTTCTGTAATATTGCAATATTATAATATTTATAAAAGCTTTTCTAGAATTACATTCACTTCCTTAACTATTCTCTTTATTTTTTGGTTAAATTATCTAGTTCTGAAAGAGGAAAGTTGAGGCTCTCCAGTGGTATAGTTTTGTTGTTTATTTCTTCCTATAATTCATTTAACTTTTCATTTAAGAATTTTGGGTACAAATTATAAAGCAGTGGTCATCAAAATCATTTGGTACGGCTAAGAAGTAGAGTAAGTAAGAAGTAGAATAAGTAAAAGTAGTAGATCAGTGGAATGGGTTAGGTTCACAAGGCATAGTTGTCAATGACTAAAGTAATCTAGTGTTTGATAAACCCAAAGACAAGCTTCTGGGATAAGAACACACTATTTGACAAAAATTGCTGGGAAAACTGGAAAATAGTATTATGGAAACTAAGCAATGACCAACATCTAACACCCTATACTAAGATAAGAAATCAAAATGGGTTCATGATTTAAACATTAAGGCTGATACTATAAGCAAATTAGGAGAACAAGTGATAGTCTATCTCTCTGATCTGTGAAGAGAGAAGTTTATAGCCAAAAAAGAACTAGAGAACATTATGAAATGCAAAATGGATAATTTTGATTATGTTAAATTTAAAAGTTTTTATGCAAATAAAACCAATGCAACTAAGATTAGAAAGGAAGGAGAAAGCTGGGCGAGTCAGGGGGGGGGGGGGAAGTATTGTACATCCACTGTTTCTGATGAAGGCCTTATATAGAGAGAGAGGGAGTTCACTCAAATATAAGAACACACGCTATTGCCCAATTGATAAATAGTCAAAGAATATGAACAGACAGTCTTCCAACGAAGAAATTAAAGCCATTGCTAGGCATATGAGAAAAAAAAAAACACACTCTAAATCACTAATGATCAGAGAAATGCAAACTAAGACAACTCTGATGTGCCACTTCACATCTATCATATTGGCTAAGATGACAGAAAAAAATGATTAATGTTGGAGGTGATGTGAGACAATTAGGACACTAATACATTGTTGGTGGAGTTGTAAACTGATGCAACCATTCTGGAGAGCAATTTGGAACTATCGCAAAGGGTTATCAAACCCTTTGACACAGCAATGGGTCTGAATTCCAAGAAAATCATAAAGGACGGAAAAGGACCCACATGTGCAAAAATGTTTGTTACAGTTCTTTTTGAGATAACAAAGAACTGGAAAATGAGTAGATGTCTATAAATTGGGAAATGACTGAACAAGTTATGGTATATGAATATATGAAATATTATTATTCAATAAGAAGCAATCAGTAGCCTGATTTCAGAAAGGCCTGGAGAGACTTACATGAACTGATGCTAAGTGAATTGGGTAAGATCAAGAAAACACTGTATACAGTAATAGAATTGTAATACAGTAACAAGATGATCAACTTTTATGGACTTGGCTCTTTTCAAAAATGAGGTGATTCAAAGCAGTTCCCATAACCTTGTGAAGAAAAGTCATCCACATTCAGAGAAAGAACTCTGGAGACTGAATGTGGATCAAAACTTAGTATTTTCTCCTATTTTTGGTAGTGGTATTGTTTGTGTGTATGTTGTTCTCTTTCTCATGGTTTTTTTTTTTTCTTTTCATCTGATTTTTCTTGCAAACGTGGTGAATATGAAAACAGATTTGAAGAACTGCACAAGTTTAACCTATAATGGATTACTTGCTATCATGGCATCTCAGAGTAATAAAAAATCTCACAAGCCACCTAATCTACTGTATCCTAGAATCAGAAATTCCATCTTAATTTGAAAAAAATCAGAGATGAACAATTTGCTGTTAAAGTAATCCATTCCCCTTTAAGTATACTCTAATTATCTGGAAGTTTTGGAGTTTGGGGTTTTTTTTCCTACATTGAACTGAAATCTGCTTCTCTGAAATATATATCCTTTGTTCCTAGTTCTGGCCTCTGGAAGCAAGCAAAATAAGTTTAATTCCTTTATATACCTCTTAAAGTATTATTTGAAGACATGATGTCTTCTCAAGCCTTACTTATTTCAGACTGCTTCAACTGCCCCAACTCCTTCAATTAATCCTTATGTAGAATGCCTTCAGGGCCCCATACCCTCATGGTTTACCTCTTCTAGATGGTGTCTAATTTGTCAATGCCTTGCATACCCACCCCACCCCTCCATTCTTGCCCCATATGTGATGCCTAAAAGCAAGTATGTTTCTGACTTATTCCAAACAAAGCAGAATTCAATCGAATTGTGAGTCTCCTAGAAATCATGTGTGTGTCTACTTTTGACAGTACTTTTGTTACAGTCATCTAAGATCACACTGGTACTTTTGATTTTCTATTATTAGCAACTCAGACCATTACAATTCCCAATTCCTTGTGATATAAACTATTTTTAGCCATATATCTCTCATCTTGTCTTTATATAGGTATTTTTTAACCTAAATGCAGAATTTGTGTTCATCCATTATTTCCATCTTATTTTATTTCTTGGGTGACTGGAGTCAGTTTAAGATAGCCCATGAGATATGATTTTTAAATTTTCAGTGTATTTGGAAATCAAACAAATGCTACAAATCATGTGTTGATTTATTGTTTTATTTATTGTCTATATTTAATAAAATAATGGAGAAAATGTTATTTCATGCAATTTAAGTTGGAAAATGTCATGTGTCCTTTTTTTTTTTTAATTTGGAAAGCCAGTTGTTAAATATTTACCAGGCCACCACCAGGATTCCTCTTTAGAAGTCTGTAGAGATCTCTAATATTAACTATCTTTCCTAGCTTTGTCTCATGCAGAAATTTGAAGATCAAGCTCCCTTCCTGGGAGAATGAAGTTCCCTTAACAAATCACTTAAAGTATTCTTTACTCAAGCATAATTTGTTCTGAGACATATATATATTACACATTTAGGATCAATCTCACAACTTCTTTTTTGTTTTTATTCAAATAAGTTTTTAGTGATGACATATATATATATATAAAATCACTGAAGCTTCCCCCAGAATCATCCTTTTTTTCTAAGAAAGCCATCCTGACCATAAAATAACATTTTAGAGATAAAGATAGAAAGAATCATCATAATTGATCAAAACATTGAAAAAGACTGAAAATTATTTCCAATGATTTTGTGATTTTACCATCTCTGTAAAGGAGCAAGGATAAGGTCATGCTTGTTTTTTATAATTCTGCATATTCACTGGAGTGTGTGTGTGTATGTGTATGTGTGTGTGTGTGTGTATGTGTGTGTGTGCCTTTCTCTATACATTGTTGTAGTTATTGTGTATATCATCTTATCTCTGTGTGTTATACTGTATCAGTTCATGAAGATCTTTTTCATGCTTTTGTAATATTCATCACATTCATAATTTTTTATAGTAGTTATATGCTGCCAATGACTTCTTAAAAGTAAAAGTATTACATCACTAGACTGGTTTCCTGAAGCCTCTCTCTATGCAATCCAACTCTTTAACTGAGTGTAGAAGCTCTAACCTTATTCTTAGGCCATATTCTTATGCCATAAATAAGATTTTAAAATTTCCCTACTCACAATTTAAATAATCTACACCCCCAGAGAGAAGAGTAGTAAATAGAATTTTATGCTTAAAATTTAGTAAAATGAACAGAACAACTTTAAAAATATTAAAGCTTGAAATTGTGTTGATTTCTAACCATCTCAAGTAAAATTCAGCTATTATCATAATCTAGTGATGTGTAGATTACATACCTCCTGTAATTATCTCTGATGTATGGTACTGTTTCAATGAAACATTCATGGTCTTTTTCACCTACTTGTGACAGTTATTTAAAACTCTATTAAATATTAAACAGCAATTAGAACTTCTTCAGGTATCTTCCAAAGATGCTCCCAATGCTTTGTGATTTGGCTTTTGTCTGCTTCAGATTCAGGAGATTCAAAAGCTTCATCTTTGTTGCAAAATTAGGCAATAGAGTTGGAAGGCAAATTTGTTGGAAAAAAATTAAGAATCTCATGAGAATCAGTCGGGAGTCATGGAACTGAGAACTGCTATTAGACTCAGGAAAACTGGAAATTTGATTTCCATATCTGGCTCATACTGATTGTGAAAGTCTTAGCACATCCTGAACATCTTTGTGTCTTAGGCAAGTCTCTAAGTTGCAAGCAGCTATAGATTTGTATTAATAGACAATTTCTCTTACCAGGAGCTTTCTCCACCAAAGGAAAAATGCATCTTACATTTTTTTAATGCTAATCATTAGCCTCCTTAATAAAGATAAGTAAGTCAACTGTATTGTGATTGTAGATAATATTCCCATTTGACCAAAGGATTCATGTTGTGTTCATTTTTCTGCCATCAAAACTGCTCAAAAACCCTAGGACATCCATTTGCTTATATATAGAATGCAGGATTTGAGCTGAATCTTGAAGGAAAGCAAGCAAATCAAGATGGATTAGATTGGATAAGGGGACAAATGAAAGAGATAGGTCAGGAAGAAGAGAGGGAAAAAAAGGAATTTATATGAAGAGGCAGAAGAAAAATAAATAAAAAGGATGAAAAAGAAAAAAGTTAAGGGAGGTAATTCATGAGAAGAAAATCCTTTACAAACATAAAAGCACTGGATAAATGCTAGCTGTCATTATCATTTTTATTAATTCCAGTCCAATAAATATGAATTAAGCAACTCTAGGTCCCAGGCACTGTGCTAACCATTGGGGACACAATTATGGAAAAGACAGATAGCCCCTGCCTTCAAAGAGCTTACAATCTAAATGGTTAGACAACTTAGAAAAGAAGTCAGGAAAGGAGATGGGAAAGGAACAGGGGAGAATGCCAGTGTATGGCCAGTTCAGCCTCTTTAAAGGAAATGATTGGGAGGAGCCTAGAGCCCTCAGCCTTCTAAACAGAGGAGCTAGAAAACTGCTGGAGGTGGTGTCAATCAAGATTTTGAAAAATGAATAAAGTCCCCCAAGATTTAAAAAAAAAATTAAAGATGAAATAAATAAAGAAGAAGAAACAGACTTCAATTAGTAGCATAATGATGAATTTAGAAGTGATGAGCTCACGCTGGGAGGGAAACTTGATGTTGACACCAGGCAAGGCAGTAGAAGGAAAATGATAATAATTGTTATCATTTATGTAATTCAGTTATATATTTTAAATTTCTCAAAGCATATTATCTCATATGATCCTTACAGCAAACATACTGCTTCAGTAGAATATTTTTGTAGAATGAATTCTACATATAGAGTCAAAGAACCTCAGCTCAAATTCTGTCTTGGCCATTTACTTTTGTTTGACATTGAACAAGTCACTCCACCCCCATCCCCACCATCCCCACCCACAGGGTCTCAGTTTCTTTTGTGAAATTAGATTATCTCTTTTTCCCTCATGTTTCAGACAATATTATCTTCATTTTACAGATGAGGAAATTGGATTCACAAAAATTAAATGCTTTCCCTATGATCATAAAACTAATAAATGTTAGAAGAGTTTTGAGATCCAAACGTAGGCCTCTTCCAAATCCATTTCCAGCCATCTTTCCACCATATTAGAATAAGTGCCTTTAGGGAGAAAGAAAAACAGTGGTAAGAAAAGAACTAGAGAATATGCAACCAGAAGTTGTCCAGCAAAGAAAAAAGAAAGAAAAAGAAATATAAAATCAGGAAAAAGGCCAAAAAGGTTTTAAAAGATGAAAAAGAGAATGAAAAGACAGCAGTAGGTAGAGTGATAACAAAATAGGTAAGATATCAGAAATGAAGAAAACACTCAGACATGAAGCTAAGGATATAATACCAACAAAACCAAAGTTCTCAGATGGGATGAGGGAGGAGAAAGAGAGAGGGAAGTCCACCATGTATGAATAACCCTTTCCAAGTGGCAGGAAACCAACTAAAAGACAAAAAATAATTGATGAGTTGAGTTTAACTAGAAAGCAATAAGGTGTCTTCATAATTGATAATCTAATATGTGACTCAGTCAACTTTGTCCCCAAAGGTCTTAATGTGAGTGTAAGTGGGCTTGGTTTAAGATGTTCAGTATCAGGTGGGAGGATTTATTAGCACTGAGACTTTAGTTCTATAACGTCCCTTCATGACCTGAACATATTCCTAGTGAATCATTTAACTTTGCCCATAGAAATTTGAGCCTAGAGACTTAGAAATTGTCATATACTCCAAAAGATCTCGGGCTTTATTATTTTCCTATGGCATTCACTGTAAAATTCTGCCCTATAAGGTCCAATAATCTTTGGCCTAGATTAAAATTTGAGAAATCATCTGGTCCAATCTATCTTACAAATCAGTAGGAAGAAATATTTCATAGGCATTTCTAAAAAAAAAAAAGTCAGTTTCTTGGTTCATAGAAAAGACTTGAGAATAATTAGAGAAGAATAAATATTTTAATTTTAATTCTTTCCATGTAATTCTGCTGTTGTTCACTGAGTGTTGATTTATGTTCCCAAAGGTATGAGATACGAATTCAAGGCTGCACTTTGCTGGGATGTGCTTTAAGTGACTGGACATCCATACAGACACTTGAAACTTCACCACTGATGCAACCTCCACCACTCTTAGAGGTGCAAATGAGTTCAAGAGGATTCCAGCCCAAAGTTTCTCTTCAGTGGACTGGGCCACTTCAGGCAAATGGGAAAATTCTATATTATGAATTATATAGAAGACAAATAACAGCTTTGCCTGGAAAATCAAGCCCAATACTAATATACAATGGAACCTTAACTTCATTTATAGATTCTGAACTCTTCCCTTTTACAGAATATGAGTATCAGGTAAGAAATTTAACTTGTCTCCAATTCAGCAGTGGAATCCAATGCCTATTACACAATGTCTACTTATAAAACCTATTTATATTTCACAATGGCTTTGTATAAGTTTAGGATTTTAAGATAATTCATATGTTTGTGCATAGGGCAGGTGAAAAAACAAGGATCACAGGCACTTATACTCTTACCTCTCTCATCACTTGAACATAATCATTAATTATGCTGAAAAGATTTAACTTAAGGATATTTATTCCTCATGAAAAGATTTCATCTTTTTTTTTTATTTTCTACTTATTGACTAGGGATGGATCAAGAATCATTGATTAAGGTGATTTTTGACTTAGTTGGAAACTCATGCTTGTCAATTTTCTGATTTAAAATACCTTATTAATTACCAGATATGTTAAAATATCATGACACAAAATCACAGAGGATCCATCCTCCAGAACATTGCATGCAATCTTAAACTATACCCTTAAGAGAGACAAAATAGAATTAATTAAATCCATTGGTAAAATAATTAAGGTTAAGGATGTAGAGATGCTTCTTTTAAAGTATACATGTATGTGTGTATGTATGTGTATATATTTTTATGCACACACATATACATATATATGTGTGTGTATATATACATATATATGTATATATACACATACTCATATATAAGCCTCAAAAAGGAAGAGAATTGTATTCAAAGTTTATTAAACTGCAAGGGGTATTTAAAGTTAACATTAGCTCATTTACTAAATCCCTGAAACTCAGGGGTACCCCTGAGTGCTTAAAAGAAGAGAATAGGGACTTTTTTCATTTTTCATTTTTGTGCATCACTAACCACAATCATGGTGATTTGCACATAGTGGGATTTTAATACATGTTCATTCACTTTCATTTCAAGGTGCCATCATAGGTGCCATAGACTATCAATAAAATATGCCAAGAAGGATATAGATAAATTCATGAATAATAACGACTTAACAGGATATAGTTGTCTAAAGATTTTACAGGTCTGTCTCTAACCTGTTGAGATTCATATAACAAGCCATGCATAACCACAAAATGGCTGTTACTTTTACTATTAGAAATAGACTGATGAACACAATGGACCATTGGTCTGAGCAAATGTGATAATTTTTATATTCTTGTATTTAACTAGTAGTATAATTAACTAGCAGTGAAAAATTATTTGACAAGCTAGATTTCATTCAGAAAAGAAAAGGTAACCAGAATGGTGAAAGGTCTCAGAATGATGGCATACCTGGATCACTTGAAGGACCAGGGAGTTTTAGGCTGAGGAAGATAAGGACATAAAAGGATTGAAACATTCTTTTGAAAAAGGGATTATGTTTGGTTTCTTTGGGTGGAAAGACCAAAACTGAGAGCAATGTGTGAATATTGCAGAGAAGCAGATTTACTCTTGGTTTAAGTAAAAAAAAAAAAAAAAAAAACTTCCCAGTAAAGCTGTCCAAAAATGAACTCCTTAGGAAGTAATGAGTTCCCCTTCATCACTAGAGATCTTCAAGCCCAGACTGGATGACTAGTCTCTAGGGATAATATAGAGGGGGATTCATGTTCAGCTCTAGATTGTGCTGAATGATTTCTGAGATCCCTTCTAATTTTAAAAGTTTGTGGTAGTTATAGTTATAATTTTGTAAAATTGCATCAATTATCTTTCATTTGTTTCCCCATAGTGAACAGGTACACACTGTTGAGGGATTTTGATGGGGCCAGAGTGAAATGTTTGGTCTAAAATAGAATATATTTTTTCATATATTAAATCAATGGCGTTGGTCTCACTGGCATCATGTCAAAAAGTTCTTATACCAGCTAAAGTCTGATTAACTTTTTCTATCCTTTTGTATCTGAAAGTTTTTTGAGGAACAGTAAATATAAGGAAAATAGCAATAAATATAGTTTGGTTAATGACTTAATAAAAAGATTTCAGATTATAACTGTCTTTGTATAAATAATCCATTCAACTCTAGTATCATATTGCTTTCTCCATTCTACTTTTATCTTATCCACACCTTAATAATCTTATCCTGTTAAAATCAAATCTTTCTAGAGAAAGAGTAGTGGAAAGCTGAAACAAATATATGAAATATTATTTCCAAAAGCCTAACTCTTTATTTAGGATAAAGATTTTTCATAACATGACTTATGCTATGTGGCTTTGTCCCAGTCGACCCTACCATATCATTTAACTTCATCTCACATGTACATTCACCAACTTACATTGCAGAAGTAATTCACTGCAATACTTTATTTTCTTTATACTAAAATAGAATATTGTGATGATAATATTCATCACTTACTTGAGAGGGATTTCTTATTTAGGTCCCAAGTTATAGTCTGTCTCACCCAATTAAGGTAATAAGGAACTTTAATCTGACAATTCACATCAATATATCCTAAATCCTAAAGATACCTAGCAAGTTGATAACCCAAAGAAACCATTTTTATTTATGGAGTTATCTTTTCATTTATTATTTCCAGAAAGTGAACAGGAGATGAAAAGTGCTAAATTTTTCATTAGTGACTTAGCATCATAGAATGTTGGGAGGGGAAGAGGAGGAGAGACAGTACTTTACATGTAAAATAGGCAATCTCTTCCATGTATGAATTTTAGGCCTAGCAAAATCACTCCTAGCTCCCTCCTCCCCCTCAAAGAAACTCATTGACTTTATCATCAAACCTGAAATTCCTTTGTTCACACATTTATTTTACTTAAACCATTATACTATCAAAATGTAAATGTCATTTGTTGTTTAATGTTGTCTGACTCCACTTGGAGTTTAGTTTTCTTGGCAAAGATACTAAAATGGTTTGCCATTTCTCTCTCTCGTTTATTGTACATATGAACTCAGATTTTCCTGACTCCAGGTCAAGTACTCTATCCACTAGTACCACCCAATTTTGCCCTAAATGTCATTTTAAGACAATCTTTTTTTAAAATAATATTTTATTTTTCCAAATACAAAAATAAGCTTTTAATAAATGGAAACTTTGGGAGAAGTTTTTTGCTCTTTGACAATTGATGCTGCTGAGGAAGTGTTGAGTATCTCAAAGTTGAATCATTCTCCATGATAATGACATTCCAGGTGTTGACTTTTCCCTATTCATAGAATGGAAACCAGACAGAGCAGCTGATGAGAAATAAAAAAATTAATTGGTCTTTTGGAAAAACATATATGAATAGAAACTCAGGATATATATTTTATAATCATGATTATTTAAATTATTTTTCACTGAATATTCATGATTTTACAAACTTTATCTCACTTCACAACACTACTTCTGACCAGTCTTTTTGATGGAGATAAGCATGACCTTGCCATTCATTTTAATTATCAGCGAATATCTGAATGCAGATATTTTTCATGCTTGTTAAGTAATTGAGTTTGATCCCAAAGTGCTATAATAATAGTTCCTCCAAGATAAAGCTTCTTGAGAACAGGGAATGCCTTTTTGCTTTTGGCACATACTTAATAAAGCTTCTTGAGAACAGGGAATGCCTTTTTGCTCATGGCAGATAATAAATATTATAATTGTCTAAAAATAGTATATGTAGTTTTCATATGTGGCTAGGGAATAATGAAGGAAGTAACTCATATAATAGGAGAATCTGTCTGATTCAATCCTAGAGTGTTGGTATCAAGCTTATATTATGTATTTAACACTATTATCATTAATCTGGGTTTCTTAGGATAAAATAGTCATCACCAACTAGTCAGTCTACTAGTGATGAGCCTCTCTGTATTTAGCTGGCTGATCTTGAGAAAGAAACTCTTTCTATTGCCAGGGCTATATTAGAAAGCTTTCAAGCATGATAACAGTCAGAACTTACTAGTCACATTCATAGAATTCAAAAACTCAGGGTATCCTTCACAATACAATAGTGAGATGTCAACTAGCAAAAAACACTTAGACAATTTGTATGCTATACTGGTAAAACCTCCAAAATCCTGAGAAGGTAAACAACAGATTGGGTGGGCCTTTGATTGCCATCAGAATCTTGGAAGGAACTCCCTAAAGACTTGAGGCCCCAGATATTTTTAAGTATTTAAGTGTCTTGTTATCTAAATTCTTATTTCTTTTTTCAAAGACTTAGCACACCTATTGCAAATTATTTTTAAAAAGGAAAACAAACAATATAATATGATTTATGGACTTCAAGAAATAGATTTGAAATCTCTTTACTCCAATTCTAATAAGGATATTTTAGGGCTTTATATTACAGTTTATTAGACATATATAAGAACATATTATTGGTCCTTCTAGGGCCAGAAATCTTAATTTGAATTCATAGACCCTAAAGAAGTCTGTGGTTAGATTTCAGGGGGTCCAAGTACTAGAATTTAGAAAAAAAAAATCTTAAATTCAGGCTAAAAAAAAAAAGCTGGCCTGAAAAAAACTGGTCAAATCGTTCATTTGATTGCCTCAAATGAGCTTCAAGCCTTAAAGACCAAATTGGTTTTAGTTGTTGAAAATAACATTTAATAGTTATTCTGACTTGTTTTTATTTTTTGTAACATAGCCCCAATCTGCATAATTCCAGACTGCCAAGAAAAGTAGAACAGCAAAAACTCGTGGATGTCTCTAAACAATAGATTATCAATTTAGATGTGCTCCAATTTAAGAAAATCAAAATGATATATGGCAATTCAGACTGAAAAAGCAAAACCCAGAAAATTAGGGAATCATTATTCATGGTCCTTAAAGATTCTTTGTTGTATAAATGGTTTTCCTACAAAGACATGAAATAGTTGTCATAATGTACTTATGGTATATTTCAGTTAACAAAAAAAAAATTATTTACAATCAATGTTTCAACTAATGGATAAAGTAAAATATATCTACTCTGAGTAAGTTTTCTTTTGGATGTACTGACACTTCAGAATAGAGTTAAAAATGGTTAAAATTTTGAAAAAATCTCAATTCATTTTCTTCTCACTTCTATTCCTTTTACAACTATGTTTCCCTTCTAAATATTCTATAGGAACTTCTGAAATTATCACTTAATAACTTAGTGAGCAATAGTCTTTCCAGCATTTAAGAAAAGGACCTAAGTATATAACTATGCCTTAATAAAGCTCCACTCTTTAAAAATAGGAAATGAGCTAACTTTAGACATTCCCTCCCAATAATTGTATGTTCTTCTTCATGTCCATTTGCTCCTTAGAACACAGTGACTCACAGAAGATATTCCAGTGCATTTCATAGTTCTCTCTTTTCCTGAATCATGCAATTAGTGATGTAATATAGCTTCTAACTCTGGCAGATTTCTAGATCAGCTCCCACTCACATTCTGGGACTCTGAAAGGCAGAAAAACTTCTGGTACAATCATGACTATGTGACTTAGGAGAAATGAATTCAGAGGAAAGAATCCAAGGGCTCACTTAAAAAAAAAAAAAAAAAAAAAAAGAATCTTTGTATCTATTTGCACTGCTTCAATTGAGGAGGCTGGGGAGAATGATATCTTTTTATAGGGTAAAACTACCCTTCAACAATTCTAGAATTTACCCTGGAAGGGATGGAGTACATTTTTAAAAATTATTATTTAATTCAAAACCATTTATTAAATGCCTGCTATGTACAAAGCACTGAACTAGACATTAGGGTAGAAAATCCAGAGGAAAGCATAATTGTCCTTGTCTTCAAGGAGCTTACATTTTATTATAATAGTCAAGAAACATTAATTAAATGCCTGCTGTGTGCCAGGCAGACACTATGCTAAGAGCCGGGGATGCAAATATGAAAAAAAAAAGTCTAAATAGGGGAAGAAAAAATGCTGAAAATTGGGAGGGAGTAATAGTGAAGTTGATCATTAGGAAATAGTATTTTAGAGAAGGAATCCATAATGTAAGTGGTAAGATAATAGAATGGGACTAAGGCCTAAATGGAAAAGCTATCAGAAAGAAAATCTGGCATAAGATTTTGTTGCTGCTTATTTTTTAAATATGTCGGGGTTTTCCCTAAAAAGAACGTTGTCTTGAATTCCCGAGCACTTCACTGAATTGACTGCAATCCACTTGAAAGCCATGAGGGCAATAGATTTGGGAAGTATAGAATATTACTTGGGGACAGTTAGGGGGTAAAGTGGATAGAGTCTGACATTGTTGTTGACATGTTGTCAAGTGCCATTTTTCTTAAGCTTTTTTTGCCTTCCTTTGGCTTTAAAGAAAACCTCTTCATAGCCTTTTTTCTTCAGAATTGTACTAGCGTTTAAGTGGGTGGTAATCTCATGGAGGATTGTTGGCTAATGTTTAGGTTTTTGTTTGGTTAGATTTTCTACTAAGCTCTGAGACCACTTGGGTCAGCTTTTAAAATGATTTATTGATGGCGTCTGACTGGAGTTGTGTATCTATTCTAATTCTACTAGACTTAAGAGCTGCTACTCAGACAGAAGGCCATCAGGACTGTGCTGTGAATTGAGCTGAAAACTGTATTCTGCTGCCAGGCAGGAGTCTGGATCATGTTTTGCCAATAGGCATTTGCTTCCAACAAGAGATTGTGTGTGTGTGTGTGTGTGTGTGTGTGTGTGTGTGTGCGCGTGTTCTTTTTTCTTCTCTTTTTTATTTTTTTGTTCCCCATGACATCCCTGAGGACTTTATTCTTAAGCCTCTATTGTTAGCAATTTTATGTTGCCTTTGAGACAAGTTATTCATAAGAAGAGGGACTGGCTTTCACTCTTATGCTGATGAAACCCAGATTTATATTTCACTTAAGCCTGATATTGATTCTGCTGTCTCTGCGTTGGAGACTTGTTTGTGGGACATAAAACGCTAAATGCAATGAAATTTCCCCTAGCTGAATGCAAATAAAGTGGAAACTGGGTCCCAAGCAATTCACAGATCTTTGAAAATGGCTCCAGGTTTCAAGGTTCATGTTGGCCAGGCACAACAATTCTGTAATTTGAGATGAACCAAAGTCCAAAACAGTGACATGTTACTGTTTAATCATCATTGGCTTATCTAGCTAGCTGAATCTCAGATTTTCTAATCGTGTTCAAGTGATCCACAAGGAATGGGTTGACCAACTGTGAAAGATTTATAAGAGATGTAACAAGTATCTCATAGGATGGGTAGACATGGATAGTTTGTCATCTGTATTACTTTGGGGAATATCTATACCTTTGAGATCACAGATCTATTTTTGGATGAAAGAGGTGAAGGGAGAGTAGGGAAGGGTTATTTTTCCTTTCTGCCAAAAGTTCAGTTTTGTTGCTATTATTGTTTAATCATTCCTGACTGCAATACTATATACCATAGTACACCAATATTCTCTAGGTCATTTTCTTGGAAAGATTGTGGAGTAGTTTGCTGTTTCTTTCTTCAGTGGATTAAGGTGAACAGAGTTTAAATGACTTGTCCAGGGTCCTACAGCTATCAGATGGCAGAGACCAAATTTGTATTCAGGTCTCCCTGACCTCAGGCTTAGCACTCTATCCACTGAGCCATCTAGATATTGAAATGTTTATAAGAATTATATTCTAAGCAGATAGGCAATGTCTCCAATCCTCTTTGTGCTTTGTGCAAAACATTTAAACATGCACTAACCAGTGAATTTGGGAGAGGCAGGATCAATAGACAAGATTTTTAAAAAATAATTTTTAAATTATAATTTGTGCCTTCAAGACACTTAAGGCTTTGAGCATGGAAGGAAACAAAGTATAAAGTAAATAAAGAACCTTTTTTTCAAAGCAATAATATAGAAAGAGCTTCCAACTGTATCAATGGATTTCCAAGCAAAGGAAATAGAAAGTTAAATGGAGCAACAGTGTTCCCAATATGCAAAAACCCAACATGCTTAAGAATTCCAGCCCTATACATATCCTAATATATTTCTTAGAAACCAGAGAGCCTCTAGGAAATATAAAGAGAAACTATTTTAAAAGGCTACAACCTCTCCCCACTACACACACAGCCTCACATGGACGCACACACACACACACACACACACACACACACACCATTGTCTAACAGTACTCTCCACAGTTTGCCACACCATTGTCTAATACAGTACTCTGAACACAATTGCAACTTTATCCTGGTTGTATTATTGTTTTATCTTTTTTGTCCCTTTACCCACACCAGTCTCACTGAGCAGATTATCAAATATTGCTGCCTTCCAGAAAGTGCATTATCTGTATATAGGCCCTCCCACATCTCAGAATGTTATGTGCAGCTCCATATTTTTATATCTCATTTTATTGGTAGAATTGGTTCATAAGACTTCTAACTTTTGGCTTGTCTGTGATTATTGACAAACCCCTAAGCAAATCTGAAGGTTTAAGTAGGATTGGAATTAAGTACTGGGCCTGGCACAAACTAACAACATGTTTTCACTAAATTCTAAATAAATAGTTCCTTTCTTCTGGCCTGGCTGGAAGCAATCACAATATTTAGTCCATTTTGAGAGTGGGAATAAAATTTAAGAATTAAAGCATATCAAATCGTATTTTGGAAGTAAATTGACTTCAAGGGCTCAGTTAATAGTATTTAAGAAGATAGTTGAGACTTCTTCCTGTTTAATTGATTTATCTCTCAATGAAAAGATCTAATCATTGCTAAGATGCCTATAAGTATCTAGAAGAGTAGTGGATAGTACTCAGAAAGATAGCAGAGCACAAGAGAGGAAATCAAATTTTCTTATGTGAGATTTTCCACTTGTTCCATAAGGCTTATTTAAGAAATTTAATGATTAATAAAGTAAGGAAGTAATTGATTCATAAATCATTAGAATTGGAGTGGATCTTATAGATACTTATGTCATATACCTTCATTTTACAAGTGAGGGAACCAAGACCTAAAATTTGGGCCTTGAGATTGTGGATATATGTGAGTCAATCATCCAGTTCGTTGTATACACTCTTCATTGTAAAAGTATCAGAATTCATAGAATTATAAAATTTAAAGCTGGAAGGGGTCTTAGAAATCATCTAGTCTCCTTTTGGAGAGTGAAGTAATTTTGCTTTGGCCCACCTAGTTGATGGATCGAAGTCAATATATTCCAGGTAAGTACACAGTATAATCTTTTTTGTTTTACCTTTTTTTTTCTTTTTGTGAGCCAATTGGGGTTATGTGACTTGTCTAGAATCACACAGCTATTAAGTGTTAAGTGTCTGAGGCTGAATTTGAACTCATGTTTTCCTGACTTCAGAACCAGCGCTCTATCCACTGCACCATCTAGCTGCCCATCTTGCTGCACCTGTGTACAACAAATGAATGTCAAGTTCACAGTCTTTCTCAATTTCTCAAAGTCTTCCCTTTGAACAACTAAGCAGCTATCTGGCTGGTGTAGAAGGAAGCATCAATCTCTCAAATCTCTTAAAATTGTCCTAATGGCTAGAGCAGTCACTTGTGGGTCCCCACTACTATTTTTTCTTGCCTGTAGCAGGGGCCAGTTTTATTCTATGACTCTGTGTGGTTTTTTTTTTTTTTTAATGTATTATTTTTATTTATTTTTTTAATAACTTTTTATTGACAGAACCCATGCCAGGGTAATTTTTTACAACATTATCCCTTGCACTCACTTCTGTTCCGATTTTTGCCCTCCCTCCCTCCACCCCCTCCCCCAGATGGCAAGCAGTCCTGTACATGTTAAATACGTCACAGTATGTCCTAGATACAATATATGTGTGTAGAATCGAACAGTTCTCTTGTTGCACAGGGAGAATTGAATTCAGAAGGTATAAATAACCTGAGAAGAAAAACAGAAATGCAAGCAGTTTATATCCATTTCCCAGTGTTCTTTCTTTGGATGTAGCTGCTTCTGTCCATTCTTGATCAATTGAAACTGAGTTAGATCTCTTTGTCGAAGAGATCCACTTCCATCAGAATACATCCTCAAACAGAATCGTTGTTGAGGTATATAATGATCTCCTGGTGCTGCTCATTTCACTCAGCATCAGTTCATGTAAGTCTCGCCAGTCCTCTCTGTATTCATCCTTCTGGTCACTTCTTACAGAACAATAATATTCCATAACATTCATATACCACAATTTACCCAACCATTCTCCAATTGATGCTATCTTAACAAATTAAAAGGGGAGTTAAACACTCCAAGTAATGAGTCAAGGAATTATCTGATTTATATCTTAAAATCTTTATATCTAGCAGACCCAAACATCCAATTATATAAATGTCAGTCTAAGAACCTAATATGTGTAAGGCATTGTGCTAAATTCTGGGTATACAAAAACAGTAAAGATAGTCCCTGCCCTCAAGAAATTTATAATGTAATGGGCTTACATTAAGATGGAAACTGAAATCCGGAGGATTTAAGTGATTTACCCAAGAACACACAGTATTGAGAGATTTGATTTCAATTTCTAGGTCTTTGACACCATGTGAACACTGAACTTTCCACTATGCCATGCTGCCTTAGGAATCTGTTCAGGAAATTAGTCATCCCATTTCAGATCCTCTTTCCTTCCATTTGAGCCAAGAACCTGCCCAACCACACTTCTGGCAAGGCCAGATTTGGCATATTGCTTGCTCTTCTCTCACATATTCAAAAGCTATCACAAGCTACCCTTTAAAAAGACATTAGTGTGAATGCCATGGGAAAAATCTCCTCCAAGGTTGTAGATGAATTGGTATGATTTCCTTGATTGTATCTTTTTATTTATGAGGCATAATTTATGAGCACCAGAAAGCAAACTGAAATGAGTGATGACTAACAACAGCCAAAGTAATAAATCAGGAACAGTGAAAGAAGTGGTGATTTTGATCGAATCTATTGAATTAACTGTTGGCCTTAGCCATTACAGGTATTGGAAAGACCTTTTAATATCTGTTTATCTCCCTCATGGGAATACAGTAACTATCTCATTACATGCCTATAGGAAACAAATTATTAAATTGTTTGCTTGTCAGAATGAAACCTGTTTACTCTTCTTATTAATTACTAGCCTGGTTGTTCATATTGGACTTTGGTTTAATTCTGATCATGAATTTTCATCAGAATATATTCACATGGTGCTTTAAAAAAATTGATGTGGCTTCTTGGTGACATTGATATGAGCATAACTTCAGAATAACTGTTGTTTCTCTTAAAAGAGAGATAAGTTCCACAAAACAGTAAGCCAAAGCAAACATTTTAACTTTTAGACACTTTGCATTTGTTATTTCATGAGATTAAACACTAAAGATCCCAAGCTCTAAAAGAATAAGCTAAAAGAAAACATAATGCTAGAATTAACACAAGTAGCCATTCATTTTTCTGATAATTAGCAGATTTTTTTAAATCAATAACTAAATTTGGTTAATTCAATCAAGATCCCCAAACTGAGAGGGTTTTTTTGTTGTTTTTATCAAAACAAAGTTATAGGGGGAGTTAGGTGGTACAATAGAGTAAAGAGAATCACAGAGAGAAGATAATAGTAGTAATAGGGATTACAAAAGACTTTTTGAAAGTAAGACTTCAAGTGAGATTTAAAGAAAACCAGGAGACAGAAGCAAAGAAAGAAAAAAAAAAATCCTGGTATGGGGAATAACCAATGAAAAAATGGAGTGCTATATACAAGGAATAGCCAAAAAAAAAAAGCCAGTGATATTGTACATATGGGGATGGAACTAGATCATGAAGGGCTTGAAAAGCCAAACAGAGGATTTTCTATTTGATCTTGCTGGTAATAGGCAAGCACTGGAATTTATTGAATAACAAGGATGGCATGGTCAGACCTGTATTTTGGGAAAGTGAATTTGATAGCTGATTCCTCCCTTACAAAAGGAAATGAACTTAAATGAAGTCTGAACAGATCTGGGTTAAGTAAAAAAGGGGAGAAAATTTTGCTCATTAGTGAAGACTATGGAGCTTCCATTTCTGGAGATGTTCAAGAAGGAAATACATATCCTGCTAGCCTGTTGTAAAACTTCACTTTCCTGAATATGGGACATGAGATTGGAAATTCCTTATTATTTACTTCCTTTAAAAAAAAAGTTCTATGATTCTTTATTTGAAACCAGTTTAAAATAATTTTATACAAGTTTCAGAGATGTGCTGATGATAGCACATTGTGATTTAGTGGCTGAAGATTTGGCAGCTAGGTGGTGCAGTGGAGAGAGTGCAGGTTTGGAGTCAGAAGGACTCATTTTTTTGAGTTCATAATCTGGTTCCAGATACTTACTAGCTGTGTAACCCTAGGCAAGTCAATTAATTCTGTTTGCTTCAGTTTTCTCATCTGTCAAATGAGCTGGAAAAGAAATGGCAGACCACTGAAACCCCCAAGTGGGATCACAAAGGGTTGTACATGACTGAAAAATGACTAACAATAAAAATACACCAAAAAGTTAGATTTGCCAATAAGAAATCTGGATTTAAGTCCCATCTTATATACTTACTAGTTATGTGGGCATAGACAAGTTATTTGCTTATTTTATAAGCAGATTTGTTAAATGAATATAATATTTGTACTATCTACCACATGAGGTTGTTGTGAAGAAAGTGCTATATAAACATGAGTTATGATTCCATGTTGAATAATTAATCAACAAGTATCTAGAAGGGGCCTACTATGTGTATTCCAACTAAAAATGGAAAAGTATTTTCTTGGGATGACATAACTGAGAAAAGAAAAATACCAAAAAGCTTCCTCCTTCCCCTCTCTGGAACTTAACATAAAATTCCTTTCTGTACTAAAACTAAATATGGAAAATATCAACTCCAAAGAAAGCTATTTCCAAAATCTATGAGCCATTGAATAAGGTGAAGCAGTTAAAATGAAAACTGATTTCCATTCCCAAGTACAGACAGCTCTAAATATGCTGGAGCACATTAAGCAAGCCTCAAAACAATTCTGCAGGAGGAATCATTTCAAAGCATATAGTATATTATTATTTTTTCTACTCTATATACTACATATTGGTGATTTACTACCTTTTCTTTTCTTTCTGCAAAATCTATAAACACCATAAATTTCTATATTTAAATGCAATTGGTTCTCTCTCAGAATTCTTTCCTAATTCTAGAAATTATTTTCCCTTAAGATGAAAAAAAAAAAATGGAGTAGGAAATAGTAGTAGTAGTAATAGTAGTAGTAGCAGTAGTAGCAGCAGCAGCAGCAGTAGTAGTAGTAGTAGTAGTAGTAGTAGTAGTAGTAGAAGAAGAAGAAGTAGTAGCGGTAGTGATGGTGGTGCTAATTTGTAGTAGGGGAAGGAGGAGAAAAAGGAAGAGGAGAAGGAAGAGGAAGATGAGGAGAAGAAAGAGGAAAAAAAGAGGAAGACAAGGAAGAAGAGGAGGAGGATAGTTACAATTTAATAATCAGCCTTCATAAGTAGATTTGAACTGGATCTGTATACTCCTAGTTTAACTGAAGAAAAGAAAACCAGTATGTCTAAGAAACACCATAGCTATGGGGAATTGCTTCTGAGATGTGTAACAATGAGCTTTATTTTATGAATCAGGACTTGTCTTGAACTGCGGCCATTGTGATAAACACTCCAATGTTTATTTCAATAGTAAGATAGTCAAGTAAATACATGTACTGGGTTTATTTGAAAATCTGAATACATCCAAAGTAGAACTGTACATAAGTTATAATAACGTGGGTGGAAAGTGAAAATGTATAGTGCATGAAATTCTGCTTTCATCCTGCCTCAGCATCCGTTTAGTGTAGCTATTGAAATCCCTTCCATGATTTTAATGCTGTTTCAAATTCTGAGACCACCTTAACCCCCAAACATGGAAAAATATAAGAAACTTGAGTGGTTCAGGATCAAATTAATCTTGTCTTCTTGCCTCTATCTGTCTCTGATTTGGCAATCAAAAGAAACCAATATTGAGTAGTAGATGATTATTGGCCTGAAATTCAAGAAGCCTATATGTTTTATTTTCATATGTCCCCTTAATAGGATTCATATAGTAGAATCCCTGCTTTCCGCTGTTAGAATTCCCCAACATGTGCTTTCTCAGCCTGATATTTCTACATGTTGCCTCCTTCCAAATTCCCCTTTAATATCTCCCTAGACTTCTGTCTATGGCTACTCATAGCTAGGACATATACAGATCACTTGAATTCCAAACTAGTCTCTCTAGTTCTTAGACCTTGTTGTTCCTGATCTGGCTTATCATATTACCAACAAACCTAAATACTTGTTTTAGGGAGATACAATCATGTCAAGAACTTTACATTACTTCAAGATGTTCCCAGATTCACAACAAGTCAAAACCTAACTAATAGAAGGTGAATTGGACTAATTATTTCCATCTCAATATAATTGGGGCATGTTAGTGACAAATTCTTTTTGTTAAAAAGATATATTTTTTTTAAAAATAGAAAGCACAACCACCACTACTACCAAATAATGAAATTACTATTCTTGAAAAACATCAATAACAAAAAATAAGAATAAGCATTGACATACCAGACAACAGCTGATATCAGTTAAATAAACATATCTTTAGGTTGATAACAGAAACATCAACAAAAGACAAAGTCTTTTAATTTATAGATCATTGATACTAGTTTGTTAATAGATTCATAACCAATAGTTTACATTGAATTTAGTTTGTCATATCTATAAGTGATACATGAGTTAGAAGGAAAATCTTATGAACATCTAAACTATTTACCAGACTAAATTTGTTTTATAAACCATATAAATCATAAAACACACTGACAGATTTCTGAAACGTTGTCCTGTGGAAATCTGAGGGTTTGGAATCCCTACTAGGTAAAGTGGAATTGTAAAATTGTGAATTAAAAAAAAAAAAATTAAACATGTTTCATGCAAAAAGTTTGTTTCATTTGATTTGATTCATGAATAATTTCATATTTAACATTTGAAGCAAATATCACCATCTTCAATTGTTTTTCTCATAGAATCCCCATTTATATTGTCTAGAGTATCAGATTTCTAGGAAACACAGTTTCTAACTTTTTTTAATCAATTTTATTGATATCTTTTGTTTTTATATTATCTATATTTCTCAGTATATCTCGCTCCTCTCTCTCTCCCAAAGAACCATCCATTATAAGAGAATTAAAAAAAATAAAGTTTTCAGAAAAATCAATATATCCGAAAAAAATCTGGAATTATATGCTTCACTTCACACCCACAGAATTATGGGTGCCAAAAAAAAAAAAAAAAAAAAAACTATGAGAGAGGTTTCTTTTCTCCCAAATACACATACCAGTACTACCAAAGGGTGAGAATTACTATTCTCTCTTAACAATCTACTTTGGAAGTCTCATAACTCATAATCATAGTTTTTTGTTTTATTTTCCTTTTAGTTCATCTTCATGTTTACTATTGTATTGGAAATTATTATCATTTCACTCTCTAGGATTCCACAGCCTGTTCAGACTAACTGCAATCTATGCTAATGACAGTATTCTCAATGAATATCTTATGCTATGGTGTTTTTAAAGGTAAAAAGAAAATAGGAGATTTCTGATAATTACATGAATGTGAGTGATTCATCAGCATTCTTATTTATCTTTCATTAGTAGTCCAGCTCTGGAGTATGGATTATGAGCCTTAGTAGTGAAATCTACTATTTCTTTGAGTCCTTTTCCATGTTTACTAGAATGAAATCCTGATTTTTCTTTTTAGTTGGAGTTCCTGTTTTCATATCCCATTTGTTCTCTACCCTTTCTTCTTTACATCATAGATATTGTTAATGAATAACATTCATTTATTTATTCATTCATTCATTCATCCATTCACTTTTTAGAAGGTGACTAATTTTTCACTTGAAATTTTTTCCATTCCTGAATATAAGTGTATCATTGTGAACTGAGAATGCCTCAGACTCATGAAGTTTTGAGTCTGCATCCCCTTTCTGACATATAAATGGATGTGTAACCTTGGGTAGGTCAACTAAATTTCTTTATCCCTAGTAATTCCTTAAGTCTCTAAGCTATAGAAGAGTTATCAATCTGCATTGATGATAATAATGATGATGATAGCAATAACAATAATAACAACTAGTGCTTTAAGACTTACAACCTACTGTTTACATTTTATCTTAGTTGATCTTCACAACAACCTTGAACAGTAGGTACTATTATTATCCCCATTTTACAGAAGAAGAAAATGAAACTGATAAAGATCTTTTGCCTAGGATCAAAAGTCTAGGGATTTTCCGGATCAATTCTCAGTACCAGTGAGGTACTGAGGCCATTATTATCACTCTCCCCAATCCCCCCCTCCAAATAAAGAGTTGTACTTGATCATCTTAGTTTACCATAAGCAAAATTGTAGAAGAATCCCCTAAATTGTTCTCTTATTTTCCTTGAACAGATAGTCAAAATCTTATGTTACTATAGTTTAAGTATTAGAACTGTGATTTTATTCATATAGGGAACTCATTTTATCAATACAGGCCAGAACTTTGTCTATAACTTTATAATCTAAAAGCATTACCTCCATCACTGAGAAGTTAAATGATTTGTCCAGAGTCACATGGTATGTGTCAAAGCAAGACTTGAACCCTTCATAAATCATTCAACAAATAATTTAAAGGATTATTTCATGCTAGGATTTGCCTTAAATGTAGAGGATATGAAAACAAAAGTCTCTGCCTCAAGGTTAATTACATTCTTTTTTTTTAATTGGCAATTTTTTTTCATTTTTATTTTATTTTTTATTTTGAAAAAAAATTATTTACAAAATTATCCCTTGCACTCACTTCTCTTCCAACTTTTTCTTTCCCCCTCTCCACCCCCTCCCCCAGATGGCAAGCAGTCCTATACATGTTAAATCTGTCACAATATATCCTAGATACAATATATATGTGCAGAACCAGTTTTCTTGTTGCACAGGAAGAAGTGAATTCAGAAGGTAAAAATAACCCAGAAAGAAAAAAAACATGCAAACAGTTTACATTCATTTCCCAGTGTTCTTTCTTTGGGTGTAACTGCTTCTGTCCAATTATTGATCAATTGAAACTGAGTTAGATCTTCACTTTGTCAAAGAAATCTACTTCCATCAGAATACATCCTCATATAGTATTGTTGTTGAGGTATATAATTATCTCCTGGTTCTGCTCATTTCACTTAGCATCAGTTCATGTAAGTCTCTCCAAGCCTCTCTGTATTCATCCTGCTGGTCATTTCTTACAGAACAATAATATTCCGTAACATTCATATACCACATTTTACCCAGCCATTCTCCAATTGATGGGCACCCATTCATTTTCCAGTTTCTAGCCACTACAAACAGGGCTGCCACAAACATTTTTGCACATATAGGTCCCTTTCCCTTCTTTAGTAACTCTTTAGGATATAAGCCCAGTAGTAGCACTGCTGAATCAAAGGGTATACACAGTTTGATAACTTTTTGGGCATAATTCCAGATTGCTCTCCAAAAGTTAATTACATTCTAAGGAAGAAGATAATATAAGTATATATAAAATTATATTAAATAGGGAGATTAAGATCCATGCAGAGGATATACAACTTAGAGGGGAGGCATTGGTAGCTAAGGAGACAGAAAAACTCTCTTACAATTGTGTTTTCAAGAAAGTAAGAGATTTACAGAAGTGGAAAGGAGGGGGATTATCCTAGGCATAAAAACAACCAGAGCCAAAACCTAGAAAAGATGATGAAGCATCTTGTGTGAGGAACAACAGTTAGGCTAATGAGGCTAAGCTAGAGATTTCTTGGAAAAGCAACAAGAGGACAGATTATTATGGACTTTAAATGCCAAAGAAGTTGATTTTTGAGTGAATGTTAGTAGAAGAAACCCGTATCTGTTGAGTAGGGAGTGGAAAGGTCAGATCCAAACATTGGACAAATCATTTTGGAAACTCATTGGAAGCTACATTGGAATGGTTAGAAATTTGGGACAGGAAACAAATTAGAAGCTATTGCAGTATTCTAGGTGAGATTCTCAGACTCGCATAAAGACTTGAACTAAATTGATGACTTTATGAGTGGGCAGAAGGACGTATATGAGAAAAGTTGTGGATATAGAAATACAAGATTTGATAATGATTGCATATGTAGGCTAAGTTGGAGTTGAGGATAACACCAGTGTTGCAAATCTAAGTGACTGGAAGGATGGTGATGACTTTGACAGTAATAAGGACATTCATAAGAAAGGTGAGGAAGTAGGAATAATGTTCTGTGTTTATTGATTCTGGACTGTTTCTGGGACATGCCATTTGAAATGTGCAATAAACAGTTGATGAAGCAAAACTGGAATATGGGGGTGGTTGGGGCTGAATATTGGGAGAAATGATTATTCATAACCAATTACTAATATAAGATGAGGGTACCCAGGTTTTTTTCCCCTTTCTGTTTCATTTAAAGTCTAGGCCTAGGTCAAGGCAATCTCTGAAGGAGAGAGTTGATAATGAGAAGGGATTAATGTTCTCCTCAATCTTAAATGGGATCCCATTCAACTAGCAAAGTTTATTTCTGATTAAAGGGTAAAGAGAATCTAATCTACCTGAATTACAATCCATTGTTCAACTAAAAGGTTGGGTGGAAGAATGCCCAAGGCAGATGTATTCTGGGTGGAGATCAGTCCACCTTTGTCTAAGAGCAATATGATAGTGTCAAATCCCTCAGCCCCTCATTAGAAGGAGCTCACCTCTCATTATAATATTAATTCTCAATCATTACCAATAAAGTTAATTTCCACCTGTTGGGAAAACCAATTTTGAGGGCCACTGATCTCAGTAGATTATTTGCTACCCAGAAACTCTATGTCTTGACCTTTTCATACATCATAAAAAAGATCTTCAAATCTTCTTCAGAGAGACACAAATTGAGGAGTAGGAAAAAACTGTCAGAAGCCTTTTCATCTAAGTCTCTTATTTTACAAATGCTTCAGATGATTATGTCTGAGGGTCCGGAATCTCATCCAAGGCCATTCCTAAAACATCTACAAAGGTTCTCCATTCTTAGGCACTTCTTATACTTATTATCTGGAGAACAGGAAGTTAGCTGAGGAGACTTCCAGAGGAAACAATTTGGTAAAGTCTCCACCACTTTACACTAGTTGTGTATCCTATCTCTGTCCAAGGTGTGAAGCCCAACCACTTAGAAGTGGAATCAGAAGTCCTGAGTTGGAATCATTGCTTTGCTATTAACAAGAACACGATAATAAAAACTATTTGCCAAAGGCAAATCCTGACACCTTTGGCAAATCCATACTACACCGCTTTGAACTTCAATTGCTTCATGTGGTACAAAAGAGAAAATGGCAAGCCTGGAGTCAGGAAGACATCTTCCTGAGTTCAAAACTGGCCTTTCTCACTGTGTGAACCTGGGCAAGTCACTTAACCCTGTTTGCCTCAATTTCTCTTATCTGTAAAATGAAATGGGAAAAGAAATGGCAAACCACTCCAAGATCTCATTCCAAGATCTTTACCAAGAAAACCCCCAAAAGAGGTTATGAAAGCTCAAACCACCAGAGAAAAAATGCTCATCCTTTTATGCCTTGTAAGGTTGCTGTGAAAAGTCAAATAAGTTAATTCTTGGACAATCCTTAATAAACTTTAAACTCCTTTGTGTGTACCAGCCATTGTTTTGTTGACTACCAGTCTTTTTAAGGGGCAAGCTGCTGTCTTTTATAAGCAAAGATAGCATGATAATGGTAGAAATTGCATTGAACTTGGAATTCAAAGACCCAAGTCCAAATATACTGCCTGTGTGACCTTGAAGAAACTCAACTAACTTTTCTGAGCCTCAATTCCTCACAAGAAAAATAAGGGCATTTCCTAAGATTTTTTTCTAGTTTTATGGTCCTGTAAATAGTTTAAAGTAGCATTCCTAGATCTACATTTGGTAAATCATGATTCTTTTTAAACAAACATTGGCATAAGGAGTTCAATTCCTCTGCCTCTGACCTTGCTGGAAATAATACATGTATGACCTTGAGCACATTCCCAGGGACTTGGTTTCTTCATAAGTAAAATAAAAGGGTTGGGCTAGATTACTTCTGAGGACCTTTCCCTTTCTAAAGCTATGATGCTATAGATCTATACTAGCACCATTGATTAGGTGGCAAGGACATTTTTACTATTTAAACAAAATATTCAGGTTATTGATGAACATTTTTATTTTTCAGCTGGATATTTTAATGTCATAAAAACACAGTCTTTATGAACACTTTGTTGAAATCCACAGCCTCTCATTAATCTCATTCTAGCTTTCTCTCCACTCTGCTATCCATTTTCACTGAAGCTCATGTAAATGCCCTGTTCCTATTTTGCATATGCATGTTGATTTCTATGAGTGTTGTTTTGATCTCAAATTGAATGATTATTTTTTTTTAAGAAAAGAAAATAGCAATGTGTTATGAAGGTCTTCCATCAAAGACAAAAGGACATTTGCTCTTGCGCATGCCCTGTTATTATATCCTAATGGATAAAAATATTCTTTTCCTGTCTAGTTTGTTTGCTAGAAGTTCTATCAATCTATGAAGAGACATGTATAGAAAATATATATTATCAACCAGTGTTAAGAAATGAGTTCATATATCTATGTGATGTAAGCATATACCAAGCAGTGTGATATGACAATGGTCTCCATAATTTCCCTTCTCTCAGTGAAGAAATTTTGAGTTCACTTGCATTTATTTATGTGTTTATTTATAAATTACATATAACATTACTATGCTAATAATTATGTATGTCCTAATATTTGTAAAATAGAAATTTAAAAGAATGAGTTAAAGATGATCTGAGGGTCAGTGGGGAACCATTAGAGTTTATAGAGTGACATGGCCACATCTGTGCTTTAGGAAAATCATTTCTCAAATTGGTAGTTGTATGGAGAATGAATTAGAGGAGGGAAAGATGAGACAGGAAGATCAAATAGAAGCTTAATTCAGTAGTCCAGGAGAAAGGAGATTATGGTCTGAACTGGGTCAGGGGCTATCTAAATAGCAATAAAATGCAGGAGATTCTGTGGAGGTTGAAAGGACAAAATTTAGCAAATGATTGGATTTGGAATGAGGGAGAGTCAGAAATTGAAAAAGATTTTGAAGTTGAGACCAGGAGTTACTAGAAGGACAATCGCGCTGTGTACAATAACAGAGAATTCAGAAGGAAGGGTGGGTTTGAGGAGAAAGGCAAGGTGATCTGTAATATGGATGGCAATTCATTCATGTCTTCACTCAGCAGCCTTACTCTTTTCCACCCAAAATGAAAAGTGAGAAAACTGTTATGAGGATGATCTGCAGGGCAGGGCTGTGTATGCTGGGGTGGAGGGACAGTTGGAGAATTCTCCAATGACTACTTCACAGTAGCTGTATTGAGTACCCAGGTAGCAATTAGGTTATAACTTCTTGGAGAACTAACAATGGGCATGAACGAGATAAAGTGAGATCTTTCAAGACAGTTGTGAAAATCGAGTAAGGCTTCATCTATTTCAAAGTTTGAGTAGGCCTGAAGGACTTTAAATATTAAGTCAAGGGCATATTTAAAGTGTTTCCTCCCTGCCATCATCCTAAGGACATACTTAGTCTCCACCCTGTTATCCCCCTAAGGGCCTACTTAAGTCCCCTTCTTGTTATCCTCCCTATTTCAACCAAATATGGGCAATTATGTACTTATTGGTCAAGTTCAATTTCTTGGGTAGTCACACATTTAGAATGTAAGATCCTCAGCCAATAAGGATGAGGGTCAGTGGTAGAAGGGGGAATTTGCGTTTAGGGATTAAAAGCCTTGACCCTGCCCCCTATGGTGCTTCCTCCCTTCAATTGTCTGCTTGATGGGTGGGACGCCCAATTATAATAAACTTTGCTTTGCTTCTAGAGATCTATCCAGTTTTTTTTTTTTTTAAACTGATGGTTTCTGACCCACACAGGCACCTACTTAGAGAGGCTGGAAACAGGAAAAGACAGAATGGGGAGTATTGGCAGATAAAAGGTAGATATGGTTGCTTTGAAAAAAAGCTCCACCCTCCAAGTGATTGCTCTGTATGTCCCTGGCAGTCATGACTTGGTGCAACCACTGTGGAGACCACTGAAGTATGAGGTGTCTTTGGTAAAGAGTCCTGGGTGTAGAGTTAATCTTATGCTTAATTATTGTATAGCCCAAAGCAAGTTACTTAACTACTATGTACCACAATCCCCATAATCAACTCCAGGAATAGATCTACTAGGAAACAGACAAATCAAGATGGCTTTGCTAATGATAAATTCTCATTCTCAGTTTCCCCCATATTGACAAAATCACACCTTTTTTTCTGTATATTTTTATGCATATATGTTAATATATATATACACAAATTGATATATATGCAATTATATGATAAAATACATTATAACAAGACTCATTGTTTGATTATCATAATTATTTTTACAATAATAATTACCATTATGTTGTTTGGATTGTTCAAAGTATGTCATCATACATTAGAGAGAAAATGAGAGACTACTTGATGTCTGAGGTCTTTGACATCAACACATTATGTATGCCTTCTGGGACATATATCTAGTAACACAAGGAGCTTACAGAAGGGATATCCAACACCAATATTGTAATGAGGTTGTACAGTATTTAATTTTTTGTATAAAAAGTTTGTATAAATTTTTAAGAATTGACAGAAAAATTATGGCTTCATAATGAAATTTAGCCCTTGAGACTGAGGAAATATATGTGATTTTATTGATGCTACTACTCTCGTAATTGAGTCATTTCAGTCATGTTTGACTCTTCATGAGAACTAGAGTGGTTTGCCATTTCCTTCTCTAGCTCATTTAATAGATGAGGAAACTGAAAAAGCTTTAAATGATTTTTCCAGAGTCCCATAGATAGGGTCTGAAAACAGATTTGAACTCAACAAACTGAGTCTGTCTTTAGACAATCTAGCTGCCCTTAATTTAAAACCTTAGAGTGTAATTACATCAGTGTCAAATATTATTATTATTATTTGAATATGCTGCTAATAAATTCTTCTATCATCAGAAAGGAGTTTTTAAACAAGTACATTTGAGGACCAGGCTGAGAACCACTGAATTGGATACTAAGCTTATTAGAAATTTCACTTCACTAAAGAATACTGTCCACAGTGGATGGAAAGAGCCATTCTCAAATCAAATGAAATAACACATACAATGCTTTATAAACCTCAAAGCACTCTGTAAATGCTAGCTATCATAAATAGTGCTCTGGGAAGGAACAAAAGTAATTTCAAATATTGATAATAAAAATGAATTTAAAAAGAGCTTTTGATTCTTACTGCAAAAATTTTCACTGACAACTTCTTTCATATTTTTAATGCTTGACATTTCTTGAACCTGCATGTTTTAAAATTGAAAATGTTCCCTGAGTTTCTCCTTAAAATCTTGGTTCAAACTTTAAAAGAAAAAAAAAAAAAAAAAAGAAGACAAGGGAGAATACATTGAATGAGAAAAAAATTTACTCAAGTTAGAATTGTTCAACACGAAAGCTTACTAAGGAATACTTATACTAAAAATCGCTCAGACAGTCTTCTTGTATTGCCATTTAGATCTATCATTCTGATTGATCACTATGTAGTTGGCTATTATTGAGCCTAATTTAACCCTATACACTCACACATCCATCTCTTCTGTCTATTGTACCTGACATTCTACAAATTACTTACTCATGCAAATGATGACCTAAGGCAACCTTTTAGGATATTCGTGTTTAATTATACAAATGATTTTTGATAAATAAGATTATGCATCCTTCCATATGTTTATTCCCTTCTTGATGAAAGGAAAATTTAATTTTCATGCAGATTTGGTGGAGACTAGGTTTAATAACTGCTGAGTTTTATGTAGTCTGCAGATCCATCCAGTTGAAGGAAGCTGACAAAATCACCTGGCGTGGCTCTTAGAGACAGGCAATTTTTAATCAAGCTTAATTCAGATTGCTGAATTTTGAATCAAGTATCCTTTGTGTTGTCTGTCCATTGCATAAAAAGAATAAGGTTCACTCATAGTAGGAGCATACCTCTTGTCTTTGAACTCATAACTTTCCTATTATACTGCTAAATTATAAACTTTATGCTGTTCTCACTTCATTTCAATTCAAGAGTGATGTGCTTGTGACTTTATGACTTGCCTGTTTTTCTCTGAAGGTCTGGTCTGGGAATTCAGCGGGAAAAACACCCAGTAGCTGGGCACAATGTAAGACAGGCCCAGCTCCACCAGAAGGCCTCCAAGCTCCAAAATTTCATGCTGTCTTTTCTACTCAAGCTGTGGTCAATATTAGCATTCCCTTAAAGCCCAATGGTATTGTGAGTCTTTACAGACTGTTTTCTAACCATACCAGAGGAGCAGAGATGGTGGTAAGTATCTGAATCACCTATTAGAAGACACTGAATAGGTACAGCCCACATAATGTTGCTCTGGACAATATACGTTTTCACAGTATCATTGTTAATACATAATAACTGGATCCCATTATTTGCAATATTTATAATCCTTTTGTTTTATTTTTTTCTGATTATACACGTACATTAATTTTTTAATACACATATTTTTTATGAATCATGTTGGGATAAAAAAATCAGAACAAAAGGGAAAAAACCATGGGAGAGAAAGAAAAAGAAAAAAAGTGCACATGACATGTCTTGATTTACATTCAATCTCCATATAACCCTTATACTACAGAGCTCAATGCCTTCTGGCAGTATTATTTTACTTAATGTCTTGTTTTTTTCTGGACAAGTGGGGTATATTATTATTTATTTTTTTATGTTATTATTATGTTATTGTTTTCCCTTTATGTTAGTGCTATAGTGTATTCTTCTCCATATTATTTTTTCTTCCCTCCTTCCTTTCCTTTTTTTTCTTTCTTTCTTTCCCTCCTTCCTGTCCTTTTTCCTTCCTTCCTTCCTTCTTTTCTTCCTTCGTTCTTTCTTTCTTTCTCTCTTTCTTTTCTTTTTTCTTTACTCCTTTCCTTTTTTTTCCCCCTCTGCTCAGTCAAACAAAAGTAATTTTCTTCACTTAATTAAGTTTTTGTCTAGAAAGACAAGTGAAACTCTCCAAGTCAAATTAATCATTTGGAAGTATAAAGAAAATGTGAAAGTTATTAAGGTAATATGAACTGAAGATAATACTAATAAATGAATATACAAAAACATCTCTAAATGTGTTCATAAGCCTGAAAAAGTAAGTCAAATAGAAAAAAAAAAAAAAAAACACCCTCTATCTATATTGCTGGAAAAACTGCAAAAAAATAGAGTTCTGTTTCTCAAAGCGTAATATTTTATCCCCATTTTACAGATTAAATTCAAAGAGTTAAAGTGATTTGGGATCATAGGCTCATAGATTGGAAGGGACTTCATCTACCATTTACTCCAATCCATTCATTTTACAAATGAGGAAAGACTCCAAAAAAGTTTTGGCAGCTTGCCAAAGGTCAAGTAGCTAGCTAATGTTTGAGGTAGGATTTAAATTAGCATCTTCCTGACTCCAAGTCTAGGGTTCTACCCTACTATATCACTGCCTCTCAGAATTTAGAATTAGATTTAATCTTAAAATCTATTTTGGCCTTATTTTACAAAGGAGGAAATTGAGGCCCAGAGGAGCTGAATGACTTGGCTAAAGTCAAATAGGTGATAAGTTGAAGAATGGAGATATTCACAACCAAATGGACAACATTCACAACCAAAGCAATACTAAGGAGAATAGTTCTCTCTTTAAATGCTTATATCAATAAAAGAAAGAGCAGACCAATGAACTGGACATGCAACTAAAAAAATAAAAAAAGAACCAATGAAAAACTCCTAAACAACAAAATAGAAATCCTAAAAATAAAATAAAGGATTAATAAAATCAAGAATAGAAAAATGAAAATACTAAAGCTAGGAGCTGATTTCATGAAAAAATATAGATAAAGCATTGGCTAATGGTTTTTTAAAAGAAAGAAACCCAAATTATCAGCACCAAAAAATGAAAAGGGTGAATGAATGAATGACCAATGAAGATGTTATTAAAGCAATTTGGAACTATTTTGCCCAAATTTATTACACTACAATATTCTAATTTAGATAACTTGACTATTCAAGATAATGAGCATTCAATTTATGGTTGACTCAAGCCATAGATACCAGTGACAGACTGTAAAACAGTAAAGCTGTTCAAAGAAAATATTCCTTGCAACGATTTTTTTTGTTATGCATTGAGTCACCTTTCTAGTTATACATTCTAGGTAGTTTTGCTCCAATGGGACTTTTGATGAATTTGTTTCATCCCCTCTATTGTGGGGTTTTGTTTTTGCTTTTGTTTTTTTGATTGTTGAATTCCCTAGGCTTTCTTTGGATTACCTAGAATGTATAACTAAAAAGGTGGATTTTGAAGTCCTTTCTAAGAATTTGAGTTTTTTTACTACACTCTTGCTTTTACATCAAATTTATTCCTATGCATAGTGATTAAAAACATTCACTATGGAAATAATAGAATGAAAGAATGAACAGGGACCATAGAAATCACTTAGTCTATATCTCTGTACTTTACAGATGAAGTTTCTAATATGGAACTTAAATTCTACAAAATTTCATAGTAATAAAATTATGTATTTATGTAGTTCTTTATCTAATGCTCTTTTTCTCTTTCTTAAACATCAGACTGTTACAATGGCAAGACTACTTGATTTTGTTCAAATATTGTTTCAGATACCTATTATTGGTGTATGACCTTAAGCATGTCATTTTCTTGGGATTTGTTTTCTCTATAAAATGAGGAGGTTTCACCAAATGATTGGTAGGATTTCTTCCCATTCTTAATCCTATGACTGCAAACAGAAAACAGTAGTATTTTTATCTAACATAATAACATTAGCAGAAATAATAATAATAGCTAATATTTTTATAAAGCTTTAAACTTTAAAAATTGCTTTAAAAATATTAACTCATTTAATCCTCATGACAATACTAGAAAGTGGTTCTATCATTACCTACATTTTACAGATGAGAAAACTGAGGCAAACAAAAAGTGTGACTTGGTGAGAGTAACATAGCTACTAATTATCTGACATAGTATTTAAATATAAATTTTGATTCTTTGTCCAGAGTTCTATCCATACTACTTTTAGCTTTTAGGTCTTGTCTCTTTAAGTAGAATTTAAGTTTCTTGAAAGCAAGGACTGAGTCTTATCTAAAAATGCATTTTTCATCATTTTGTATCCCTGTGTATATAATAAGCATATGTTGATATATGTTGATGTGGGGATTTTTTTCTCATGACTTCTTTATAGTTATCTGAGGGTATGGCCACCCAGCAGACAATCCATGATCTGGAGCCTTTCACCAATTATTCCATTGGAGTAGAAGCCTGTACCTGCTTCAATTGTTGCAGCAAGGGACCAGTGGCTCAATTAACTACTCATCCTGCTCCTCCTTCACAGCAGCCCCCTCCTCAGATCCAGACATTGACCTCCAGGACTGCCTACATCCAGTGGAATCCTCCATTGTCTCCCAATGGCATTGTTGAAAGGTAGACAGCAATCATTTTAGCAAGCGTATAATTAAGAATCTACTACACTCCAGGTACTAGGCTAGATTCCAGGAATACCTATACAGAAGAGAAATACTTCCTCTCCTCAAGAAGCTTCTATTTTACTACGGAAGATATGGGATATGTAAAGCATGTGCAAAATAGATATGAAATGCTTTGCATTGAAACAGAAGGCAAAATAACAAGACAGGGGACAGATGCAGTACTACACTCACACACAGTCACTTCAAGAAAATTTTTATTCATAGACCGGAAATGTGGTTGGCCAAAGCCACTGATAAAGATGAACAAAATGATTTCCTATAAAAATTTTTTAAATTAAAAAAAATAAAATAAAAACATTCTAATTGATGGAAAGTCTAATAATCATCTCTAAATAAGAAAGACTAATGTTTTAATGTAACACAATAATTAAAATGAATTTAAATATCTTCATTTCAAATAAATCAACACAGATGTCCCTAATTTTATTTTACATGAACTATTGAGACATCTGTTGAAGGCAAGTAATACAGAATAGGAATTAATGTCTATGAAAAGTTTTGATTTAGCTCACAGAGAACATGCTCACAGAGAATATATCTCTGACATTATTTTTCTATTAACTGAAGATTGGAATTTAAAGGACTTTTGAAAGTTTAATCAGATATATCCTTTTCCAATTTCACAAGTAAAGAAAACTAGATCTTTGACAGAATTATTTAGTTTAGTCAGAGCAGCCTAGAATCAACCTTTATCTTTCTTTGTATCTACCATTGGTTCATTGGCATCATATTGTCATTAAATAAATGAAAACCCTCTGACTTTTTAAAAGTACTTTGAAAACTCTTATTGAAAAGAAAAACAAATCTGATATCAGCTTTAAAACTTTAAAACAAATATAATTTCACAACATTAAAATTAGGTCAGTAAATGACAGAAATTTTCAATCCATTTTAAATTGGTACCCCAATATTGAATTAGTATCTGAAGTCCAAAAGTATAAAAAAAAACCATTTAAACACCAAAGTTAATGCTCATCTTCCATGAACACAGTTAAAAAAAAACTTACAAGGCAATTTCAAGAGGGAGAGAATGTGAACAAGGGGAATCAAGAAGGCATCAGATTAAAAAAAAAAAAAGCAAGGCTTTGAATTTTTTAGCTGTTGAAAAGGAAGTTCAAAGGAGATATGATAGCTGCTTTCAGATTTTTGAAGAGCCATCATATATAAAAGATCTATTTGGTCTCAAATGGCAGAAGTGAACATACCCATGATACTAGAAAGTACACTGTGATCATCCTTTTCCGATCAGAATGGAAATATTTACTATTTTCAAAATAATTTTTGAATACTTTGGATTTTCTATTCTGGGAAAAACAAAAAAAAAAAAAAAAGAAGAAAGAGAAAGACGAGTAAAGAGAAAGGAATTAGGAACAGAGAGGTAAGAAAAGAGAAAGAAAAGAGGAGCCAATTTTATGTCCATATCACTTTGAACAAACACAATCTTATCTGATATTAGAAACAAAGCAAGTTCACGCCTGGTTCATTTTTGGATGCAATTCTGCCTGGAAATTCCCAAAAGTGCAATTTTTTCTTTCAAGCATCATACAGAGCTTGGAGTAAGGAAGACCTGTATTCAAATCCCCAATTGCTATTTCCCTGTACTGGAAGTTTTTAAAAGACAAATGTTTTCTTATTCCTTTGAAAACAATTAAAGTTCATCTCCAGTTTTCATTGCTTAGAATAAATAGGTTTTATAGGCAAGTTCCTTGGAAATGATTTCTCAAAGAACTTGTACTTTAATGAGGATGAAATATTTTTAAATAAAAATTTTATGTTTATGGGGAATTAATATTGTGTTCATCACAAAGTTTCTCAATGTCATCTTCATTCTTCATTCTAGTTATGAGCTGGAACTCTATATTCCGTGTCCCCCGCCTACAGAAATGCCCTGTGTTCCTGGGCCAACAGAAATCAAGTATGCTGGACAAAGTCAGAGTGCCGGCATTGAGGATCTACAGCCCTATACCACCTATAAGCTAAGGGTGGTTGCATATAACTTGGTGGGCAGCACTGCTTCAGAATGGATCAGCTTCACCACTGAAAAAGAATGTGAGTAGGAAGGGAAGGAGTGAAAAACATTTATTAGGCACTAGTTATGTACCGAACAGCATGCTGAGTGCTGGAGATACAAACAGAAAAGGCTAGACAGCTTCCACTTTCATAAAGATTATAGTCTAATTGGGGTTCATGGCACATAAAGAAAATGTAGTTGCAGAGAGAATGGGAAAGCTCACAAGTCCTAAGGATTGAAAGAGGGTCAGAGAGCAGGTTGGGTTATATAAGGAGGTCGGAGAGTAGCACCAAAGGTCTTTAAATCAGAGGCAAAAAGATGGGAGGTAGTGACTGAGCAAATGGCAAGAGATGTAGAAGTACATCTCACCAAAGAATAGCAGAGGTGACTCCTGCCTCATTCAAGTCAAGCAGCCTTGACAGGTTCTGTGTGGGTCTACTCTGGGGGGAGGAAGGGAGGTAGAAAGCAAAGTGGAAGGGTCCCTGGCTGCTGGTCAGTCTTCCTGATGCCCAGCTATCCCTCATTGGCAACCCTTACATCAATATTGTTATAGCTTTCTCATCTACTTAATCTAAAATTCAAAATTTCCAATTAATTTTCAAACATATGATGGTTAGAGATAGCATAGATATGTTACAATTAAAGAATATTGACCGTTGTCTGTAAAATGATAAACCATCAGCAGATTCCTGAAATAGACTTCTATTTCTACTTGTTTTGGAAGCTGGGTGGAACAGTGGTCGGATAGCAAATACAGCTGAGACACTTCCTAGCTTTGTGAGTTTGGGCAATTCATTTGTCCTTTGTCTGTCTCATCTCCCTCATCTTTAAAATGGAATAATAAAAATAATAATAGCACCTACCTCTTAGTATTGTTGTGAGGATCAAATGAAGTCATATTTATAAAGCTGTAAAGCATTATGTAAATTCTATTATTATTATTATTATCATCATTGCCATGGCTAATCATTTGTTTTAAATAAAACTCATGTCGTCATTAATATCACATTACCCATGTATAAGTAATTAATATTATGTTTGACTTTTCAGAAACATCGCTGTTAGCATCTTAAATTAATAGTGAGGTCCAGGTACAATCAACACTTTCAGTACTGATTTCAGAAATGCCCAAAACACTGATTTCTAAGATTTTGCTGGTGGACAACACACTGTGGTTTGATTTTGTCCCTATCTGGAAAAAAAATTAGTATAAGGGAGTAACTTTTAAAAATTAAAGTGAATTTAATTTTGTTTAGTTATTTTTAAAGAATTTTACATTTCTTGAAATAATTGGAGACATCCTATAATATCAACAAGCCAAATACTGAATTTTTCTTCAAATCATAACCAAATTACTAAAGTACCTATTTTATTAATTTGTTAGTTGTCCTTTTATAAAAATTTGCCAGAAGTCTGAGCTGTAGCAGATGTCAGATGCTTGGTTAATCTCTATATTATTTTAAGTTTTCCCTCTTCACTCCCCAACAAATCTTTTATTCAGTTTCATTCTCTTTCTAAATACTCCAAAGAATCTATGTTCTTCTCAGTTGGCATATTCCTTCCACAGATTGCAGCCCACCTGAGCATGCTCATTCTCTCATCCACATCCTTACATAATTGCAGAATAAAGGATTAATTAATAAGTATATATTGTCATATTTTCTTCCAATGTTGTATAGAATACCAGTGGAACACAGAATTTTCATCAGTTGTCCCTTCACCTCATGACATGATCACATCCCTTGTGTTTCCTGTTGGACATTTCTCTGATGATATCACCCTGCATATCACTTCTGCATAATTCTGTACTTGTGATGTTATATTATCATCACTAAATTCTTCATGGACCTTTTAGCTGTTCTCAGCTTCAAGTCATAAAAGCAGATTTTCCAGAATAACAAAATCACAGACTTTTAAAGCTGGACATTGCATTAAAGGGAAATTAATTCAACTTCTTTATTTTGCCAATAAAAAAACTGAGAAGCAAAATGCTTCAGTAACTTGCCTAAGGTTATACAAAAAGGAAGTAATGAGAGAATAGGAGTCAACTCCAAAGGACCTTATACTAATCCAGTTACCTTTCTTTGACACAACAATCTCAAATATATACTTACTTCCTATAAAATGAGAAGAGATTACATAGATTTAAGTTTTTCCTCCTCCCCAAAACCATTTAGATCTTTTCTTCTACAAGTGAAATGAGGAAAGAAGAAAATATCTCAATAATCGATTACCTCCATAGATCTAAATAATCAAATTTTGTCTGATCACATTTTTTTCTTTAAAAACTAGTTATATAACTTTGGATAAGTCATTAAAACTTCTCTAAGTCTGAGGACTCTCATCCATATATTAGAGAGGAACATACTTAAAGCACTTACCTCAACAATCAATAAGCATGTATTAAGTGCTTACTATGTTCCAGGTACTATGGTAAGTGCTTGGAATAGAAATACAAGATAGAAATGCAGATACTGCCTGAACTCAAGGAATTTACATTTTCATAGAGGAAAAGAGGAGAGAGGGCATAGGAGAAAAAGTCCAAAGTATAGTGAAGAGAAATGAGAAATGTCTCTCTTAGGTGGCCTTCTCAAATGGAGGTTCTGGGAAGAGTCATACAAATCAGAGGGAGAAGCAGCAAAGGGATGAGGGTGCTTTTAATGTATAAATTTCAGGGCTGGAGTAAAATTCCAGGATGAAGAGGTTTCTGAGCACTATAAAAAAGGTCACAGGATTGCTGCAAGGATCAAGTGGGATAAGGCTTTTAAAATACTTTATAAATACAAAATGCTAGTTAGACATGATCTATTATAGAAAGCAGAGAAACAGATCATTTTGGTCATGAGCTAGTCAGGATTTTGCACTTAGTCCTAACAATAACACTGGCACAATAGATTCTTTATTCCATTGTATTTTTTTTTAATGAAAGTAATAGATAAGCCAGTTTTTGAAAGCATGAATTAATGAAGAGAAAGGAAAGAAGAAAGGATAAGAAGGAAGGAAAACGGAAAGAAAAGGGGGAGGGAAGAGAAAAGTTTCTATAATTTGGTCAGTATTTCTCTAAAAACCAGTTTCATTTTCATATAGTTCTTTAGGATTCCCAATAGACTGGTTCTCCCTTTGGAAGAAGATGGCCAGTTGGAATCTCTCCAATTTCCTTGAAACCTATATCACTTCCTCCCCCCTTAAATTGTTTAAAGATACTCATTAAAAAGCAGACCAAAGTTTCTAGACATTTTTCTGTTTTCACAGGTTGCTGAACAATGGAAAGCACGTGTGTGTATGTATAACATTCACAGAGTCTCTCCTATCTCTGATGTAGTATTTAGGAGACCTGAACTTGATTATATACTAATGTACTGTGCTATTGATTGATTAGTCAGGGCAATGACTTATTATACTGGAATTGCTGTTTGCAAGGCTTTTTAACTATCTTTGAAAACAAACTAATGGTTCAAGAAAAAGCTTTAAAAATGAATGGGTACCAAAAGGACATAATTCACTGTTCTAAGCAGTTTGGTTTAGAGAGAAAAAAATATATTAACTTCATCTAGTCCTTGCGGCTTTGTTGCAATAAATATTGATCTGATATGAAAAATAGCTATCTACTGTAGTTAATAGTGTTAAGGATACTTTACCTGTTAAAAGAAGGAAAATGCAACAAAATATGAGCTCCCAGGGTTATGTTGCTGAACAGAACCATTGTATGTTAATGGTTTTATTTCATAAAACACCACTCTGCATCGATTTTGGGAAGCAGGTGCAGAGTTGCTTAAGAAAGCACTTTCTCCACGTTCCCTCGGGGTTCTCTTCATCCTAAAGCCTATTCTTTACCATGACCTATAGAGGGTGCTCTTTCCAAAGTCAACCATTTGCCCACTTTCAAAAACTTGTAGTGGAGTGCCTGTTATCTCAAAATTTCCTTTTCTTTTTGCAGCTCCTCAATACAGAGCACCATTTTCCGTGTCCAGCAACTTAACAGTGGTGTACATCAATTGGAGTGGTACTTTTTTGCTGAATGGCAAGCTGAAGGAGTACGTATTGACAGATGGAGGCCAGCGGCTCTACAGTGGCTTAGATACCATCCTCTATCTACCCAGGACAGCAGACAGAAGTTAGTTTTCATTTTTATCTCAGTTTTTATAGAACTCTCTTCTTAGGTTTTATGAGCTTCTCAATCTAACAGAGGTGGCCTTCTAGCCTCAGAAAACTTACTCTGGGACCCTTGGCAATTTATTTAATCTGTTTCCCTCAGTTTCCTCAATTGCAAAATAGGGATAATAATAGTATCTACATTCCAGAGTTTTTGTGAGGATCAAAAGAAATAATAATGTAAAGCACTATGCATGGTGCTGATATATTGTAGATGCTTAATAAATATTTGTTTACCCCTTTCCTTCTACTTTGACTCTCTAGGGACAAGCAAAAGAAGTCTGATACCTCTCCAGGTATTTGAAGATAGATCTCACACTGATGAACTGATGGTTTCTAAGTAATTTTCAAGTCCTAAAATTGATGATGATGATGACAGTGAAAATAGTTATCATTCACATACCACTTTAATTTTGCCAAAGTGTTTTACATATATTAACTTATTTGATCCTCACAATATTGTGACATAGGAAATATTATTATCATATATTACTGGTGGGACATGTGAGGACAATAGCAATTAAGAGATTTTTCTAAAGTCAAATGGCTAGTACATATTAGGGGGAGAATTTGATTCCAATTGTTATACTCCACCACTGTAGTCTATTTTAATATTCTACATTATGTAATGAAATCTGCATACACAAATTTTAAGTAACTTTATTTTTATAACTATAGAGAGCAGAATAGAAGCATCATGATATAGTGCTTAGAGATCTGACTTCAGAGAGAAAAAGATATGGATTTAAGTCCTGCCTTTGATATATTCTAACTGTGTGACCCCAGAAAAGTCAGCAAACCTCTCAAGACCTGAAACAGTTCTCTAGGACTCTAAGTTGCAGAGAAATTTTCAATTTGTAGTGATAGAAAAAGTCCTTCCCCAGAAGATTACTGTACCGATGAAGTAAAAATGTGTTCTCTGCTATAGTTATTGCTTATAGTTATGTGTTTTATATATATATGATTATAGTTCTTTGGTACCTCCAGCCTCATTTAACTTATTACTTAAAGAAAAAAAAAGATCAACTTAGGTATGACTTAATTTCTGCAATATCTAGTCTTGGGATTCAGTAGAATCATCTGAAACACAAGGAAGGGCTTTAAAGTCATGCCCTGAGTCACCAGATATCCAAACTTTTTCATGCTTCTTTGTAAAATTGTTCTTTCCATGCCTTCTTCATCAGAGAAAGAATTAAGGAGACTGAATGCAGACCAAAAGCATATCATTCTCATCTCATTTATTGTTTATTTGCTTTTTCTTTCTTGTGGTTTTTCCCCTTTTGTTCTTATTTTCTTTCACAAGATAAATAATATGGAAATATGTTTAAAATGATTATACATGTATAACTTATATCGAGTTGCTTGCTGTCTTAAAGAGGGGGGAGGGAAAGAAAGGAAGATGACAAGAAAATTTGGAAGTCAAAGTCTTACAGAAATTGATGGTGAAAACTATCTTTACAGGTAATTGGAAAAATAAAATGCTACTGAATAATAAAAGAGAAAGACAAAAAAGAAAATAAAAATAATTAATTTGCACTTTCCAGATTATGTGCAATATTGCCAGAGAGTTCTAATGCTTTCCTTTGTTCTCCCTTGTCTTTAGTTTTTCTGTTTCAGGTGACCTGCACTACTGATGAAGGAAGTGTTAAGACACCTTTGATCCAGTATGATACCTCAACAGGACTTGGTAAATATGGACTTGTACTCTTTAGTATACCACCTAATCATTGTTTCCAAATTTATCATTCCTCAATCAATCAATATGTATTGAATTCTACTGTGTGCAAGACATTGTTGAAAGACACAAAAAAATATAAGACCTAATCTATGCCTACAAGGAGTTAACACTTTAGTAGGGTTAAGATTTTAATATTTAGAGAGAATGATGGAGTAATGATAAGATTAACAAAAGAAGCAAAAGCAATAGCATTATCATAATTGTGACCACTCTCTAGTGCTTGAGTTCAAAGTTAGATCTCTAACACAGAGCTGCTGCAAACATTGGCAAAGATGCCCCAAGCCCAGGACTTCAAAAATGGGAATTTTGTGGAGGAAATGGGATGCTGAGCTATGTGTTGAATCCAAACCTAGGATATGGACAGATAGCCAGAGTAAGCATTTATTAATCACTTACTTTTTGTTAAGCACTGGGAATATGAATAGGAATTCATTTCTCTAATTTTTTACTACTCTTCCATCTTTGTGTCTGATTCTTTTGACTTTGCAGTTCCAGTGAATGGATACTGCCCCCCCCCACTCCTCCCTTTGCTTTTTTTCAATTTCCCTTTCCTTCCATACTAAATGACTTTCTTAGGAGTAAGGGCTGTCTTTTTGCTTGCCTTTGTATTCCATATAGATAACACAGTTCTTGGCACAAGATAACCACTTAATAAACTCATACTGACTAATTGAAATAAAAGTAAGCAAGAGGGTATCTCAAAGAACTTATGTTCTAATAAGAGAAGAGAGCATACAAAGAGAAACTAGAAAACTAAAATATCAAAGCATTGGAAGCAGTGTGATAGAATAGGAGGTGGAGTATATCTCAGAGTCTTATGACTGAGATGATTGCATGGCTAGAATACTTCCTAAAATAGTGGACTTAAAGAGGGAGTCACCAAGCAGGAGAGGAAAGCTCCAGGTACACATTTCTCAGAATGGCAATCGGGCAGACAAGTGTGATGACCGTGTTAGCACACTGGATATTTTAGAATCAGCCGGAGTCAGGATCAGCAAAAGTCCTTGCTCTTTATTCTTTGTGGATGTGAACAGAATGGTAATACGAAGTGAGAGCAATCACCACACGAATCTGGCCAAGAGTGACTCTTGGCTCTCTCACTCTACCCCTAAATCCTCCACCCAATCTCCTATACAACAGATCAAACTTGCACAGAGAGTGGGCAGGGCCATTCTTTCTCCAAGCATATATTAATAGAATATTGTCCAATTGGTAATTAGCCATAAGTGCTCAGAGTGGACCTCATGAATCAACTCAGCTTCAGCCCATTACAGACAAGGAGAAAAAACTGTGAGATATGTTGTCCATCTCATTTTCTCAGGTCTCAGATTTGTATAATAGCTTTTAGACTGCCCTACCCAGACTCTGCCCCCTTGCCAGGAGGAGGCCTCTAGGCAAGAAAGGAATTTAAGGCTTCATTTCCCTCTAACTTTTCTGAGAATATTTTCCCATTTGAGGATTCCCTTAGGCATATGGCACTACCATTCCCACGAGCTTTCCTTAGCCAGCATAGCCACCAGGCAATGGTCACTAATGCCATTTCCCAGAACCACAAAGGAGGCCATATGCAAAGAAAATTTGTTCAGTCAGTATTTATTGGTGCCCATGATGTGCCCATAACTATGCCAGAGGCTAGAAGGCAGAAGTTCCTAAACTCTTCAAGAATGAGGACCTCCTGAAAAAAAATTCATTATCCTTCACATGATAATAGTTATACTAAAAGGATCTATTGATTTGAGAAAACATATAACAATACTTGGTAGACATATGACTGCATGGAATCCCACTGGTAATCTTAAGGGTTCATAGTACTACTGGCCTTTCTCTCAAATTGAATTCAGATGTTGTCTCAATCACTTCTTTATTGTGTGACCCCTTCCTCATCTATAAAATGGGAATTGATAAGGTCTTGCTCAAAGGACTACATTTATTATCTCAAATTGTTATATGAGATAAATATAAAGTACTTTGCAAAACCAAAATTACTGTATAAATGATAGCTATTAATAATTATTTTTATTTATTTGAATTCATTATCTTCATATACTCATTTATTTACTTATATTTATATGTTTATAAGTAATTATGTAAATACTTATTATTTCTCCTACTAAAATGTAAGTTCCTTGTGAGCAAGAATTGGATCAGTATTTGTTCTTGTTTTTCCAAGGCCTCCGACAGTGGCTGGCAGGTAGCAGCAGTGGAATAAATACAAGTTATTTAATATATTAATATAAGGCATGGTCTCAAGGAGCTAGAAAGCTTTTTTTTTTTTTTTAAGCTACCATCACTTTAATCAAAAATGACTTTTTAAAATCCTTTTAGGCATTTTTCCTTCTCTGAGATACAGTCTTAACCCATTCTAATGGTAAAAAACTTATTGTACTACATTTTTGAAAATACTCCTATGGGCATCATGGTGTAGAAAGAGTTCAGGATTTGTAGTGAAGCGTGATTTTGCGTCATACCTCTTCTGTTTCCTTCCTATGTAAACTTGGACAAATAATTTTTCTTTTCTGGGCTTTATCAATGAACAAGCATTTGTTAAGTTCTTATTCTGTGTCAATCCCTAAGCACTAAAGACATAAGGAGAAAAAGAAAGACAAAACAAAACAAAACATTGTCACTTTGTCCCTTTCCTTGGGAAACTCACATTTTAATGGAAATAATCATTTAATAAATACCAAATATCCACTCTGTCCCAAGTACTACGCTAAATGCTAACATGGAGGAGACAACATGGAGGAAAATAGACACCACTTAGAATCATATATGATGTATATATGTATTTACAATGTACATAAAAAGTGAGGATGACAAGGAAAGGTTTCCAGAAAGTGTCATTGGAGCAGTTTGATGGGAAGCCAGGGAAACCAAGAGATGGGTGAAAAAAGAAAGCATCCCAAGATCATGGAATCAGTCATGGAATCAAAAAATCAACTCCAGTATGAAAGAGTTGGCAGGAAGGAAGTCAGGTTTTGCTGGATCATAAAGTACATAGGGAAGTATAAAATATATGAACACTGGAAAGGTAGGAAGGGATCTGATTAAACCAGATGACTTCCAAGTTTCAGTCTAGTTCTAAATCAGTGACTCTAGCATCCCATGATGAGGTGATGAGGGTGCAGTGGATTTGGAGTAAGAAAGAACTGAGTTCAAATAGGACTTCAGATACTTGGTAACTATGTAATCCTGGGCAAGTCATTTAATTTTAGTTACTCTTAATTCACTGAAGAAGGAAATAGCAAATCACCACAGTATCTTTGCCAAGAATATCCCGCATAGGGTCACATTGGACAACAGGTGTTTATTCTGGGGCGAAGATAAGAACCAGAAAGACAAATAGAACACATCCACAACCTTCTACAATGAGCATAAGTGAAGTCTGCTGATTGATTAATATCTGCACCAAACCAACTTGTTGTTTTGTCCTTCTATCTCAAAGGGTTATGGTGGACTGTCTTGTTTAATTGCAAAGAATTGCTCAGTTTCTTAGGATTGCAGATGAAGCTCTTCTGGTGACTACAATTTTCTCAACCATTTGGCAGAAAATGGCTAAGTTTCTTTTCCTGAACTGTTGCTTAAGGAAGTACTTCATCAAGGATTTTAAAATCACTTCTAGGACTTTCCCTACTTTAGCCCACTCTACAGTGACAGCGCTGTCATCCAGTAGTTGACAATTCTTGACATTCAACCCATTTCCATTCAGCCCATCTTGGTTATTGAATGTGGCACTAAAGGAAATGAAGTTGCAAGTTTAAAGACATAAGTCATCAAGTCAGTTAAGCATTTATTAATTTACTATGTGCTTAGCACTAAGAATGGATACAAAGAAAGGCAAAAACAGTCCTTGCCCTCAAAATCAAGTAGACAATTAGGAAAGAACTATAGACATAGGCAGTAAAGCAAATGATAAATCAGAGGCTGACCTAGATGGAAGGCAAGAGCATTAGGAAAAATGGTGGTGAGGTAAGATTAGTTACATTGTATACCAAAGGTTTTCTCGAAAGCACTACATTAAGAAAGGCACAGTTTTAGGAACAAGAGTGTGAGAGCTCTTTTCTACTCTACCTTTGTCAGACGGAGTTTGAAATTTTGTGTTCGGTTTTGGATACAACAGTTTAAAAAACATTTATAATCTGGAAAGAATCCTGATGAGGAAAACTCAAATTGTGAAATGCCATACATCCATGTTATATGAAAACCATTGGGAGTAACTAGATAAAGAAGGGAAGACTTGGGGACCATAATCATTTTTTCAGTCATGTCCATCCCTTTGTGACCCTACTTGGGGTTTTCTTGACAAACATATTAGTGTGATTTGCCATTTCCATCTCCAGCTCATTTTACAGATGAGAAAATTGAGGCAAACAGGGTTAAATCACTTTCCCGGAGTGATACAACTAGTAAGTATCTGAAGCTTGATTTGAGTTCAGGAAAATGAGTCTTTTTGACTCCAAGTCTGGCACTCTATCCATTGTGCCACCCAGTGGTCCTATAATATTAGTTGTATTCAAGTATTTGAAAATAGAAAAGATATGAAACTTGCTCTGTTTGAAAGCAGGACTAGGAATAATGGATAATGTCAAGAAAACCTTCATGATAGAGCTGACCCAAAGTAGAACAGGCCTGAAAGGCAGAGAGTGACTTGCCCCACTCACTGGAGATTTTCAAGCAGAAAGTGAATGAATTCTTATCAGGTATATTCTAGCAGGAATTCCTTTTCAGGTCTGAATCTGACTAGAGGAATTCTGGAACACCTCCCAACTCTGAAAGTTTGTGCTCTTCATGACTCTATGCAATTAATTATTTTGGAGAGTATCATTTATCTCCAATTAACAAGTAAAGAAAGTGAAACTCAAAGAGATTATGATTTGCCTGATCTTTAACTAGTAAGTAGGTGAGAAAATATTCAGACCCAGTTATTCCTGACTGCTAATCCAGGGAAGGGAACAAACCTTTATTAAGCACTACTATGTGCCAGACACTACTAAGTGCTTTACAAATATTATTTAATTTGTAAATGATTAATTTATTTAATTATTTACTAATATGATCTCCACTTTATATGGGGAAACACAGTCAGACAGAGATTAACTCTTATCCAGAATCACATGGCTAGTAAGTGACTGATATCTTCCTGACTCTAGGCCCTGGGCTTTCTCTACTGGACTTCTAAGCTGCCGCAGTGGTCACAACGCAGAGCAGATAGATGGCAGAATGTATAGATTCATGAATTTGGAGTTAGGAAATGCTGGCTTCAAATCCTGCCCCCAAATACTTACTATCTGTGTGATTGACACTGAGTAAGTGACTTAATCCTTCTCAGACTTGGTTTTCTTATCTGTAAAATGCAGGTCATAAGAGTATGTACCTCTCAGAGGACAAAATGGAATTTTATATATATATATAGCATTTAGAAAAATTTTAAGTATTATCTAAATGTTGCCTATTATTATTGCTGCTACACTACCATCTCATAATGATACAGAGTGGACAGTGATATGCTGGCAATTTATTTAACAACCAGATTTCAAAAAATGCCCAACATGTTTTTAAATTTAAACTGCATTATCAATGTATTCTCTATCACTAATGTCTTAACAATTAACAAGATAATAAATCAAGCTCTGATTTGTATAAAAACCTTGAAAGTTTAACAATTGACTCTCTTGAGCTAGCAGGATCTGGTGAATATGAGGGTGAAGGGGGCACGGCTTTCCTAGATTATGTTTGTTGAATAAAGTAGGGTATACCTGAATTACCAAAGCTTCAGCCTCTAACCTGTCTTTGAGGCAGAATTCTTAACCAGAAGTGCTTGCTGCAGAAGAGGCAGTCTCTCTATCTCTTGCAGAGTTCTGAAATTGCCAATCCTCAAGGTTACTTTGATAACACCCTGTTTAATTCCATCCCTCCTCCCTCCCTTTCCCTGGGATATGCCAATGCTGTGGTGATTTCCAGCCCAGACAGCAATGCCAGGATTGTAAGCATGGTCTCTAGAGTGCAATAAGCTTTTTATTACAGCCCACTAACATATTGAACCATTATACCACCTTGAGCATAAGTGCAAATAAGCACAATGTGACAAACGACTCTCAACTTCTTTCTAATTTACTATAGAATAACAGGACGATAGATCACTAAATTGCCTTTTGAAATAATGTTTTCTTTTTTCCTTCTCTGGGTTTGGTAGGCCCAGTACTAACAACTCCTGGAGAGAAGATGGGAGCAGAGAGCAAGCGTGCTGAGTTCTACAATGAGCTGTGGTTTATAATATTAATGGCAACTCTGGGGTTGATCCTCCTGGCTATCTTTCTGTCTCTGATCCTACAAAGAAAAATACATAAAGAACCATATATCAGAGAGAGACCGCCATTAGTGCCACTTCAGAAAAGGATGTCTCCACTGAGTGTCTACCCCCCAGGTGAAACCCACATGGTATGTGCCATTGAGATATGGTCTTGTACACTTTTATCTGGCCTGGGTCATAAAGTTCCTTAGAAGAGCATCATGTCCATGACTACATTCCATAGAGGTCCAACTTTTTATACTCCACCAAGGATATGACTAGTGTGGCTAAGAATGGAGGCTAACAAGAACCAGATGAACTTTTTTAATGTTCATGGATTTGTTCTGAGTCCCAAAATAATTGATTGAGCATTGTTGACCTTTGAGATGGGTGCTAAATATGGGGGAAATGGAACTCAGTGTTTGTGGGGTTCAGTGTAGTCCCAGAGTTGGATATATCTGGGTATATGAAGCATAATTGGAATACAAGACTACTTCAGATAGTGTCATTTCTAAGTCACATTAGCAGACCAAAAACACTTTGATCAAGAAATGAATTCAAGGTTAAAAGGCTCAGGTTCAAGCCCTAGAAACCAAGAAAGGAATAAGTAACAACACACTGAGTCACATTTCTTACTTTTCTTCATATATGCTGTAAGCAGTGACAAAATTAGGTCCAGACTAAATTATAAAGATCTCCTGAGTGAAATAAGGAGCTAAAATAATGTGTAATATCATTATCTTAAATCCAGTGGTTTGGGGGGAATTGGGGAAATGCAGTGGGGAAAAGACTGAGATTCAAATTGTGTCTGTGGTAACTGGTGATTAGAAAGAAATTCAAGAAGACAAAAGAAGAGAAGTAGGTTTCTGAGGAGGGGGGAAATAAGTGCTTACTGATTTTTATTTATTTTTATGGAGGTCATTTGTCTAGTGCACAGAAATGAAGAAGGGAAGACTAATTTTACACTATATGGTCATAGTCCTTCTTATGTGGGCTATTTGGGAACATTTATCTCAATAGAGATCCAAGCACTTGTTCAAGTTATTTTCAAGCCAATTTTTTCTCAGTAAATTTAGGGTAGAACTTTTATAAAAACATATAGGAAAAGATAGAAAAGGACTATATAGTAAAAGGTATGGAGGTTTTGTCAGTGGAATCCTCATTAATGAAATCATGAATTCTTCAAAATGTCAGTGTCTGTCTGGGCACCTTTTATGGAAGAACATATACTCAAAATCATACAGCTTTCCAAAAATATCTGGTTTTGACATGAGTCCTTTTTTTTCTATCCTTAGTTGTTTCCAGTATCCAAAATGAAGATGTAGATAAGGGTGGGAATGAGGAGTCAGCCTGAAATGAACTCCATGTTCAGTGTTTTGATGTCTTCCTTTGGGGCCTGTTATGTTAAAAAATTGAACTATGATATGTCATAGTTTTGCTCTCTCTCACTCCCCACCCCAAGGAAGTTTGTTTGCTTTGTAAATCATATCCAAAGGTCTCTGTATGTTTTATGTTATAAAGGACATGTCCACTTTCTTAGACACATAATTTTACTGACTTGGTTTTCTACCAAAGCTAATCATCTTCTATACCTTCTCATTTTCTTATCCACATTTTGCCATTATTCTTCTATAGAAGATCTGCCAAACACGGATTTTTTTTTTTAGCAATGTACCCTTTATCTTTCATTTTTGTCAGTGAAAGACCTTCTTTTTCCTAAGTGACATAGGATCCAAATATAATTCACATATAAAACTTTTTTCATTTTCTTTTGCTTCTGTGCTAATTTATAAACCAAATACACAACTGATGACTTTAGCCATTTAAAGTAACAGCTCAGTCAGGATCACTTTCCTCAAAAGCTCTCTAGAATTAAAGGGGATAGATGCCAACGTGAAGCAGCAGATCATACTCTAGAAAGCATGCCCACATGACTACCGCATAAATACATACATGCACATACTATAATCTTTATATTTAGTTTCATATATTTTAAAAACATAGTCTTCAAAAATATAACTGAATGTTTATGAGTGGAAATGGTGTCAAAGAAATGGGACTGGTAATAGACAGATAGCTAGAACAAGAGATATAGATACAGAGGTAGAGAGAGATATAGACACACACACACACATACACGCACACACACAAATATGTCAGACACACAATACAAATAAGCAAAACAGTCCCTCTACCACAAAAATATTTATGCAATATTGGGGAAAGAAAATATATTAAAGGAATTTGAAGAACAAGGGGAAGTGTATATTTAGAAATAGTTATGACATAACCCTAGCCCAAAGTAAGACAAAATGAGAGCTTACATCTAAGAGCCTGTTGTTCTAGGCTCTGAGTTTCTGGATTTAGGGGAAGAGATATGAATGTATAGCCTGAGTGCACATGGCCTTGTTTGAACATAGTACCCAGAAAGTGACATATAGCTATTTCTCTGCTATATCTCCTGGTAAAACTTTTGGATTTCACAAAATAAAGAATGGGATCAACTAAAATGATAAAAGAAGAGGTTCCTTTGGTACTAAGCAAAGACATAACTAGGATTACTTGATGAAAAATTAATCCTAAAATGTAATTTTTCATTCAACTGACAATATGTTGAATGGCATAAATTAAGATGAAAGAAGTGAAATGAAGGAAGCAGAGACAAGGACTAGATCATGTTCCAGGAGCCACAGCCAGGAAGAAGTCCAAATGTGTATTAGTAGTAGCGCTGATTGTGAAATTGACTTTACCAGAAGATTCAATTCCATTCAGCAAATATTTTACTAAGTATTATATACAACAACATAATGTTGAAAATAGAGTGAAAGTCTGTCTGGAATGGTGAGTCACTAAAGGGGAATAATGTACAGCAACATGGAAAGTTAATTGATGCTTTAATTAAAAAAAAAGTTTATATGTGATCCTAGAGATAATAGGGATTGATTCTTGAGAAGAAAGTAGCATAAAGTCAAATCTGTGTTTCAAAATTATTCCTTTTGATCAAAAATGCTATCCATACCCACAGAAAGAACTGATAATGTCTGAATGCAGATTGAAATGTAACATATATGTATATATATATGTATATATATACACATATATAATATTTTTACTTTATTTTTGAGTTTTTTATCTACTTTTTCTTATATAACATGACTTATTCAAATGTTTTGCGTGACTATACATGTATAACCTATAACGACTTGCTTGCATTCTCAATAGGAGAAGAAGGTGGGAACAGAAGAAAGGAGAGAATCTGGAACTCAATTATTATAAAAAATTTCAAAAAAGTTTTTATATGTAACTGTGGAAAAATACTGAACTAAAAACAAAAATCAAACATAAAAAAAGATAAGTCCACAAGATACTGAGTTACAAATCAGAGTAGCATGCACCCAGTTCAGGGTTTAACATAACTACAACAATGAACAAAATCTGCCTTCTACCATTCTGCTTCTTTTAAAAATCAGTTAAAACAAAATAAAATGGTTTTCATAAAATGAAAGCTCCTATGAGAGCTAGTCAGCTACTTAATTTGGAAGGGCTTGTCAAAGGCCAGGAGAATCGAATGGCCCATTGAACCTACGACTAAAGCAGCCCATTAGAAACCTTAAATGTCCTTGTTAATCTCAGTGCTGTTCTGGAGCTTCCTGAAGAAAAGGCTAAGATCTGAGACAGAAACAAATAATTTTTCAATTTGATTTTCCTTTGATTTTGAAGAAGGTCAATCCCTAAACTTATAAATGTCTATAATTCTCTGATCTACAGCCTTGTCTTCTGAGCTGTTTCCTACAAATGCTACAATTTTTTTTTTTAAATAAGAAAAAAGCTTCTTTCTCCCTATCCCAAATAAATGAACATGCCATTCATGTTTTCCTTAGTTCAAAATCCCTGATGTCAGTATTTTGTCCCAGGCCTTTTAAGAGGTCCCATGCTTCCCTTTCCCAGATGACCTGGTCCCTTGATCAGGTTAGCTGCCTTTGGAGCACCTGCTTTCTCCCTGCTTAAGCACTTTTTGAGCAGAGAGGCTCACAAGTGCCAGAGTGAGGGAGCCATTCCTGTTTTATTATCTGCTTCAAGGTCACACAGCATACGGTGCAGCTAATTGTAAGTACAGGTTTTACACAGAACACAATTACTGGTTGGAATTTGGAACGATCATTCTCTGAAATACTGAACAAATAATACAAGTAAAACTCACCTTCGAGACCGACCAATTAGTCTCTAGTAGCCACGTGTTTTTCATCACAAAAATCTTCCAGTTGACCTGCATGGATATTTTTAGATTCATTTTAGGGAATATTAAAATCTGGGAGGTGGACTGATTGGGTATTGGGTACATATAATGCTGCTACTTTTAAAATATTTTTTTTAACATTGATCCCCCCATTTTTAAATTTTAGTTTGACTCGGTTGCTGAAATATCTGATGTGTCAAGTAATGTCACTTTGAAAAGCTACACAATGCACTTTGAGGTATCAGTATGCTGTGCCCTCACAATCACCATAGTGTGTATGCATGACTCTTTTGCATGGTGTGCTCATTGCTCTGTGAAGAGTAGCTAAAACCTAAATGATTTGCCACCCCATGTAGCTAAGGTTTTAAATACAGAGACACTGTACAGAGACACTGAAGGGATATTAAATTAAAAACAAAACAAAACCCCAGAGACGCTGCTTTAAAGAACATTGCTAATAGGAAGATAATATACCAGCACAGATCACTATAATCAATATCATATAATAAGTGTGTTATGTTATGAAATAAAGTCTATGTGAGGTTAGGGGAAAGTTTGGGAAGAAGTGTGACCATGACCTCAAGTAAAAAGAAAAGTCTTCCCTGGAGGAAATGGAATTTAACTGGAACCATTAAAGGAGGTATGGATGTTGAAAAGAGAAATAACAGGAAGGAAAAAAGCATTTATTAAGCACCAGGTAGCATGCTAGGTGTTTATTTAGTCCTTACAACAAACCTGTAATGTGGATTCTAGTATTATATTCATTTTACAGATGAAAAAATAGAAGTTCAATGACATCCAGGATCAAGTATCCAAATATGTATTTGAATTCATTTTTACCTAACTAAAGACAGAGATCTGAAGGCACTGGGCATATGCTTATGTAGGGGGCTAAAGTGAGGAGGAAGACAGTGAAAAATCTAGCTTTTAGAAGAACAAAGTCACAGAGTAATAAGAAAGACTAACAATGTAGAGTAGTGCCCAGATGTGGAGGGATCCAAGCCAAAAATTATACAAAGGTAATATAATGTCTTGGGTTTCCAAGACATGTTCTAGATCCTAATTCTAGAGGTTTTGGCTATTTAGAAATGAAATCTGATTTGGCACTATTTCACTGGTCTTAGATCACAGAAGAGTAGAAGGGAATGAAACAGGATACCACTTTTACTCATAGGACCTAGAACCTGAAAGATGTGTTTTTTTCCTCTCATACCAACTGAAGGAAGGGCTGAACATAGCCATCAGTCAGACACGGGAGAATACTATTAACCTTGGCAGCACCGGGGACTTTAGCAGCCCAAGGAGACAAGTGTAGAGAGGGAACTGGCTATGGTGACATGCATGAAGAGATCACCTTGTTAAACCTGCAATGCAGCAAGCATTTGTCTCTGTGGGGAACAATAGCTGGGGCATCCCTTAATGAGTGTTCTGGGGTCTTAATGACACTTTTATCAGGCTTCTAATGTGACCATTAGCTTGTTATCTAACCTCTGTAGGAAGCACAGTGATAGCAAGTTACAGTTTCCAAGCTTTTTTAGGAGGATTCCAAGATGTAACAACAAATGATCCTTGACATACTTGGAGGTTTTCTTTTTAAGAGTATCACTAATAGAAACTTTCTTCCCAGGGAATGACTGATACAAAGATCCCCCGGACAGGGACTCCTATGAGTATTAGGAGCAACAGAAGCATGTCTGTCCTCCGCATTCCAAGCCAAAGCCAGATTAGTCGTACCTATTCCCAGGGTTCTCTGCATCGCAGTGTCAGTCAACTCATGGACATCCAGGACAAGAAAGGTTTAACTGATGACTCATTGTGGGAGACCATCATGGGCCATGACAGTGGATTGGTAAGTTGGTCTTTATGGCAGAACCAAAGCTGTAATTTGCTTTTGTTCATTTCATTCATTTACATGCCTCTTAAAAATAAAACAAAAACAGGTTGATATAACTATACAGTAAGGACCAAGGATGCATTAACATTACATCTAAAAAGATATTCTACATCATCCAAAGGATTCCTTTGTCACTAACTGTGGTATAGATAGGTTTTCCCAATTAAACACAGATGGACTGTTTCCCTTTTGCTTACTAGTGGACTTCAGTGTTGTATGCTATGGGGGAAAAGATCAGAAAACTCAAAGGGTTAAACATGGTGTATCTCCAAAAAATCTTTATAAGTTACAACAGATAATGGTGTTATTGACCCCATGGGCCATGTTTTAACAATTTTATTCCAACGGGTACACAGAATTAACTTCCAGCAGGTGTCACTATCAATGTGGGCTCACATGAACTGAGCAATGTTAAGTGTTCATCACAAGGATAGCTAAAAGAGGGCTGTCAAAATCCATCCCAAAATGCCTAGTCCATGGATGCCATAACTCTTCCCTTAAGGTAGAGGCTAATATAGTAGATAGATATTGGACCTGGAATCAGAAATACCCAAGTTTACATTCAGCCTCAGATACTTCCCAGCTATGTGACCCTATATATGTTGTTTAACTGCTCTTTCCCTTAGTTTCCTCATCTGTAAAATTGGTATAATAATAGCACTTACCTCCCAGGGTTATTGAACATAAAATGAGATATTTATAAAGTGTTTTACAAATCTTAGACCTCTATTTAATATACACATGATTTACAATTTAGAGTTTATGCAAGTGTTACCCTTCTTTTGTGAATGTAAATTGGTATTGCTTAATAGAAAATGTATGCATACATATATACATTAGTAAAAGTCTGGCAGCCCATCTAATATACCCCAATATATAGAGAACTGGATAAACTGTCCAATGAATATTAACCTGTTTTCTGAATGTTTTAGTATTTGGAAACTTCTTCAGAGCATTTAAGACTTAATTCAGAAATACAGGCTAGAAATAAACTTAATAACACATATTTTTTGCAATGAATTTCTTTAGGAGATAATGACCACCCAATGCAAAGGAAATAGAACCCCACATTCTGGAAAATTCTAGCCAAAGTCATGAGAACACTTTATAAGTCGATCTCACTTCCTTTGCCAACCAATTACATTGCTTAACGATCCCATCCATAGATCTGGGAATAGAATTAACATTATGTTTCGTTTCCCTACTAATCACTGCCATAGAACCACTGGCAAATCATGAAAATGGAAAATCTTTGCTGATACCTTAAGAGATAGGAGCTTTTTTACATTAAAAGATAAAATTGGAACTATCTCTGGTGCTGTTTCTTCCCTGTGAGGGAGTCTGCCATCGATAAATTTTCAGATCTCTCATCTACAATGCTTCAATATACTTTTAGAGAATATCTACCAACAAATCTCATTTGCATATATAACTAGAAGTCTAAGTTTTCTTTTCTTTCTTTCCTGATATAGATACTGGACAGATAGGTGTTGCAGTAAATAGAGTGGCCAGCATGGAATCAGAAAGACTGATTTCCTTGAATTCAAACTTAGTAACAGATACTATGTGACCCAGTCACTTCACCCTATTGCCTCAGTTCTCTTATCTGCAAAACGAGCTGGAGAAGGAAATGGCAAACCACTCTAGTATCATTGTCAAAAAACCCCAAAAGGGGATATGAAGACTTGTATGCTACTGAAACAATAAACAATGATAATGTGGATTCTGAATCACCACAAAATCACTTACTTAGAGAGATATTTGCTGTTAAGTATAAGAAATAATATAATTAGGAGAGATTTCTATTTGAGAAAAAATCCCATGGATTTTAGTGTTAAAAAATGTATACACATTACTTTCATGGCTCCTTAGCCTATGGGAGCAGAAGTGCTTGAATGCTAGTTTCTTCACCAAAACCTTCTTTCTTCCAAAACATTGGTTGTGCCATTATAATGCTTGACTGTTAGCTACTTAGTCTAATCTGTCTGAGAACAGGAAGGTCTTCTATACCATCTTCCAAATTGGTCATTCAGTATGTACTTGAAAATCTAAAAGGCGACAGGGGCCAATATCTCTTGAAATGACGATATTCAGATGGTTTACTGATATTCTCTAATAATTAGGGAGAGCCATCTCTAGTCATTCTAATCTATATCTAGCCACTGGACCCAGATGACTCTGGAGGGGAAAGTGAGGCAGTCTTGCCTCACTTAAATCCAATGAACATTCATGTCATGACATCATCTTACTGATGCCGTGGTCCTCTTGGAGAACAAAGGATAAACAATAACAATGACAGTTAACAGAAATGCTCTCTAAATGTGTTTCAATAATAATCTAGTAGTCCTACCATAACAAACACCATGCACAAAACTTAAAATTCTGGGGCTAAACTATGTAGTCGGTTCACTTGATATCCAAGTAAAATAAGGCTATTAATGGGACCCAAGCACTTCTCCATGGAATATGTCCTGATAGATTTGTGTACTCTCTGGTTTTGATTTTGGTACTTCCTTCATTGGCTTAAGTGCCAATAGCTGGAATACAGGTTTGTGAAAAAAGCTGTAAGCCATGGGTGAGAGTTTGTACTTTCTCTTTATGTAAAAAATATATCTAGTTTCCCTTGTGGTTCTTGACTTTTTTTTTTGGGGGGGGGGAAGGCAATTGGGGTTAAGTGACTCATCCAGAGTCACACAGCTAGTGTTAAGTGTTTGAAGCTGGATTCCTTATAGTTCTTAAGAGCATTCCTTTCTTCCCATTCTGTCCCAGGAAGGGATTAAGGAGGTCAGAGGCTTAGCCTAAATGTATTTTTTAAAATAATTCTTTCTTTTTAGAGATCTTGCACCTTGGGTCTTTGATGAGACATTATTATGCAGGAAGGATTCTCAAGGATGACAAATCCATCATGAGCTCATAACTTTTCTGGACAAGATAGTCTGTTAGCCTTAGGAATGCAAGATTAAGGCAGTGCACTAAGACATTCTTAACAGAAACTGTACATATGTGTATATAATTTTCTTATTCTATTTCACATGATTTCCTAACAAAAATCATATATATTGTTAAAGCACACATATATAGAGGGTATAGCACTCCCATTTGTTGATCTCAACAACTTTAAGCCAATATCTCTGTTAATAACAAATTAGGATATGAATCGGTTTTTATATTTGGTACTTTGCTCAGAAAGGAAAAAAGAAGACAACTGAGAACTTACTAAGTGAAGGAAAAGGTATTTTCAATACCTTTTTTTATCCATATGTTTCAACAGTTAATTGATAAGCATAAGACAAGGAGAAATATCTATCATATCTTTCAAAGCTGCTGCTGAGAAATAGAAATTTTTAGTAGAACTTTTCTTATAACTGTGAGAACTCTTCTTAAGAGTTAACTTATATAGATATATAGATAACTTATCTATATGTTGTTGCTTTCATTTTTTCAGTTCTATCCAACTCCTCATGACTCAACTTGGGATTTTCTTGGCGGTATAAGATTTACTAAAGTGATCTGCCATTTCCTTTTCCAACTTATTTTACAGATGAGGAAACCAAGGCAAACAGTTTCCAACTGTTTCTGACTGCAAGTCCAATATGCTATTTACTATTTCACCTTGCTACCCAATTCCTCAACTGGGCAGACTTTGAAATGCTTAGAGATAATGACACTACACACAAATCTTTTCTCCAGGCTCAACATCTCCACTTCCTTAACTGAATGTCATATGGCATAGTCCCTTCATCATCTGAATAACCTTCCTGTAGGCAAGTCATATATTATAACCTGATTCCTTAAAAATACCTCCTACAATGTGATATTCAGATATGAATAAAGCACTCTGAAAGTTGTCTGATCAATGCAAACTACAGTGAGATTATCAATGTCCTTATGCCCAGTATGTCTTTTTAAAATTTAATTTATTTTTTAAAGATTGAGTGTTCTAATCTCATCAAGGCTAGAAAGCATGGGTTTTATTCAGAGGTCATTTTCTACTATTACTTGACGAAAGAGCTTTGAAATGTACTGTTTGATATGGGCGAGTTCTACCCTGCCTTAAACTATATTCTGGCTTTCTATTCCTCATTGCTTACCTTAAAATGTTGAACTTGGCATAGATAATCAACTGGTATAACGCACTACAGCTCAGCATTCCCAAATCCAAAAAATATGCCAATGTTTAACCTTCCCACCAGATGGAGTTCCCAAGTCCAAGAAATATGTTGGTTTTAGCCTTCCCATTAGCTAGAGTTACAGATATGCACCACCACACTCGTCTCTGTGCTTTTGTTTTTAGCCTAAGATTTTCTTAATTTTGGGGGCTCCCAAAATGTTAAAAGAATTTCTATAAATATTTTATAAAAATTTGAAAGCAATTGCCCATTATCCCCTTTCCCCAAAAAAAAACCTCCACAACATTTTAGATAGACCTTCTATAACTTTTAAGCTTTATGCTGGATAATTTCTCTTTCCTAGAGTACTTTCCTCACTACCTACTCACATCCTACCCATTCTTCCAGTTCTAGCCCAAATTTTAAATCCTCTATGACATTTTTTCCTAATCATTCCTGCCCTTACAACTACTTGATGGATTTTAATGAATTTCATAGACTAAATAAAATACTATCCCATAACTGTGAATTTTTTTTTTTTCCCAGTATGTGGATGATGAAGATCTGATGAATGCTATCAAGGGTTTCAGCTCCGTGACTAAAGAACACACCACATTTACAGATACTCATTTGTAACAGATGAAGAAAACATTCAAGATAAAGAACTGAATTATTGTGTGCCACACCTTAGAGTTTCTCAGTTATGACTTGTGTGTGTCCTTAATTTTCATTAACATAATTTGGGTTGGGTTTTTTTATTTTTTATTTTGGGAAGAGATGATGATTATTTGGTTGTTAGTATCCTGGCTAGGCTTAGTCTAGAAATAAATCCTTCTCTTGTGTTAGTGAAATGAAGGCCAATGCCTTTTATGCATATTTACTTCGGGTCCATGTGTTTTGTCAGTGACAGAGTAATGTATATTTTTACTGGTCTGGATTTGTCATAGAAGCATAGAGGCACTGCAGTAGAATAATAATTTATTTCTGTGGCTTAGTTTGAATCTATGTCAAAAGACAGTATGAAGAAATTCCCAATAAAGTTGAAGCCAAACAACATGACCTAAAGTTACCCAGGGTAAGTAAAGGCAGCACAATTTTCTTGAAGGAGATAATACTATCCCTGTTTCTCTTATGAACCTCACACCTCTCTCATTCCATAGGGCCAAATATAGACAACTAAGAACCCCAAGAGTCAGTCAAAATTACTAAAACCTAACAATTTTCATACAGAATGAATAACCACTTTAAATATTAGCAAAATCTCACATAAACTGGAGTCATTCTTCACTTAGCCCAAGTATGGGTTCCACTATTTTAGGCAAAACCTTTTTTTGGAAAGACTTAGAGCTTTTTGACAGAGCATCATACAATTTATAATACATCTGTCTCTATCTCTGCTTTCAAGAATCCTTTTAAAATCTGAAAACTAAATAGCCAATTTATGCACTTCAAAGACAAAATGAGTGTTTCAACAGAACCACCTCTACTTGAACTGTAACCAATGTTTCTATTTCATAGTATATCAACATATAATGTTGAGACTGCAATTAGGGAAGTTATCATAAAAAATCTGACAATGTACTGAATGTTGGAGTACACTAACATCTACAATTTAGCAGATTTCAAATGGCAACTGCAGATCTGTTTGTAATATTTCATCAGCTTGATCATTGTAGGCAGAATTAAATAGGAGAAAAATATGTGCAAACCTTCTTCTAGCTTTGAAATGAATATAATTGCTTAAATTATAGTATGTACATAAAACTACAAGATTATCCATATGCTTCAATGAGCAATACTTAGAAAACCATTGCAAAATACTCTTTCATGCCTTTCAGAGAGTAAGTCTTATCCCTTAAGTTGCAAATGACATGCAAAATAGACCTATTATTTTCTATAGCTCCTTAAAGGTTCCTATCACCTGTTCTGTATCTTAATGACAACGTTTTTGTTTGGGAAAAATAGGATAACTAGTTTTAATGACTTGGAAAGATATAACTACTTTTGCTTAAGTTTTCATGATCAGGGTGGGAAAAAGAAAAGATTTTGTCTAAATTTTAATGGTCAATGTCTCCTGAATAATTCTCACAGTTGTATTGCAGAACTAAATGAATGTATATTCAGAATTAGCTACCTTGGGAAAGAAAATTCTAGGCCACTGAGCAAAGACTGCAGGGTTTTAAAGTTCTTGGTAGGTACTTCTTACGTCTTACACTCCCCAAGAAAAATGCAGGCAGCTTCATAATAGGTAAATGCTTGTTCTGTGATATTTTACTTGTATTCTTTCATAAACCAAAGCAGCTTCTTGGATCGATCCCCACCACATACTGATTGAATCCTCAACCCTCATAGGCAATAAGCACTCTCAACTAAAGATATGTCAAAACACAGCCTGAAACTATTGTTTGCATCAGCCCTGGTTCCCTCTAAAGCCTGGTTACAGCCCATGATGTAAGACAGGAAGCTTGGAATCATGGTGAGAGCTATCCTTGGAGCCATAAAAACTTGGGTTATTTTCCTGTCTATGATTTGATTTGAAATGAGTTCAAAATGGGGGCAACAAATACAATTGCTATTACTGTGGTAATAACACCTACATTTCACTCAATTCCCTCTCACTCAATTCTCTCTCACACTGTGGGGAATGCATTCCCTTAGCTAAGTATGAAGAAGAGACTTTGCTTCCCTATGCACCTTTCAAAAGAGACTTTTGTCTGATTCAAAAAAAAAAATCACCATCTTAAAAGTGGTCTGTGAACACTTATAAAACTGTATGGAGTACTCTCTCCGATGGAGAATCTTTTCCTATTCTAGAAGAATAAATCAGCTTAGAAACAAGTCAACACAAAGCTGTCTATTTGTGCATAAGCTGGACAGATTGTCATCATCACCCTGTAAGATATACAGATGATTATTTTCTCTGACTCTTTGTCCCAGTCAGTCATCAAACATTTATTAAGCACTTATGTGTGAGGCACTATGTTAAGCACTTAGAATATGAAGAAAGGTAAAAACTGTCCCTGCTCTCAGATATTTCCATTCTAATTGGAGAGACAATTCATGGATGCATACAAGATACTGGGGAAGGAAATGGCAACTCACTCCAGTATTTTTGCCAAGAAAATCCTAACTGGAATAATTGAGTCAGATGTGACTGAAAATGACTGAACAATGAAAACATACAAGATTTATCCAAAGCAAATAGAAAGTAACCTTAGAGACAGTCACACCAACATTGTTAAGTTTTCAGTGTCAACATTTATACCTTATGGATGGGCTACAAATTAAGGTTTGATTTATTATTTTCTTAATTGACTAGTTATGAGAAAGTGATGGAGAAGAAAATGTGGTGTTTTGGGAGATCTAGTTGTTAAACAATTACCAACACAACTCTGGTCAGAGGGGAAGACTATCTATATTCTAAACTTCTTATTATGTCAGTTATTGCTTTGGCAATCTGATAAACTCAGAATGCTTAAATATATATATATATATATAAACATTAAATGCAATTGCAAAGGAAATCAATTATATGCAGTTCAGTTCAATAAACATTAAGCACCTAAGTGCTAGGTACTGTGCAAAGCACTAAGGATATCAACAAATAAATAAATAATTTTAAAAAGAGCTTGCCATACAGTCTAATGAGAGTAATGAGAGAAAACAACACATAAAAGTTGCAAAGGGAGTGAGGTGAGACCAACAGGGAGCACCTGGTGGTGAAGTCATGATGTTTCATGAATTAAAGTAAAACAGAGGTATTGAAAGAAAATACCTTAAGGAATTATCTTTAAAATTGTGAGCCCTTGATAAAGGAATGCTTTGGGAAAAGTTTAATGCTCTACTTTACAATACTTCAATCAGAAGGGAGAGGCTACTGAGAGTGAGCTGAAGTGTTGTCAAAACTTGAATCAGTCTGCTTCAGGTAATCAACTTAGGGGATTGAATTGAAGCCAATCTAAGCTACTGACAGAAAACTGAGTTAAAAATTTATTTTTAAAGATAGAATAAAGATACTAAAATATTTCTAAAGAAGAGTCATAGATTCCATGGTAAAAGCCGTGGAAGGCTGGGAGACCTTCTGTAGAGGGTATTATTTGAGCTGGGTCTTCAAGAAAGCCAGGGAATCCAAGCAGAGGAGGGAAGGAGACAAGCATTCTAAGCTTGGGATGAGAGGCAACAAATGTAAAGTATGGAAACTGAAGTGGAGTGAAAAATAAATGAGCCAGTGTGGCTGGGTCATAGAAGAGTCTGTGAAGTATTAAAAGACTATAAAGTTTAGAGAAGTGTCAGGTAGTGGAAAGCATATCAAGGACTTTATATTTATTCCTGGGTATAACAAGGAGTCACTAAGGTTTGTTGGAAGGAGGACAAGAGGGAAGGGGAATTGATGCAGTCAGACCTGTGCTTTAGGAAAATCCCTTTGACAGCTATATGGAGGATAGAGTAAGGAAGAGATTGAGACTGAGAAGTTATTGCAGATAGTCTAGATAAGAGATATTAAAAGCCTGAACTAGCATGGTGGTTATGTGAATGGAGAGGAAACTATATAAGAAATTTTATTAATATAGAAACAATAAGATTTGGCATATGATTAATTATATGGGGCAAGCATGAGTTGCCAAGGATAACACCAAGGTTGTGAGCCTGAGTGATGGGGAAGTTGGTGATATCTTTTACTCCCTGGGCAGCAGGGTGGCACTGTGGATGAGATCTATACCTGCAGTTAAGAAAACTCAAATTCAAATTTGTCTTCTGATACTAGTGTGACCCTGGGTAAGTTATCTACCTCAGTTTCTCCAACTGTAAATGGGGATGATAACACCTTCCAGGATTGTTTGTGAAGATGAAATAAGATATTTGTAAAGAACTCAAGATAATGTCTAGAATAAAGTAGGTTCTTAATAAATACTTGTTCCCTTCCCCCTCTTCTAGTCTCAAAGTACCTTAAAAATACTGAGTATTATAATTTTTAGGATGTGTGATGAAATAACATGTATTTTTTCATAAACTTCAATAAAATTGATTAAATAAAAATGGATTGATATGCATGGTCACCAACATTCAGTGGACAATTTTTATCCTCTTTGAATGTAACTTCTTTATTACTATATTACTTACATTAATGTAAAAGGAACTAACTTGGTGGCATTTCAGGCTTCCTGATTCCAAGCTGGGTCTCCTATTATGCCACATTAATTGCCCCTATTTAGTATATGAATTATTAGAAGTTTCTTTTCTTTTTGAAAATAGGTATCCCTTAACTCATCTGGTCTGAGAATTCAGGGGCCACTCACAAACCTCACCTTACTTCTGATCAGCATGGAAGTTTTAATCTGTTCTATTTCCTACTTAGTTTGTTTTATCCTTCCTTGGACATCCTGAAGGTTCTCCACTCCTGAAAAACTCTCCAAATTGGTGCTGGACTTAAATGAGGACACTAATCATCTTTAATCCTACTGCAGCTCAGAATTTCCTAACTCAAGCAAACACTAGTCTCAGCATTCCTAATGGCAAGGACTCACAGGTGTGTACTATCATTCCTGACTAAATGTTTATTTTCAGTACAAAGATGGCATCCTGTAAATAAAGATATTCTAATTGTAGTCTGATTGGGAAAAAAATGTAGATTTAAATTATACAATATTTTCAACAAATATGGAAGTGTTTTATTAGCTGGATTTACAAATGATTTCTTTTAAATATGTGGTACAACTCATTAAAAAGATGTCGCAATGAAGTATGGAAGGACAAAGGGTACTGTGTGCCAATTATGAAAAAAGTCATCTTGGCCACAGTTCATATATAGTGTGGCATAATAACTAAGTAAATAGCTTTGTTTTATTTTCTTAAACACTAATGAATAAACACATACAGGAATAGAGAAAAGAGATATGTTGTTTGTAAACACTTAAAACTTTTTGCTCAATTTTGAATCATAGCCCCATTATTTTCAAAATTAGAAAAAAGTAAGTGCTTCCATTCAAAATAAATATTAACCTAACCAAATAAGGATAGACCTCAGGTGCATTTCTCTTATCTACTGAGGAAATGACTTTTAATTGATTTGAGGGATTCTTACTTTTTTTACCATCTAATTAGCTCCTGTCTCTTCAAAGTAAACATCACCCTCTTCATTTAGTGAAAACTTACACACTTGGAATGAACATTCTGTGCTAGTCCAGATTTAAAATGTGTGAGTTTTATCCTTTCATATAAACTTTGAAATAAGGGTAAAAGTGACGAAAAAGACAACCCTATCATGGGAAGTACAACTCTGGTCTTTCTTTTTTTCTGTACTAAAATATGGTTATGCTACCATCACAGATTTAGATCTAGAAACAACCTAGAAGCTATCTTAGTCCAACACCTTCATTTTCTAGTTGAAGTAAGTATAACTCAAAGAAGTTAGGCAGCATGTCCCCAGAAATACAGCTTGTGTCAAAAACAAGTAATGACCACAGATTTTATGTATTTGTGAGTACAATGTTCTATACCTTCTGCTATGCTGCTCCTCCAAACTCCTCCTTTTTAATTTCTCTGTGCACTTAATATTTATTTTTTTCTTCTAATTTTTTAATATAGACTTTTAATATTAAGGTCAGCTCACCATGTATGTATCAAAGCATATGATAAGCCTAATTTCTGCTAGATGGTTTTCCAGTTTTCCCAGTTTTTATCAAATAGAAAGTCTTTCCTTAGATAACTGATTTTTTTTTTCTGCTTAATGAACATTAGGTTATTGAGTTCCATTGTTTTGGAATCTTCTTTTTCTGTCCCACTGATCTATTTTGCTATTTTTTTTTAAATGACTGGAAGAGTTCTGATTCCTACTGCTTTATCTGGAAATATTATTCTTTTTTCACCTTCATCATTTCTCTGAATGTTCTAGATCTTTGTTTTTCCAAATTAATTTTATTATTTTAATCAAGTCCTATTAAATATTCCCCTGGCAATTTGAATGAAGCAACATTAAAAGTCTAAATTAAATTTGATATTATTATCATTTTCATTAACATGGTACAGTCATAAACACAAAATATTCCTTCAACCATTTAAGCTGTTCTTCATTTCATTAAGCATTTTGAAATTGAATCTGTATAATTCTTTTGTGTGCTTTGATAGATGGATCCCCAGGTATTTTATGCATTTTGTAGTTCTCTGGAATGAGATTTCCCTTTCTTCGTCTCCAATTTTGTTATCATTATTGGGTAGAAATACAGTTGATTTTGTAGGCTCATTTTATAGCCTGCAATGTTATTTAAGTTATCATGTCAATTAATGTCTTTGCTTATTCTTTAAAAAGTTTCAAATATATCACTTAGTATTAGCAAATAGGAATACTTTTATCCCCTCTTTACCAATCCTTATACTTTCCTTTCTCACTTATTATTGTAGCCATACCCAGAATTCTGTCACATAGGACAGCATTGTTTTATACCTCTAATCACTGGAGGTGATTAATATATCCTCATTGCACATGATGCTTGTTTTTGGCTTTAAATTAATGATTTTAATAAAAAAAAGAATCTTTCTATCCCTATACTTTGTAGGATTTTTAGCATAAATGCATGCTATATTTTGTCAAAAGCTTTTTCCCCCCTGAACCTATAAGCATAATCATGTGGTTAGGGGTATTTTGAGTTTTATATAAATAATTAGTTTGATAGCTTTCCTTATGGTGAACCATCGTTACATCCCTGGTATAAATCAAAACTGTTCATAATGAAAGATTTCTTAGGGGGAAAAATGCCATTATTGGACAAGATTATATTTAAAATTTTTGAATTGATATTAATACATTTGGTTCATTCTTTACTGGTTAAATAGTATAACTATGTTTGTTTCATAAAGAGACTAACATAGAATTATTTCTAAATTTTAAGAATTTGTGTCATATGGGCATTGGTTTTTAAAAGTTTGGTAGTATTCCCTTATGAATACCTTAGGACCCCCATCTAGAAAAATACTTTTACTTCATCCTTTTATGACCAATATCTGCCTCTCCCTCTCTGTCTTCCTCCCTGTCTGACCCTCTGTCCATCTCTCTCTTCCTGTTCCTTTCTTTTTTCTCCCACTGCCTTTTGAAAATTCCTTTTGAACTAGATTCTATTTCCTCTTCTGAAATTTTCTGTCCTGATAGTTTAGAGATTTCATATGTTTTTAAAATATTCCTCTATTTCTTTTTTGTTCCCATATTTGTTAGTAGGGTCTAACAGATTCTGATTATTCTTTATTTTTCTTCTGCTTTTCTGTAATTTCACTTTTCTCATTTGTTATTTTGATTTGATCTTCCACCTTTCTAATCAGATTAGCTAAAAGTTTGTATATTTTATTAATTTTTTCAAAGAACCATTAATCTTAAATGTTATTTATATTTCTTGTTTCCATTTATCTCTTTCTTCTCTTAATTTTAATAACAGGTTTTTATTCTGATTTTAGTTTCATCTATTGGCTTTCTAATTTTTTAAATGAATATTAAATTTATTAATCCTTCTATTATATTAATATGTTTGTAAAGGGGGACTGCATTAGCTACATCCCAGAAATGCTAGTATGTTATTTCATCATTATTAATTCCTTTCATAGAATGTTGCTCCTATGTTATGTCTTTAATCCACTCATTAAGATCTTATTAAATCTCTATTTGATGTTATTTGTAATTGCTATTTTTATTGTATTATGGTCTATAAAGAATTTTTCTTTTACAATTTTCACCTTTTTTATCAGTTCCAATAGAGCAGTAATGAATTGAACCAGCTACACGTAGCAAAAGAACTCTGGAAGATGACTATGAACCACTACATAGAATTCCCAATCCCTCTATTTTTGTCCGCCTGAATTTTTTATTTCCTTCACAGGCTAATAGTATACTATTTAAAAGTCCGATTCTTTTTGTACAGCAAAATAACTGTTTGGACATGTATCCTTATATTGTATTTACTTTATATTTTAACAGATTTAACATGTATTGGTCAACCTGCCATCTGGGGGAGGGAATGTGGGGAAGGAGGGGAAAAAAATTGGAACAAAAGGTTTGGCAATTGTCAATGCTGTAAAATTACATGCATATAACTTGCAAATAAAAAGCTATAAAAAATTCACATTTTTTGCATTTGTTTGCAATATTTCTGTATACAAATACAAGATATAATTTTTGTAGAAATTCCCTGTAGTGTCAAGAAATACATATATTCATTTGCAGTTTCATTTAAGGAAGTATTTAAATGCTAGTTACTCCAATAACTTGTTTGATTTTCTATTTTCCCTTTTGCTTATCTATTAGATTTATCCAAAATTTAGTAGGAATTATCTGCCACTATTATGTTACTAAGTATCCTTGAAACTCAGATATTTATGAATTGGATGCTAAAACAATCGAAGAACTAGGCTTAATAATTTAACTTTTTGTTGTCCATGGTTCCTTTCAGCATAGTATCTTTATTCTTAAATTTTTGAATGTTTTTGCTTTCCCTGATAGCCTAATTGATTTTACTGTTTCTGGATTCACTAGATGTACAATTTTCTTTTTCCAGCCTCTCACTTTTATTCTCTATATGTCTGTTTTTAAAATAGAATTTATAATTCTGCTTTTTTTAACCAAATATGTCATTTTTCTTGACTTAAACTATTCATATTTAAAAGTAGAGTTAAGAATATATCTTCTTCCATTTATCCCTATTTTTTTTTTACTTTAGAATATTTTCTCTTCTACCATAAACAAGATACTCAAGGTATTCAGATAACTTTTAATTAGTTAAGCACTCCCATTCTATTCTATGTTTTCCAGCAGACTACCCGTTTATCCCCATTGTTAGATATTTTCCATCCCTTGCTGTCTACTGACTCATTTCCTATTGGTTACAAACAAGCTCATCTCTCCCCCATCTAGAAAAATGCCTTTACTTCATCCTTTCATGACCAATATCTGCCTCTCCCTCTCTCTTCCTCTCCTTTTTTTCCCCTCCCTCTCCCTCTCCTTCCACCTCCCCTTCACCCATCTTCCCCTCTCCCATTTGTAATGATCTCTTAATTATCAATTCTATAGTCTTCTCTCAATCTCCATTCTCCTTATCCTCTCTGCAGCCTTTATATTGTCGATCACCTTTTGTACATTGTTGATCATTGTAGTGTTTCAGAGTACCACTTCCTCCCGATTCTCCTCTTTCTCTGGCTCCGGATCCTCATCCATTTGCTCTCTAATCATAAGTGTCCCACAAAGTTATGTCCTGTTCCCTTTTCGCTTTTCCCTCTATAATACTTTCCTTGGTGATTTTACCAGCTATTTCTATGCTGTCACTTCTCAAATCTTCCTGTCCTGTCCAATCTACCATCCACAACTGCCTTTTAGTTATCTTGAACTGGATAGTAGACATCTTAAACTAAACATAGAACTCATTATCCTTCCTCTCAGTCCCTCAGGATCATAACATAGTGTGATGTCCTATTGATTTTACCTTTGCAACATCTCTCAGATATGTTCACTTCTCTCTTCTGAAAAGTCTCCACTCAGTACAGACCCTTATAACCTCAAGTCTGGACTAGTGCACTAGATTGCTAGTAGGTCTGCCTGCCTCAAATCTCTCCCCATTCTAATCCATCTTCCACTCAACCATGAAAGTAATTTTCCTAAAGCACAGATTCATGTCACATTCACTCCACATCAATTTCCAGTAGTCTTCAGGTTAAATACAAAAATATTATATTTGGCATTCAAAGCCCTTCTTAACCTAACTTGCTTTTACCTTTCCAATATTATGTGTTAATGCATATCACATACTCTTTGATCTAGTAACACTGACCTCCTGGCTGTTATCAACATCCACAACATTCTCCCCATGCTCTGCCTAATGTCTTCCCCAGTTTCAAGTCCCAACTAAAATATTTTTAATATGAATTAAATAGCCACTTTTTTTTTTTTTGGGGGTGGCAAGGCAATCAGAGTGAAGTGACTTATCCAGGGTCACATAGCTAGTAAGTGTCAAGTATCTGAGACTACATTTGACCTCAGGTCATACTGATTCCAGGGCCTATGTTCTTTCCTCTGTGCCATCTAGCTTCCCCATAAAGTCTCATCTTTTATCAGAAAACTTCCTTGACTCTTCTAGTGCATTTAGTCCCTATTCATCCTTTTAAGTAGTTTGTATCTATTTGTTTATATACTGCCTCTCTAGCTTTTTGCAGTTCCAGGCATTTAATAGGTGCTTAAATTTTTCTTTGACATTTGAATACTATCTCTTGAGTTATTTAATTTCTTTTTAAGATGTTCCTTCTCCCATCAGCTCTTTTCCCATCAGACTCTTCCCCTTCCTGTATCTTTCTTTCCCTTTGGGGGTTTTGCTTCCTTTTTTCTTGCTTGCTTTTATCTTTTTTTATTATTATTATTATTATTCTCTTCTCAGTAAAATTTCCTTTCCTTTCTTCTTCATTAGTTATTTTAAAATTCCATCTTCTGTATTTTCTTCTAGTTCTTTCACTTTCAACATTAATCTTCATTTTCTGTTGTTTCCAGACTTTTATTCTTTAATGCGTGACCTTATTTTAGTCTTACATTTTCTGCATTCATGAAATTAAAAATGTGAGATACATATTTTTGAGTTCTTTCTTTTTCTTCTTTCTTCTAAATGGTCATTCTTACTGCCTTGTAGAGCTTCCCAGCCCCTCTTCCTTTAAATACTTTTTTTTTCCTATAGGTGATGGTAGAATTCTTCCTATATCCTTGATTATATTATTCATTATTTGTTGTGTCCTGCTTTCTAGAGCTCCCTCCCCCACTCCATGCCAGAGTGATTAAAATATTATATCCTGCTTTCTAGAGACCCCAAATTGGGATGACAAAATGTACTGTGCTTTCTAGAGCCCCCATGGTGGGATGGTTAAAACACACCATCTTAGTGGAGAAGTGATGAGGCGGGACTCCTGAGGATGCTGGAAATATGGAGTTTGTTTATTCCTAGTTCTTTCACTTTTACATACCCTAATGCCCTTATGTAACCAAAGCAACACTATGCTTGTGTGTATATATTCTGCACATGGGACCACATAAAAAACTTGCTGTTGTATGTAGTTTGTCACCTGATTTTGATAGGGGAACCCCAATACTGTTTTGACATGGGGGGGGAACTCGAGAAATTCTCCTCATCTCTGCAAAAGACCCACTTCAGGGAATCAAGATAAAGTGGTTTCATTCTGTTATCTTGGTGGGACTAATTGAGCCCAGAACTGCTCATTCAATTGGAAAATTTCTATTTAATTTGAAGATCTCAGTCTGATTTCAATTCAAACTGCCCCCAGCCCTTAGCCAAGATAATATGTTTCAAATTCCTTAGAAAAAGGGACAACTTGGGGCACGTCCTTGCATAGGCCCAAAGCAGGAACATGCCATGCCAAGGAACCTCTCTCTCTCCTTGGCATAGCTGCCTGCGAGGACCCTCTACCTGCTGAGAAGACATTTTCTTTTCAGTGTCAGCCTCCATTTCCCTAACAGGGCCTTGCAGAGGGCCAAAGCAGGAATCATGCCACGCCAAGGGACTTTCCTTGGCATAACTGCCTGCAAGGATCCTCTGCCCGCTGAGAAGACTTTCTCTTTTTAGCATTAACCCCTCTTTATCTCTTTCACCTATTTCCCTAACAGGACTACACCCCTCTTTACCCCTCTGTTGGGATTTCTTTGCTAGTAACTTTATCTCTCTCTGAAGGGACCTTGCCATTGATGAAGTCAGTCTTCCTAGCAAAGTTCCAACAATAAACTTCTCTTGCCAGTCTAACTTCAGGTTCATTAATTCCTTCACAAAGAACCTCTGCGCTGACCAGAAGGGGTTCCCACAACTCACTGCCCTGTGCCAAACCTCATTAATATCACTCTGCTCCAATCACATCACAAGTTGTCACTGCCCCCTGAATTCTCAGGAAGGCTGAACCAGATATTGTCAGTAGGTTCCCAATGGGCTGAAGGGCAGAGTTCCCCCACTATCTGTGGTCCTCTACATCTCACCCTCTCTTTTGTTTTAATTGAAGCAGGTATATATCAGCAGTTAAATCCATCACCATGGGAGGAAGCACACGCAAGTTGAAATATCATACAAGCAAGTAGTAACACAAAAATATAAATAAACAAAATACTATAAAGATTTCCATGAGTCCCAGAAGGAAGGGGTAGAAATTAACTATCAATTCACAACCACAATACACATCCTTTAGCAGCCAAGAGATAGTCTAAAACCAATCTACTGTCCATCTCTTCATGTGTCAGGGAAACCAATGATTCCTGAAGGATTTTTAGTCCTGCATCAGTCTCATCAACAATTATTTTTGATGTTAATGGATTAACTGCCAGGCTCTTTCAGTGATGGGCACAGTCAGAGATGGAATCACCTAATATTTCTTGCGTCTTCTCTTTTGTTTCAAGGGTCTTCTCTTTTTTCACCTCTCTCTGATGGACAAGGCAGATACAGCTTGTTGGCACCCATTAGGTTCCTTCTCCATCTATTGAGACACAAGCAAACCCTCTCCCACAACCAGTTAACCTATCTGGTCCCTTCCATTCACCACTCTCTGGATCTTTCCACAGCACCTGGCAATTATCTAAAGATAGTGGAGCTGCTCACACTGGACACTGCCCTTCAGGCGAGTTATGAAACCTGTCTGCCGGAGCCAGTGCATCTCCATTAAAAATCAAAAAATTAATAATATATAAAGTTAAGTTTAGAAGTTCTCTAGGGTTACCTATGGCTCCCCCTTCCTTTTATTTTTTGAGAAGCATCTTGATGTCTCTGTTTCTCCTCTCTACTATTGTCTGTCCTTGAGGATTAAAAGATATGTCAGTGGTTTGTGAAATATGATACTGTGGCACATACAGGCGAATTCCATTACAATTATAATTGCCCTTGATCAAGTTGCTCTTGTACCATATCTGATAAGACCTGAATTTTTTCACTCACTAAGGGCCACTATTCCACCCACACTGATGTATCAGTTTTCCATTGAATGGGAACAGGTAAGAGTGCTAGAAAGCCTTCAACAGCAGCTCTGCCTAAAAAGCTGAAGTACTTACTTGTAATCCTGTTGTCTCTTCCCTATAGATTGATGGGGATTTTGTTTGTATAAACAAAAGGAGTAAAACCTTTTTTATCACTAAATTCAACTGCTATTGATCCTCCTATGCCAGACAAATGGGTATTTGCCATAATCTTTGGCCAATGACTGGATTAGCTCCACATTCTCTAGCTTACCAAATTGGTGTATGAATGGACACTATTTTGTAAGCACTCTCAGGAGGTGAAATGGTCAAGCCTTTGTGTGTGAAGACAAGGGGTCCATAAGCGGGATAGGGACAGGGGCAGGTTTCAGCTCCTCAGAGGATATCTTAGCAATCCCAGCAGCATACAGCTCTATTCTCCCTAATTGCAATTTCCTTCCCCCACTGGCTTGCTTAAAGACTCTCTGGGTGTAATAGCACTGCCATCATGCCCCAAGGGTTTTTTGCCTGGGATCCTGGAGCCAAACCCTGCCTCTTGTAATGAGAACAGGGGATGGGCAAAACTGCTGCATGGGCAATGCTGATGGTGTCATTGCTCCTCTCACTCCTACTCTTCCCCCTGCCTATAAGGTGGAGTTGAGGGAGGAGGGCCAAGAGATGTGAATATCTATGTACCAGCTCCTACAAATCTTAACAAATCCCTTCTCCTCCCTTTTAAAACCCATCCTTTTGCTTCATTTTGCATTCCTCAGTAGACTCTCTTTTAAGAATTTTCAAGTTATTTTCCCTTTGTTGTTAGCATGTGACTTAAGTAAGGTAACATCACATTCCCTTCTATTTTCTTCTTCACTTTGTAAGCAACCTCCCATTTTGCAATTTGGTATCACCACCCATCATCACCAAAAATAATTCATCTATAGGCAGTTTGTTGTGAGGTTTAATGTTGCAAACATTTTCTTCATCGTCACTTCTATTGGATTTCTGCTTTCACCACTATCTCCTTGTCTATAGACATTTCTGAAAGTTCTCTGTTCTTGTCCTTGGTTGCTGTGTTAGTTTATCTTTCTTCTAATTCTATAGTCTGGCATGTTTGAAAAGCAAATAATCTCTTCAGGTAAAATATTCTGAGAATGTTTTAATATGCCTTTATTACTGAATTTTTTTTTTTTTAACTGAGGCAATTGGGGTTAAGTGACTTGTCCAGTCACAAAGCTTTCCACATTTGAACTCAGGTCCTGATTTCAGGGCTGGTGCTCTAGCCACTATGCCACCTAGCTGTCCCTGAACATCTTTTTCCATTAATAGTTACGATCAGATTTTCACCTTGCACTACATGTTGAATTCCATTGCTCTTTGGAATGCATTACTACAAATTCTTGTTTTCAAGTAGGTGCAGAAGTTTGTATTATCTCTTCTTCTTCATAGTTGAAGTTCATCATCTTGGCTTCTGTTTCTCAATGAAATTGTTGAATTTAACCAATGTATCTTCTGTGCAGCTTTTGATTATCACTTTGATATTCAGAAATTGTTATTTCTTGCATTATGATGTTCAGATTTTTTGACTTATGTTCTCTTGTGTGAGGCTTATAATCCTTAAGTTGCTTTTGTGCACTGTCTTCAAAATCAATGTGTTTTGCACACACACACACACACACAAACACCTTCCAGATTATTCCTCTTTTAGAGCATTTGCATTCCGTATTCAGAGTATTTGCATTAAGTCATCCTCTCCTTTTTTTTAGTGAGACCAGCCACTGTGGATTCAAGGTTTTCTTTCCTGCCAATGTTCTCTTCTGATAGGCCATAAATTCTACTCTCATTTTTCTTTCAAATCATTCAGATGTTTATAATGATCTCATGCACTTCTTAAAATCTGCAGAGCCTTCCTTTGCCTCATCAAGCATTGTATCATTTTCCTTTGTTTTGCAATTATTTATTCATAGATGTATTTACTAGACATTATCAAGTTTACCGAATTTACTAGTTCTGGAGGATATATGTCCTTCTGTTAATGTATTTATTGTAGGATTATCTGTTTATGGTCAAGATCTTTGAATTTTTTTCTTCTGAAATCTTTTAATACTTTTTTCATTTTTCTTTCCTATTGCTCATTTTCTAACTCTCTCCCCTGTTATGGTGATTTCCCCAGAGGATGAACCCCAAGCTTTTTAAGCTCTTTCCCTATTGACCAATATACAGTAAACCAGTTTAGCTTCCTATTCCACATTTCTGGCACTGTAGAAATGGCTTTATTGAATACTGGTCCCTTTATTAAACCTAAGGATTCAGTAGCCTATTGTGCATAATAGTGTTATGTATGCTAGATATTATGGTATCACCAAATTTCTGCAGGGAAGGGAGCTACATTCTGTTGTAAGCCAATCCGGAGTTAAGCAGTAGTTCATGAACTTGTGCTTTCTTTGGGTTATTGATGTCCTAGAACATGAATATACAAATGAAACTGCTGTATTTCTGGTAAAACTTTCTATTTTAGAAAAGTTTTAAGAATCAGTCAAAATATCTATCTCTCTTCTTGGCTAAGTGATTCAAGTTTTCCATTTGAATAATTTTTATTGCTTTCCTAATTTTTTTAATTTTTTCATTCTAAAAAACAAAAAACAACAGAACGCCATCATAATTATTAATAGATAACACTGGATCACAGACTTACTAGATCATAATGAAAAACTACATAAATCACTACCTAGGAGAAACCCAATCAATCCAAAGTGCCTTCTGATGGAAGTTTACTTATTTTTTCAAACTTGAGGCTTTTTGAGGCTGTCTCCCAGACACAGCTTGGATCAATTATTTTTTCCTTCTTTATCCATACTGCATGTATATGCTCTCTTTCTCTTTATTGTGATAAAGAACTCATTGATAGTTAAATTAATTTCTTTTTAGGAAAAGACACAATCATGCAGCTATTTATGACTGTATCCCTTCCCCTAATTAAAAAACTATGATCAAAGTTATTTACCACAGTTCCTGGAAAAGGTATGTCAATCTATTCCTCTACAATTCCATTTTCCAGAGCATAAGGACCAAAGTGCTCCTTATTGGGCACCCATAACCTGTTTTACCTCTTAAACTCCTTTCACTCCTTTCCAATGAACACCTTAGGGGAAGAGTTATCTTTGCTTTTCATCTGAAACACAAATTAATAGTTGGCCCCTGCATTAAAAATTTCAACATTATGACTTAATTTTTAGTATGAAAATAAATTTATGTTTATTTCATCACATCTGCCATACTGGTGAGAAAATTCATGATATGAAAAAGAAAAGTGGTAAAGATGACAGACCAAAAAAATTCATCTCTCAACTAAGAGGTGCCTATATTGATGACTTTTATTTAAATTCTAATTCAAACTTATGGGAAAACACTGACAACATGGCAACCTTCAGAAAATTTATTTGTACTTCACACAACTATATGGAATTTTAATAAGCAGAGCATCCTGAAACAAATGCTTTATACCTTTTAAATTTACAGTTACCATGTAAATACCTGAAATCATGTTAAGGAAAATGAAGAAATCACTATAAATAACAATCCTTTCTTTGCACTTTTTAACATAAGGACAAATATATGCAAAATAACATTTTTAGCAACCAAACCAAATTTCAGCAACCAAAAGCATTAACTCAATAGTTGGAATCACAGTGTCATTAACTAACAAAATAACCAAAGTTTCTTAGCTTTATTAGATTTGGGGAGAAAATAACCATGGTGAGTTTATAACAAGACAGAAGGAATAAGTAAAGCTTTCCCACATGAATACAAAAAGCTTCCCTTGAGTTAGTTTTCATGTTTCATCAAACCTGAATAGAAACAATGACTAAAAGTTACTCCAAATCACTGTAAATTATAAACACAGCTCTAAAGAGCCTTTAGGTGGGCTGCAAGTATTCATTATTTGTGGTACAAATAAAGGACCAACTTAAGGTCCAAGAAAATGACTCCCACCACCAAGACATAAATATCCCTTTAAAAGAAGGTCAACATGCTGGGCTGTATTATTTGACATCACAAGTGTTCAATAATTAGAATGTTACTGTAATATTTTTCACATACATAGCACCTTTCAAGTAAAGATTTCAAAGCACTTTTTAAACAGTGGACAGATTAGGAAATAAGGGTCACCAAAAAATTGTGACATGCCCAAAATCTCAATACAAATTAATGATAAAATGACTAGAAGATCAAGGTCTGTCAGCTTCCACTCCTTATGAGAGCACTCATGCTACCTTAGCATGCCATTGTTCTCTTACATATTGAATTTTGTTTCCACATGACGACATAAAAACATAAAACTGGACTCCAACTTTTAAAATTTCCCTGTTTATGGTGTTGTTGAATCCAAAAAAGTTAGCATCATGAAAAACATGGTTAACAACCACCTTGCTCCAGTTAATCCTTTCTCTTAAAAAAGATACTGAAATGAAACCCATTGTAAGTTGTAAAGGTTTAGTGTAAAAACTAACATTGAAATCCAGTTAAATTAACTTTCATCAATATTCAATGACAGAACTGTCCATATTGGCTAGTGTTTTCTCATAAGCTGTAATCTTGACCAGAAGAATCACTTTTCTTATGCCGTGGAGATGGAGTGGTCTTTGTGGGTGATGGAGATGCAGTACCAGGTGAGTCAGTCCCTCCATCTGAAGTACTTGGTGATGATGCCAGGTGAGGAACTTTCTTTCTTCCAAGGAACCCACCTCCTTCAAATCCACCTTTCTTCTTCATCTCTAATTTGCTTTCAATTTCATCCTCAGATCCTCTTTTCTTAGATTCTGACCAACCTTCACCTATTTTCTGAGCTTCAATTACACCATCTAATTCTCTTGAAGTTCTTGCTTCTGTTCCAGGAGATTTTTTTTCACAGATATTGCATTCTCCTGTTGCCCACTTCATTTCTCCCTGTATTAGGCACAGACTATTTTCAGGGACAGCTTTTTCCACTGAATTTCTGTTCAAATTAAAAGTTTGGAAGTCTTTATAACTGTGAAAGCTCTCAGTCCTTCTTGCCCTTGCTAACAAAGGACTTTCTCTATAAGGCCTCACTGAGCCATAAGTAGCTGCTTCATGGATGGTTTCATGGTGCTGAAGTTGAAGGCTGAAATAAATTTAAAACAAATAACTTGTATATTTTAAGATTATTTCTGTGACACTGGTATAAAAATTTATCACCAATTAAAAAGGTATACAATCAAACCAACTTATTTCAAAGATGTGAAATATTTGGGAAGAAAATTCTTTGAAGCCACCATAAAAGTGGAGCCAGCATTTATTAGAGGGAAATTTGAGGATTTGAGGATGAGTACTGTATCTGATCTGTAGTTTGAATTTCCTCCATTCCTTTGTGTAGTACTCTGCATTTATCTGATTTTTTCACTGGCTTTTTCAAATATGTAGTTTCAAAGACTTAATGAAAGTTTACATTTTATCAATGTAAATTTAGCTCAACTAATTACAAGAGAAAATTCAAGCTAGATTTTGTTTTCCATTGATAAGTGTTTCAGTGGGACAATTCAGGAAGAAGACAAAAATAAAGTAAATCCTTTATAAGACTACCTAACAATACCTGAATGTTATAAGTGCCCCCCCATTCTTTAAAAAAAAATTTATGGCAGGAATGTTGTAAGAGGATAAGTTCTTAAAAATATGATAGTGGACAAGAATTTACAAAAGAAGCCGGATGGGAAAATGTAGTTGAATCCAAAATATGCACATTAAATTAAGAAAATCATAAAAGTCTGAATATCTTTAAGAATATACATATACTATTTCCTGGAAAAGGTATGAAAACTCAGCATTCAGATCCCTCCCTTTAAAAAGAATTTGCATGTTTCATAAATATAACCCACCTAGAATTTGATTCACGCAGACGACTATGCTGAACTACAGAAGTTGCTGGGCTGATATTAGGAGTAGCACATCGTGATGTACTCAGGTCACACTGATCCAGTAATTTAAGTAGTTCCTCTTCAGTTGGACCTCCTACATCTTAAGAAAACAAATATTCATTAGTAATCCTTTTGTTAGCATCTTATAATGAATGAATAGTTTCTATATAGCAACCTACCTTTATCTTCACTTTTATTAACTATATCCATGGCAGTGGTTAAATCCCACATTTGAATGCTGCCATTTGCGTGCCCAGTGAATAAATAACGGCGTGGCCTTGAGCCCATCCTACTAGATCCTTCACATTCTCTCACAGTAAATGATGAAATTGTGGTGCAATCAACAGCTTGGATCTCACATATTCTGAAAGAAAATTATATAACTAATTTAGACAGTGAAAATTTATACAAAATATTTTACTCCAAAACACATTATGAAGCAAAAAATGCTATTGCAACTGACACTCTCAAAACAAATAATAATTTTAAAGGAGTATAAGAACTCTAAAAAAAAAAAATCACTAGAATGAAGAAAATTTAGAAAGACTTCCTTTAGCGGATGGAATTTTGTTTGGGACTTAATAGAAATCAGAAGGCAAAGTTAAAGTGGAAGAGCATTCCAGAAACAGGAGGAAAAGCCAGAAGGTCAGTGTCAGTGGATCAAAGAATATGTGGTGGGAATAAGGTACAAGAAGACTAGAAAGGTAGGAGGAGTAAAGTTATGAAGAGCTAGACTAGACTCTGAATTTTACCAGAGATGTATTTTGAATTTGATCATAGAAATAATGGGGACTCACTGATTTTATTGAGGAGAGGCAATAAATGATAGGGGATATATCTATCAGTTGCCAAAGTTTACTTTTTTCTACTCATAAAGCCACTATCCTACTTAAAGCATTCATCACCTCTCATCTCCACTGTTTTAATATCTTCTTAGAATTCAAGTCTTTCCTTATACCAATCTACCTTCTACAGAGCTACCAAAATGATTTTTCCTAAAGCACAGGTCTGATTAACTCAGTAAAATCTCCTGTTCCTCTACCAACTGCAAACAGCTCTGAACTTTTTTGCATTAAAAGGTCTTCCCATTCTATCTTTCTTGCTTTATTACATGTTACTCCCCACAAAGATTAATCCATTTCCTATATATATACTTTTCCTTTTTTTTTTTTTTTAAATAACTTTTTATTGACAGAACCCATGCCAGGGTAATTTTTTACAACATTATCCCTTGCACTCACTTTTGTTCCAATTTTTCCCTCCCTCCCTCCACCCCCTCCCCCAGATGGCAAGCAGTCCTATACATGTTAAATATGTCACAGTATAGATACAATATATGTGTGCAGAATTGAATAGTTCTCTTGTTGCACAGGGAGAATTGGATTCAGCAGGTATAAATAACCCGGGAAGAAAAACAAAAATGCAAGTAGTTTATATTCATTTCCCAGTGTTCTTTCTTTGGGTGTAGCTGCTTCTATCCATCCTTGATCAATTGAAACTGAATTAGCTCTCTTTATCGAAGAGATCCACTTCCATCAGAATACATCCTCAAACAGTATCATTGTTGAGGATATAATGATCTCCTGGTTCTGCTCATTTCACTTAGCATCAGTTCATGTAAGTCTCGCCAATGCTCTCTGTATTCATCCTGCTGGTCATTTCTTACAGAACAATAATATTCCATAACGTTCATATACCACAATTTACTCAATCATTCTCCAATTGATGGGCATCCATTCATTTTCCAGCTTCTAGCCACTACAAACAGGGCTGCCACAAACATTTTGGCACATACAGGTCCCTTTCCCTTCTTTAGTATTTCTTTAGGGTATTAACCCAGTAGAAACACTGCTGGATCAAAGGGTATGCACAGTTTGATAACTTTTTGAGCTTAGTTTATATATACTTTTCCAATGACGTATTCTCCATGCCTGGAATAATTCCCTTCCTAATTCATTCTCTGGAAGCACTAAATTCCTGGCTTCCTTCAAGACTCAGTTCAAGTGCCATCTTCTATGATGTCCAGACTAGCTCCCTGGAGGGCCTCAGGATCAGTCAGAGTCAGGCTCAAAGTCCTTGGTCTTTAGGAGAAGTGAAGAAGGCAGGCAACTGGCCACAAGGCTTGCCAAAGATGAATCCTGGACTCTGGAGTTTGAAGCCTGAAGTCCTTTCTCCTCAGTGTGCTGTGGCCAAGAGGCTCTGACCCTTTCCCTCAGCTCTCCAATCCTTGCCTCTGATTACCTCATCACAACACATTTAGCAAGCGCCAATCGTGAGGAGAGCCATCACATCACTATATGTTTATAGCACAATTATCACATCTTGAATAGGTAATTAGCCTTATGTGCTCTGCTGTCTTATATTCAAATACACCTTTTCAGAGTTCCAGCCCTCTACAATCTTCTGAACAAAGTACTAATAGGTCCCTTCCAATTCATATGGCCTTCTCTCTGAGGTAATCTTGTATGTTATTTATCTATTTTACAAGCTCAAAATATGTACATACTGTATCTTCCATAAGAATTTAAGCTCTTAATAGCAGGAACTGTTTCACTTTTGTCCTATAATCTCCAGGGCAGTATCTGATCATTAATTACTGATTTAATGACTGATTAATAACATTAATTTATAAAACACTGGCACTGTGCTAAGTAGGGATACAATGAAAGTCAAAAGATAACCCTTGCTCTCAACGAGCCTAACGAGGGACACAACATATATAGAAGAAGGGAGAGAAAGGAAGATAGTACAGAAATAACATTGATACAGTTCCTATATTTGAAAACCTCAGCATTTATTTATAAAGTATAAGTCATCAAAGAATTATCCTGAAGAAAGAAAAACAATATACCTAGTCCAAATGAAATCAGAGAATAATTCTTTTAAATTTTCTAAGAACAAAAAAATTCCTCATTACAAAGATTATTCATAAAGAAAGAAAGGAAGCAAATGGGATAGTTATTTTTTAATCAGTAAAAATTATATTAAAAGTAAAACTGTAGACAATTTTTGCAAATAAATATAGATGGACAAAATGCTAATTAAGAGACTATCTTAAATCTAGAATATCATAGATTATTTTATAATTAATTTGCCATAGGGCATGCCAGAATAATAGAAAGGACATCACTAAACTGATTAACTTATTCAATCAATGTCATGTGAATTGAATAGGATTATTATAAAGAACTAGGAAAAAATAACAAAATTTATGACTTGGAGGGGGAAGAAAAATCAAAATTCTCAAGGGAAATAATGAGAAAAAAGTGAGAAGGAACATAGAAGTATAAGATACCAAACATCACAGAGTAGCAAACACAAATCTAATTTTTAAAAAGGCAATCAATGGAACAAATCAGGCACACAATACATAGAAACAAATGGACATAGTAAGGACACACAATGAACCACAAATAAAGATACTACTAAGACTCAGTAAATTTCTCTAAAACTTACTGAAAAAAACTAGAAAGCACCCTTGTAGTAATTAAGATTAATGCGAGATTTCACATCATATACTACAGTAAGTTACAAGACTTAAGACACAAAGTCGTATCATAAACAAATAGGAGTAAGGAAGAAAATTCCTTTCATAATTATGGAGAGTTAATACAAGAACAAAACATAGAGAGGATCATAGAAGACTGAATGAACAACTTTTAATACATTATCAATGCAATCAAATTTAGACGGAAAATAACAGGTAAATGTGTAAAGGGGGAATATTTGCAGAGAATGTCTCTGATAAAAAAACAAAACAAAACAGCTTCTCAGTTCTGACTCTTTGAACAGAGTGAAAGTTGTGAAAATAAAGAGTCATTATTCAGTAGAAAAATGGTTAAAGGATGTAAATAGGCAGTTCTCAAGAGAAGAAATGCAAGCAATCAAGAGTAATATGGGAAAATGCTCCAAATCATTGAATTGCAAATTAAAACTCTTGAGATTCTCTCATAAAACTCTGAGATTCTCTCATACACATCAGACTGAAAAGATGACGTTTCAGAGAAATTAAGGAAGATTTTTAGGAAATGATATGAAGTTTTCAGAACGAGAACAGCATATACATTACACACACACACACACATATATATGTATGTGTATATACATATGTATAATATACATTATAAAATAAAACAAATTTTTATAAAATTTAAGTAACTGGTGATGTTTACCCTGACAAAGAGAAAACTTGGAGAGACACCATAGCTATCTTTATATAACTGAAGTCTGATTATAGTTAAGAATTATATTTGCTCTACCATCATCCCTAAGGGCAGAACTAGAAGAAGGATAGACAATTCAGTCAGAATGTGACTGTATTTAAGAAATGATATCTTGAAATGGATCTTTTAAAAAATAAATGGATTTCCTCTTTACTAAATGTCTGTGCAAATGAAAGATACACTGTAAAAAGGATTCTTATGCAGGTACCAGTTGAAACTCATGGCTTCACAAGTCTCTTTTACCTATGTGTTTCTATTAAGCAACAACTATATGGAAGGTTGAAGACATAGGAAAATCCAAAACAAAACAAAAATCTATCTTTTATCATGGAACCTGTATTCTAATGGTGTATGATTATAAGCTTTTAAAATAGCTATACACAGTATAAAAGTTTAATATAAACAACAGATTTTATTTTTTCACTATTTTTAATTCCATGAGCCAGGTTTATGCCACTGTTGTTTTTGTACAATCATTTCTGATTCTTTGTGTCTATATTTAGGGTTTTCTTGGCAAAGATAACTGGAACAATTTGTCATTCCTTTCTCAGCTCACTTTTACTGATGAAGAAACTGAGATAAATACCATTAAGTAATTTCCCTAGAGTCACAAATTTAGCAAATATCTGAGGTTAGATTTCAACTCAGGAAGATGATTCTTCCTAACTCCAGGGCTGGCACTTTTATCTAATGCCACTTGTCTGCCCTTTTATTATACTGTACCAAAGTTATTTTTTACATCCTTTTAAATTATGGGTTTGAATTAAATTTTAAATAGCTATCTATATTTGTTTTCCTTTTTTATAAAACCCTCATAATTTTACATTTGATTCCTATCTACTGCTTCAGGACAGTTTTTTTTTTTTTTTTTTTGGGGGGGGGCATTAATTTCTCCAAAGGATTACCTAAGTATCCCCTTGCAATTAATTTCATGAACACAGATCTTCCCAAAGTAATACAAATATAAATTTTACAACTTAATTGTAATACCATTCAGGACTAGTTGATTATAATATACTACTGTCATTTGTACTTACAGGAGAAAAATAGGGATGAGAAACAGATTAGAGGTGAATGGGGATTTGAATTATTGCTTTGTCAGAATATGTTCTAATATGACACCAATTTTAATGAATATTTGGCAGCTTCACTGAGAAAGCACAAAATATTAAATTGCAATGATATATATTTGTTGGGAAAATAATAATTTGTCTTCCAACTACATTATAAGTTTCTAATGCTTTTTTTTTTTGTTAAAAAACCAACAAAACAAGCTGTCAAAAGGTGAACTTGTACTCTGGAAAATTGTATACTCTTGATTAATTCCTATAATAGTTGCTTATGATTGCCTATTACAAACTTTGATATAAGGAGGATTGATTTTCTAATGAACTTTTTATTCATCACAAGATTAAGTAACCAGACTACAAATTAAAGATGAGGAAATCAGTGAATTTTTATTGAAAATGGTAGTAAGTGCTAATAGTTTTAATTACAAAATCATTATTTCCTAAAGGACTATTAATAGCAGTCTTAACTGCAGCTATTTATTTAAGAGCTAAAAGAATCACATAGAAGGAAATTTTTTGTATATTAAAGGAAATAAAAGATTTTCAAATTTATAAAATCTGCATATTATTATAATATTCATCAAAAATTTAAAAGATAGATTTTATCCTCTAGCTACTATCTAGAGTGTAACCAAACCACAATAACTATTCCACAAAAAAAAAAAAAAAAAAAGCTAATGTATTTTCTTTCCAATTTTAAATGGTAATAATAATAAAGGAGTCAAATTTTTCTTTCAGGTTTCATTAAAACAAAATTGGTTGTTTCAGAATGTCAAACAATATTGCATGAATTTATGGGAGCAGCAAGCACCCATATTGGAGGAAGAAAGGACAGAGGGAATGAGTCAGCAATAAAAAGACTTATCATGGGAACAATAATCATGGAAGAGACAGGAGGACAACCTTTTGCCATTTGGGACAAAGAGAAACTTCTACTGCTTCTGTCTGATACTGCATTACTCACAAACTGTTATTCCTAAGATTGAAATGCAGTAGAAAAAGGACAAGGCAAATGCTACAAAGGTAACAGCCCTGAAATTAGGTTAAAGCATTAACCCCATGAGTGACAGAGAAAATTCAAAAAGTTTTAAATGGAAGGAAAATATTGAGGACAAATTAAAAAAAAAAAAAAAAGAACAGAATTATAAAAGAATATTACTAAAATCCAAAAAATTAAGGGTAAGAGGTTTAATTTCAAGAAATACTTATTCTAATTAATAAGAACTCAAGAAGAAATGTCCAATCTCGGGAGAAAATTCTTTGAATTTATGAGAACTGGTATTTTGCATATCTCAAGTAGATTCCCACTGTAAAATGTGTCAACATACAGCCATTTTTTCTAGCTAAATGATTGGTAAACAATGCATTTTGTTCTCTCAAAATATTAATGGCTTGCCAAAATATAATACTGATAATCTCATGTGTCATACTTCCCTAAAGTGGCCCTCTTCTTGCCTTCCTTTACCTCTCCTATCTCATTTTTATACAGATGAAATTTATACAGTTGAAGTGATATTTTTTGCACTATTTTCATTCATTTCTTTTGCCTTTACTTGTTTAAATTAGGTATTGATTTCTTTTTTTAAAATTCTGTAATGAATAAAAATGTATCCTATCAAAAACTAATTTTAATTACATTTTTTATCACTCTACAGAGGAACTTTTCAGGCACAAATTAACTTTACAAGATTATGGAAGGATTTAATTGAATAGGGAAAGAAAAAGGGACCAGAGGTCTGGAAAAAACCAAAAAACTATAAAACTATACCTTTCCTCAGATCATAACAGTTTCAAAACACCAAAAACTTGCAGACTTCTAGAATTAGCTCTAAAAACACAGTACCACAAAAAAGTCTGAAGCTTAGGACACTGTCTCCCCATCCCCAGATAAGGAAAGGTAAACTTTAACATACAGTTCAAAGTCAAGAAATAGACTGGAAAAAATAAGCCAACAGCAAAAACAAAAACAAAAAACAAAATCACCTTAACCACAAAAAATTACTATACCAGCAGGGAAGATTAAAATATAAACTTTGAAAACAACAGTATGAAAATAATGTTATTTGGAACCAAGCCTAACGAGAATTTCTGGAAGAGTTAAATAAAGATAATAAGAATGGTAGAAGGAAAACTGGGGAAAAAAATAAGTAACGCAAGAAAATTACTAAGGGAGAATCAACAACTTGATAAATGAAGCATAAAAATGCAATAAAGAAAACAATTCTTTTAAAATTTAAATGGGGCAAATGAAAGCTAATAATTCCATGAGATGTCCACATAAAGTCAACAGAATGAATAAAAAAAAGGGAAATATGAAATATCTTACTGGAATAACCAACTTGGAAAATTGAACAAGGGAGATAAGTTAAAAATTGACTACCAGAAAAACCCATGAAAAAGAAAAAAACTAAATATGTTTCAAGAAATTAGTGAAAAAAAAAAAAACTGTCCTGATATCTTAGATGGAGAAGATAAAATAAAAATTTAAAGATCCATCAATTGCTTTCCAAAAGAAATCCCAAATGAAAATTTCCAGGAATATTACAGCCAAATTCTAGGGCTTCCAAAAGACAAAATATTACAAATCAAGAATAACCTACTCAGCAAAAGAGTATATAATGCTTCAGAGGGAGTAATAGATATTTAATGAAATACAGAATTTTCAAGCACTCCTGATTAAAAAAAAAAAAAAAAAAAAGATGAGAACCAAATATAAAATCTGACATTCAAAAACAGAACTCAAAAATAGAATATGAAAGAGCAATCATAACAGGCTCAATGGAGTAAACTGTTTACATTTCTATATGGGAAGATTATATGTCTAACTTCTAAGAACTTTATGATTATTAAGGCAGCTAGAGTCTACACAGATAGGAGGCATGAGTATGAATCAATTACATCAAAGGAATGTCCAAAAAAAGAAGGTAGAGATAAGAAAGAGAAATGCAATGCATTAAGAGAAAGGAGAGATAGAATAAGGCATAGTTACTCACATAAAGGAAGAATGCAAGGAGTGATTTTATAGTGGAGGAGAAAATAGGACTATGAAAGGCTATGATTGAACTTTACTCTCAATGGGAATTGGTTCAAAGAAGGAAGACTAGATGGGCATAGAAATCTACCTTATTCAATAGGGAAGTAAATGGGCAAGAGGATAAGAAATAAGAGGTATGAGCGATTCTAAGGGAGAGGCAGTGGTCAGAAACAAAAGACTTTAAAAAGGAAGAGAATAAACAACTTGGAATTTAAAAAGTTAAATTGTTAAATTTTTTTTAAAGGAAAAAATAAATTGAGGACGACACTAAGGCTGAGAGTTTTGTGACTGGAAAGATGGTAGTAATCTTCAATATTAATAAGCAAGTTCAGATGCAGGAAAGTCCTCAATTGATAAGACAGTGAGAAGTTCTGTCAGTGAAGAGAGATCTAAAATAAATACTACAAAATATAGGACAGCAAATCTATTAAGAAAATGTAAGACGATTGATCTTATTCTGGTGAGACAACACAGTTGAGACTATGTAACACAAATTTTAGTGAACCCCATCAACACAATTCTGTAATTTTTCTCTAGTTCTATTTGGCAACATGCTAAATGAACATGAATGATAATGATGGGAGCAGTGAAAGGTTGGATTCTGGTAAGACATTAAAGAGGCAACTGATGTAGCAAATTAAAAAAGAAACTAGAATAGCAATCACACTCAGACAATCATAATATCATAAGAGATAAAGGGAAGTCATATTATGGTTAAAGGAACCTGAGACAATAAAACAATATTAATATCAATTCATTCTCTACTCCATTAGACTGTAAGCTTCTTGAAAAATATATTTTAACTTTCTTTGTATTCCTGGTATTTACTACAATTTCTGTTACATAGTAGGCACTGAAAATGCTTGTTAACTGACAGATGGTACAGCCCTTCATTTCATGAAGAAAAACTATATGTGAAGAACATAACACCTTTATATAGTAGGGATTGTAAATGTTCTTCTCTCAGAGTTACACAAATCTAACAGAAAAATAAACAAAATTTAAAATACAGAATTGAACAAACTACTGGAGAATGTAGAAAGACCACCAACTTGTTTTATGGATGGGAAACATTAAAGATCATATTTTTCAGCATTATATAAGGCTTTGGGGAGAAGAAAAAGATAACGTAGTAGGATATAGAAAATACAAAAAATATTAAAATTAATATGTAATTAATTATTAATATGAATAATAATGAGGCAACAAAGTTTCTGGAACACAGATGAAATGAGCCTCAGAAGAAAAGTTTACACCACTTAGAACACAGAACATCCCTATAATAATGGAAAAAGAGAATAAAATATGCAACCTAAAAATAGAGATTATTAATGATCCAATTTTAAAAGATTAAATTGAATTTGCTATTAAAGGAATCATCAAAATGAAAAATCCAACTGGATTTGAAGTTGGTATTACACAAATTTTTCTCGAAAACTTCAGAGGAAAAACATTCTTTTGAACTCCTTTTTAAAGAAATAGAATCCTAAAGCTAAAACTAGGGAAGGATAAAGTAAAGGAAGGTAACTATTTACTAATAAGTATTCACTAATGAATACTGATCCAAAATTTTAAACAAAATCCTCGCCAATATGATCAAAGGTTATACTTATGTTGTAAAAAATGATGTCATCATATTAAAAAAATTAAAAACCACATGATTATATCAGTAAGATTTTTTAAAAGGTCTTTAGAAAAGTACAACCCTTATTTCTATTAAAATACCATAGGTTATTTAATGTGATTAAATGTGATCAAAAATTATCTAAAACCCCAAGCTAACATTATATGTAATGGACAAACATTAAAAGCTTTCCTGAAGAATAAAGGAGTAAAATAAGGAAGCTTCCTTTCTGTACTATTATTTGGCATAATTCTTAAAATGATAATAGCAAGAAGAGAAATAAATTAAAGGCAAACTAGAGATAGAAATGACATGATGATATAATATAAGAATAAACAAAAATAACAAAAATGAGATAATTAACAGCTTCTATATTTTTCTGTTCTATACTCTACATTCTGTTCAGATTCTCATTACCTATCACTGCAATAACCTCTTCACTGGTTCTCTTTCCTTATCCCAACCCATCCTCTCAATGTCAAATTCCACAAATTCCCTGTTAACTCTACAATCAAATATAAACTTTACAGATAACCAGATCAAAAACCCAGACCTAAAGAGAGTTTATAAATCATCTAGTCCAACTGTCTCATTTTGTAGATGAGGAAACTAAGGTTAAGAGATTGACCATAGAGAACAGTCAGGATCTTAACTCAGATCCTACTGTTCCTGTCTTACTGCACATTCTTCCCTTCAATGCACTCTATGATGCAGCCACAAATTAGTCCCCTTTGCTGTATTTAATGTGTTACACTCTATCTCTACAATTGGTGCTCTCTCATGCCTGTAGTACATAACAGTTTTACCCCAAATATCTTGAAATCCATAGTTTCCCTTAAGATACAACTTAATCACTATTTCATATTAAAGTCCTTTCCTAGTTCTCCTGTCTACAAGTACCTTCCTTGTCTCCTTTTACCCCCAAATCACCTTGTATAAAAGAAATAATATTTTAAATTGTCCACTCACAAAAGAGTTAAAGACTATAGGTGAGGACTGACACTGATGATGGACTTACCCCAGTTGTAGAGAGTTTCAGTAAGTCTCTAAAAATGAGGGAATGGGACCCAGGGAGTGCTAGACCATGAATGTCTGTTGGTTTTAAGTAAATATTTGATTTCTTTCTAAAAAAATTAACAAATGAACAATGAAAAACTTAAGCTGATGATGAGCTAGAAGCTGTAAAAAGACAGCTTTGCAACAGAATGATATGCCCAGTCCAGAGATATCACCCAGTAAGGAGCAGAGTGAAAGTATCTTGAGAAAACATCAAAGACCCTGTAACACAAGAAATATTTTCCTCATTTGTATTTTCTTGATGATATATATATTGGGGAATGCTCTTATGTAAATCTTCTTTTTATGGTACTCTAGCAAATAAAACCAACAGTTTTCTCTTACTATCCAATAATATGCAAACAAATAAGTGAGATCTTTAACTTTAATGGGAAATAGATTTAAAAGTAAGGCTCACAGAATACCTTGGAATCTAGGGTGGTTATTTTCCAATGGCAGGAAACATACTTGTAGATACAAGTTAGAAAAGGGTTGAGAAGTATAGCCCAAAGGATCACTATAGTGTTATCTATTTGCAAGTAATTTTTACTTTACTTACTAGAATGTAAACTCATTAAGGGCAGAAAATATTTTGCTTGTCTTTTTATCTCTAGCTTGATATAAAGTAGCAATTCAATACAAAAACTCAAAAGAACTATAAAATGCATAAAATATCTATGAGTCACTATAACAAGGAACTTACAATTTGTAAAATTACCCAAAAAAAATGGTAATTGGAAAGGTACCTCTTTACAGGAGATAGAGCTTTGAGTTTAATCTTGGTAGGAAATCAGGGATTGCAAGAGATAAGGATGAGGAAGATAAGAATTCCTGACACAAAAGAGTGCAAGGGCAAAGCATGGAGATGGGAGAAATAGTGATTGTCATGCTGGAAACAAGGAAGGGGGCAAATCTGGATCACAGAGTGTATGAAGTGGGAGTAATGTATTATTATTACTGGGCTGGGCATTAGCAATGGAATAAAAATTATAATGCTACCCAAATTAATTTACAGATATAGTGTTGGACTGGTCAAACTATTAAGGAGATACTTTTATAAAACTAAACCAGATAATATCTATTATAGGAGGAACAAAAATTCTAGACTTTCAAGTGGAATAATACAAAAAGTGGTAAATAAGGCGATAAGATAATTATATGACATTATTTAACCATCAAAAACTACTATATCAACCCAATAAGGAAAAAATCAAAAACAAACTTTAAAAAATACAGTGTTTTGTTATATCCAAGAACACAAATTACCTGCAGGAGAACTCCCTCCTAGACAAGAACTGCTGGGAAAATTTAAAAAAAAAAAAAAAACTGGCAGCAATTATGTTTAGATAAACACCTTCAAGATATGTCACAATCAAGAAGGTTGTGTGTATATATATTTTAAAGTCACATACAGGATAAAACAAAAATAAAAAGACAATCAAATGCAATAACTTTCACTACCATGTCTGTGATGAAACAAGGAATAAAGGCTTTCACAAAAGATAAAATATATTTTGCTCAAATAAAAACTGAAAGCTTTTGTCACCATATATCTAATAAGTGTCAGATATTCAAGATAAAAAATAATCAGTCCAAATATGTAAAACCTTCATGGAATGTCACTAACAAAAATTAACAGAGTTCTCAAAAAAAATTTAAAGGTATTAATGACCATATGAAGATTGTTTCAAATCACTAAAAATAAGAGCAATGCAAAATTTAAAAACTGAAATTTTACCTTGTACCTTGCAAACTAGCTAAGACAATTTAAAATGGGAAGAGTAAATTCTGAAATGACTATAGAAAGAGGAGACCACAAATACATTCTCTATAAAACTGTGAATGGTCCAAACATTCTGAAAGCTATTCAGTTATAGGTCATTTTTAATTCTTTGACTCAAATATATGCTACTCCTAGATATAAACACCAATAGGTAAGAAATACCGAGAAGAGTTCCATATACAATAACATATGAATATCAACACTTTTTGACATAACAAAAAAATGAACAAAAGTGGATTTCTATTGACTATAAAATGGCAGGTACCTGAATATAACAGAACATTAGTATGAGAAACTATAAATATTATGACTATAGAGAAAAATGAGAACTTACATAAAATTAGATAAAAGTAAAACAAACAGAATTAGAAAAACAATAAAGTTAAATGACTTAAATGTGGAAGAAAGAGAAGAACAGAAGAAACAGTAACAAAAAACAAACCAAAACAAAAACTGCAGCAGAATATTGTCTAATTACAATCACCAAGCTTGGCCAAGAAGAAGAAAGGTGAGAATGCACCTTCATTCTTTCTTTGCATTATAAAAATTATATGGAATACTGCTATATACTATCTCACTCCTAAGATGTACTGGTTAATTTTGCTTAACTACCTTTTAATTTCCTCTTTCTTTTCTATTCATTTTTTTTTTGATTGTTGTTTTTTTAAATAATAAGGGATGGCTCTCTCCAGATTGGGGGAAAGAAATATATACTGAGAAGTTATGATTACAGTATAATCATATTTTTCTTTGTATTAGATATCTCAAAAGATTTAAAGACTGTTCCTGAATGTTTGATTTCTTACTTAAGAAAATTACCTTTTTCCAGTAGATGACAATCTTACAAAGAGTTTGTTTGTGATAGGAACGACTTTTTGGATAAATACTTGTTGATCATCTCTCTCTCCAAAAGGTCCTACAAAATTATTAAAAACAAAACAAAACAAAACATGAAAATATGCCCAAAGAATTAAGTTAAAACAAGTATAATTTATTTTAACTTGAAATAATCATTAGCACTTGGGGGGAAGGAGGGGGAAGAGAGACATTTCTCCAAAATTGAAAAATCCACCGATTAAGCATTTCAGCTATATAAGAATTCTACTTATAGTTTTATTGGATAGCTTCTAGTTAATCATAGTTATATTATAGCTTTATAATCACTTGATAAACTTGGAATTTTTGAAAGTTGATGTGGCTCTTATGGAGTTTTTTATTGATATTGATAATCTTTGTAAGAAAACTCCTTTGCAAATTGGCATCTTCTCTGTCATTTATATTCGTAAAGTATTACTTGGAACACAGAGTAACCTCTAAGTGAATTGTCCAGAATGACACAGCTTAGGGTGGATCAGAGGTAGGATATGAACCTAACTCTTCCTGATTTCCAGGCTTCGTCTCTATCCACTATATTTTTTTATTCTATTATTGATACTTTTAATAGTCAAATTTCATTTTACTTTTCTTTCTTCCCCTTTACCCAACAGAGAACCCAAGTTTCTCAGAGTTTATATACTATAGTTTATCATCAACAACATATGTAATGGTGTTAGAAACCTGACGACATCTAATCAATGTCTATTAAGGTTGAAGAACTTACTTTTTGCAATGTTGCAACTTCATCAAACATAAAAGAACAAGTCCTGAATAGGCCAAGATTATGACTTTACAGAAAACACTATATTTCAATGGGAAGACGAGATCTTCAACCGAGAGTTCCCAATACTCATAACAGAGTTCTTACCTTTATACCACTCTCTTTCTTTTCTCCATAACAACATGTATGGACATAAAATCTATGCCAACTTTAAAAAACTCTAAGACAGTCAAATGATCATCAAGATATAATACATTATAATACATATAATGATTAACCAGAACCCATATAAAAACCAAACTTTTTCTATTGTGTTATAATTTTGAAGATCCAAATCTTAAGAAAACAAGTCTATATCTGCAACTTATCTTAATCAGATAATCTTTATGGAAAATCCTATGATTACTAATTTTTTTTTAATGGTAGTCAAGACAGCTTGTCCAATTTCCTATGTCTTTTATATCAACAATACTGTTTATTAAACATTGTATATGACTGAGAGACTCTGGAATACATTTTCAATTATAAAAGAAATATTCAATCCTATTTACTACTGCTGTAATTATTAAAAGGTGGGGCAATTAAATATTCTAAAATCAGTTGAAACGAAAAATGTTTTAAGTTGAACCTGAACTAAGCAGAAAATGTGATTGATAAAAAACATTTCATTTGCTTATCACTGTGATATTTGAGATCATGCTCTGTTTATTTAATTGTTAGAATTGTGTCCTAAATATTAAGAGATATACCCAGTAAATTTCAAGCCAAAAAGAAAAAAGACAACATAGTAACAAATAACCTGAAGCCTTAACCTAAGAAACACGTTTAATCAAATCACATTACAAACTATAAAGACCAGATTACAATTTTCTGGTATAAAACTAATGACATTTTAATCTTCATTTTTATGAAATGTCTTTAGATTACTGTGAGGAGGCTATACATACCTTTGCTTCACCTGCTTCCCATTACCCCATCAAGAAAATTTCCAAATTTTAGACCACAAAATCTTGTGGTCTAAACAATTTAAGTTTTCAGAATAGCTTTAAACAGGAGAGTGCAAGAGTAAATGTTATAAAATGACACTGTTGGGGATGTTTATTTTTTTAAAGTAGATATTTCTTCCCATGTTAAAAAACCCAGAGAACTAGACTTTTCAGAATAGTTTGAAATAGAATAGTGCCTTGCACACAGTAGGCAATTAATAAATCTTTTTAATTGGAATAAATTATTTAAAGTAATTGTTGGTTTAATATTTTAAAAGATAATCATTTTGAAACCTTAACATCCAAAGTATATTTTGAAAGACAAAAATCCAAAAATCTCATGAAAATCAATTCTAATGTATTCTTTCTTATCTTTTATCATTGCCAGAATTTCTACATGTATTAAAAAACGATCACAAAGGTACATTAGTTAGCCAATAGGTCCTATAGAACTTTTGTAAGTATAGTAGGGAACAACTGCATATAGAGAGCAGATTCTCATAAATGGGTCCTTGGAGAAAACAACATAACTATTACCGTGAAATGTGTGAGTATAGAGAGACAAATCACAGTAACTTTATATACCTCCTGTTAAAATCGGCTGCCAGAGTAACAGAGACATGCTATGCCGTCTTCAAATGGCTTATAGTATCAATGGCTTTGTAAAGAATTTTAGCACATAAAAACAGATGAGCTGCCTTTTAACTTACAATGTTCTATTCATTAAGTTAATTAAATTAGCAATGGAAAAGCAAATTGTGCCAAATTTAAAAATACTTAACTTGATCACTTCAGTGTTTAAAATGAAGGTCACATTCTGAGATAGTCTAGTTTTAAATAATGCTCCTACTTAACTAATTTAAATTTTGCTTCCTAAACTTGACTTCTAAGAGTAAGAGTTACATGGGGCAAGGAAGGAAAAAAAAAAGGAGTGGAAGACGAGGGAAAGGGGAGGAAAGATGGGAGGAAGAAAGGAGGAAAATTCAAGAAGGCAGGAAGGAGGAAGTTAGGAAGGAAGGATATATAGCAAATATAATTGTGAGGCCATTCCTAGTGACATCTTAAAGGAGATAAAAATTGGAAGCAGTACCACAGAACTAGATAAAGGTAAACATCACAGTACTCAAAAAAGAAGTCTGAAAACTAAAAGCTAGAAAATTTGACATTTCTGGAAAAAACTTATATGTATATATATATGCAATCATACATACATATATATGTATATATGTCAGCCAGGTGTGATGGTGCACATGGTGCATGCCTGTGCAACACTTGTAATCTCAGCTACTAGGGAAGGTTAAGGGTGGCAGATTTCTAGAATAAGGAGTTCTGAGTTGGCTCCTTCCTGCCTTTCCCTAACCTTTCCTCTCCCATGTAATCTGTGATCCAGTAACAATTACATGCTCTTGCACATAGCACTCCATCTCCAGATTCTGAACATTTTCATTGCCGTCCACAACCAGAACTCTCTCCTTCATCTCTACCTTTTAGTTTTCCTGGCTTCCTTAAGCCTCAGCTAAAATTCCAACTACTACAAGAATCCTTTCCCAATCCCCTTCATTTTAGTGCCTTCCCACTGAGACTATCTCCAAATTCCCTATATATCCTGTTTGTACATAACTGTTTGCATGTCTACCCCATTACACTGAAAATTCTTTGAGCTACAAGGACTGTATATTTGTTATCCTTTGCATCCTCAATGCTTAATTAGTGCCTGATACATTGTAGGTACTTAATAAATGTTGGTCAACTATCTTGATTTACAGGACTACCGCTTAAAAATATCATCCATTTTGCTTGGCACAGAAAGCAGAATTAAGGAGAAAATTTCAAAGTGCTAAAAGAGTTTAGCTAGTTTTAAGAAACTACTTCATAACATTTAGAGCTCTTCAAAAGCAGAATGGTCTTCTTCAGAAAGCAGTGGTTTCCCCTCACCCTCCCCTGAAGAGGTCTTCAAGGGAAAAATGATTTTTTGATAAAATATTGTAGAGAAGAGTGTTTTTCAGAAGGGGGCTTCATTTGGATGGCTTCTGAAGACTGTTCTAACTCCAACAACAACAACAAAAAATTGGTGCTATACTTTTTCCCTCAAAGTCACCACAATCTATTTTGTATTTTTCATACTTACTTAACATTAACTTTGAAAGATTTTACTTACCTATATCATTTCCAGAAGAATAACTACCATGACTCTCTGTCTCTTCCAAAGACAGTATCTTAAATGATGCTAAAGGAGTAGAACCTGGTTGCGTGGAAATCATTCCTCGGAATCGTGTTACTGTCCATGTCCGTACATGATTATTATCAGCACAAACTATTAAAGAAAAAAAAAATTAAAAATAAAATAAAAACATAAAAAAATAATTCCATCAATATTTCCATCAATTATGTGGCAATTTCCTATAAATAACTGAAGTACTGAAAGACAAGATAAAGACATCAACAAATATTAAATAGACCACAAATTGTGATGGCCTATTTGGAAAACCAAAAAAATAGCAAAGAAACTGAATGAAATGTTTAATAGCTTCAGCAAACTCACGGAATTCATCAGCATGTCTATTATATATTAAAAAGAAAAAACAAAAATGGGGGGAGGGTGAGAGAATAAGTAAAATTCAAAATAATACAAAATTAATAAAATATCTTAATGTTAATTTATTAGACACAAGATTTATATAAACACAACTACTCATTACAAAAGAGTAGAAAACAAATAACTGGAGATCATAGATTACTCATAGTTGGGTGATGTCAATATAATAAAAATAACAACACAACAAATTAATTTATAGTCTATATGCTATCCTAATCAAATTACCAAGATATTACCCAAAAGCTTTATAATACAGTTTGCTGCCTTTAACCTTGTTTGCTCAGTTCATCATCCACAAAAGAAAGAGCTTTTGGGTAATGGCTAAATATTAAATATTTAAAGTTTAATTAAATACTAAAACTTTGGCATGATGGTTAAAAAATACAGAAGTAGCTCAGTGGAACAGATTAGATAAACAAAAAATAAAGGTATTTAAAGTAGTAGTCCAGTGTTTGACAGATTCCAAAACATAAATCTACCAAAATACCTTAACTTAATGAAAATATAATCTTTAAAAATATGTTTACCAGCAGTAAGCATCATATGTAACTGGGACAAATTGCAACCATTCCCAATAAGATCAGGAGTGAAACAAGGTTGCCCACTACCACCGTTACTATTTAATATTGTATTAGAAAAGCTAGCTTTGGCAATAAGAGTTGAGAAAGAGATTAAAGGAATAAGAATAGGCAGGAAACCAAATTATCACTCTTTGCTGATGATATGATGGGATCTTAGAGAACCCCAGAGATTCTACTAAAAAGTTATTAGAAACAATCCACACCTTTAGCAAAGTTGCAGGATACAAAATAAACACACATAAGTCATCAGCATTCTTACACATCACTAACAAAACCCAATAGTTAAAGTTACAAAGAGAAATTCCATTTAAAGTAACAACTGATTGTATAAAATATTTAGGAACCTATCTGCCAAGGGAAAATAAGAAACTTAATGAGCAGAACTACAAAACACTTTTTACACAAATTAAGTCTGATTTAACCAACTGGAAAAATATTAAATGCTCTTGGACTGGACGAGCAAATATAATAAAGATGACAATACTACCTAAACTAATCTATTTATTTAGTGCTATACCAGACTTCCAAAAATTTATTTTAATGACCTGGAAAAATAAGAACAAAGTTCATATGGAAAAACAAAAGATCAAGAATTTCAAGGGAATTGATGAAAAAAAAACAAAACAAATGAAGGAGGCCTAGCTGTACCAGATCTAAAATTATATTATAAAGCAGCAGTTACTAAAACCATCTGGTATTGGCTAAGAAATAGACTAGTTGATCAATGGAATAGGTTAGTTCAAAGGACAAAACAGCTAATAACTTTAATAATATAGTGTTTGACAAACCCAAAGACCCCAGTTTTTGGGATAAGAACACATTATTTGACAAAAATTGCTGGGAAAATTGGAAATTAGTATGGCAGAAACTAGGCATTGATCCACACTTAACACTGTACACCAAGATAAGGTCAAAATGGGTTCATGACCTAAGCATAAAGAATGAGATTATAAATAATTGGAAGAGCAGAGGATAGTTTACCTCTCAGCCCTGTGGAAGAGGGAAGAATTTATGACCAAAGAAGAACTAGAGATCACTATTGACTACAAAACATTCCCCAGTATTTAAGTTTCTATTTTTGCAGAGGAACAATAGCTAAGAAAAATGCATGCTGTGAGTAGGTTCCATTATCTTTTTTTCCCCACAAAAGTTGTGATAAATGTTTAGAAATGAAATATGATAAAGGAACTAAGAGTAGAAGAGATAACAAGCAGAAATTAAAGGATAACACAGATACTAAATTTAAAATTTTATTGATATTATCAGAACCAGACTAAAAATCTAGAAATGATTAACAAACCTGATGCTATTATTTCTTTTAGCATTCTTTCCTTTTATATATACATAAAATGCTTATTTTTTCTATAAACAGGAGTCCTCTCTTCATGACATAGAAGTCACAGACTAATCTTTAAACAAAGTAGAAAATATGGTAAGTACTTAAAAATTCATTGTACCTGAAACAAGGTGTTTTTCTGAGAGCATGATCTTTGTAACAGGACTTCGATGAACTGTGAATGTCTGGAATAGCTGAGGGCCTGAGCCAACTGTTTCTGGGTGTTGTACAATTACTCTTACAGCTCCAGAACTTGTACCATAGGCAATTTCAATCCAATTACCACTGACACCTAAAAAAAGCCAATTGAATCATAACAATAAAGATGTTAAAATCTACCATTACAATAAGAGGACAATAATTAATCTGATCTTAGTCTAATTTTTGTCTATAGACGTTCTGTGAGCAAACACCGAAATAGTTGTTCTTTTGATATTTCAAAACGACATGTTTTCCTAATGAATTGTGTAAAACAATACTACCTTATTAATAATAGATTTAAACCTACTGTGAAGCTCCCTGGGGGCACATTAACATCTGTTTACTAATGTTTCTTTGATTACAGATAAACATCAAACACTTTAACTGATTTTTTTTCTACCCCACTCTACAAGGTCCTTAATAAATTAAAACATTTATCCAATAATTCAATCTTGGTGAGAGAAACTAATAAATATTAAAGAATATACATTTTCAAATAATCTGTCTCTTTTCATAACATCCATTTAGTAATGTTAAAGTTTATACTTTCACTTACTCTCTAATGCAAATTTTAAAGATGGATCCATATTCAGTAATATTTCTGATTTCCCAGATCAGTTCTAGACTAGTTATGTTTGAGTTTTGTATAAACATCAAGGTGATTTAAAATTCTTAATATTCAACAAATTCTCTTAACTGTGGTTCCCTACAAAACAACCAACTAATTCTTATCTAGTAGTAAATAAATAACTGTGAATAAAATATATTCTTTAAGTATCCAACACGAACTTCAAGAAATTACAACTATTCTCCCATGTACTAACTTGTTTTAGGTGTGAGGTAGACACTCAAAGCAGTAATAGCATCATTTGAAGGATCATGATAAAGTTCAGTTACAAGAAGGTCATTGTCTTTCATTCTCAAAGGGAATTTCTGCATATCTACAAAAAGAAACCATTTTAAATGACAAAAAAAAAAAAAAAAAAAAAAAGGAAAGAAAGCACATTTGACTGTTTTTGTTCAATAAAATGTTAACTAGAACTACTTTCTTTTAGGTATGATTTACATACTTACCTATATAATATATGGACCCATTGTTACAACCCAACAGTAGGAATGATCCAGCAGTATCATAACTTGTAATAGGAACAACATCTTGAACCTAATGCAGCAAGATTATTATGAGATATTCATTACAACTGTAATTCATTTATGACAACATTCAATTAAGAAATTTACTTCCTTTAATAGCCAACAATGTGGTAAATCCAGAAATTGAGATAAATTGTTCAAGAAGATATGCTCAGATAGACTATCCTTAGCTAAAGAAAAGAAGCTTCAAAATAACACTTAAGATAAGCTTTATTCCATGCCACACAATTCTAGAAAAAAAAAAAAAAAAAAAAGGACAGAAATCTACTAATCAAAATTTTCAAGCCTGCACAATGACAATCTCTGTTATGGGTGCACAGATCGGTTAACTTTATATTTGACTTTAGTCACTTGTCTAATATTTTCCAAGAACATTTAAAGCTCCTACCTCTATAATTTGTATTAGAGGAAAAATGTTGTTTAAATATTAACTTATTGTTTTAGCAAAGAGAAACGGTTGAAAATAATCACTTATTACTTGATAATACTGCTTAATTATTCCAATGATTTTCAGAACCATATTTGTTTTTTAAGAATGAATCAAGCTTCAATGAAAATAATTTCAATCATTTATCATGTGTTTTTTTTAATCCACACTGAAACTTGTGAAAGATTTTTGTTGTTGTTCTCTAGGTTTATTCTACTCAAGTGGTCACCAGCTACACTTTTAGTCTTAACTATATACTTTATGAGGCCTTTTTCAAAGTAGGTTGATACATGGATTGGTTACTTGCTTAAATATTTATGGTCAACTATGTTATATTTTGAAAGATAAAAAGTTTAGAAGGTTAAACCAATTCAACTGTGAATAATACAAGTTCCAGATTCCCTTTATTAGGTAATATTACTGCCTATATTAGTATCTATCTATCTACTTATCCATCTATATAACTAACTATAAAACTTAGATTTATTTTAATGATTTGTATCTGGAAACAAGTTAAAAATATTTGTTGTATGATATAGTGAAAAGAGTACTAGATCTGGAATGAGACAGACGTGGATATAGATCCCATTTGAAAAGCTATAATTTTCTCACCTATAAAATGGGGATATTATTATAAATAATTCAATAATATTAAAATATTCAATAAAATAATAAAAATGGTTAAGATTAAATCTATGTAAGATAATAAAGGCAAAGAACTTTGAAAACCATAAGGTATTGTGTTAATGCTAGCTATTATTATTCAATTGCACCATTGGTAATAGTTTAAAAATACTTTATGATAAATAAGATCTTATGCTATAGACACGCTAACTCTGGGAACTGTTTAGAAAAAAATTCAAATATCTAATAAACCACCAGAATTTAACCTACTAAATTAGGTTTGTTTTTATCTAAGTATAAACTTGTAATATATGAATTTTGTGTATTTTGCCTACTCAAAGCCAAATTTATAGCTTAAATCAATCAGGAAATATAGTGTTACTGTAACAGAAATTTCATAAAAGGGGGTTATTTAACCATAAACTTTAGTAAATAGTTCACATATTTTAAGCAGTTTAATGAGAGTAACTCAGTTGGCAAAGCAGAATAGTTTTATTTGTTTTTGTGAGACCTTTCTTATAGCATATGAAAAAAGCTGGTTAAACAGGGAAGAAAATAGTATTTTCCCAAAAGTTTATTCAGAAGTTTTCTAAATCTTTCATCAATATTTAAGTTTTATAGATACTGTTTTATCACATAAAATGTAACAATGGACTTCTTACTTTCAATATGATTTGAGAAAACATGTCTAAAGTGTCTCTTTGCTTCATGCTTTATTTGATGCAAATATGTCAGGTCAGTCTTTATTACTCATCTAAAGAACTATACTGCAGTGGCTGTCTTTCTTCTACTGTCTTCATGTTATTCACGAGTAGGATTGTTGCTGAAGGGCCAAATCAGAACCTACTCAACCAGTGTTGTGACAGTCAGAAGAGTCAGCCTTAGGTCATCTCTGCCTCTTGAGATTTGTAAAGCAGACTCTTAAATTTCATTACACACTATCTCTACATTCTGCCACAAAGACATTAATCTGGCTGGGTTACAAGATTGTTTCCTACATGAATGCTCAACTCTCCCTAAGATCTTACCTGAAATGTGGGAATAGATCTGTCCTTGTTGTCAGACATATGTTCCTAAATCATATATGTTCTAATAAAACACAAACAAACAAACAAACAAACAAACAAAACTACCAGTTTACATAAATGTGTATTGCTAAAGTATAATTATCATTCTCCCTAAGGAAGCTGGCGTAGAGTTTTCAGGTCCTCAGAGAGTAAGAGAAACTTTGTTTCCAATTTTGAAACATGCTAGTAAATATTTTTGAAAAATTCTTTTAGAACCTATTTTTCTTTTATTGTCTTACAACATGCCAGAACAATTTTTTTCATATTTAGGTAGAGTTAAGATGTTTCCAGTTGCTATCAAAAGAGAAACCACTCATCTGTCTTATATTTAATAATAATCAGACTGGATTTTCTACAAAGACTAAACAAATCAGAAATCTAAGTTACAGATTCAAAGCTGGAAGGGATCGTAGAAGCCAAGTGATCCAAGTCTCTCATTTTATAGATGAGAAATCTGAAGCCCAGCAATATTATACAACTTCCCCAAGATCACAAGTATACTTGATCTGGATCTCTTTTTTCATTGTATCATACTGCCTCTACAATGGGAGCATTGTCTGTAAATCTTTGTCATGTTCTTAGGCCCTCTTTGACCTTTGTGATATTCTTTACATTGATTTAGACTAACCTGCCAATGTTGAGTAACAGCATTCCACACTCCCACTTTCCCTGTATGACTTGTGGCTACCAACTGGTTACCAATGAAGAAGAGAGCATCTACAGGAACTCCAAGACTGAATACTCCTAAAAAGAGGAGAAAAAAAATCTTATGAAAACAGTTTCCAATTAAATGCTGATAGATAAATGTTTTAATATTAAAAAGAAAAACATTTGCTTCACTTTTATAAGACTTTGCTTCTAGTAATTGTAATGAGTATCTCAGATTCAAATCTATTCTGCTTTTGTTCTTTAAAACAATAAAAATGTGGTTTTTTTTTAGTGGATGTTTAATTCAACCTCAATACAGGGACCTCAAATATAAATGTCACTACATCCAAGTTTTATTCTTGACTCTGCCTCAAATTAAATGTGTCCATAGTCAAGTCTTTTCATCTCTCAAAGACTCAGTTTTCTAATTTACAAAAATGAGGGAATTCAAGATGTTAACATTTAATATTCTACGATTTTAAGCTTAGATATTGAAAGGTGTTAGTGTTAGATATCTAACTGTCACTTATGTGGATAATTTTTAAAAAATTATCTCATGCCTTAGTCCAGTTCACATCAGAGAACAAAGATCACTGTCTTATTTTTTATTTCTTAGATGACGATGAATATACAATGTACTCTTTAAAAATGCTTGTGTGGAAAAACACCTATATTCATATTTACATGTACCTTTCTATGAGTAGATTTATGCAAGTAGAGCACAAATAGCTAATCATAATAATAACGATGATGATAATGATAGCTAACATTTATGTAGCACTTACCATGGAGTGGGGCACTTTGCTAGGGCCCTCACAATTATTATTTTAGTTGATCTTGACAACAAGCAGTGAGGTTGTAGAGGGGGATAAGTGCTATCATCATTTTCATTTTACAGATGGGGAAACTGTGGTGAAGAGAGTTTAGATGACTACCTCAGGGTCACACATCTAGAGTCCAAGGCCGAATTTGAACTCAGGTCTTCCTGACTCCAGGCCTGATGTACTGATCATCAGTACCCCTAAAAATATATTATATCCTGAAAATTCTAAGCAATACTAAAAATAGCCATTTTAGAAGGATAACAATTTGTACTAAATACAAAGAAACATAATGTCAACAAAATAGTAATGTTTCATAACTTACAAAAAACACCCAACAAAGACAAACAAAACTTTCTAAAAGCAGATACCCCAACAGTCATTAAGAAATAAATTTTTATATTAAAGCCAAGACATACCGTTCTAGCCTTGTAATCAGTAACATGGTTTTGTTTGGCTTTGGTTTTGGTTTTTAAAACTAGTGCTTTAATTATGATGGCAAACAATTTTTCAGGGCATGTGAAGTTGACTATATTCAGCAACACAGGTCATATGAAAGGAGGCAATAATAAAAACCAAGAAACAACTAGAATTGATTACTCTAGAGAAGGATGAGGTTCTGGGAAATCAAGGAAGACAGTCTGAACGGTCTCACGGAATTTAAAGTGTCACTCCTTCTTAGGCTCAACGATCTTGATGGCCATCCACAGGGAAGACAACGGTATAAGTAATGACAGGTTCCTGTCTTAAGGGGCCCTCTCAGTAAAATACTGCTTATAGCAGCAATCCAACAGCAGTGTCTTATATAAGTAATATTGAAGGGAGTTCAGCCTCTGGGATAGCTCTATCATGGATATGCCAACCTTTGCAATTTTCTCTAGATGGTGTTGTCAGGTTCTGAAGAGTATTTGTAACAACAAATGGTTTCTTTTACAGGGTATGAACAAATTACTACTGGACTATCCCACAGCAGAGCTACCATGTCAGTCTTTGCAAACAAAGCAAGTCATAAAATCTCCTTCATGTGTTATAAGCAGACAACCTTTATTTAGTGAATGATCACATTTTGTAAATACAAGATTTACTTTTCAAAGTACAAAAAAATTTTCAACTATCAAAATTACTTAGGTTTCTTTAAAAATTAATATCTATAGTGCTATCATGACAAAATTTTCCATAACATGAATAGTCTCTCTCATTATTTATCACAGTAGAGATATTGGTTGAATCTTTTTGTTTAAAAGGTAATTATATAATTACTAATTCCTTTGTATAGGTTTTATAAAAACTGAGATAAGCAAATATCATGATATTCCCACAGAATCTTCTATACTAAAAACACCTTTTCTAAAGAAAGTCTCAAAAATGCTTTCTATGTATTTAGTATCCAGTAAGCTCTGTTTAATTTAAGTTTTAAAATATCTATTCATCAAAACCATCAGCTTGCTTTGGGATTGAGCATTTCACTAATTATCCTTACTAAATATAGTCACCCTTTATTTATCCATCTTTGCAAGAGGCTGACCAAAAGGTCATAAACAATTTATGGGGAATTGCTATTTGAAACTCTGCGGAGTAGAAAAAATGAAAATGTTTTTCCTACCTATTTCGCTACCACTGCCTCCATCTTGAATGCTCCATAGAATAATACTACTGTCTGAAGCAACAGCCACCATCTTATCTTTGTCTCCATGTGGACCTCCAACCACTTTTGCATTCAAAGCCACTCGTTCAATAGTCCAATCCAAATAGGGACTGGTAAACACTTGCTGCCATCCAGAAGATTCTTTAATTCTGTGGGGAAAAAAAAGAACCAAAACAAACTTGGACTTAGGTTCCATTTTATAAACAAGGCTGTTATAATTTTAACTATTTACAATCTCATTCAATTACTTTTCTGTCCAACTAGAACTTAATTGTATGAATATAAGTAACACAAAACTTAGATTATAACCTATATTAGGTGCTATAGATGTATTATGAAATTTTTTAAAAAGATAAAGCTCTTAATTCTTTGACATAATCATATTATCTAAAATGTTAAATACAAAATAAAAATAAAATTCTATTTACAATCATTGCCTCTTCAGACAAAAAAATAACATAAAATATTATGGTTAGACTAAAACCTACAAAAACCAGAATTTAGAAAAATATTAACTGAATCTTACAACTGACCCTATTCTGCCCTCATATTAAAAATATTATGATCTTCTATTAATTAGTTTCTGAAAAAGAAAAGATCTAGTGTAACATGGAAGTTACAATATCTAAGCACAACATATTAAAGATGAAGTTTCTGTTTAAAATCCTGGCTTATGAATATTTAAACCAAACCCTTATAGAATCTATTCACTTTAATACCAGAAGCTTTATCAGAGTTTAATGTATAATTAAAGGTGTAAATACCTACATTTAATTGTCATAAAACACATAACTATAACCTTTTTATAATGCTTTTTCTTCACTATTTTAATTTACAAATTCCCACAGGATATGAATTCTGCTTAAATTTTTAGTAAAATCTTACACATTTTGTCCCTAATAATGTATAACAATTGAGAGGAGAGCTGGGTTGAACTTTTTTTTTAAACTTTTAAAAATTTTCTTTTTATTAAATAAAGCTTTTTATTTACAAAACATATACATGGTAATTTTTCAACACTGACCCTTGCAAAACCTTGTGTTTCAAATGAGGGGAATCAAGCTAATTCCAATAGATTTTAGAGAGAGCCACCTACATCCAGGGAGAGGACTATGGGGACTGAATGTGGAACACAATATAGTATTTTTACTTTTGGTTCTTTATTTTTTCTTTTTTCTGATCTGTTTTTAATAGGTATACATATTTAGACAATTATCTTGCTGCAAAAGAAAAATCGGATCAAGAAGGAAAAAAAAAACTGAGAAAAGAAAAGAAAATGCAAGCAAACACAAAAAGAGTAAAAATGCTATGTGGTGGTGCACACTCGGTTCCCACAGTCCTCTCTTTGGGTGTAGATGACTTTTCTCATCACAGGAATATTGGAACTGGCCTCAATCATCTCACTGTTGGAGGAAAGAGCCACGCTCATCAGAATTGATTATCATATAATCTTGTTGTTGCTGTGTACAATGATTTCCTGGTTCTGCTCACTTCAGCAACAGTTCATGGTCTCTCTAAAATCATTCTGCTGATAATTTCTTATAGAACAATAATATTCCATAGCATTCATATACCATAACTTATTCAGCCATTCTCCAACTGATGGGTATCCACTCAGTTTCCAATTTCTTGCCACCACAAACATTTTTTTTTTCCCATGTGGGTCCCTTTCCCTCTTTTAAAATCTCTCTGGGATATAAGCCCAGTAGAAACACTGCTGGATCAAAGAGTATGCACAGTTTGATAACTTTTTTAGCATAGTTCCAAATTGCTCTCCAAAATCGCTGGATCCATTCACAATTCCATTAACAAAGTATTCGTGTCCCAGTTTTCCCACACCCCCTCCAACATTCCTCATTATCTTTTCCTGTCATCTTAGCCAATCTGAAAGGTGTATAGTGGTATCTCAAGGTTGTCTTAATTTGCATTTCACTGATCAAGAGTGATTTAGAGCACTTTTTCATGTGACTAGAAATGGTTTCAATTTCTTCATCTGAAAATTGTATGTTCTTATCTTTTTGACCATTTATCAACTGGAGAATGGCTTGAATTCTTATAAATTTAAGTCAATTTTCTATATATTTTAGAAATGAGGCTTTTATTAGAACCCTTAAATATAAAAATGTTTTCCCAATTCATTGCTTCCCTTCTAATCTTGTCTACATTAGTTTTGTTGGTACAAAAACTAATCAAAATTATCTATTTGGTATTCAATGAGTTCCAGTTGAAATATCTTTGTAAGCTATAGAGGAAAAAGGAAAAAAGGAAAATTTGCTAAAACAAATGAGAAATACAAAACTACAAAGAAATATTACACATGTTAAGGACTTCTACAAATATCTCACATATATAAACATATATACATGCTATTTGCTAATTGTGTTAATTACTACAGGTTGACTAATAATATTGAATAGGTGATGTTAACCTTAAGACGTTATAGATACATAAAAATAATAAAATTGCCACTTAAAATTCAATTTTTCAAAATTAGCAAAGTTTAACTTTACCAGAATGTTTATTTTTCCCAATGGACAGTATTAGAACCTGGAAAATATATCTTTGCATTGCAGTCTATAGTTTCCAACTTATTTCATTAGATGGTTCTCCTGTATTAGTAGAGAAACTAACTAATTCATAAATAAGTATTTGTTTTTTAACTAGAAAAAGACCTTGGAAGTCATCTAATCCAAGGCCCTAACTTTAAGAAAGAAAACAACGATGCCCAAAGGAATCAAATGATTTGCTCCAAACACACGAAGAATTAGAAGAAGAGCTGGAAATGCTGTTTATATTACACTAAACAAGGGACTGAAACAAGGAATGCCTAGATAAAGTTATTTTAAAGTATAATTAGGTGAGCATATCATCTGCCATGATATTAGAGATATAAACATGAAAAAAAAAAAGTGGGAGGATACATGCAGAGTGGATTTTTAAAAATTCAATTCTGTAGCAATAAATTAACTAAGAAGTGGATTTAAACACAAGCAACAAAACATAAGCAAAAGTACACATGTAAAATGTCAAAGGATATAATGAATAATATAAATATCATTTTTGTGTACTACAGCAAATAATTCATCTAGCAATACAATCAAATATAATCCTGAATGATACTGCCACATCCCACCTCCAAAATGGACTTGTGATAAAAAGCCCAAAACTCAAATGGATCCAGGAGAAACTAAGGGAAACATTAAAGACCAATTAAAGGGATTCAAAATAGTCAAAGTTTTTACTTCTTATATGGGAAAACATTATCTATACTCAGCTATGTTAACATTACTTGAGTAGTTTAAAAAAGCATATATAGATAAAAGACCTGGAGTTGAGTTGAATACAATGGGATAATTCTAAAAAATAAAATTGGATAGGGAGAGGTATATGGAGCAATTATCTCATACAAACAAGATTTGAATAAAAAAATTGTTCCTGCAGAAGTGGAAGTAGGATTCTACTGGTTGTGCTGGAATCTTATTCTAACCAGAATTGGATTAAAGAGGGAAAAACATACATCTAGAAGAGTAAGAAAATTTATTTTAAAAAATAATAATAGTGCTGGGATAACTGGAAATCAGTATGGCAGAAATTAACCATGGACTCACACTTAATACCGTATACCAAGATAAAATCAAACTGGGTCCATGATTTAGGCATAAAGAATGAGATTATAAATAAATTAGAGGAACATAGGATAGTTTCTCTCTCAGACTTGTGGAGGAAGAAGAAATTTGTGACCAAAGATGAACTAGAGACCATTATTGATCACAAAATAGAAAATTTTGATTACATCAAATTAAAAAGCCTTTCTACAAACAAAACTAATGCAAACAAGATTAGAAGGGAAGCAACAAACTGGGAAAACATCTTCACACTTAAAGATTCTGATAAAGGCCTCATTTCCAAAATATATAGAGAATTAACTCTAATTTATAAGAAATCAAGCCATTCTCCAATTGATAAATGGTCAAAGGATATGAACATACAATTTTCAGAGGATGAAATCGAAACTATCTCCACTCATAGGAGTGTTCCAAATCACAATCGATCAGAGAAATGCAAATTAAGACAACTCTGAGATACCACTACACATTCAGATTGGCTAAGATGACAGGAAAAAATAATGATGAATGTTGGAGGGGATGCGGGAAAACTGGGACACTAATGCATTGTTGATGGAGTTGTGAACGAATCCAACCATTCTAGAGAACAATCTGGAATTATGCCCCCAAAGTTACCAAACTGTGCATACCCTTTGATCCAGCAGTGTTACTTCTGGGCTTATATCCCAAAGAAATACTAAAGAAGGGAAAGGGACCTGTATGTGCCAAAATGTTTGTCGCAGCCCTGTTTGTAGTGGCTAGAAACTGGAAATTGAATGGATGCCCATCAATTGGAGAATGGCTGGGTAAAATGTGGTATATGAATGTTATGGAATATTATTGTTCTGTAAGAAATGACCAGCAGGATGAATACAGAGAGGCTTGGAGAGACTTACATGAACTGATGCTAAGTGAAATGAGCAGCACCAGGAGATCATTATATACTTCAATAACGATACTGTGTGAGGATGTATTCTGATGGAAGTGGATTTCTTTGGCAAAGAGACCTAACTCAGTTTCAATTGATCAAGGATGGATAGAAGCAGCTACACCCAAAGAAAGAACACTGGGAAATGAATGTAAACTGTTTGCTTTTTTGTTTTTCTTCCCAGGTTATTTTTACCTTCTACCAATTCTCCCTGTGCAACAAGAGAACTGTTCGGTTCTGCATACATATATTGTATCTAGGATATACTGCCATATATTTAACATATATAGGACTGCTTGCCATCTAGGGGAGGGGGTGGAGGGAGGGAGGGGAAAAATCGGAACAGAAGTGAGTGCAAGGGATAATGTTGTAAAAAAATTACCCTGGCATGGGTTCTGTCAATAAAAAGTTGTTATATAAAAATTTTTCCCTGAAAAAATAATAATAATAGGAGGATGAGAGAATAGGATAAGGGAAGGACTTTTGGAGGGATTCTTGAAGACTCATCAGGAAAGTGACCTCTTTACTTGCAAGTGAATTGGATTTAAGTGAGGCAGAGTTGTGCAAAGTCACCAACCTCACTCCCTCCTTGATACAGATTAAGACAACTGGAAATGGCCTTTTTAAGTTAAGGTCTTTCCCAGACCTCAGTTTGTCTGAGGCAACACCCAATCAGTGATTAAGGTTAGTTAAGAAATGAAGCACCAAATAGCTTCTTTTACCTAGTCAAAAAAAAAAAATTAATCTGGGAGGGGATAACCCTAAGAGTTTCTGGCTCAAACAAAAAGAATTGCTATCTACGATTCTGAGAAGATGACAGAGTAGGCTGGTAAATTTCAAGCTCTACAGATTTCACCTACAAACAGAACAAATTTGTGCCTCAGAGCAAACATAAGACTGGTGAAAGATCAAGAAGACTGGAGGCAGAACAGGGGTCCTCCAGGTACAACTCAAGAAGATCTGAAGAAAGACCGCAGATTGGGGATTAATCTATATGAAATACAAAAATTTCCAGGCTAGCTCTGCAAAAACAACAGATGGGGAGTCCTGGGACTAGGTAGGTAAAATTTTGGCTGGAGCCTCAGCAGAACTACAGAAACTTTTACCCCCTGGATTGCTTGAGGAGTCAGGGTCTGAGTAGGGGCAAACTGAGGGAAACTGGACTGATTAGGAACTCCAGATCCAGCTGTGCTGCAGAGATGGGAATCTGGGGGACAAGGAACCAGCATACCCATAAGAGGGAGGAAGGGAGGGAAGAAGAAAAGGAAGAAAGAAGAGAGGGAGGAAAGAAGGAGGAAGGGAAGGGGTGAAGGAAGGAAGGAAGGAAGAAAGGAAGGAGGGAAGGAAGGAGGAAAAGAGCAAGGGAGGGAAGGAAGGAGGGAGGGAACCCCACCCATAGAAACTTACTATGGGAACAGGAAAAACCAGGGTTCATCTTCAGACAAGAACACTGAAGTAAAAAAAAGCTTCTACTCCAGAGAGTAACATGAAATAATTCCCTCCTCAAGAGTTAATTTATAGAACTCAAAAAAGAATTTAAAAATCAAATCAGATACATTGAAGAAAAAATATAAAAAATAACAATAAAAACTATCTAAGAAAAACAAGAAGATTAATTTTTTAAAAAGTTAACAGAAAAGAACATACAGTCTCACAAAGATGAAAATAATTTTTTGAAAATTATAATTGGGCAAAGGGAAGCCAGTGAAGTTATAAGAGACAAAGAAATAACAAAACAGATTATAAAGAATGAAAAAACAGAACAGAATGTGAAACATAAGGAAAAACAACAGATCTGGAAAACAGATCAATCAGAAAAATATAAGAATAATTGGACTGCCTGAAACTTGTAACCAAAAAAGGAACCTTGACACAATAATGCAAGAAATAACCCAAGAAAATTGTCCTGGAGTGATAGAACATGTGGGGAAATCAGAATAGAAAAAAAATCCACTGATCACCACTTCAATGAGATCCTTTCTGGAAAACACAAAGGAATATTATTACCAAATTTCAAAATCCCCAGATCAAATAGACTTATCAGCAACAATAAAAGAATGCAGTTCCTAGAATCATATCAGTAAATATGATTCTAGGAACTGCATTCTTTTATTGTTGCTGATAAGTCCTTCCCAATTCTAGTTGTAGCTTCAACATATTTGAATTGTTCTTTTCTTGTTTCTTGCAAAATTTTCTCTTTGATCTGGGAGTTTGAAATTTGGCAATAGTTCTGAAAACCTACTCATGATAGCAATAGGTTAAGTAGGCAACACTACATACATATATACCATGAAGGGTACAGCACCTCCAAAATCTATAAAGAAATAAGGGAGAAATAGGCAGATGGGGAAGCAAAGGGTAAGGGAAGAAAATAATGGAGGGATCGATCCATGAGTGGGGGGAGGTTAAGTAATAGCAAGAGAAGTTAAGGAGCAGAATCATGCTATAAGAACTTAAAAATAGCATACTTCTAATTAAATCAATACATGTTGATAATTGGTGATTTCAATGCAAAGATGGGCATGAGCAGGACAGAGAAAAATGTATTAGAAAATATGGTCCACAAGGAATCAGAAAGGCCGACTTGTACATTAACCAGAAACCTCATTTCAATACTTTTTTCAAGAAATGAAAAAGGAGAAACTGAATATTATGAACACCAAAAAGCACCATAAAAATGAAAATTATTCTAGACTGAAAAGAAGCAACTTGTTACTGATGAATCAACTGTATTATAAATAACATGTCCATTTCCTTTTAGAAAAGAATAAGAAAAGTGCTAAAGATGAAATCAATGTAATTTTAATAAACAAGGAATTACTCATTACTTATACAGAGGTCATCATCATCCACCTTGTCAGAATAAACATTAAAATTAGTAGAAAACTAGAATCAAAATGAGAAAAAGATGCAGTGTACAAAATAAAGTAACATTAGTTTGACATGTTTAAAAATTTAACACTGAAGCTTAAATAAATGATCATAATTAACACAAAGAAAAATTAAATACTACCTCTATCAGAAAATATCTGAATGTTTTTGTCGAAACATAGAAAGATGGCAGCCTAGGGTAATTCCAGTAGATACTATAAATTCATTTATATAAACCTTATGGAAAAAAAAGGATAGTGGAAAAATATGGAGATCATTTCAAAAATTAGCAAAGAACAAAAAAAAAGTTTCAAGAAAACTTGTGATATATCAACTATATAAAGTAATTCCAAGGGCATTTAAGGATGAAATATGGAAGACTATAAATCATTGAAAAGAGTTGCATGTTTTTAAAAACAAACTCAAAAACAAAACAAAAATAGGAAAAAAACCTGGACTGGGCCAGACATATACAAAATAAGTTTATGCTGGAGGCAGAACAATTACGAGAAATTTGAGGGATCAATTTTTATTGTATCTAAAGAAGCAAATAGTATCAAGCATATGAAAAAAACCTCTAACTTTATTATTAGCTCCTTCCATAAAAGGGGACATCAGACATCAAAAACTCCTACTCTATATACCTACTTTCCCATCCACAAAAAAAAAAAAAATTTATGAGAATAATCTACATTCATTAGGCCATCAGAAAAGAATAAGAAAGTAAGTGATAATGAACTCTTAAGCCACAATTTTGTGTCTTTGCCACAACTGACTGAATTAAAATATACATACATACACACACACACACACACACACACACACACACACACACACACACGATTCTACTGAGCTTGTATTTTTCTTACTATAAAAAATGTATTTTACCAAGCAGGACAAAGTATTCTCTTAAAGGCTCCTCTCCCACATATTTCCCATGCAAATGTCAAAATTATACCAGATTTCTTGAAAGACAAAACAGTAGATATGATTGTTTTAAAGAATTCTCTGTACAATAAACTGGGAGACATGCTTGCCAAAGATGTTCATCACTTTCATGGTGAAGATATCCATCTAAGAGGCTAAGTTTTCTTAAAACGGGACTTATTCTCCATGCCAAATTCCTATGATTTGCAAATGACATTGTGTTGATTGTGCCATAAGATTGCCCTAGTGATCCAAAGTATGTTCTTTGTATACTATCCTTCTGTGTTCTCATTGGTTTTCACAAGTTCAATATTATTTCAATGCAGAAGTCTTCTAGATCTATAAATCTTTTAGTCTTTGTCTTACTCTCAAGTTTTAGTACCAAATCACCAACTACTTGTGGAATATCTAAAATGTCCTATTTAGGTATCTCAGACTCAATATATTCAGAGAACTCTGTTCTTCTTTATTTTCCTCCTTCCATTAAGGGTACTGTCCTCCATCTGGACTCTAAGTCATCCTTAATTTCCTTCCCTAAGTCAACAAATGAAATGAATTGTTAAGTTTTGTCAATTCTGTGTTTAAAACAAGGCAAGTGGTACAGAAGGCAACTAAGTAGTATACTGGATAGATCCCTGAACTTAGAATCAGAAAGAATTACGTTTAAATTCAACTCTAGACTGTGTGATCCTGGGCAAGTCACTTAACCTGTTTGCATCTCAGTTTTCTCATATGAAAAAAATGATGATAATAATAGCATCTATTTCCCAGGGTTGTTAGGAGGATCAAATGAGATAACAATTGTAAATCACTTAGCATAATATTTGGCCATAAGTGTGATGTAAATATAAGTTGTGGTTACCAAAAGATCTCAAAAGAGATCAAAAGATCTCTTTAACAGTCATCCTCTTCTCTGTATTCATGTAAGCAGCATGCCTGCTCAGTCCCTCTTCACCTCATGGAGTTTTAACAAGTTAATTATATACTCAGAATTGTGATTTAGGAAAATCACTTCCTGCTTTAAATCTATGATCTTATGAACTTCCAAAGTTATTTTACTAAAGTACATTATCATTCACTCTCCTGCTCAAAAAACTCCAATGATTTCCTATTGTTTAGTATTTTAGAGTTTGTAGTACTCCTTGATTCTGTCACATAACTTTATCAAAAGAATGAATAGCATCCAAAACTGTTCACTACCTGGCTCCCCCAACATTTCAAAGCATTATTGTATATTTCTACCCTTCTCATACCTTTCAATCTAAATAAACTTTTCTGTTTTTCCCAGAAAAACATTCTATCTATAGTTTCTAAGCCTTTGCATAAGTTGTCATCTCCTATGCTTAAATGAATTCCTTTCTCATATCTGCCTCTTGGAATACCTAGTCTCCTTCAAAAGTCAGTTCGAAATCTTCCTGAATAAGACTTTTCCAGAACACTTTAAACTGCTGGTGCTTAACCCTCCACAATCACCTTATAACTATTTTAATATACTGATATTTATTCCCTATTGTTTCCACATATAGAAAATGAACTCCTTGAGAGTAAGTGCAGTTTTAGAGTAAGTCTGCATCCCCAACACCTAGAACAATGTCTGATACATAATAGGTGCTCAAAAAATGTGTCAATTGTCTATATAGTCTCCTAAACAATTATTATAATCACTCAAAAGAGCCTGGTTTCATCATTTTCAAAGAAAAATCTAAGTAGATGAAGAATAAAGGACTATGATATAATATCAATTAGGCTTTGGAACTGACTAATAAAAAGATATATCTATGGAAAACTGCAAATTTCTTTCCATAATTCCAATCTTTTCCCTAAAATGAAAGTCATTTTTAACATCACTATTCTTCTGGTAAAGTTAAATGAAAGAATAGAACATTACAAACTCTGATATACTAAAGCTGAGGATCACCCAAATGAGAATGGTATAAGAGAGCAAGCAAAATGTAATACATTACAAAGATTTCCATAGAAGTTGTGTGAAGGATATTAATAAAGAAATATGTGACTAAAAAATAAAGTGGATTGGATACATAACTAGAATGAGGAGGAACACAGACTGATTTCCCATTCATATCTTCATGTCAAAAGAATTCATGGACAGCTATCAGCATGTTTGGTGGACTTTATGATTAATTGTGGGGAGGGGGTAAGACTGGAAGGAGGAACTAAGGTTGTGAATTATGGGGTGGGAGATTAGAGGGAATGTATAATAATCACATTTAAGATGGAAAGGCATAAATGGGTCATCATCTATATCTATTGTAAAACTGAAGGATTACAAATAAGTTAAATAATATCAGCAAACAGAAAGAAAATTTATGCTCCAACTCTCAGAAAACACAAAGACAAACAGGCTAAGAGAATTTATTCCTCCACATGAAAATGTAAACAACCACATTTATTGAAGAAAAAAACACATCATTGTATTCATATCATACCTGTAACAAACAGCAAAATGGGCATATGCAGCTACAATCCAGTTGTGATGGCCAGCTACTATCAACACTTTTCGTGGATCCACAGGAAATCCTGTTAACCATAATAAAAGAAAATTAATATGCATTCCTTTATAAGAAGAAAAAGAGAGAGGAGAAAGTAAAAAAAATAATAATAATATTCATTTTATTACAAGAAGAAAAGGGGAGAGAGAAAGACTAGGGAAAAATTGTAAGTGAAAAGGGGGGGGGGACAGAAAAAGACAAACAGAATTTAGTTCAGAGAGACATATTTGATAGAGACAAAAAAGGAAAAGCTTAAGAAAATCATACATTGCCCTTCAAGATGACAATAATTTCTGAAACAAAACTGCTTTAAAAATTCAAATAGTAGTCATTTCTCTTGATGAACATTTCAAAATGTATTTTATATTCTAAATATTCCAGAGAAATAAAAATATCACAAATACCATTCTGAAAGAAAAGAGAAGGGATTCCAAGATAAATGGAATGCTCTATCCATTTTATACTGTCAAGTATTATAGAGGATAAAAAGATAAAGTGTTTAAGGTATTTAAAAAAAAAAAAAAACACAGGCCAAAAGAAGACACAAGAATAAAGTACTTTGTCAATCATAAATAAGAAAAGGCATTTTGTCTATCTGCAACAGTAGCTGTGGTCAAGATAAGCATCCCCAACCTCCTTCCCCACCATTGGAAATTATTGCTCACCCAATCTAACTGCCTCTTCTCCAGTTCTAGAGAGAATGGGCTGAGTCCCATTTACCCGGGATGATTGAACTTCTGAAGAATTTTGTCCTATTCTAGAATCAGCAGAAGATCCAGGAGTATTATTTATTTTTCTACTAGGAATACCTATTTGAAAAAAAAAAAAGGAAAAGAAAACATGTAAGTGTGAATATTATTCAGTGAATAAAGTTACTCAGAGTAAAAGATTTCTTACACTAAGAAAAATATCTTCAATTTAATAAAATATGAATTTTACTTTAGGAAACATAAATCTTAATATCTACTTTGTTAGTCACAAATAATTTCATTACTATCCAAAGTAATTAAAGATAAAATACTATCAAACTTAAAGGACAGGAAAATATAGGAAAATGACTAAAGCAGCTAGTAATCAAAATACAGTAAATGGAAATAGATTTTGTTAAAAAATTAATAAAAATCCCAAGGAACATTGTTCAAATTGTTACAAATGCTGTTAGCTCAAATGAACAACTCAAAGAAAGTCAAGACCAGTTCAAAGCTAGCTCTATTGTAAAATTAATCATTCTTCACATTATTATTCTAAGAACTGTATATAATTCCTAAGAGGCCTTGGAATCTCAGATTTGGATTCTAATTCTGGCTCTGCCATTATGTGAGTAATCTTAAACTAGCTACTTAACTTTTTTGAACCCATTTTCTTTGTAAAAAGAGAATCTTAAGAATTATTTTATGTTTATATATCTTTACTGGCAAAAGTATAGACAAATAAAAGTCAAAGTTTAAGGAACAATACCTGGTGGAGGCAAGTAGCCATGAAAAAGGACACTACCACATGATGAACGCTCCAGTTCTTCACATAAGAGAAGTCTTCTTACTAGAAGTATTATAAGCAAACTGTCAAGAATAAGTAAAAGCAAAAAAAAAAAAAAAAAAGAAAAAGAAAAAGAAAAACAGTACTTCATTTTTATTTTGTAGTCAGCAAAAGGGTAAGGAAAAAGAGAGGATAACTGGGTATAGTGAATATAGCTGCACCAAAATTTTCTTACTACTTTGAAAAAAAATTAAAAAAAAACATTAATTTTTGCAATGAAAGTTAAGGTTTAAACAACATGAAATACAAAGAACAAAATTATGGATCAAATTACAACCACATAGTTTATTTAATGGGAGAACATACCTAATGGAGTAATTCCATAAAATTCAGCTTCATGTCTGAGAACATTAATACTCACTCCCCTACAAAGAAATAATAAAAATAAAAGAACTTTACTATCAATAGTTGGCTTTCCACTTTAGAGGGAAAAAAAAATGACTTTTTTTATGTATACATATCCATACAGTTATTTTGCTGCACTTTGAAATAATGTACAATTAACCTGTGAAGGAAATAAAAAATGCAAGCAGACAAAAACAGAGGGATTGGAAATGCTATGTAGTGGTTCACACTCATTTCCCAGAGTTCTTTCGTCGGGTGTAGCTGGTTCTATTCATTATTGAACAAATGGAATTGATTTGGTTCATCTCATTGTTGAAGAGAGCCACGTCCATGAGCATTAATCATCATATAGTATTGTTGTTGAAATATATAATGATTTCCTGGTCCTGCTCAAGGAAAATGATTTTTATAAGGGTTCCTGATCCAAAAGATATCAGGAAGCTATCATTTCTCAAACTATATGTAAAAGACCTATTCTTAAAAGAACCATTTTAAAAGTCTCACATATGTAGATGAATTGAATAATTAAATCAAAGTGCAAGGACTTCCATGGGACCAAAGTGAATAATTACCGACCTATACGAGTTTGAACGTATCTAGTAGCAGCAGGGCAGTAGTCAGTCTTTCCTAACAGACCTAGAACTAAGTCTCAGAATAAAAGATATATAAGTATTTGAGAACAGAGACCAAGATCTTTGGATATAAGATGTCTAAATAAGGAAAGACACTGCCAACTATGAAGTAAAAGATGAATTATGGAGTAATAACTGTATTTCCAAATCTACAACATTATGTAATTTAGCAAATTTTTGTTAAGTGTTTACAATGTTCAATGCACTGTAACTTCGCTCAATATGAACAATTTTGAAAATTTACACGAGTCCATGAAGAGGGTTGAATGAAACAGGATAGCAAGTCTCAGGAAATCAGAAAGCAGGCACAAACAAATTGATTAACTCTGTCTTTCACAAGTAAATTGCAGGGTAATACAAACTGTAGTGGATTTAAAATAAATAGTGTCATTTTATCCTAATAATATAGAAAACATACAAACAAAAGTCAGAGTTCATCAAGTAGTCCAAATGCAAATGAAAGACCAAGGCAGTTACTAAACATTCTAAATTATTTTGGAACAAAATACATTATATACATTTTAGTTTTAAAGTATAAAATTACTTATCAAAAAGGATTAAAAGATTCCTTAGTGAACATTAATCTTGAGGAATAAAATAGATAACAAAAGTAGTAGAAGTAGTCAAATAATTCCTATGAAATAACTATTTAAGTAGAAGAGGAAAAAAAAATTAGACATGCCAAAGTAATAACATCCAGTAGGAATCCATGGATAAAACAAAAAATTGGGTAACTCAGAAAGGCCTCTCACATTTTTTTTTTCCAAATACATCCAAAAAATTTTAGATATAAACAATAATGAAATTTAATGAAAAACAGATGTGCTTCTTACCGTAAATCAAGCTCTTTAGTTCGAAGAAAGTTTAAAATAGGTGCAAATGCTGCTGGATCTCTATCAATAAATATCTGTTTTAGAAAAAAAAAAAGCTTTATATCATTATATGTTTTATGTACAATAGTATTATTATTTTATTAATACAAATTAGCCTTCAAATTCTATTATGTCAAATACATAAAAATGCTTCTATATATGGGCATTCTAAGTAATCAAACTGATGTTTGGGGGAGGGGAAGTTTACTCATTTGAAAATTAAGAATATAGAAGATATAAAGATATTCTCTAGAGGTACCTTCCCAGTCAAAAATGTCCCTAAATAATAATACACGACAAATTATTTGAGTCATGACTATGAAATATTCATACTTCACATAAAAATTAATACAAAATCTTAGATTTGGTTATCTTGTTCAACATGAGCAAAAATTTACTGCATAATATCTGATAAGTTGTTTTTCCAGTTCCACTAAGAGAGTACCCAGTACCCTCCCAAGGTTGCTAATTCCACTTTGAGGGAACCTAATTGTTAAAAGAAATTTTCTTAAATACACATGCTCTGAGATGACTATTCACATCCACTGACAAGTAGATTCTCCAGAACCTGGTTACTATTTCTTCTCAGGGACTTAGTGATAGCCCAGAAAATGGGGGTAAGGAGGGAAAGACTGGAGTTATTCAGTCTTTCAAGCTAAGATAGCTTTTGAATGGAAGATAAACCACTCAGCATTCACAAAACCAAATCCACCAAACCCACTCACAACTAAATCAAAACATGGAAGAAGCATGTGTAGACTGCAAGGATCTCTGTCCAGAGACAATAAAGGTAGAGTGATTCTCAGAAAACCCGAGGATCTTCTCCCACATTTTTTTTTTTAACTAAGTAGTAAAAGAGGCCATTTTCTTTACATTTCTTGCCTAGTCTTAAATCACTGAAACCTGGCTTGGCTTAAAAGGTCAACACCTCGCACTGCATTCAAGGCCATCTCCAGTCATCCTGATTTATATCTGGCCACTGGGCCCAGATGGCTATAGAGGAGAAAGTTGAGGCAGATGTCTTTGCACAGCCCTCCCTCACTTAAATCCAGTTCACTTGCACATCATGGAATCACCTCCCTGATGTTATGATTTTCAAGAATGAAACACAAAGGATGTCCATTGCTTGGGAAATGGCTGAATACAAATTATGGTGTATGTGTGTGTGTTTGTGTGTATTACTGATATAATTATTAAAATATTAATGTATCTATATTACCGGTATATAAGAAATGACCAGAAGAATGATTTCAGAAAGGCCTGGAGAGACTTAGACAAACTGATGCTCAGCAAAAAGAGAATATTATGCACAGCAACAACAAGACTATGTGATGATCAACTGTGTTGGATTTGGCTCTTTTCAACAATAAGGTGAATCAGGCTAATTCCAATAGATGTGAGATGGAGAGAGTCATTTGCATCCAACAAGAGGACTATGGAGACTGAATGTGGAACATGACATAGTATTTTCTTTCTTTCTTTTTTTTTTAATTATAGCTTTTTATTTACAAGTTACATGCATGGGTAATTTTACAACATTGACAATTGCCAAACCTTTTGTTCCAATTTTTCCCTTCCTTCCCCCCATTCCCTCCCCCAGATGGCAGATTGACCAATACATGTTAAATATGTTAAAGTATAAATTAAATACAATATAAGTATACATGTCCAAACAGTTATATTGCTGTACAAAAAGAAGGAAATCAAAAATGCAGGTGGACAAAAATACAGGGATTGGGAATTCTATGTAATGGTTCATAGTCATCTCCCAGAGTTCTTTTGCTAGGTGTAGCTGGTTCAATTAATTACTGCTCTATTAGAGCTGATTTGGTTCATCTCATTGCTAGAGATGGCCACTTCCATCAGAATTGATCATCATATAGTATTATTGTTGAAGTATATAATGATCTCCTGGTCCTGTTCATTTCACTCAGCATCAGTTCATATAAGTCTCTCCAGGCCTTTCTGAAATCATCCTGCTGGTCATTTCTGATTGAACAATAATATTCCATAATATTCATATACCACAGTTTATTCAGCCATTCTCCAATTGATGGCCATCCACTCAGTTTCCAGTTTCTGGCCACTACAAAGAGATCTGCCATGAACATTCTTGCAGGTCCCTTTCCCTTCTTTAAGAGTTCTTTGGGATATAAACCCAATAGAAACACTGCTGAGTCAAAGGGTATGCACAGTTTGATAACTTTTTGAGCATAGTCCCAAATTGCTCTCCAGAATAGTTGGATGTATTCACAATTCCACCAACAATGTATTAGTGTCCCAGTTTTCCCACATCCCCTCCAACATTCCGCATTATCTTTCCCTGTCATTCTAGCCAATCTAACAGGTGTGTAGTGGTATCTCAGAGTATGACATAGTATTTTCATCTTTGGTTCTTTGCTTGCTTATTTTTATCTTTTGTATTTTTTCCCCTTTCTGATCTTTTTTCTTTTTAAATAGGCATATACATTTACACAATTATCTTGTTGCACAAGAAAAATCAGATTAAAAAGTAAAAAACAAAATGATAAAGAAAATAAAATTCAAGCAAACTACAACAAAAAGAGTAAAAGTGCTATGTTATAATCCACCCTCAATTCCCACAGTGCTCTTTCTCATCAACATAAGATCATTGGAACAGGCCTGAATCTCATTGTTGGAAAGACCCATGTCCATCAATTGATCCTCGTCAAATCTTGTTGCCGTGTACAATGATATCCTGGTTCTGATTATTTCATGCAAGTAAAATTAGTAAAAGTTCATGCAAGTCTCTTCAGGCCTCTCTGAAACCATCCTGCTGATCATTTCTCATAGAACAATAGTATTCCATAATATTCATATACCACAACTTATTTAGTCATTCTCCAAATGATGGGCATCCACTCAAGTTTCCAGTTTCTTGCCACTACAAAAACGACTGCCACAACATTTTTGCCCATATGGGTCCCTTTCCCTCCTGTAAGATCTTTTTGGGATATTGACCCAGTAGACACACTGCTGGATCAAATAGTATGCAGTTTGATAATACTTTGGGCATTCCAAATTGCTCTGCAGAATGGTTGGAACTCTTCACAATCCCTTCAACAATGTATTAGTGTCCCAGTTTTCCCACATCCCCTCCAACAATCATCATTACATTTTCTTGTCATCTTACCAATCTGAGAGGTGTGTAATAGTATCTCAAAGTTGTCTTAAATTGTATTTCTCTGATCAATAGTGATTTAGTGAATCTTTTCATATGACTAGAAATGGTTTCAATTTTTTCATCTTACAGAGAGGCTTGGAGAGACCTACATGGACTGATGCTAAGTGAGATGAGCAGAACCAGGAGATCATTATACACTTCGACAACGATATTGTATGAGGATGTATTCTGATGGAAGTGGATTTCTCTGACAAAGAGACTTAACTGAGTTTCATTGGAGAAATGATGGACAGAAACAGCTACACCCAAAGAAGGAATACTGGGAAATGAATGTGAACTATTTGCAATTTTGATTTTCTTCCCGAGTTATTTTTACCTTCTGAATCCAATTCTCCCTGTGCAACAAGAGAACTGTTTGGTTCTGCAAATATGTATTGTATCTAGGATATACTGCAACATGTTTAGCATATATAGGACTGCTTGCCATCCTGGGGGGGGGGAGGAGGGAGGGAGGGGAAAAAACGAAACATAAGTGATTGCAAGGGATAATGTCGTGTAGAAATTATCCTGGCATGGATTCTGTCAATGCGAAGTTATTATTAAATAAAATAAAATTTATTAAAAAAAAAAAAAAAAAAAAAAAAAAAAAAAAAAAAAAAAAATTTTTTCATCTGAAAATTCTTTTTTTTCCCCCCACAGATTTGAGAGGTAAACTATCCTATGTTCTTCTAATTTGCTTACATTATCACTCTTTATATCTAAATCATGAACCTATTTCGACCTTATATTGGTACATGTTGTTAGATGTGGGTCACTGCCTAGTTTCTGCACTAGTTTCCAATTTTCTCAGCAATTTTTGTTAAATTTTGAGTTTTTATTCCAAAAGTTGGGGTCTTTGGGTTTGTCAAACACTAGATTACCACAATCATTGACTATTTTGTCCTGTGAACCTAACCTATTCCACTGATCTACTTCTCTATTTCTTAGCCAGTACTAAATGGCTTTGATGAACATTATTTCATAATATAATTTTAGATCTGGCACCTCTAGGCCAACTTCACTTGCATTTTTTTTTTCATTAATTCCCTTGGAAATCTTGATCTTTTATTCTTCCAGAGGAACTTTTAAGTTATTATTTTTTCTAGATATGTAAAACAATTTCATGGGAGTCTGATTGTTATGGCACTAAATAAGTAGATTAATTTAAATGGTATTGCCATTTTTATTATATTCACTTGGTCTACCCATGAACACTTGATATTTTCCCAACTGATTAGATTTGACCTTATTTGTGTTTAAAGTGTTTTGTAGTTGTGTTCATATAGTTCCTGACTTTCCCTTGGCAGATAGATTCCCAAATAGTTTATACTATCTACAGTTATTGTGAATGGAATCTGTTTTTGTACCTCTTGCTGCTGGACTCTGTTGGTAATATATAAAAATGCTGATGATTTATATGAATTTATTTTGTATCCTCCAACTCTGCTAAAGTTGTGAATTGTTTCTAGTACTTTTTTAGTTGATTCTCTGGGGTTCTCTAAGTATACCATCATATCATCTCCAAAGAGTGATAATTTGGTTTCCTCATTACCTACTCTAATTCTTTTAATCTCTTTTTCTTCTCTTATTGCCAAAGCTAATATTTCTAATATAATACTGAATAGTAATGGTAATAGTGGGCAACCTTGTTTCATCCCTGATCTTATTAGGAATGGTTCTAGTTTGTCCCCATTATATATGATGGTTTTAAATAGAAGCTACTAATCATTTTAAGAAAAAATGCATCTATTCCTATATTCTCTAGTCTTTTTAATAGGAATAGATGTTGGATTTTATCAAATGCTTTTTTCTGCATCTATTAAGATAATCATATGAATTTTTTTATTTGGTTACTGATATAGTCAATTATGCTAGTGGTTTTCCTAATGTTGAACCAGCTCTAGATTCCTAGTATAAATTCTACTTGGCATGGTGTGGTATTCGGGGGAATGACTTTCTGGAATCTCTTTGCTAATATTTTATTTAAGATTTCTGTATCAACATTCATTAGGGGAATTGGCTTATAATTTCCTAATTTTCTAAAATTCTCCTTACCTCCTTAACTTCTTTTTTATTTATTCTGTGGTTCAATTTATCTAGTTCTGAGAGATCAAGGTTGAGATCCCCCGCTAGTATAGTTTTGCTATCTATTTTTTCTTGCACATCTCTTAAACTTCTCCTCTAGGAACTTGGATGCTACACCACTAGGTACATATTATGGAAAGTACTGATATTGCTCTATCATCTATGATACTTTTTAACAATATATAGTTTCCTTCCTCATCTCTTTTAATTAGACCTATTTTTGCTTTTGTTTGATCTGAAATCAGGATCATTATCCCTGCTTTTCTTACTTCACCTGAAGCATTATAGATTCTGCTCCAGCCTTTTACTTTTACCCTGTATGTATCACTTTGCTTTAAATGTGTTTCTTGTAAACAGCATACTGTAGGATTTTGGCTTTTAATCCAGTCTGCTATCTGCTTCCATTTTATGGGAGAGTTCATCCCATTCACATTCACAGTTAAAAAGACTAATTCTGTATTTCCTGCCATCTTATTTACCCAGTTATGCTTTTCTCTTTCCTTTCTCCCTTTCCCACCTCCCCAATATTTTGCTTCTAACAATCATCTCCCTCAAACAGCTCTTCCCCTTAACAGCCCCTTCCCCTTTCCTTTCCCTCCCACTTCCCTATAATGTAAGAGAAGTTTCTCTGTGAAACCAAATATGTCTGATATTCTCTCTTTGAGCCAAATCTGATGAGAGTAAGATTCACACAGTGTTCATCCTCTCCTTTATTTCCCTCAATTACAAAAGGTTTTCTTTGCCTCTTCAAGAGATGTAATTTCCCTCATTTTACCTCCACTTTCCTTTTTTTCCAGTACAATCCCCTTTCTACCTTTAGTTGTTTTTTTATAATATCACAATTATATTTGTACTCTCTAAGCATACCCATAAGAGAGATATCGTTTTCAAGAGTTCTTTCCTTTTTACCTTTTTATGCTTCTCTTAAGTTTTATATTTGGAGATCAAATTTTTTTGTTCAGCTCTGGCCTTTTCATCAGAAATAAATGAAATTCACCTGTATCATTGAATGTCCATCTTCTTCCCTGAAAGATAATGCTCAATTTAGCTGGATAGTTGATTCTTGGCTGCAATCCAAGTTCCTTTGCCTTTCAGAATATCAGATTCCAAGCTCTTCAATCCTTTAAGATGGAAACTGCTAGTTCCTGGATAATTCTGATTGTGGCTCCTCGGTATTGAATTTGTTTCTTTCTGAATGCTTGCAATATTTTTTCCTTGATCTGATCATTCTGAAATTTAGCTATGATATTCCTTGGAGTTTTCATTTTGGAGTCCCAGGAGGTGATTGGTGAAGTCTTTCAATGGTTACCTCACTTTCTGGTTCTAGGACAACAGGGCAGTTTTCCTTGATGATGTCTAGGCTATTTTTTTCATCATGGTTTTTAGGAAGTCCAATGATCCTTAGATTGTCTCTCCTTTATCGACTTTTAGGTCAGTTGTTTTTCTAATGAGATATTTTATATTTTCTTTTTTTTCCCTCATTTTTTTGGTTTTGTTTGACTGGTTCTTGGTGTCTTATTGAATCATTCATTTCCATTTGTTCGATTCTAATTTTTAGTGAATTATTTTCTTCAGTTATCTTTTTTTAGTTCTTTTTGTATTTGGCCAATTAAATTCTTAAGTGAGTTGTTTTGTATACTGCATTTTTTTTCCATTTCACAAATTCCGTTTTTCATATCTATTTTGTGAGGAGTTATATGCTTTTTCCATTTCATCAAATCTATTTTGTAAGAAGTTTTCTTCAGATATGGTTTTCCTTTTCCATACCCTCTTGCAAAGATCTCATTTCCTTTCCCCATTTTTTAAAACTCTTTTTAAAGATCCTTTTTGAATTCTTCCAAGAGAGCCTTGTAAAATGGAGACCAACTCAAATCACTCTTTGGGGTTTCATCTGGACTTGGTTTGCCTTTAGGAATCTCAAAGTTTGAAGTCTGTTGTTCTCTCTCTCCATACAAGCTGTCTTTAGTCACAATTCTTTTTGCTTTTCTTGCTCTTTTTTTTTTTTAAGGTTGAGGTCTGCTCTTAAGGCAAAGGGGTTACAGCCACTTGAGTTTGCCCTGAAGCCAATGTTTCTGACTGACTTCTGGTGGTGGGTAATTACAACCAGATTCAGCGTTCTTCTGGGGCTCAGTGGATTAAAATTTGTATTTTGTATTTGCTTTTGGGTATCTTACAGCCAATCTGCTAAACTATCAATTTGCAACTAGGACAGAGAGCCTTAGAGCTTCACAATAGGTTCCTCAGTATACAGACGCCACAACACTCTGGCTCCACACACCAGTTCCTTGTGCTGCAGTCTGGATTTGGCAGTCTCTCTCCCTGCCTGATTAAAACAGACATTTCCTAAAGTTTTTCCACAATATTGTCTTCTGGAAATTTATTTTACTTTAAATATTTGTGGGTTCTGTCACTCCAAAACCAGTTTAGAGGCTTAATTTGCTGCTGATTTGAGAGAAGGTCAGAGGAAGTCACATAAAGCCCATCTGCTCTCCACCATCATCCTTAGTTCAGATCTGATTTTTCTTGTGTAGCATGACAGACGTGGAAATATGTTTAAAAGAACTGCATATGTTTAGCTTATATTGGATTACTTGCTATCTAGAGGAGGGGGAAGGGGAGGAAGAGAGGGAGAAAAATTTGGAATACAAGGTTTTACAAGGATGAATGATGAAAACCATCTTTGCATGTATTCTGAAAATTAAAAGCTATTGTTAAAAATTAAAATAAAAAAGAATGAAGCACATACAATAGCCCATAAACAATACCAAGTTGCAATTCTAAGGCAGAGGGAAGCACTTATAGTTGGTCATAAGACAGCAGGGGCTCTACTCAGTTTCAAAGCAGAGGAAGTATTATGAGCCAGAATTCTGAACTTGAAACAAGGATTCTTACAAAGTGTTAAGTCAGTGGAATTGATAAATACAAACGGTTATCTAGTTTAGCATAGTGCTTAATAGTTTTCTAGTTCAGTACATGTACTTAGTGCTTAATATAGTTCTACAAGAGTCACACCTATGATAATGTAATCATAAGAAAGCATATAAGCCAGGACAAACTCAGCCAGAGTCAGAGCCAGAGAAGACAAGAGGACTGGAGGCAGGAGCTCAAGCTCTAGGAGCCAAGGAGAGCCAGATCCCATCTCACACCACCTTGGTGGCAGGGCTCTCCTCCTTCCTTTCTCCACTGAAACCAAGACTCCGGAAAGCATCTAAGAAAGCTAGCTTGGGCCCCAGTCAAGGAAACTAGATTGTGAAGGAGATAATAACAGATTTGGACTTTAACACCTGGCTATTCTTGTGGTGATTATTCTACTGAAACAGGCTGCCCCAGAATCCTCCAGAAAAACCAACAAAAATATTACAAGAAACATTGGCTGTCTAAATGGGAAATAAATCACCCAACACACATATCTGGCAAAACCTTAAGTTCAAACAACCAAACAATGAAGCAAAATTAAGCAAATGGTAAAGGAGGTACAAAAGCTCACTTAAGAAAATAATTCCTTAATAACTAGAATTGGACAAGTAGAAGCTAATGACTACATGAGACAGCAAGAAAAAATAAAGATTAAAGAATGAAAAAGTACAAGAAAATGTGAAACATCTCATGAGAAAAATAACTGATCTGGAAATGGTGAAAAATGATGGCCTAATCACAAATCCAGGGTCAGGAGGGGCTTTAGCACTTATGGCTACAGGGAGCAGGGGCCCTTCCTAGGTAAAGATCAGAGAGCAGAGCAGGAATACAGTAACCACACCTTTCCCCAAATAACAGCACCTTAGAAGCACCAAAAATTTGCAGACCCCTAGAACTAGCTCTGAAAATAGCAGCCCCTAAAAAGCTTGAAGCTTGGGAAAGTACTTCTCTTCGCACCTGAAGCACAGTCCAATTTTCATATAAAATTCAAAGTCAAAAAATAGACTAGAAAAAAATGAGAAAAAACCAAAACAACCCTTCACCTTTAAAAGCTACTCCAAAATACAAATTCAGAAGGCAATAATGTTATTTATAAGAAATAGCATGAAAGCTGAATCAGGTTAAGAAGAATTTCACATTCTAAATAGAAGAGTTTAGATTTAATCCTGACAATAAAAAGGAACCCCTGGAATTGAATGACTTAAGTATACCAAGTCATTCCTGCACTTGAGGAAAATCATTTGGGTAATGGTATAGTAGATAGACTAGAATGGGAAAAACTTGAGACAAAAGGCCAATTAGGAAGACTATTTATAATAGTATAAGTGAAAGGGGATGATGGCCTGAATTTAGATTGGAGGTCATTTAGGTAAAGAGATGAAAACAGATATGAAGATGTTAAGGAATTAGAAATGGCAAGATCTGGCAACAAATAGAATAAGTAGCATTAAAAGAGCCAATAATAACAGCAGGATTATGAAACCTGGAAGACTAAAAGGTTAATGGGATCCTTAACCAACAGTCAACAAACATCTAGATGTTTACCATGTATCAGGCACTATATTAAGCCCTGGAATAACAAATAAAAGCAAAACAAAATACAGTTCTTTCTCTCAAAGAGTTTCTAATAGGGATAGACAACACATACAAAGAAACTGAAAAGAATGGGGAGATAAAATAAAGAAAGTTGAATAAAGCCTACAAAGAAATAAAGATATGGCTGGCCTATCATCCCACGTAAGTGGAGTTTCTAAGAGGAACAACCCAAACAGGAGAAGCTATAGAGGTAGAAGGTGTGAATTCCAGGGCTGAAATAAACTTCCAGAATTAAGACATTTCTGGGAACATGGTACAGGCAATCCGAACATGGTTCAGCCTGGGAAAAAATCTACCATAAAGAAATAAGGTTAGAAGAGAGAGCTTCCTTTTATTCCTAGTTCCTATTGAGAAAGTACCTAATAATAAATGAAAGTTGTGATGACCATTTAGCACCCAGAGTATTTTAAAATCAGCCAGAGTTAGGATAAGAGAAAGGTCTTAATCTTTACTCTTGGTGGAGGTGAAGGGGAATGGTGATAAGAAGTGAGAGCAATCCCCACACAAATCCTGCCAGCAGTGCCTCTGGCACTCCACCCAACAAATCCTCCACTCAATCTCCTATGTAACACATCAAACTTGCATAGAAGTGGGCAGGGCCTTTCTTTCTCTAATCATATATTAATAGCGTATTGTCCAATTGGTGATTAGCCATAAGTGCTTGGACCAGACCTCAGTGCATCTGCTCAGCTTCAGCCCATTACAGAAAATGCTGTATTTTCAGAGCTGGCATCTAGAAGGTGAAAAGACAATCTCTCAAGACCTATTAAAAGCTAAGACTAAAGTGTGGAAGATAAAAAGAAAAATAAGATACTCCTGCCTTCAGGGAGGTTCCAACCTAAGGGGGGAAGACAAAAAAGACAACTCCAAACTCTTCTTTTGATCTTTGAAATGGGGGGAAGGCTACTAGGGAGTACTCATTATAATTAAGAAGGGATAGTAAAAGAAAAGGCAGTTACCCTTGATAAATTGAAATTATGTTAAGGTTAGACATCCAAGGGAACTAAATGAACTGACAAGTACTAAATAAACTAATTCACTATTCTTGAATTGTGAAAGATCATGAAAAAATAGAAGAGATGTTATAAAACTAGAGAATGATAAAAGTCCTGATATTCCCAAAATAAAATAATGGACTTTGCAAATTATAGGCTCAATGAACATGAGTTCAATTCCTGGAAAATTTCTAGAACTAAAAACATAATAATTAATGCATTTTAAATATTATTCATTTCCAGATATATTCCTTCCTTTTACCCAGCAAGCCTTTCTCTTTTTTTCTTTTAAAAATAAGATTTCATTTATTTATCTCTTTTGATTTTATATCATATCCATTTCTGAACACATCCTTCATTTTTGTTACCAAATGACCAACCTTTGTTGTTGTTGTTGTTGTTGTTGTTTTATAACTTTTTATTGACAGAGTCCATGCCTGAGTAATTTTTTTTTACAACATTATCCCTTGCATTCATTTGTGTTCCAACTTTTCCCCTCCCTCCCTTCACCCCCTCCCCTAGATGGCAAGCAGTCCTATACAAGTTAAATATGTCACAGTATATCCTCGATACAATATATGTGTGAAGAACCAAATAGTTTTCTTGTTGCACAGGAAGAATTGGATTCAGAAGGTAAAACTAACCTGGGAAGAAAAACAAAAATGCAAGCAGTTTACATTCATTTCCCAATGTACTTTTTGTGGGTGTAGCTGCTTATGTCCATCCTTGATCAATTGAAACTAAGTTAGATTTCTTTGTTGAAGAAATCCACTTCCATCAGAATATATCCTCATATAGTATCATTGTTGAGGTATATAATGATCTCCTGGTTCTGGTCATTTCACTTAGCATCAGTTCATATAAATCGTGACAATCCTCTCTGTATTCATCCTGCTGGTCACTTCTTATAGAACAATAATATTCCATAACGTTCATATACCACAATTTACCCAACCATTCTTCAATTGATGGGCATCCATTCAATTTCCAGTTTCTAGCCACTACAAACAGGGCTGCCACAAACATTTTGGCACATACAGGTCCCTTTCCCTTCTTTAGTATTTCTTTGGGATATAAGCCCAGTGGTAGCACTGCTGGATCAAAGGGTATGCACAGTTTGGTAACTTTTGGGGCATAATTCCAGATTGCTCTCCAGAATGGTTGGATGTATTCACAATTCCACCAACAATGTATCAGTATCCCCGTTTTCCCACATCCCCTCCAACATTCTGCATTATCTTTCCCTGTCATTCTAGCCAATCTGACAGGTATGTAGTGGTATCTGAGAGTTGTCTTAATTTGCATTTCTCTGATAAATAATGACTTGGAGCATCTTTTCATATGACTAGAAATAGTTTCAGTTTCTTCGTCTGAGAATTACCTGTTCATATCCTTTGACCATTTATCAATTGGAGAATGGCTTGATTTCCTATAAATTAGAGTCAATTTGCTATATATTTTGGAAATGAGGCTTTTATCAGAACCTTTAACTATAAAAATGTTTTCCCAGTTTATTGTTTCCCTTCAATCTGGTCTGCATTAGTTTTGCTTGTACATAAACTTTTCAATTTGATAAAACTGAAATTTTCTATTTTGTAGTCAATAGTGATCTCTAGTTCTTCTTTGGTCATAAATTCTTCCCTCTTCCACAGGGCTGAGAGGTAAATTATCCTATGCTCTTCCAATTTATTTATAATCTCATTCTTTATGCCTAGGTCATGAACCCATTTTGACCTTATCTTGGTGTATGGTGTTAAGTGTGGGTCAATGCCTAGTTTCTGCCATACTAATTTCCAATTTTCCCAGCAATTTTTGTCAAATAATGTGTTCTTATCCCAAAAACTGGAGTCTTTGAGTTTGTCAAACCCTAGATTATTAAAGTTATTGGCTGTTTTGTCCTTTGAACCTAACCTATTCCATTGATCAACTAGTCTATTTCTTAGCCAATACCAGATGGTTTTAATAACTGCTGCTTTATAATATAATTTTAGATCTGGTATAGCTAGGCCTCCTTTATTTGATTTTTTTTTCATTAATTCCCTTGAAATTCTTGACCTTTTGTTTTTCCATATGAACTTTGTCGTTATTTTTTCTAGGTCATTAAAATAATTTTTGGGGAGTCTGATTGGTATAAGTCTGATTGGTATAGCACTAAATAAATAGATTAGTTTAGGTAATATTGTCATCTTTATTATATTTGTTCGTCGAATCCAAGAGCATTTAATATTTTTCCAGTTAGTTCGATCAGACTTAATTTGTGTAGAAAGTATTTTGTAGTTTTGCTAATAAAGTTTCTGATTTTCCCTTGGCAGATAGATTCCTAAATATTTTATACAATCAGTAGTTACTTTAAATGGAATTTCTCTTTGTAACTCTAACTGTTGGGTTTTATTAGTGATATATAAGAATGCTGATGACTTATGTGGGTTTATTTTGTATCCTGCAACTTTGCTAAAGGTGTGGATTGTTTCTAATAACTTTTTAGTAGAATCTCTGGGATTCTCTAAGTATACTCTACCATCATATCATCAGCAAAGAGTGGATAATTTGGTTTCCTCATTGCCAATTCTTATTCCTTTAATCTCTTTCTCAACTCTTACTGCCAAAGCTAGCATTTCTAATACAATATTAAATAGTAACGGTGATAGTGGGCAATCTTATTTCACTCCTGATCTTATTGGGAAGGCTTTTCTTAATTAAGAGGGGGGGAACTGGTTCAGTAAAACTAACCAATACATAAATCAGTACATGCAATATTACACATGCAATCTCTTCACTTGTACAGTGAAAGGAAGGAAATATATCTATTTACTCAACTCTTCTCCAGGTACAAGCATGGGCATTATATTTTATACTGTTCCATTTTACTGTTCTCATCTTTTGTAATAGTGTACTCATTATGTATGTTTTCCCCTAGATTTGTTGTCTTTTCATTCTCTGATTTCCTCATATTTATCATTTCTGATTCATTCCAATTTTAGTCTCTATTCTACAAAGCAAGTTCTATATTCTTTTAGGGTTGATTTTTGAACATTGAGACCAGGAAATTTTGATTACAAGGATTGGGCAAACCAGACTAAACAAATTAACTTTTTTCCTGATTTACTAGTTTATTGGACTGGTGAATCTAGAAAATACTATAGATATATGGAGAACTTAAATTTTAACAAACATATGGGAAAATCTTTCTTGCTATTATTATGGAAAAGATGAAGAGGCTTGAGTAGGTGACATTAGTTAAATGTTTGAAAATGGGTAGAATCCAGAGTTGTCATTAATGATTAGAAGTAGAATAGTAGAAGTATGTGTATCTAGTAAACGGCCTCAAGAATCTGTGCTTAGTCTTTTGCAGGATAATATTTTTTATCAACTATATGTTTAAAGACATAGATTACATAATAATTAAATTTACAAATGACAGAATCATAATTGATCCAAAGAATAGTAGAATTAAGACCCAAACGACTCATGAAAGAATAGAATTATTGATCAAATCTAGCAAGATAAAAAGTTAATGGGGTTTATCAAACACTAAATTATTATAGTCATTGATTACTGTGTCATGTGTATCTAACCTATCCATTGATTTACCACTATTTCTTAGTCAGTACTATATATATATAGTTTTGATGAGTGTTGCTTTATAATAGCATTTTAAGTCTCATACTGCTATGTCACTATCCTTTGTATAAACATATTTTTTAATTCATCCCTTTGAAATTCTTGACCTCATTCTTTTAGATGAATTTTTTTTAGCTCTATAAAAAGTTGGCAGTTTGATTGGTAGAACACTGAAAAAACAATCTAATTTAGGTAAAATTGTCATTTTTATTATATTAGTTCATCCTTCCCACGAGCAATTTTTATTTTTTTCCAACTGTTTAGATCTGCCTTTATTTGTGTGAAAAGTGTTTTGTAATCGTATACCATTTCATAAGCCCTAAAACTCCAGTTTCTGCATAAGAATTATTTCATAAAAATTGCTGGAAAAACTGGAAAATGATGTCAGAAACTCAGCAAAGACATACATCTCATATTCCATACTAAAATAAGTCAAAGTGGGTACATAATTTGGGTATTAATGGCAGTACTATAAGCAAATGAGGAGAGCAAGGGATAGTTTACCTATAAGATCTTTGGAAAACTGGCATGGATTCTGTCAATACAAAGTTATTATTAAATAAAATAAAATTTAAAAAAAAAAATAAAAAGATAAAAGTCATTTCTAGCCAAAAAAAAGAAAAAAAAAAAAAAAGATCTTTGGAAAAGAGAAAATTTTATGCCCAAAGAACTAGAGAACATTATGAAATGCAAAATGGACAATTTTGATAACATTAAATTAAAAAGGTTTTGTACAAACAAAACCAATAGTCAAGATCAGGGAGCTGGAGAAAATTTTACAGCTAGTGTTTCTGATAAAAGCTTCATTTCTATAATATTTAAAGAACTGAGTCAAATTTCTAAGAATACAAATGACTTTCCAATTAATGTGATCTAAAGATACAGACCATTTTCAGATGAAGAAATTAAAGCCATTTATAGTCATTAAAAAAATGCTCTAAATCACTACTGATAGAGTAATGCAAATTAAAACATCTCTGAGGTACTCACACTTCTGTCACAATATGACAGGAAAAGATAATAATAAATGTTGAAGGAGATGTAGGAAATATACACTAATGCATTATTGGTAGAGTTGTGAAATGATCCACTCAATGCTGGAGAGCAATCTGGAACTATGTTCAAAGGGCTATAAAAACTGCATACCCTTTAACCCAGCAGTGCCACTACTGAATCTGTATTCCAAGGAAACCATAAAGGAGGAAAAAAGGACCCACATGTGTGAAAAAGTTGTTGCAGCTCTTTTTGTGGTAACAAAGAATTGAAAAATGAGTAGATATTCATCTTGGGGAATTACTAAATTGGGGAATTGGTTGAATGAGCTATGGTATATGAAGATAATGGAATATTATTGTTCTATAAAAAATGATGAACAAGCTGATTTTAGAAAAGCCTAGAAAGATTTACATGAGCTAAGCAAAACAAGAGATCCAGGAATACGTTGTATATAACAGCAAGAATGTGCAATGATCAACTTTGAAATACTTAGTTCTTCTCGGTGGTTCAGTGATCCAAAACAATTCCAAAACACTTTGGACCAAAAAAATGCCATCTGCATCAAGAAAAAGAACTGTAGAGATGTATGTAATCAACATTATGTAAACTAATGTAATGCAAATCAACACATGCTATGTTCACTTCTTTTTTCTGTTTTTTTCTCTCCCATGGTTTTTCCCTTTTGTTATGATTTTTCTCTCCAATATGATTTATAAAGCAATGTGTATTAAAATAATTAAAAATTTTTTAAAAAAGTTAATGGGGACAAATCCAAAGCCTTACACTCAGGTTCAGAAAGTCAACTTGGCAAGTACAGGGAGGGAAAAATTCAGGTAAAGTGCAGTTTTCATTAAATTGTGAACTCATTGAGTCAGCAATATAATAGAGCAGCCAAAAAAAAGCTAATAACATAAAAATTTCAGGAGAAAAGTAATTTTTCTAAGCTCTTTCCTGGTCAAATTATACCTAAAATACTGCATTCAGGTCTGGGAAACATATTTTAGGAAGAACATTGATAAGTTGGAAAATATTACAGGAAAGGTAAGAAAATGTGATGGACTTCACAATCAAGACATAAAAAGACTGGCTAGAGCAATAATTGCGAACAAAAAATATTTGGAGAAGACAGAAAAACTGTCCTAATTTGTTTGAAGGCCTGTCACACTGAAAAAGAAAGTTGTTCTACTTGGCTCCAGAGGATAAAATGATGAACATGGGGAAAAGTTGCAGAAGGGCAGATTTCAGCTCAATATAAAAAGGCAGATCCTAAACAGGTTGCAAAACATTACAAAGAATTACACCATGGAGAGGATGAAGAGGGAGAACTATAAAGGATATTACCAAAGATATGGTTGACAGGAAAAAAAAAAAAGAGCCAATAATATATACAGAGTAAGGGATAATTGAAGAAAAACTCCCTTGATAAATACACAACATAAAATTAAGCAAAAGAAAGTCTCCAAAGCATGGATAGGGCTAAGAGACAATGTACTGAAGAAATATCAAAGTCACAAAGGCATCAAGAATTTGCAAAGCCAGATAGATGAGATCACAGATTCATTGTAACAATGGAGTTTAAAGAAAAACTAGCCTAATAATTTTGAGTTAGACCTGTGATTTCACTGATATGTGGAATACATGCTTTTAAAAGACTAATAATATTCTAAAAATGGCATCAATTGAACATACCAAGTTAAGTATCATAGAATAATTATATGTAATTGTTTTCATATATAACTCAATATAACAAATAGCATAACTACACTTATAAAATAGATTTTGGCAACTAAATTTTAATACTCCTGGGCCAAAAGCTGAAGTTTCTCATGAAATTCAAAATATATCAAAACCTTGGAGGCAAGGGGAAATTAAACATTTACATTCCACTTGTGATTATTAACTTTTTTTAGTTTTAGGAATCTATAAGTAATCTGAACAAAAACAAGTTCAGATTTCAAAATGTAGATTATGCTTAATTAAAAATATTATACTTACAGCACCAGTTTCATCTCGAAGGGTTGAAATTCTGCCACTCAGTAAACTAGAAAATATAAACATTAAGCTGTAGTTACATCTACAACTATAAATAATATCTCAATTTAAAAATGTATGTGTACACACACACACACACACACACACACACACACACACACACAGTGTTTCAAAGGTTTTAGGCCAATTTTAAGGTATTAAAATTTGAAAAACTTAAAAATGCACTAAAAAACTCTAGAACATGTTGGATATGCTAATTTGTTATCATATAAAACTAACTCAGATACTTTATAGAGTATTTGAATAAGGTCATTCTAATCAAGAATTCAAGGCCATAGTTAATTCCAGATTTCCAAAAGCATTTAAGTTATATATTTCACTCTATGAATAAAACTTATGGCCCTTTATTATGGAGGTATTTGACTTCCAACCTTGAAATGAAAACATTTTTAAACAATATTTTATTACCAAAGTCCCATATAAGGAGTGGGCCTAAATAGCCTAGTGGTCAATAAAGTTATTTTAAGTAGTTAGAAAACTGGTTCAAACTAACATTAAACAGATCTTTCCTTATTTTTTTTTCTCTTTTTTCCTTTTTTTTTTTTTTTTGCTGAGGCAATTGGAATTAAGTGAGTTGCCCAGGGTCACACAGCTAGGAAGTGTTAAGTGTCTAAGGCCAGATTTGAACTCAGGTCCTCCTGACTTCAGGGTTGATTCTCTATCCACTGCACCACCTAACTGCCCCTATCATGATAGTCCTACGAGACATATACTGCCACTTCAAAAAGTCATTTCTCAATATATAAACAAAAATTTTGAAGAATTTCAAAATTGAAACAATGAAAACAGTTTTCAAAAGTGAAAGAGTGATCTTACAAGCCACTTAAACGTGACAAGTGATTTCCAGACAAGTAACTTAAAATTTTCTTACTTTGCTTAATCTAAATGATACTCATATACTTTACCTATATTTGGGAGGCTCAGTGATTTATTAAAATATTAACATGTGTCAATATTTTACAAGTTTTACAAGTGAGATTCTAAGAAACAAACATGAATGAGCCACAGCCTGTATTCAGAATATTGTCTATATTCAAAGCAGTTAACATTTTTTTTTTAATATATAAATCTAAGTGGGGAGGGAGGGAAAGACTTTTTTTTGACAAAGCAAAGTTTTCTCTTTATTTCTATGACAAAGAATCAAAATTCTAAAACTGATTATATTAGAGATATAAATGTAAAATACCTGGAAAAAAATGAATCTGGAATCCACATAAGTGTTTGTCTTGAGGTACTGAATCTGTAATTGAAGATTAAGTCTTAATTAGAAATCAGAAAAGATCATTTGAAATTTCACTTATATTCCAGAATTACCAAATGACATTTCATACAACTCCAACATTCTATAAAGTTCTAAACTATTTATCTTTACCAAATTGCATAAGACTCAAGACAAAAGTTATAATCTATCAAACATAGGTTCCTTGAGGGCAGAGATTACTTCAATTTTGACTTTGTAATCCCAAAGCCTGGCACCCTAGAGAACATTGGAATAAGTGGAGTTATCTTTAAAATGATTAGCAGTATCAATCTAAAACCATTAACAAGCATTATATGTAACGGAGATAATCTAGAAGCCTTTCCAATATGACCAGGAATGAAACAAGGATACCTAATATAACTGTTACTATTCAATATTGTACTAGAAATATTAGTTTTAGTAGTAATAGATCGAAAAGAAATTGAAGGAATTAGAATAGGGAATAAGGAAACAAAACTTATCACTCTTAGCAGATAGGATGGCAAAATTAGAGAATCCTAAAGAATTAACTAAAAAAACTACTTGAAACAACAAAATTTGGCAAAGTTACAGGATATAAAATAAACTCGTATAAATCATCAGCATTTCTACATGTTACCAACAAAACCTAGCAGCAAGAAATAAGAACTTGCATTTAAAATAATTATAGACAATATGAAATATTTGGGAGTCTAGTTACCAAGACAAACCCAAGAACTATACGAACAAGGCAGTGCTAATGTAAAAAAATGACAATTCTAGCTAAATCAATTTATTTATCCAATGCCACACCAATCAAATCACCAAAAAAATTATAGAGCTAGAAAATAATGAAATTCTTGTGGAAGAACAAAAGGTCAAGAATATCAAGGAAATTAATAAAGAAAATGCAAAGGAAGGTGACCTAGCCATACCAGATCTATATTATAAAAAAGGAATAATCTGGCTTAAAAAAATTTCTGATCAGTGTGATAGGTTAGGTATACAAGATACAGTAATAACCTAGTTTTTGATAAACCCAAAGACTGCAGTTTTGGGGATAAAAATTTACTATTTAACAAAAACTGCTGAGAAAACTGGAAGACAATATAACACAAACTAGATACAGACAAACATTTCACAATGTATACCAAAATGTCATCAAAATGGATACATGATTGAGACATAAAGGGTAATACCATAAACAAATTAGGAGAACAAAGAATAGTATACCTATCACATCTATGAGAGAAGGGAAAAAATTATGACCAAAAGATAGAAAACATTAAAAAATGCAAAATGGATAATTTTGATTAAACTGAAAAGGTTTTGCACAAACAAAACCAAGGAAACCAAGATTAGAAGGAAAGCAGAAAATTGGGAAACAATTTTTATAACAAGTATTTCTGATAAAAGCCTCATTTCTCAAATATATAGAAAACATAAAATGTTTAACACACATTTCCCAATTGATAAATAGTCAAAAAATATTTAGGCAGTTTTCATATAGAGAAATTAAAGCTACCTATAGTCACATAAAAATGCTCTATATCACTATGCTTAGAGAAATACAAATCAAAACAATTATGATATACCATTACACTATTGTTAGACTGGCTAATGTGACAAAAAAGGGAAAATGATAAATATTGGAGAGGATGTGGAAAAATCAGACACTGATGCATAGACTTGTGAACTGATCGTTCTGGAAAACAATTGGAAACTATAAAACTGTATACCTTTTGATGCAATAACACTACTACTAGGTCTGTATCCCAGAGATCATAAAAAAGGGAAAAAGGACACACATACACAAAAATATTTATGGCATTTCTTTTTGTGAAGTCGAAGAACTGGAAACTGAGAGGATGCTCATTAATTGTGGAATGGCTATGGAATGGCTGAACAAGTTGTGACATATGGATGTGATGGAATACTACTGTGCTATTTAAAAAAAAAAGATCAAGCAGATTTCAGAAAAAAACTAAAAATCCTTATATGAACTGATGCTCAGCAAAATAAGCAAAGTCAGAAGCACATTATACACAGTAACAGCAGCACAATGATCAACAGATTTAGCTTTTCTCAGCAATACAGTCTTATTGACTGACTGAATAATAAATGTTCATCTAATGAAAATACCTTATCACACTTCTATTTCATACCAGTACATTATAAGTAAGGATTGTGATCTTTTCTCCAAACTTTTCATCTACTTTTTCTCCAGGTGGTCTGTACTATATCAACAAAAAATTACTTCTACTCTAGCCCATCCCCTTTTGTTTTTGTTTCTTTAAGACTGAATTGTCTTATCTAGCCCAAATTGGAAGTGCAGTGCCTTCTTGAACTCAACCAAATTTGATTCATTTTAGTTCTATAACATTCGTAGAATCAAAGAACTAGAAGGGACCATGAAAATCAAGCATAACAATCCTTTAGATAAAATGAGGCTTTCAGACAAGGTCACTCAACTGATTACTTAATAATGCTGAAACTAGAACCAAGGGCTTCTCACTATCATCCAATGTTCTTTACATGACACTTTAAAAGCTGTATCATATGAAGCAGTCAAGAAAAATGTAGATAACCAGACTAATTGAACATTCATTAAACACCATATTTTCACATAAAATTAAAATTCTAATTCTAAGTTATAATTAACAAATTACACAAAAGAAATAAATAGTAACTAGCATTTATATTGCTCCTTAGGGCTTACAAAAGTCTTTCTATGTTATCTCATTTGACTCTCACAAACACTATGAGGCAGGTGTTATTAGCCTTTTATTGAGGTGTGGAGGAATTGAGACTTTCCCATAGTCATACAGCTAGTATGTATAGGAAGCAGTAATAAATTCAGGTTTTCCAGACTCTCAAGTCCAGGATTCCATCCACTATGTCATTTTGACTTTGATTCTCTCAACAATACTTAACTAAAGTATATAATCAGCGGCTTCCCCACAATTCAAATTGCCAATGTTCAAGATTTTGTTATTGGAATACAAATTTAATAATCTGTCAAACTGAGTGAAATCATGAACACCAATTCTTATATCATTAAAAACTTTAATTACTCTTAGTGCACTGAGAATGGGAGAATGAAATTCTTATCCCGTTTTTAATCAAACTAATATAGACAGTGCAGATCATTTTATAACCATACACATTTTTCCTACTTTTACAAATGTGTATAAAAATTTCTAAGCTTTGCCTAATAGTGAAATACTAGCTCATTTGGGCCCTTCAACAACCCTATGTAATATAAACACTACAGTTGTCATCAACATTTTATAGTCAAATCTTTCCAACAATGAAATGATTGAGGCCAATTCCAATGATCTTGTGATGAAGAGAGCCAAGTACACCCAGAGAGAGGACTGTGGTAACCAAGTGTGGATCACAACATAGCATTTTCACTCTTTTTGTTGTTGTTTGCTTGCATTTTGTTTTCTTTCTCATTTGTTTCCTTTTTGATCTGACTTTTCTTGTGCAGCAAGATTATTATATAATAAATATGTATACATTGAATTTAACATATATTTTAACATGTTTAACATATATTGGATTACTTGCCATCTGGGGAAGAAGTGGGGTGAAGGAGAAGAAAATTTGGAACACAAGGTTCTATTTTATTAAGGTCAAGGTTGAAAAATTATCCATGCATATATTTTGAAAATAAAAAGCTTTAATTAAAAAAAAAATTTTTATAGTCAAGTAAAGAAGCATTTACTGTGTAATGTTACACATAGCTACTATGTGTTAGACCAAGTAGGCAGTGCAGAAATAAAAGAGCTCAAAGTCTAATGGAGGAGACAATATGTGAACAACTATGTACCAACAATCTATATACAGGATAAAATGAATAGAATCTTCAGAGGGAAAACACTAGAATTAAGGGAGATCAGAAAAGGCTTCCTGTGAAAGGTAAAATTTTCAATTGTTACTTGAAGGAAGCCTGGAAAACCAGAAGACCAGGATGATTAAGGAAAGCATTTCTTACACAGTGAAGTTAATGAAAATGCCTAGGATATATAAAATATCTTAAAATAAAATCAGTTTTTTAATTAATGATAGGAAACTCAATTTGAGTTCAAATCCAGCCTCTCACACAACACTTCCTAGCTGTGTGACACTGGGCAACTTACTTAACTGCAATTATCTCACCCCCCCCCCCAAAAAAAAAATCTGTTTAAAAAATGATAAACTTAGTATCTATACTTTTAATAGAGAAATGAAGGACTTAAAATACAGTATGAGAATTTTTTAAAAATATGGTCAGCAGGGAAATTTGTTTTGATTGACTACCTATGTTTGTAATAGATTTTGAAGTTCCTGTGTTCTGAATTTGAAGGAAGGAAAGATGAGGATTATTAAAATAAAAACTTTTTTTAAAAAAATAAAAATAAAGAAAATATCTATAGTCTTGTTAAAGGATCACAAGTATATATGTAGGACAGGGTAGAGAATATTAAAAGTTCCATATTAGAAAAAAAAATAGGAAAGTGAGAGAGGAGCAGGTTATGAAAGGGTTTATGAAAAGGATTTTATGCCCGATTCTAAAGATGACTGGGAGCCACTGAAGTTTACTGACTAAGGGGGGAAGGGTAACATGGTTAGACTGCAACTTTCAAAAGAACATTTAGCATGAGAATGAACAAGAGACTGAAAGACTTGAAAAAGAGAGACCAAGAGGAAAGGTATATCAGTAGTTGAGGCAGGAGATGATGAAAGCTTGCACCAAAAGGAGGTAAGGAGGTATATTAGAGAGATATTACAAAGGTAGAAATAACAGGTCTTGGCACCTAATTAAACAGAGGAGGTAAGAAAGTGTGAATGACAACCTTGATTAAAGGATAATGGTTATCTTAATAGTAACAGCAAAGTTTGGAAGTAAGGGGAACATGAGGAGAAAGACATCGAGTTCTTTTGGATATGCTAAGTGTCAGATATCCCTAAAACAACCAGTTTAAGATGTACACCATGCAATTGAAGATTTGAGATGAGATTAGGAATGGATAAGTAGATTTGAGAATCAGCAGCACAGAGATAAATGATTTCATGGGTCTTGAGGAGATCAACAAGTAAAACAGAAGGAAGAGAAATGAAGAGAGTTCAGGATAAAACCCTGGAGAATGCCTACAGTAAGGGAACACAACTAAACCGAACATCCATCCAGCAAAAGAGACTGAAAAGTATAATAAGAAAGTGGAAAAACAAGGACAGAGAAGCATTATGAAATCCTAAAGATAACAATGAAAAGGGTGATTAACAGGAACAAAGGCTACAAAAGATTGAAAAAAGATCATTATATTTGGTTAAGAGATGAATGGTAACTTTGGAGAGCAGTTGAGTGAAGCTAAACTGCAGAGGAGTTAAAATGAGAGAAGTGTAAGCACATATGATAGAAAACTTTAAGGAGTTTGGCATAAAGGAGATGTAAGTCAAATGATGGTTTTTTGAAGACTGGGAAAATAGATAAAAGGAAACAGGTTTTGCAAGGTTACATTACTTGCTCAGCTATACCAGTCAACTGGTCAGTATTAAGAGAATTAAGTTTAAACCCAGATCTTTATGACTGATTTTAAATCCAGTGTTCTACCCAATAAGCCTTGGTAAAATTTAAATATTTGTCTCTTCCATATGGTGTCTTTTTCTTAATATCTTTTGCTCACTTTGGCAACAATTTCAAATTTTCTCCTATCTTTGATATATTTCTATTCATCTTTTCCCTAAATAAGGATACAATATTAAAAAAAGCTAAAGTCAATCCTATAGGCACTTCTTTCGAGTAATAGTTTTTCATCTTAGAACAACACTAATACTAAGTAATTTTGATGAGCTTTATACATCTTGCACTATTTGCTTTTATACTAGCCAAAATAATAAGAGCTAGAAGGAGCCTCAGAAGTCATTTAATGCAACCATCTCCTATCAGAGAAGAGGAAAACCGGGGTCCTGCGAGGTCAGGCCTTGCCCAAGGTCACACAGATTGTATCAGAAACAGAATTTAAATCCAGGTCTGAATTCCAGGACTATGTAGACACATACCCTACCTAGCTCTAAACTTGGACAATAATTAAAGAATTTGTATTTATGTTACTGCATTTGTTATTGCATTATGTTACTTTATTTGTGTAAACATTATGTTTTGTTATGTAAACATTACTGTTTATTTTATTAAATGTTTCATCCCCAAAGTTATGTACAATGAATTTAAGTTTAATATTAACAAGGAAGAACAAAAGTTCTATTCACTTTTCCATGAAGTCAAATAAAACTTTACCTATCTCATATGCTGTTGTTCCTACATGTAATCCCATAACTTTTATTTGTCATACTATATATGTAGGTGCAAAAAACAAAGAACTGATAACCTCCCTAAACAGAAATAACAATTTTAATCTCTACTAAAGCTGTCTTTACAAATCATTTAATAACTTAAGTGGAATTTTACATTTGCTATGGGCCATAAACTCAAAAAGCTAAAATAAAAAATATGTAAAATTTTCTAACAAATGAAAGCAACAATAATACATAGTACTGATAACTCAGGTTTAAAAAAGCATCCTAAAAATATTAACGTCACAAATATAAAGCTGTTAATTCCCCAATTTGATGGCTAACCAATATCATCAATAAATATATCCTGTTACCAGACTGTAGAATTCATGAAGGTAAGAACTTTTTTCTAATCTAAAGTTTGTAGCTCACTTAGGGTCAGAGTGCTCTAAGACACAGTGCATAATTATTTATTGATTGTCTACTATTGCAACCAGGTGCTGTTTTTATTATTTACACCTACATGTTTTGAAGCCTGCACAGTTCTCATTTGATTGAAATATATTTGAACAATTCCAAAGTCATTTATCGTGCGGGCAGCCACAATGATTCACAGACAAGTTAAGCTAAGAGTTAGAGGAAGAATACTGGAGAAAGGCTGGATTGAAGATCCAAGATAATTACCTTTATACAAACATAAGATATAAAATCATAGATTTAGAGATGGAAAGAATTTAGGAATCACTAGTCTAAACTCATTTTACAGATAAGGAAAACAAGGCACAGACCAGTTAAATGACTTGTCCAGGATCACACAGCTAATAAAGTATTTTAAGAAGGAATCTGAACCCAGAAGTTTCTGACTAAAAACCCAATGTTGTATCCATCATAACAAGTCTTATGTTAGCAATGCAAAATTCCGAAAAAAATTGAGATTAAAACTGTAATTTTTTTTTCCTTTTTCTTAAATAACTCCGGCCAAAATGTTATTGTGTTTCAAAGTATGCTTTAGTATAATTTAAAAGAGAACTTTCAGGCCTTGAAATTTACCATGAATTGAGCATTATAAAGTACATTATCCTAGAAGCCTTAGCTATTTGGCTCCTACCACGCTTCATTAACTTAATTATGTCCTTCCTTCATAGAGATCTCGGCAAACTTATTCTGAGAAAAGTAGCTCATAAAATATAAAACAGCAATGCACAAAAATTAAGATCGTTCCCACATACTCTTCCCCTTCCGCTATACTCCCGGTCCCTCAACAAGTTTAAAAAAAAGGGGGGGCCTAGAAAAAAGGAGGTAGGTTGCGGAGTTGAGGTGCTGGAGAACTGGAGGGGCGGAGTTGGGGTGCTGGGAGGACTGAGGGAGGATTAGGAAAAGGCACAAAATTCTTATCCCCCTTCTTCACTTTCCAATCGATCAAAATATTCGTATGCGCTCGGAAAGCATTATCTAGCCGTCTTGCCCTAACATCAACGTGTTCAAATAAATAAATAGAACAAGGTTGCGATTAAGACACATATTAGTAACAAAATGCGCTACATATTAGGCAGAAGAGACAGAAGCCTTCAAGGAGAGAAGAGGAAAGCTGGAATAGTTTTGTTAAGTAAAGTAGGGTAGCTAACAGTCAAAGGGAATAGGGGATAGAGGGACCTCAAGCTGCAACAGCCATGCCCACAACTACATTTCTCACCCTCCCTTTCCTCCAAGGTCCCCTCTAATTTGTTGCCTCCAGCGCCCCCCCCCCCCACTCCTCCCTCCCCCACAGGTTTGAGAAAGAGAGACGTCTGGCTCCCGAAAAGGAAGATACTTACAACGTCCTTTTTTTTTTTTTTCCAAGAGGGAGGGAGAGCCCTGGGATTAGAGAGCAAGCCCAGGGACTAGCCCATAGTGATGGTTGGAGGTGTGAAACTACATAGCCGTCTTCCACCTGGCCGAACGGCCGCCTTCCCCACCCGGCGCCCACCTGTGAACAGCCCGCCCGGCGCGGGATGGGAAGGAACCCCCGACCATCTCGCCTCCACCCCTTGCAGCTCACCTGGTCCCCCCGACGTTGAGCTGAACTATCTCACCACTGCCCGCAGCAGCCGCTGCCGAGGCGAAGCCGCCGCCGCCGCCGCCGTTTCCCCCAGCCATCTCCGGCGGCTCCGGCCGGGAGCGGCGTCCTCCTCCTCCTCCTCCAGCTCCTCCTCCGGCCAGGGCCGCTGAGCCCGGAGCGGGAGCAGGAGCGGGAGCCGGCTGGAGGGCCAGCGGGGCGGCGGCGGAGCCGATGGTGGCCGGAAGGCGGGGGAGGGGAGAGGCTCGCCGAGCCGGCCCCCCTTCCTCACAGCCAGAGAACGAGGAGGGGGCGGCGAGGGGATTCGCGCCCTCCTTCGCGACTCCAAACCCTCGCCCCTAAAGCCCCAAGGCCACAGCGGCCTGGGCCGCCCCCTCCTGCACCCTCCTAGCGGCCCCGCGGGGCCCAGGCCGCGGCGCCTCCACAGCCCACCAAACCGCGGCCACCGCCGCCGCCGTCGCTGCTGCCGCCCGCCGGGGAGGAGGGGTCACCGCACGGGACAAAATACCGCAGCTGCGGACCCTGGACTGACTGCAGCGTTGGAGACCAGAGGGAGCGACGAGGACGCGCCCGGGCAGAGCTTCCCGGGCTGACAGGGAGGGCGCTGTGCTAAGGGAGTGCACTGGGAGGAAGGCTCCGGGAACGTGCTCCCAGCAGGCCTGGATCCAAGCAGGATTCCTTTCCTTCCTCCTACAGCCATCCCTCCGTATGTGTAAATGCGCGTGTGTATTATGTGTATACCCTCCCACCTATCTCTGGAAACGCGCGCGCGCGCACACACACGCAGAACCACTGATCTTCAGAACCAACACACACACACACTCACTATGATTTTTGTATTAGGGGCAAATTACCTCTATTCCTAATCTCCTTCATACATCTTTTTTCCTGACTAACAATTATCATCTGCTCACAAAAGTGGCAAAAAAGAATGGATGGGAATTTAACTAAAATATGATTAATTTATCTATATGAGAAATTTGGGATTTTAAAATCCATGTACAGTATTTAATACATTTATTCAAAATCTTTTATTTAGTTGAAAGATTTCTGGGATAGGATAGATAGATCATTACTATGAAAATCTTGTACTAATAAACTCAAGGAATGCTTAATACAATGTGCCCCCCCCCCCCAGTCTTCATGCAGTTTTAAGCTTTAGTAGTAAGTACCAAGGGAACCAATTAATGAAATATAGTTATTTTTTTAAGTGATGAAGTCATAAACTTTAGTAGCTTAACACAGCAATAAGACTTGTGGAATATTATATTTGCTAGGTCATTGACAAGTAGCAAGTATTCCTAAGGAAACAGGAGTATTTAACTTTTATTATTGTTGTTGTTATAAAGCCCTTCAGCAGTCTGGTGAAATCTATCACAAACCCTTCTCAGAACAATGTTTTTAAATGCTTATAATAAACTACATGAGATTATCCAAGGAATTAATGAAATACACTATCAGGGGGGAAAATTAAGTTGTGGACGACAAATTAAACCCATGCTTATAAAAAAGAAAACAAATCATGAAAACTATATTTATTACTCAGAATTGCAGTATCTGTAGAATATCTTAGATCAAGCAATATTGTTGTTTACTTCAGGTATCAAATATACAGGAGCCTTTCAATATCACTCCAAAAAACACTAAGATCTTTCTAAGAACTTTCTAAGAAGCCTGGAGTCAGTGTTGCTAAGTGTTGAATTTGGATTCAAAGAAATCAAGGCTCAAGCCAATCATCTAACACAAACTAGTTGGGTTACCAAAGATCACACACAGCCTTCTTAAGCATTATTTTCTTCACCTCTAAATGAATATAATGATTTCTGTAATACCTACTTTAGATTGTTTTAGAGTTGGATAAATCCTTTGCAAATTTTAAAGCTAGTTTAAAAGTCAGTTAATAGTGTAGTTTGTACAATAGTACAAACAGGAATTGAGGAAATGTGCTGTTTAGTTATGTTCTCAAGGGTACAATGACTCATAGGACCACAATACTAGCTAACATTTATATAGCATTTTACTCATACAATCACAGTTAAGCCTTAAAACAATCCAAAAGGTAGACTACCAAGAATTGTCTTCATTTCGCCAAATTAGTTACACAACTTGTGTGGTAAAAGTGTGTGAGCAACCTATACCTGTATAGTATTTCCATATCCATTTCTACTCCAAAGAGTGAGAAAAAAGTCATGTCAGTTAAGAGTTAATTGTACAAAACAAGATATTGAACTAGTGAACTAATCAATTGATAAAATCACCCCCAAACAAGAAGTGGGTGAAAGTTAATTACAGGAACTGAGTGTGCATATCTAATGAGTTAATTAATATTAACTTCTCCTCCCCAAAAGAGTTTTCCACCATTTTTTAACATAATGAGGGAGGATGAACACGTCAAGGAGGAATGCTTGGGTGGACCAAGAACTCTGTTAATTTCATCATCCCCCACTAATTGGGGTAATGCAGGAGGAATGTTGTGTTTCAAATTAGGGAATAAAGGCTCATTCCCAGGTGTGTAAGGTGGATCCTCCTAGGGACTGCCCCTGGGTGGATTACCCATTTCTTACAAGAATCAAAAATAAAACACCTTGGTTCATACACTTCTGAATCCTTTTTATCTTTGCAGTTATATTTCTAACAAAGTGGAGCTTGCACGAAGAAGTCTCCAGATGCTGACTTCTATCCTCTATGCAACATTGATTCAACAATAAGCAACTTTTAGACAATCTTAATATTATGAACTTGAAGCTCACCAATATGACACTATGCATAGATTCTGACAAAGGCAACAATATTTCTCAATTAAGATATTCTACAGATTTGTACTTTTGAACTCTCATCTAGTACAATTTTCAAGATTTGTTTTACCTTTTAAAAATATTTGCTGGTTAACAATCAATCAACCAGTAAACATACTGAGGACCCACTGATTTTATAATACTGAACTAATCTATGGTTTTCATTAAAGATCAGAAAAATTCCACTCCTATTCCCAAAAATATTTCAAGCAAAGATTTTGAATGAGTCTGTGAAGTACCATTAGTATTTAAAGCAACAAGGGAAGTTAGAGCTGATCTAGTTGGACACTTTTATTTCAATAATCAGGAAGCCATGCCTCAAAAAATAACTTGAATAAATGAAGCATTTTTAAGCTCTTAACTATGTACAAAGCACTATACTAAATGAAAAGGCAAGAATCTGATGTCATCACCTCTCACAAGAAGCTCACCTTATAATGGGAGAGACAATATATATGAATGCTTTTTGCTTCAAATTAAGTAATAAGCATGGTATTTGGTGATGCCAGACTTTGGTTCATACATTGGCCATAGTATCAATATGAAAAGTTTGCTCCATATTAATCAAAATATGAAAATTATCATCATGAATAGGAAATTAATATTAAAGACTACATACCATGCAAGTGTTTCTGTTTAATGTACATTATCTTTTCCAGATCTACATCTGGGAAATTTTTTGAAAGTAGATTTAAGGCAGAAGTAGCTCAATAATTCTTCAGTCTTTAGCTAGTAATAGTTTTTGTTTGTTTGTTTGTTTGTTTTTGCTTTTCATATTTTATTTTATTTTATAATAACTTTATGTTGACAGAATCCATGCCAGGGTAATTTTTTTATAACATTACCCCTTGCACTCGCTTCTGTTCTGATTTTTCCCCTCCCTCCCTCCACCCTCTCTCCTAGATGGCAAGCAGTCCTATATATGTTAGATATGTTGCAGTATATCCTAGATATAATATATTTGTGCAGAACTGAACAATTCTCTTGTTGCACAGGGAGAATTGGATTCAGAAGGTAAAAATAACCCAAGAAGAAAAACAAAAATGCAGATAGTTCACGTTTATTTCCCAGTGTTCTTTCTTTGGATGTAGCTGCTTCTGTCTATCATTTATCAATTGAAACTGAGTTAGGTCTCTTTGTCAAAGAAATCCACTTCCATCAGAATATATCCTCATACAATATCGTTGTCGAAGTGTATAATGATCTCCTGGTTCTGCTCATTTCACTTAGCTTCAGTTCATGTAAGTCTCTCCAAGCCTCTCTGTATTCATCCTGCTGGTCATTTCTTACAGAACAGTAATATTCCATAACATTCATATACCACAATTTACCCAGCCATTCTCCAATTGAGGGGCATCCTTTCAATTTCCAGTTTCTAGCCACTACAAACAGGGCTGCGACAAATATTTTGGCACATACAGGTCCCTTTCCCTTCTTTAGTATTTCTTTGGGATATAAGCCCAGAAGTAACACTGCTGGATCAAAGGGTATGCACAGTTTGATAACTTTTTGGGCATAATTCCAGATTGCTCTCTAGAATGGTTGGATTCGTTCACAACTCCACCAACAATGCATCAGTGTCCCAGTTTTCCCGCATCCCCTCCAACATTCATCATTATTTTTTCCTGTCATCTTAACCAATCTGACAGGGGTGTAGTGGTATCTCAGAGTTGTCTTAATTTGCATTTCTCTGATCAATAGTGATTTGGAACACTCTTTCATATGAGTGGTAATAGTTTCAATTTCATCCTCTGAAAATTGTCTGTTCATATCCTTTGACCATTTATCAATTGGAGAATGGCTTGATTTCTTATAAATTTGAATCAGTTCTCTATATATTTTGGAAATGGGCCTTTATCAGAACCTTTAACTGTGAAGATGTTTTCCCAGTTTGTTGCTTCCCTTCTAATCTTGTTTGCGTTAGTTTTGTTTGTACAAAGGCTTTTTAATTTGATATAATCAAAATTTTCTATTTTGTGATCGGTAATAGTCTCTAGTTCATCTTTGGTCACAAATTTCTTTCTCCTCCACAAGTCTGAGAGGTAAACTATCCTATGTTCCTCTAATTTATTTATAATCTCATTCTTTATGCCTAGGTCATGGATCCATTTTGATCTTATCTTGATATATGGTGTTAAGTGTGGGTCCATGCCTAAATTCTGCCATACTAATTTCCAGTTATCCCAGCAGTTTTTTATCAAATAATGAATTCTTATCCCAAAAGTTAGGATCTTTGGGTTTGTCAAACACTAGATTGCTATAGTTGACTATTCTGTCTTGTGAACCTAACCTTTTCCACTGATCAACTAATCTATTTTTTAGCCAATACCAAATGGTTTTGGTGACTGCTGCTTTATAATATAATTTTTAGATCAGGTACAGCTAGGCCACCTTCATTTGATTTTTTTTTTCATTAATTCCCTTGAGATTCTCATAGCTAGTAATAGTTTTAAGACTCCAGCTCTACCAAAAACTGGAAGTTTCGTTATATAAAGAAAGCAAGAAATAAAAGAAAAAGGATTTTTTCTTTACTTTTATATCTTTACAATAACCCAGGAATGGTAAGTAGAAATTCATATCTTTGGGCAAACAGTAATAATAATAAAGCATACATTGCTTGCAAAGTATGCATTATCTCATTTGAGTCTCTTAATAACTCTGAAAAGTAGATAGTACAGGCTTCATTATCACCATTTTATTAATTTAGAAACTGAAGAAACAATATAAGCAACAGAATCAGCCAGCAAATAACAGCAAAGACTTAAACCAACATCTTTTCACTTCAAGTTCATTGTTATTTCAATTATACCAGGTTGATTCATTTAATGATAGTTTTTACTATCATATAATACAGGTAAATTGTTCAAAATTACAAAACTCATTTGGTGAAATTAAACAAAAAAAATCACATGCTGATGGGATTGTAAAGAAGCAGGATAATGCTTATATTGTCTTTTGTTTTAAACATTAGCAGTCATTGCTAAATAATCTATTAGTATATTGAAAGGATTATAATTTTTTAAAAAGTGATTATCACATTCCAATTCTTTGACCCTAATAGTGTCATTAGTGGGAATATACTCTAAGAATGTTATCAAAAAGAAAAATAAATTTATCCGTTTAAATGTATTTATAGGAAATTCATTTGTAATTCTGAAAACTTAGTAACAAAATCTCTTAACACTTGGGGAAATGGCTGACCAGGCTGTGACAGAATAATAAATTAGATTGAAGTTCACTGGATTTAGAGTCGATAGATTTGAATAAATTTGAATCCCAGATATTTCCTAATTTTTATTTTTTATTTTTTATTTTTTTTAATAATTTTTTATTGATAGAACGCATGCCAGGGTAATTTTTACAGCATTATCCCTTGCATTCATTTCTGTTCCGATTTTACCCCTCCCTCCCTCCACCCCTTTCCCGAGATGGCAAGAGTCCTTTACATGTTGAATGGGTTGCAGTATATCCTAGATACAATATATGTGTGCAGAACCAAACAGTTTTCTTGTTGCACAGGGAGAATTGGATTCAGAAGGTATAAATAACCCGGGAGGAAAAACATAAATGCAAGCAGTTTATATTCATTTCCAGTGTTCTTTCTCTGGGTGTAGCTGCTTCTGTCCATCTTTGATCGATTAAGGCTCTCTTTATTGAAGAGGTCCACTTCCATTAGAATACATCCTCAAACAGTATCATTGTTGAGGTATATAATGATCTCCTGGTTCTGCTCATTTCACTCAGCATCAGTTCATGTAAGTCTCGCCAGTCCTCTCTGTATTCATCCTGCTGGTCATTCCTTACAGAACAATAATATTCCATAACGTTCATATACCACAATTTACTCAACCATTCTCCAATTGATGGACATCCTTTCATTTTCCAGCTTCTAGCCACTACAAACAGGGCTGCCACAAACATTTTGGCACATACAGGTCCCTTTCCTTTCTTTAGTATCTCTTTGGGGTATAAGCCCAGTAGAAACACTGCTGGATCAAAGGGTATGCACAGCTTGATAACTTTTTGAGCATAGTTCCAAATTGCTCTCCAGAATGGCTGGATGTGTTCACCATTCCACCAACAATGTATCAGTGTCCCTGTTTTCCCACATCCCCTCCAACATTCCTCATTATCTTTCCCAGTCATTCTAGCCAATCTGACAGGTGTGTAGTGGTATCTCAGAGTTGTCTTAATTTGCATTTCTCTGATTAATAATGATTTGGAGCATATTTTCATATGTCTATAAATAGTTTCAATTTCTTCGTCTGAGAATTGTCTGTTCATATCCTTTGACCATTTATCAATTGGAGAATGGTTTGATTTCTTATAGATTAGGGTCAGTTCTCTATATATTTTGAAAATGAGGCCTTTATCAGAACCTTTGATTGTAAAAATGTTTTCCCAGTTTATTTTTTCCCTTCTAATCTTGTTTGCATTTGTTTTGTTTGTACAAAAACTTTTCAGTTTGATATAATCAAAATTTTCTATGTTGTGGTCAATAGTGATCTCTAGTTCTTCTTTGGTCATAAATTCTTCCCTCTTCCACAGGTCTGACAGGTAAACTATCCTATGCTCTTCCAATTTATTTATCATCTCATTCTTTATGCCTAGATCATGAACCCATTTTGACCTTATCTTGGTGTACGGTGTTAAGTGTGGGTCAATGCCTAGTTTCTGCCATACTGATTTTCAATTTTCCCAGCAATTTTTGTCAAATAATGCATTCTTATTCCAGAAACTGGTGTGTTTGGGTTTGTCAAACACTATATTATTAAAGTATTTCCTAATTTAAAAAAAAAATGATTTTAACCAAGTCACTTAACCTCACTAGGCCTCAGTTTCTTCATTTGTAGGGGGATTTTTGTTTTGATTTTTGGTGAGGCAATAAGGATTAAATGACTTTCCATAGAGTCATTAGTCAACTAGTAGTTGTCAAACATCTGGTTTCACATTTGAACCCAAATCCTCTTGACTCCAGTGCCAATATTCTAACTGGATAACTATCTGCCTCTGGTTTCCTCATTTATAAAATTAAGAGGTTAGATTAGATGATCTCTAGAGTTCTTAATCTATGATCCTTTGAAATTAATAGTGAAGAAAATAGAAACAAGAAATCAGTATAAAAATGACTGTGACTATTTATTTATTTATTTATTTTGACTATGACTATTTAAAAGGAAAATAAATCCAGGACATTGCTGACAATGAAACTGGACTAATTTTCTTGTTCAAGACTCCACCCTGGTGGAAGCTATTGTGTTCTGCCAAGATTTGAGTGAAATTCTGTGAAAATGATGAGGTTTGTGGCAAGTTCAGGGCTCAGGGAACTAAATGAAGAGGTTTGGTTCCCCTAGATTCCCCTAAGATTCAGTGCAGGGCAGGGAATTGTGGGGAACTCCTTCTGGCAGTGTAAAGGTCCTTCATAAATGAATTTATGAACCTGAAAAGCTATACTGGTAAAAGAAGCTTATTATTGGCATTGGGAAGTCAGCCTTTGCTGTGCATGAATAGAAAGACTGAATTCCTTGGTAGCAAGGTCCCAACAGAGAAGTAAAGTTTCTAGCAGAGAAATACCGACAGAGAGGTATAAAGTCTTGTTAGGAAAATAGGTGAGAAAGAGATAAAGAGGGGGTAATGCTGAAAGCAAATATCATTACAGCAGGCAGAGGGTTGCAGCTTATGCCAGGAAGAAAGAGACGGGTTCCTTATATTAAGTCCTCTGCAAGGACTGAGCCCCAAGTTGGGTCATTTTATAATTGAAGCTTTGGCTATAAGCTGGGGAGGTGCTCTAGATGTGGTCTGGGTGCAGTTTGAGCTGGAATCAGAATAGGCAATCTTGGAATTGAATGAGTGTCTCTGGACTAATCTCCACCTTAATAGGGAGCTTAATCAGTAGTGAGTGTTAACAATGGGGGTGGTGCCCATCTCTCATCAGAATGAAACTTATTTATATTTTGGCCTAGGGTTGAAAATTTTTTAATCTTAACCTTAGTCTCCCTCTCTCAATGTAGCTTATTTCTATGAACAGTAACTATATTCTTATATTTATATGTTAATGACCATTTTATTACCTGCAGTACCTTCAGAATTATTTTACTCTCTACAACCTCAAATAGGATCATGAAGAATTGGACCCAAATGAAAAATGCCTTCCTTCAACCCTGAGAGCCTTCTCAGCCCTTTTGCATTTTTCATTTGGAATGCTTTCCTTCAACTCTGCCTCAATGAGAGACCACCCCAGGGAATCAGACAAAGTGATTTATCTAGGTGGGGTTGGTTGAGTCCTGAGCTAAAAAATTCAAATCCTATTCAATTGAAGATCTTCTATGCAGTTCAGCTCAAGTTGTACCCAGTCCCATCAAAAGCAACCCCCAGCTTGTAGCCAAGGCTTATAAAAGAGCCAATCTAAAACCCTCTCTTTGCAGAGATCCTAACATTCCATGCCATACTATGCTATGCCATGCTATGCTATACCAAGGAAACCTCTGCCTACTGGAATAATATTCTCTTCCAGCACTACCCTCTCTTTATCTGACTCACCTATTTCCCTAATGAGACTTTATGCTTCTCTGTCAGGATTTCTCTGCCAATAATAAACCTCTTTTTTCAGTCTAGCTTTTTCAGGTTCATAAATTCCTTTACAAAGAATCTCTGCACCGCCAGAAGGGGTTCCCAAAACTCCTGACCCGTGCGCTGAATCCCAAGGGGATGTAGGGGAACCAGACCACTCCATTTGGTTCCCTGGACCCCAAACCTGCCACTAGATCTTATCATTTAACTCCCTAACCACCAAGAACCCTAATTTCATCATTTGGTTCCCTGACCACCCTAAATCTAGACCTCGTCACATTTTGGTTCCCTGACCAAAGGGAACCCCCAAACCTAAACCTCATCAGAGATAAGGAAGTGAAATGCTCAAACCTGCACTTTAAGAAATTCTCTCTTTCTCTCTCTTTCTCTCTCTCTCTCTCTCTCTCTCTCTCTCTCCCCCAGCTGCTCTTCTCTTTTTAAAAAATTGCTCCAACCACTCACCTCATCCTTCAGCAACCACTAACCTATCCATTTAGCAGCCAACAAGGCATCAATCAAGTCATCAAGGGAAGACCTTCTACCAGTAAAAAGATTATTTCTCACTAAAGGTTCAGATGATGCTTAGCAAATTTTCTTTTATTTTAAAATTAAGGTGTGTAATTTTTTTCAGAAATGCTATTATTGTGCACTTAATAGAATACACTATGGTGTTAGCATAACTTTTATGTTCATTTGCTTTGTTAATGGACTTCCATGATTCTAGAAGAGATAGTGATTGCTCTATTCTATCTCACTTAAATCCAATTCACTGGCAAGTCATCTTATAGCCTAATAAGAATGTACAAAATTTCAACATATACAAGAATTTTTTTTTCTCACTGACATATAAGAAATCATGTCAGAATCTTCATATTTTTTTTTTCCTGTTTTTCGCTGAGCCCTGAACCTGTGCTTGGGCAAAATAAATAAATCCTGTATGTTTCTCTCTATAATTTTTGCATTGTGGTGAATATTTTTGACAGACATTACCTAGCACTCAAATTCAAAAAGTAGATATTTCTCTCATAACAATCCCCATTCCAAGCTTATCTACCCACTCCATTCCCTGAAATTGGTAAACTGTGTCTTCAGAAGATTGGCTCTCATTTATTTCAGAATTCTAAGGATAACTCTATGTGTGTCTATCCTTCTACCATTGACTCAAGAGCCCCATCAGTATGTTTCCCCTTAATAATCCAACAGTAGATTTAGATTTTTAGCAAAGAGACTTACCAAATGACAAAAGTAAAAATTGTATTTATAAAATATTTATCCCACCACTAGAGAAATCCTCTTTAAAAATTGTACAAAGTTGGGGGGAGGGGATGGGAGAGGAAGTAAGCATAAAAGTTCAGTGTCCAAAATATATATGTCCAAGGCAACTCACAACTGCAAGAACATTTCTCTACCGAGTCCTTATGATGATCACTGGAAGCCATGTATAATAATAATGGATCTATTACTCTTTTGTTCAGTTGTGCTTGCTCTAATCAGGGCATAATATCTCAGTTGCACTGCTCAATTCACTGCTGGGTTAGATCAGGCAATCAATTGCTTGATTGCTGCTTCTCACCAAGTTTAATTGTTGCTGGACTGAGATGGGCAGGATATTCTGAAGTTAAACTAGAGGTTCTTAGTGAGCTGGACAGATTTTTTTGGCAATCCTCAGGAATCCCTGAAGTTAACAACTCTCCTGTTGGGGACTGTAGGGAAAACATCCACTAGCTTGACTAGGTAGTATCGTATTCACTTCAGCTGAAGTGTTCTGGAGTGCAATGAGCACTCCACTATAGCAACTGCTCTTAATTTAGCATTGGCAGAATTCTCTTCCCTTTGACTACCTTAGAATCAGGCTCTGATGTATGTCACTTCCAGAAAGGAAATGAAAGAGACCTAATTCTTCTCTTCTGACATTTTTTTTTGGATGAAATGTCTCTTTCCTAAAAAAGGCATTCTATCTTAATATTAGAATAATCAGTCCCAATTCAGTCAGTTTCACTTCCCTGATTCCTTTGGGGCTCTTCTGAGATGAGTAGCTTGTATAAAAGTAGTTCAGATTTGCCCAAAGGCAATTCATTGTTATACAATGCTTTTTTTATACTATTGTGCCATTCAGGCTTCAAATTCCCCCAAATATGGGAAATGTCTATTTTGTACTTGACTGCTTTCAGAAAGACTCTCATGTTTCCTGGCATTTGTTATATTTGTTGTTGCATTTTTTTTCTTCCACAATTATATTGTTCTAACTTGCCACAGTTTGTTCATCCATGTTGCAATCATTAAATATGTAGTTTATATTAGATATATACCATGATGGATAAAGACACTGCACAAATAGGCTATTCCTTTTGTACAATAGTTTTAGGATAAAGTTTGAATAACATAATTGCTCAAAGATAGTGATTAACATGTTAATCCTTGCTTAGTCATGTCATCATTTTCCAAAAAGTTATAATCTCTATATCTTATCAAAAATTCATCATGTATAACTATACCAATAAAACACTACCTTTGTATCTCCAAGAGAGAAAATATTTCATCATGTGTATTCTGAAAATAAGACTGATCATTATGTTAATCTGATTTCTGATGTCTTTACATTGCTTTGATATATATAAAATTCCTTTGACTCTCTTTTCTTTAATTTATTTATAGAGTTCAGGCATTCATCAAGCATTTATTAAGCATCTATCATAGACCAATAACTGTACTAGGAGATAATGTGGATATATAGAAAGATGTTAGGTATAAGAAGACTAGAGAAGGAGTGAGGGGAGTGTAAAAGACTTTGAATGCCAAAAAGAGGATTTTTTAAATTGATCCCAGAGAAGATAGGAAGTCATTGGAGTTTATTGAGTATAAGAGTGACATAATCTAACCAGAGCTTTAGAAAAATTAACTGGCAGATGAATAAAGGTTGGATTGGTGTATGGAAAAACTTGAGGTACGCAGATCCACCAGCAGCCTATTGCAATAGGTAAAGTACAAATTAATGAAGATTTATACTAGTGTGATGTGTATAGTGACTAGTATATAAGAGGAAAAAATGAAGTTCAAGAGATGATACAAAGGCAAAAATCAAAAGGTCTTAACAAAGATTGTATATAAAAGATTAGAAATACTGAGAAGCTGATAATTATATCTAGATAGTGAGTCTGGGTGACTGGAAAAATGGTGGGACCCCCAATTGTAATAGGAAAGTTCAAGGAAAAAGATAATGAATTCAGTTTTAGATAAGCTGAATTTAAGATGTCTATAGAACATCCAATTTGAGGTATCTAAATGTAGTTTCTAAACCAGATTGAAGGTCTGGTTAGGACTACTATAAATAGTCCCCCCATTTTAAATAGCATTTAATTTCCCCAATTATATATCAACCCAATTTTTAACATTCAGTTTTTCCTCAGTAGTATTTTTATTTTTCAATTACATGTAAATATAGTTTTCAATATTCATTTTTGTAAAATTTTAAATTCCAATTTTTTCTCCTTCCCTTTTTACCTCTCTCTTTCCCAAGGCAGCAAGCAAAATGATATAGATTATACATATATGATCATTTAAAACATATTTCCTTATTTGTCATATTGTGAGGGAAAACTCAGAACAAAAGAAAAAAAGAACCATGAGGAAGAAAAAAAAAAAACAAACAAAAAGAAGTGAAAACAGTCTACTTCAATCCATATTCAGTCTCCATAGTTCTCCCTCTGGATGTAAATAGCATTTTCTAACCCAACTCTATTGGAATTGTCTTGATCACCACATTGATGAGAAGAGCTAAGTATCATAGTTGATCATCACATGATCTTGCTTTTAGTTTGTACAATGTTCTTGTTCTGCTCACTTCACTCAATATCAGTTCGTGCAAGCTTTTCTAGGCTTTTTTGAAATCAGGCTGCTCATTATTTCTTATATAACAATAATATTCTATTATATTCATATCTCATAACTTATTTAACTATTCTCGAACTGATGGGCAGCCACTCAATTTCCAGTTTCTTGCCACTACAAAAAGAGCTGTTACAAACATTTTTGTACATGTCAGTCCTTTTTCTCATTTATGATCTCTTTGAGAGATAGACTCAGTAGTGAATTGAAGGATATACACAATTTGATAGTCCTTTGGGCATGGTTCCAAATTGCTCTCCAGAATGGCTGGATCAGTTCACAACTCCACCAACAATGCATTTGTGTTTCAGTTTTCCCACCTTCCCACCAACATTGATCATTTCTTCTTGTCATCCTAGTCAATCTGATAGGTATGAGGTGGTACTTCAAAGTAACTTAATTTGCATTTATGCAATTATTAGTGATGTAGAACATTTTTTTCATGTGAGTATAACTAGCTTTAATTTCTTCATCTGAAAATTGTCTGTTCATTTCTTTTGACCATTTATCAGTTGGAGAATGATTTGTATTCTTATAATTTTGGCTCAGTTCTTTATATATTTTTAAAATGAAGCCTTTGTCAGAAATACTGGTTATACTTTTTTTTTTCCAGCTTTCTGCTTCCCTTCTAATCTTAGCTTAATTGGGTTTGTTGGTACAAAACCCTTTTAATTTAATGTAATTAAATTATCCATTTTGTATTTTCTGATGTTCTTTAATTGTTCTTCAAATATAAATACCTCCTTTCTACAAAGATCTGAAAGATAAACCATCCTTTACAATTCTAATTTGCTTATAGTTTCACCCTTTATGTCTAAATCATGAACCCATCTTGACTTCATCTTGGTATGAGTTTGAGATGTCTATGCCTAATTTTTGCCATACTATTTTCCAGTTTTTCAGCAATTTTTGTTAAATAGTGAGTTATTGTCCCAGAAGTTGAAGTCTTTGGATTTTTCAAATGGTAGATTACTATGGTTATTGACTATTTTGTCTTGTGTATCTAATCTATTTAACTCTATTTCTTAGCTAGTACCAAAAAGATTTGGTGACTAATATTTTATAATATAGTTTGAGTCTGGTATGGTTAGGCCATCTTTCTTTTCATTATTTTTGTTCTTGTACATGTTTGTTATTTTTTTTTTCTAGCTGTATACAATAAGTTTTGGCAGCTTGATTGGCATTAATTTGATTGAAAATGAATAAGTAGATTAATTTAGGTGAAATTATCCTTTTCATTATATTAGTCCTATCTGCCCATGAGCAATTTATATTTTTCCAATTCTTTAGATCTAACTTTATTTGTGTGAAGTGCTTAGTAATTATATTCATACAGTTCCTGACTTTGTCTTGGTAAGGAGACTCTCAAATATTTTATATTGTTTGCAATTGTTTTAAATAGGATTTGCTGCAGTGTTTTGGTGGTAATATATAGAAGTGCCAATCTTTTATATGGGTTTATTTTGTATCCTGCAATTTTGCTAAAATTAATTGTTTCAAATAGTTTTTTTTTAATTGATTGCCTAGGATTCTCTAAATATACCATCAAACCATCTGCAAAGAATGCTAGTTTTTTTCATTATATATTCTAATTCTTTCCATTTCTTTTACTTCTTTTACTAAAGCTAACATATCTACTACAATATTGTACAATAATACAATAATAGTGATGATAATGAGCATTTTTTGTTTCATCCTGATCTTATTGGGAATGCTTCTAGTTTATTTCCTTTACATATAATGCTTACTGATGGTTTTAGATAGATGCCACATTTTAAGAAAAATTCCATTTATTCCTATGCTCTCTAGTGTTTTTATTAGGAATGGATGTTTTATTTTGTCAGATGCTTTTTTCTGCATCTATTAAGATAATATGATTTATTAGTTTTGTTATTCATATGGTCAATTGTACTGATAGTTTTCCTTATATTAAATCAGCCCTTCATTCCTGGTATAAATTCTACTTAAGACATACTGTATTATTCTGTATTATCCTTGTAATAAGTTTTAGCATCCATTTTTGCAATATTTTAGTTCCAAATTTTTTTCCTTCCCTTCTCTCTCCTCTCCCCAAAATAATAAGCAATTTGATGTAGGTTATATATGTGCAATTATGTAGAACATATTTCCATATTAGACACAGTTGTGAAAGAAGAAACAGATCAAAAGGGAAAAAATCATGGGAAAAAAATGCTTCAATCTGCATTCAGAATCCATCAGTTCTTTATATGGATGTGGATAGCATTTTCCATCATGAGTCCTTTGTACTTGTCTTAGATCATCATTTTACTTAAAAGAGCTAAGTCATTCACAATTGATCATAACAATGTTACTAATACAGTATATGATATTTTCCTAGTTCTGTACATTTCATTTTATATCATTTCATATAAATCTTTCTAGGTTTTTCTGAAATCTGCCTGCTCATCATTTCTTATTGCACAATAGTATTCTATTACAATCATATACTATAATTTGTTTAGCTATTACCTAATTGATGAACATCTCCTCAATTTCCAATAATTTACCACTATGAAAAGGAATGCTATAAATATTTTTGCATATATAGAGCCTTTCCCCTTTTTTTTTGAAAATTTTAAACATTTCTATTTAAAGTTTTGAATTTAAAATTCTATCCTTCCTTTTTTCTTCCTTCTCAGAGATGGTGAGCAATCATATATATGTAATTATGTAAAACATTTCTATATTAGTCATTTTGAATAAGATAATTAGAATAAAAGAAAAAAATGAAAGAAACTGAAAATAGCATACCTCAGTCTGTATTCAATCAATATCAGCTCTTTCTCTGGATTACCTTGGATCATTGCATAGCTGACAATAGATAGTCATTCACAATTCTCCATCAAATAATATTGCTATTATTGTTGATGATATTCTCTTGGTTCTGTTCACTTCACTATGTATCAATTCAGGTAAGTCTTTCCAAGTTTTTCTGAATGTTTGTTCTTTCATATAACACAATAATATTCCATTCCATTCCAAATTTGCCTGCTCATTATTTCTTATTGCACAATAGTATTCCATTCCATTCACATACCACAACTTGTCTAGTTATTCCCCCCTTGATGGGTAACTCTTTGATTTCCAATTCTTAGCCAACATACAACAAAGCTGCTATAAATATTTTTGTACAAATAGGTACATTTTTGTACTTTTGGGGGGGATATAAACCTAGCAGTGATATTGCTGAATCAAAGGGTATGCACAGTTTTAAAGGACATAGTTCCAAATTGTTCTCTAGAATGGTTGAATCAATTCACAACTCTACTAACAGTTTATTAGTGTTCCAATTCCCCACATGCTCTCAACATTTATCATTTTCTTTTTTTTCTCATATTAATCAATTTGATAGATGTGATGTATTTCATACTTTGTACCTCATGAATCAAAAATTATTTTGGAGCATTTTTCATATTCATTAGATAACTCTGATTTCTTCATCTGAAAACTGCCTGTTCATATCTTTTGATCATTTAAATAAGTAGCTTAGAAGTTTTCCCAAGTATCTTTGAATTGATATTTGTTATTTCTCATGATGTAATAATAATTCATTGTATTTGTTAACTCAAACCCCAAAGCCTATTCATATGGTACTTTCTTTTCATTGATTAAGATCAATGCTCCATTCTCTGTGAAGTGGAGAGGAACTGACAAGGATAAGATAGAAAATAAATTCAATTTCTTCAGTTTTGGAGGTATACTAGTATTTTCAGGCTCTTTGATCTTGTTCAGTTCATGAGTCACTGAATGTTTCTGGCTTCCAGTTTCAAGGAAAAATATGGATGATGTCAACTTCACTTTAAATTGCTGAAAGGGAAAAAGAGGATTCTGAGAAGCCAATATGTAGAACTATGATCATGTCATTATTCTCACTGTACTAGTGACTTTAGGGAATTTCTTTTTTTTTTAATTTTATAATAATTTTTTATTGACAGAATCCATGCCAGGGTAATTTTTTTACAATATTATTCCTTGCACTCGCTTCTGTTCCGATTTTTCCCCTCCCTTCCCCCATCCCCTCCCCTAGATGGCAAGCAGTCCTATATATATTAAATATGTTGCAGTATATCCTACATACAATATATGTTTGCAGAACTGAACAGTTCTCTTGTTGCATAGGGAGAATTGGATTCAGAAGGTAAAAATAACACGGGAAGAAAAACAAAAATGCAGATAGTTCACGTTTATTTCCCAGTGTTCTTTCTTTGGATGTAGCTGCTTCTGTCCATCATTTATCAATTGAAAGTGAGTTAGGTCTCTTTGTCAATGAAATCCACTTCCATCAGAATACATCCTCATACAATATCGTTGTCGAAGTGTATAATGATCTCCTGGTTCTGCTCATTTCACTTAGCATCAGTTCATGTAAGTCTCTCCAAGCCTCTCTGTATTCATCCTGCTGCTCATTTCTTACAGAACAATAATATTCCATAACATTCATATACCACAGTTTATCCAACCATTCTCCAATTGATGGGTATCCGTTCAATTTCCAGTTTCTAGCTAATACAAACAGGGCTGCCACAAACATTTTGGCACATACAGGTCCCTTTCCCTTCTTTAGTATTTATTTGGGATATAAGCTCAGAAGTAACACTGCTGCATAAAAGGGTATGCACAGTTTGATAACTTTTTGGGCATAATTCCAGATTACTCTCTAGAATGGTTGGATTCGTTCACAACTCCACCAACAATGCATCAGTGTCTTTAGGGAATTTCTTAAGAAATCTGGAACTCTCTTTGTATTGCACTTTAGATTAACAATATAAGGGAGAAGGCAGATGTAATTCTAGCCTAGTATCCCTCTTTTTGAGAAGAGTATAGTAGTGGCCTCAGGCCTCCACCTCTTCCTTTCTTTCCTGGCAGGAACCAAAGTCTTATAGAAGGGAATAGAGAAAAGAATCTAAAGGTGTATCTCTTCTGTCTTCTGAATCTCACACAGGACACCCCCATGCCACTCATGGCATATTATACATTCAAATAGCATAATTTGTTTAGCCATAATTGAAGCTACTTGTCATTTTTTCCCAGCAGTCTTTTTTAAAGACAAAATTTTTAAATGTTTTTGAAACAAGAATTATCTTATTTATTTTGGATTACATTTCTGGGTTCTGTTTTCTTTCCTGGCAATTTCCTGATTTTTCTATTTGCAGGAAGAAAAAATTGATGTATTTATATGGTTTTAAAAATTATTTTGTATTTATTCTGTATAATTTCCCTATGAATTTATGATGAAATTATGACAAAAATCCTACTAAAGAACATATAAGAATTGCATTGACTATATTTGTTAGATAAACATTGATTTTTATGCAATATTCCCTTGAATTAGTCATCGATAAATGGTATCCATCCTATTATATCATTCTTAAAAATTATTTTGAAGTTGTTTTGTATGTTTTATATCTCTTCATTGGCTAATGACCTAATATTAGCCATATTTTGTTGTTTTTTTGTTAATTGGTGAGCCATTTGTAATCATGTCTAACTCTTGTGAGGTTTATTTGATAAAGATGCTGAAGTGATTTGTTATTACCTTTTCCGGGTCATTTTACAGATGAATAAACTGAGGTAAACATGGATAAGTGAGTTGTCCAGGGTCACACAGCCAGTAAGTGTCTGAACTCAGATCTTTGTAATGGTGAAGGCAGAATGGACTCTGCTTAGGCATTCTATCTATTACTCTACTTAGCTTTTCAGCAGTGTTTTACCCACTGTAAAGATATACTTTTTTTTTTATCACTTTTACTTGATTCTTGACTATGTTGTAGTAATATTAATCATTTTGTGAGTTTATTTATATAATATTATACTGTTTTATTGAAAATGTCTATTACTTCCATTAATATTTTTGTTGGCTATTAGAGTTTTTATGATTCCAATATAAAGAATAATATTATCCGAGGAAAAGATATTTTAACATCTGTATTATCAATGCTTCCTTTCATTTCTTTTAAGTAACAATAAGAAGAAATATTCCCACTGTACACCTGTTTTCAGTGGAAATACTTTTAGACTTTCTCTTATATACATTAGCTCAAAGTTTCAAATATATATTTTTAATCTTACTGAAAATCAGAAGTGGTGGTGGTCTGCTTCTTGCAATGTCAGGTAGAAAATGTTTGGCTGAGAAGATATAGTTACACTCACAAGATTTGCCTTCATTCTTTCATGGGTCCTTTGTTTCTAGCTTCTTCCCCAAGGCCATGACTTTTTCTAAAGTTCATCCCTTTCACCTGATGGGTTTTCTATAAAACTTCCTGGAAGAGTAAGAAAAAGGGTGAGAAAGTGGTGATGGGGGGCAGAGATTGTTTGAGAAGCCACTTCAAACATAAGCAAGTCTCTAATAAACTGCTAGGCTCATTTTTTGTACTAGATTCTTGTCTTCTCTGTGTTTGGAAAGTTATAGAATATTCTCTTGTTTATCTTGAAATCCCAGCTTGGGAAATTGAGCAGTTTGAAAGAAAATATATTTTTCTCTTTCTGTCTTTTTTCTCTCTATTTCTCTTTTTCTCTGTTTCTTTCCCTCTTTTGTCCTCTGTCTTTCTTCTCCCCACTCCCCACTTTCATTGGAGGAGCTATTATTTCTCATAGCTATCTTTGATATATAATGCCAGTAAGGCAAGTTTTAATCATAGCTTTACCTTAATACTGACTTTTTAGAGACAATACAAATGGAATACAAAAAAAAAAAATACTTTGCAAAAAGTGTTTAGTACAATGCATAACACATAGTAGGTACCATTAATCATTTATTTCCTTCCCTTATTCTCTAGCTGAATAGAAATATAAAATAAACTTTGAATAAATAGAGGAGGGAAAGGGGATAGGAGGAATGGAATCATGGTGTTGAAAATGAACTTGTAAAACCAGACATTCCTCTTGATTGTATTATTTGATGCTGATCTCATCACTGCAGTTCAGCTCCTGATTGTGATCCTGTGGCAAATGCTCTCTTCAGCTATAGCTGGTCTCTGTCTCCTACTCCTTTGTTCTTAAGATTGATAGCAAGGTTTCAGTACTAACTTTCATGTCTGGTGCAGGGTTTCCTTACTGCCTCTACTTTCATTTATAGTAGATGTCTGAGCATGGCTGGTGGTAGCATCAACCCGGACACATGGACTTTGAAGAAATAGTAGCAAGATTTGCCTTGCCCCTTACTCCTGTCAGCCTCAGATTTGTAAATTTTGCATGTGAATTTTAATTTTTCTAATATGGCTGTATTCCTATACTGTAATGGAGAACATAATAGCAGCTACCTTACAGTATTGTTGTAAGAATCAAATATGAGATTTGTAAAGCACTTATCACAGTTCCTGGCACATAGTAGGCACTTATGCTGATTCTCTTCCCTGAAAAGCCAATCACTCACTCCAACCCCTTTTGAATATCAACTCTCTTGTTTTCCTCTCTCCCATCCTAGACTGAGGGCAATTGTATCAAGTCAAAAAGATATGATCTATGCTCTAAAGTTGTAGAAATAATGTTACTCTCTGTCTTTTGGGTCTTTTTTTTTGTTGACTATTATTAAATTTTCCTCCTTGGAATTCAGAAACTATCTTTCTCCTCCTTGCTTTCCCTAGTGTCTACAATTCATGGCAATGAGATTCATTTCCTACATGAGTCAAAATTCTCTATGACCTTCTTTCTGATTTCTTTCCTGAGCTTTGCTCAACAGCTATTAATTCTGATATTTCCAGACTAGGTGGTAATCTTGTGGGTCAAGAATTCCAATGTTTTAGAATCTACTGCTAGCTGTTTAATAGGAGGGATTTTCTAGTTCATCATTGATTTTTGGAGTGAAAGAGTTCCAAGATGATCCTACAAATGAATTTAAAGAAAATATTAAAGAGAGACATACTTATGGCTCTCAAAACATAGGCTTTGTAATTTGCATTGACAAGTTCAACATCCAGGGCAAAGTCACTCCTTCCTTCAAAGTCTAGAGGTAGGCTGGAAGGATTGGGGATTATTATAGCTCAAATAATCCTAATGGTTTGCTTCTCTATAACAATCAATATCAATTAGTTAGCCAGATTCATTTAGCTTTCTTCTTCTTTTTTTCAATATTCTTTTATTTTTAGTTCCAAATTTTCTCCCTCTCCTTTCCCCATCCCTTATTATTGGTTGGTTGTTGATCTGCACTCTCAAAGAGGACCAAAATGATATTACTATGTTGAATCAAATTATAATAGAGTCAAGTGTCCATCTATGGCTGATCAGATCGAAATAAGCTCAAAATGTTCTGCCATAAGTCAGGCACAAATAGTTCTTATGTATCTTTGGGGTAGGTTTTCTAACTTTGCATATCTCGCATTTCTTCTCAGTCATTTCAATTCTGCTTTATTCACAGAGCATAGAACCATCTTTAATGAATACATGCCATGCTAAGCAATGTTTTCCATGTCATGCATCCATGTCTAAAGTTCTTAAGAAGACCTTGAGAGTGTCCTTGTATTATTCTTTCTGATCACCATGTAAGTGCTTACCCTGTGTAAATTCTCTACAAAAAAAAGGCTTTTTGGCAAGTGTACATTTGGCATTTGAACAATATGGCCAGCCCAACAGAATTCTGCTCTCTGTAGTAGAGCTTGGGAGTTCAGTTTAAGAAAGGACTTGAGTGTCTAGCATATTATCCTTCCAGGTGATCTTCAGAATCTTCCTAAGACAATTCAAATGGAAGCAATTAAGATTCTTGGCATGATGCTGGTATTTTGTTCAATTTTCACAGACATACAACAATGAAGTTAGCACAATAGCTCTGTAGACATTTAATTTGGTAGCCTGTCTAATGCCTCTGCTCTTCCACACTTTCTTTTGGAGCCTCCCAACACTGCTAGCTCTGGCAACATGTTAACCTTGTTATCAATATGGACATCCCTGAAAGTATACTGCCAAGGTAAACAAACATATCCACAACATTCAAAACTTCTCCATTTGCTGTAACTAATGGCTCCACATATGGATCATATGGTGGTAACTAATGGACTATGTTTTCTTGATGTTATTTGTTCCAAAAAATAGCATAAGCAGCAGAGAATTGATCCATACTTTGTTATATCTCAGCTTCTAAGGGCACATTGTGCATTGAGTGCACAATCACCTGAACCAATTATCTCTTCTCTTCAGTTTTGGCTTGTAACTTTTTCAAGTTGAAGAATTTACTGTTAGTGTGGTAGCTAACCTTGACACCATGTTCATCCTCAATGCAGGTATTTGACAAATAACTGAAAAAAATCATGCTAAAATGCATGGAAACAAGCACACAGCCTTGTGTGACTCCATTGGTGACTGGAAAAGTACAAGTGCATGATCCATTGTCCAGAACCTGGGCAAGCATATCATCATGAAATTGACATATAATACTGATGAACTTTTCCGGGTAACCAAGTTTTGTCATAATTTTCCATAATCCCTTACAACTAATAGTATCAAAGGCCTTGGTCAGATTTACAAATGTTATGTACAGATCATTATTCTGCTCCTGCCATTTCTCCTGGAGTTGTTGGGCAGCAAGCACCATATTGACTGTTCCGCGGTCCCTATCTGAAAACTTTCAGATAGATGATCTTCTTGTTGGTGTAGAATCAGCCTATTAAGGAGGTTTTTGACAACAATCTTGCCAACAATGACTAAGACAGAGACTCCCCCCTCTCCTCTGTGATTGTTACAGGTATCTGTTTCCTTTGGCTTTATGGATATGGACAATGGAGGAATCCTTGAGCACCTGGGGCATAATCTCCTTTTGCCATGAAATCTGGAAATTTTCAATCCATTTTTGTTTGAGCAATAAATCCCCTGACTTGTAAATCTCAATTGGAATAGGATTAGCACCAAGGACTTTATCACACTATAAGAGTGTAATGACATTCAAAACCTCTTTGCCAGTTGGAACTTCAACTAGGGAGGGATTGATTTCAACCTGAGGTAAAAGGTCATTGGTTTCAGCATTGATTGAAAATGGTCTTTTGAGATCACTATAGAAGTATTCAGCCCTTCTTGTTAACCATACTGAGTAGTTGAGATACACCATTTGACCCATAAATAGCCTCTAGTGCATCGTGAAAGCCCTTTGGATTACTATTAGCATAAAACTGAATTTCATCTGCCTTCTTATTATGCCAAGGATCCTTATTTCTTTAAATCTCACTTGTACTTTATTTTTGATGAAATTGAATGCTATTGTCTTAGAGATGAATGAACTATCCTGCAAGTACACTCTATGTAGTGCTTATCTTTCATTTAGTAGCTTCTGAATTTCTCCATCATTTTCATAAAACTAATTTTGATGTTAATCAGTGTTCTGCCCCAGATGAGCAAATTCAGTGCTACACACCAAATTTTTGAAAGCTGCTCACTACTTTTCTGTTCCACTCTTGCCACCTATGTGTTAACTCAGCTCATCCTCCAAACTATCAACAAACTGTTCTCTCAGAGAAGCAATCTTAATATGTTGATATTAATTCTTCTGGTAGTCTTTGTCTTGGGACTTCCTCTTTTGTTGAATGAGAATATTTAACTTGGAAAGGATAAATCTATGATCAGTACAGCACTCTGCCATATATTGACTTCATCATTACCATATCCTGTCTGTGTTCTTCCAAATCACATAATCTATTAAATGACAGTGTTTGGAACTCTGAGGGTGCAATCATGAAATTTTATTCCATTTAAGTAAATGGTGTTATAAGTAAGTAGGTAATGAGATGCATAAGTCTTCATTAATAAGTAATCAATGCTGTTGATGTTTTCAATTCTGTTACTCTCAAGGACTCCTTGCCATGTCTGATAATCTGACCCTACTCTATCATTAAAGTCTCCCAGAATTATAAGCTTGTCCTGTTTGGAATATTGATTATAAGGGTCTTCAGGTTTTTATAAAAATTTTCTCTCACCTTATTAGGGTTTGTCATAATGGGAGTTAGGCATTGATTATAGTGACATAGCATTTTGCTGCATGTGGCAATCAATCATATTGTCAAAACCTGTATTCCTTTTGATAAGCATACAAGTTTATTTACTAGATTAGTTTTGACTGAGAAACTTACTCCAGCTTCATGGCACTTCTTTTCATTGCACTCCTTCCAGAAAAGTGTGTATCCAGCTCCAACTTGAATAAATTAGCCTTTATTTGCCAGTCTTATTCTATTCAAACTGCTATTTGGATACAATAGCTATTGAGTTTTCTTGTAATGAGCAGCTATTCATCTTTCGGGATATACTGGATTTTGTGTTGGCTTTAAGTATATACACATTTCATGAAATAATGATGAGTGGAATCAACTTTGCAGAAGTTGTGTGTGTGTGTGTGTGTGTGTGTGTGTATGTGTGTGAGTGTGTGTGTGTGTGTGTGTGTGTGTGTGTGTGTGTTTGTGTGTGTGTGTTTGGATATGTTTGACAACAGAGTGGGATTCTTACCTGCCAAGGTAATCAGGCCAGGGTTGCGTAAGCAGACAATTTTATATTTCAATTTATACTCTTAACTGGAGATGAATAGCATGATTCATTGTGAGTCCTTTAGAATTGTTTGGTCATTGTAGTTGATCAGATGTTTTTCTAAGTTATTCTTCTTTACAAGATCACTGTGACCATATAGAATGTTTTTCTTTCTTTCTTTCTTTCTTTCTTTCTTTCTTTCTTTCTTTCTTTCTTTCTTTCTTTCTTTCTTTCTTTCTTTCTTTCTTTCTTTCTTTCTTTCTTTCTTTCTTTCTTTCTTTCTTTCTTTCTTTCTTTCTTTCTTTCTTTCTTCTTTCTTTCTTTCTTTCTTTCTTTTTGTCTTATTTCACTTTCCATCAGTTCATACAAATTTTCCTAGGCTTTTCTGAAGCCATCCCCTTCATTATTGTCTACAGCAAAATAAATTCTATTACATTCATATACTGTAACTTATTCAGCCTTCCTCAACTGATGGGCATATCCTCAGTTTTTAATTTTTTGATGACACAAAAAAAACTGTATTTTTGTATATATCAGCCTTTTCCCCTTTTCTTTGTTCTCTTTGACATATGTGAGCCATATAGAAATGATATCACTAAATCAAAAGCTACTTATGATTTAATACCTTTTTAGCCTTAGTTCCTAATTGATTTCCAGAATATTTGGATTAGTTTGAAGCTTCACCAACAATGCATGAGTGTTCCCACCTTCTCACATCTTCCCCAACATTTGTTATTTTTATTTTTTGGTCATGTTGGTCAACATGCTGGCTATAATATAATACTTCAGAGTTGTTTTAATTTGCATTTTTCTAATTATTGGCTATTTAAAACATTTTTATGTGCATATTGATATCTTGGATTTTTCCTCTGAAAACTGACAATTTATTCTTCTGATCACTTATCAATTTAAGAATGATTCTGATTAATCTAATTTAATTCCTTATATATTTTAGAAATGAGATCTTTGTCAAAGAAATTTGCTGCAAAGATTATTTCTCAGTTTTTTACTTTTCTTCTCATTTTAGCTGTATTACTTTTGTTTGTAAAAAAGAATTTTTAATTTTATGGAATCAAAATTATCCATTTCTGAAAACTCTCTCTTTTTTGGTCATGAATTATTCATCTGTTCACAAATCTGAGAGGTAATTTCTTCCATGCTCTACTAATTTGCTTATGGTTCCATCCATTCTGTCTAAATCAAATAGCTATTTTTAGCTTGGATGACATATTATGTAAAATTATGGTTTATACCTAGTTTCTACCAGACTGCTTTCCAGTTTTCCCAGGAATTTTGATTAAATAGTGAATTTGTGCCCAAACAGCTGGGATTTAGGGTTTATTAAACATTGAATTATTGTGTTCATTTATTTATTTTTTTTTAATTTTTATTTTTTATTTAATGATTACTTTATATTGACAACATTATTCCTTGCACTCCTTTCTTTTCCGATTTTTTTCCCCCTCCCTCCCTCCACCCCCTCCCCTAGATGGCAAGCAGTCCTTTATATGTTGGATATGTTGCAGTATATCCTAGATATAATATATGTTTGCAGAACCAAACAGTTCTCTTGTTGCATAGGGAGAATTGGATTCAGAAGGTATAAATAACCGGGAAGAAAAACTAAAATGCAGATAGTTCACATTAGTTTCCCAGTGTTCGTTCTTTGGGTGTAGCTGCTTATGTCCGTCATTTATCAATTGAAACTTAGTTAGGTCTCTTTGTCAAAGAAATCCACTTCCATCAAAATATGTCCTCATACAATATCGTTGTCGAAGTGTATAATGATCTCCTGGTTCTGCTCATTTCACTTAGCATCAGTTCATGTAAGTCTCGCCAGTCCTCTCTGTATTCATTCTGCTGGTCATTTCTTACAGAACAATAATATTCCATAACATTCATATACCACAATTTACCCAGCCATTCTCCAATTGATGGGCATCCATTCATTTTCCAGTTTCTAGCCACTACAAATAGGGCTGCTACAAACATTTTGGCACATACAGGTCCCTTTCCCTTCTTTAGTATTTCTTTGGGATATAAGCCCAATAGAAACACTGCTGGATCAAAGGGTATGCACAATTTGATAATTTTTTGGGCATAATTCCAGATTGCTCTCCAGAATGGTTGTATTCGTTCACAACTCCACCAACAATGCATTAGTGTCCCAGTTTTCCCGCATCCCCTCCAACATTCATCATTATTTTTTCCTGTCATCTTAGCCAATCTGACAGGTGTGTAATGGTATCTCAGAGTTGTCTTAATTTGCATTTCTCTGATCAATAGTGATTTGGAACACTCTTTCATATGAGTGGTAATAGTTTCAATTTCATCCTTGAAAATTGTCTGTTCATATCCTTTGACCATTTATCAATTGGAGAATGGCTTGATTTCTTTTAAATTTGAGTCAGTTCTCTATATATTTTAGAAATGAGGCCTTTATCAGAACCTTTAACTGTGAAGATGTTTTCCCAGTTTGTTGCTTCCCTTCTAATCTTGTTTGCGTTAGTTTTGTTTGTACAAAGGCTTTTTAATTTGATGTAATCAAAATTTTCTATTTTGTGATCAGTAATGGAATTGTGTTCATTTATTTCTGTATATTGTATACTAATCTATTCTATTCATCAATCTTTTAAATTCTTACCTAGTACCACATCAATACTAAAGATATATGCATCAAGTAGTATAGCATCCAAATCTCTAGAGGAGAAGTTAAGAGAACTACAAGAAGAATTAGACAGGAAAGCTATATTAATTGAGAAATTCTTCTATTAGTCTTCCCCTTTCCTTTCCTCTTTCCCCTTTTACTTCCCTATAAGGTGAAACAAGCTTCTCTGTGAAGCTAAATGTGTCTGATATTCTCTCTTTGAGCCAAATCTGATGAGAGTAGAATTCATCCAATGTTCATCTCCCTTCCTTTTTTCACTCAATTGCAACAGGTCCTTTTTGCATCTTCATAAAATATAATCTATCCCATTTTAACTCCATTTTCCTCTTCTTCTAGTAGAATCATCTTTTCTCTTCTAGTTTCTTTTTTATTTCATCACAATAAAATAAAATTATATCTGTACCCTCTAAAGACACCCACAACAGAGATACAGATCTCAAGAGTTAAACGTATCATCTTCCCATATAAAAATATAAGATTTTTAACTTGTAAAAGAAAGTTATTTTTTCTTTCCTTTTTACCTTTTTGTGCTTCTCTTGAGTTATGTATTTGAAGAACAAATTTTCTATTCATCTCTGGTGTTTTTATCAGAAATAAATGAAATACACCTGTTTCATTGAATGTCCATCTTTTTCACTGAAAGATAATGCTCTGTTTTGCTAGATAGTTGATTCTTGGCTGCAATCCAAGTTCCTTTACCTTTTGGAATATCAGATTTCATGTTCTTCAATCTTTTAAAGTAGAAGATGTTAGTCTTGGGTAATACTGATTGTGGCTCCTCGATATTTAAATTGTTTCCTTCTGGTTGCTTGCAATATTTTCTCCTTAATTTGATGATTCTGAAATTTGGCTACAATGTTCCTTGGAGTTTTCATTTTGGAGTCTCTTTTAGGAAGTGATCAGTGAATTCTTTCAGTAGCTATTTTGTCGTCTGATTCTAGGACACTGGGCAGTTTTCCTTGATGATTTCCTGAAAGATGATGTCTAGACTCTTATCATGGTTTCAGGAAGTTCAATAATTCTTAGATTGTCTCTCCTAGATTTATTTTGTATGTCAGTTGTTTTTCCAATAAGATGTTTTACAATTTCTCCTATTTTTTTTCATTTTTTGGTTTTGTTTAATTGATTCTTGAATTCTCATTGAATCGTTCATTTCCATTTGTTCAATTTTCATTTTTAGTGAATTATTTTCTTCAGTTAGCTTTTTAAATCTCATTTTGCATTTTGTGTTTTGTTCGTTAAATTTTTTCCATTTCCCCAAAATTCTATTTTTCAGTGAATTGGTTTCTTTTTCCATGTCTATTATGTAAGGAATTATAAGCTTTTTCCATTTTATCAACTTTATTTTTAAGGAGTTTTCTTCAGATAATTTCTGTTTTTCCTTTTCCAAACTCTCTTGCAAAGTTCTCATTTCCTTTTCTCATTTTCCTTCTAACTCTCTTTTAAGATTCTTTTTGAATTCTTCCAAGAGAACCTTGTGAGATGGGGATCAATTCATATCACCCTTTGGGTCTTCATCTAAACTTGATTTGCCTTTAGGATCCTCAGGGTTTGAGATGTGTTTTTTTTTTTTTTCTTTCTCTATAAAAGCTATGTATGGTCAGAATTCTTTTTTACTTTTTATTTCCTTAAAAAAAAAAAAAAAAAAGATTGAGGTCTGCTCTTAGGGCAAAGGAGAGATTGTCCCAAGCTTCCTCTACAGGTTACAGCTGCTTTAGGTTTCTTTGGAGCCAGTGCTGCTGACTGACTTCCAGTGCTACTGACTGACTTCCAGTGCTGGGTAGGCATGGCCAGGTGCTATGTTTTTCTGAAGTTCAGAGGCTCACTATTTGCCTTTTGTTTTTGCATTGGATGTCTTGCAGATAATCTGCTGATGCACTGGCTTGTAACTAGGACAGAGTAGCCAATGAATTAGCATTTTCCCTTAAACCTGCCCAATAGATTCCCCAGTGGGTGGGCACCGCAAAAGCCCCGGTTCCCTGTGCTGCATCTGCACTTGGCCACCTCCCCTCTCCCACCCTGCCTAATTGAAACAAACGTTTTCTGAAGTTCTTCCAAAATATCTTCTCCTAGAAATTTGTTACACTCAAATATTTGTGGGTTCTGTCACTTTAAAACCTGTTCAGAGCCTTGATATCAAAGACACTACGAGGAGCTCAGATAAAAGACATGTCTACTCTCCACCATCTTGGCTTTGCCTCCCCAAAGAAATATTTTTTTTTTAAAAAAAATCTATTCTTTCTATTAAGCAGCAAGTTTTTTTTATCCCCCTTTCTATGAATCACAACTTTTCAAGTGAAAATTTCTCAAAAGAAAACAAGATTAATAGGAAGTTTAATAAGGAAATATCCTTCACTAATAAGTTTGAATGAGAGGTTATTTAGGAAGGAACAATATGTAGCAATATATTAGCTGACAATATTGTTTTACATTTTTACTTTGAGCAGCATGTAATAGAAGTAATATTTAGGGAGAGGACATTCTCATTTTTATCTATACATTTTCAAAGCTACAGAAGTAGTCATCTTCAAGGCTTTATAGGAAGTTGGAAATTTAAAAAAGCATTAGGATTTATATTTTTATTCCTTAATTGAGGCAACAAGGAGTAGCAACATACCATTTCATGCCCTTTTCCTTCTCTTATTGCCCAGAGTTCAGTTCTAGGATAAGCCTGAATTCTTTTTGTTTGTTTGTTTTTAATAACAGCTTTTAATTTTCAAAACATATGCAAAAATAGTTTTCAACATTCATCTTTGCAAAACCCTGTATTGCAAGTTTTTTCTCTCTCTCTTCCCTCCACCCCACTCTCCTAGACAGCAAGCAATCCAATATATGTTAAACATGTGGAATTCATGTATATATATTTCTACACTTATCATGCTGCACAAGAAAAATCAAATAAAAAAGGAAGAAAATGAGAAAGAAAAAAAAAAAACAATGAAACAATTACAAAAAAGGTGCAAATACTATGTTGTGATTCATCTTCAGTCCTAACATTCTGGATGGAGATAGCTCTCTTCATCACAAGTCCATTGGAATCACCCCATTGTTGAAAAGAGCCAACTCCATCACAATTGATCATTACTTAATTTTATTGCCACTATGGACAATGTTCTCTTGTTTCTATTCACTTCATTTACAACCAGTTCATATAAGTCTCCCAGGCCTCTCTGAAATCATCCTGCTGATCATTTCTTATAGAACAAAAATATTTCATAACATGCATGTACCATAGCTTATTCAGCCATTCTCCAGCTAATGAGCATCCACTCAGCTTCTAGTTCCTTGCCACTACAAAAAGGATTGCTACAAACATTTTTGCACATGTGGGTCCTTTTCCCTTTTTTATGATCTCTTTGGGATATAGACCCAGTAGAGACACTGCTTAGATCAAAGGATATGCACAGTTTGATAGCCCTTTGGGTATAATTCCAAATTACTATCCAGAATGGTTGGATCAGTTCACCCTGTATTCCAACCCTGTATTAGTATCCCGGTTTTCCTACATCTCTTCTAACATTTGTCATTATCTTTTCCCCTCATTTTAGTCAATCTGAGAAGTAAGTAGTGGTACTTCAGAATTGTCTTAATTTGCATTTCTCTAATCAATAGTTATTTAGAGCATTTTTTCATATGACTAGAAATAGTTTCAGTTTTTCATTTGATAATTGTCTGTTTGTCCTTTGACCATTTATCAATGGGAGAATGGCTTGTATTCTTACAAATTTGAATCAATTCTTTATATATTTTAGAAATGCAACATTATCAGAACACTTGAATGAAAATTCCCCCTGCCTCCAGTTTTCTGCTTCTCCTCTAATCTTGGCTGTATTGGTTTTCATTGTACAAACCCTTTTTAATTTAATATGATCAAAATAATCCATTTTGCATTTCATAATGTTTTCTAGTTCTTCTTCAACCACAAATTCCTTCCTTCTCCACAGATCTGAGAGGTAAACTATAATTTGTTCTCCTAATTTGCTTATATAATCACCTTTATGTCTAAATCATGAATCCATTTTGACCTTATCTTAAACCTGAATTCTTGATAGGAAAAATAGTCTACCTAATTTTCAGTCACTCCCACCTAAGCTTCCCTTGGAAAGCTATTATTACTATTATTATTACAATGTTGCTTTGAATTTAAATTTTCCCCAAAAAGAAGGAATCTGAAAAAATTACACACACACACACACACACACACACACACACACACACGCTCAATGAACAAATATGAATCAGGGGTGAATTGAGTAGCTTCATTACATAAAGAAAATGGAAGGCTAAGCAATAAAGAATCACAAAATGATTAGAGCTATCTATTAGGATATTAATATTCAAGTATTGTTGGAGCAATTTTTGCAAGAATGCTGATTGGTCCATTTACATTTCATCTCCACTGAGCATATTTTTTTCAAGTACCAAAAAAGATCTTCTTTACAGTGATCACTATGTCATTTTAGTTTTTCCTATGGTGTCAGCCTAGTCCAGTTATTGCTGTGCTTTTTTTAAACTAGTGATGGTCAATCTTCCCAGCCAAAATGCTTTCTTTTCTCCCTCTTCCTGATACTCCAAAGACATTCTTACCACAGCTCTGACAGTGGATGGTGCTACAATATGACTACAGGCCTCTAGGTCTCTCTAATTTTCACAAGGCTTCATTCAAAACAAAATATGACACAAAAAGGATGGCAGCTCCTTACGTAGGCAAATCATGTATTTATGGTTTGAAACCATGTCTATTTGATCTTTCAGAAAACTCAAATAATCTTCTTGCTCTGAAGCTAAAAGGAATTAGAGTGCTGAGTGTATTAGAGTGACTATATATGAAAATATACTAAGTGACTTAGTATATTCACAGGAGAATTTGAGCTCTGCAACCAAATGGAAAGACTCAAAACAGAAGGAATCAAAATACACATACAGAAGTAAAAGAGTGTATCTATGCATGCTCTAAGGCTGAAAAGGGAAAAGGAGTGAAGGAGCTCAGTAATGGCCAAGGGAATGTTCAATTGAATTTTATTTGTTAATGTATTGTGATTTCTTATACTGAAAGGAGCCTGCCTATATTGTGATTTCTTATACTGAAAGGAGCCTGCCTGTTATATGGAGTCAGAAAACTCACATTGTCATTACTCATTCAGGAGAGGGGGGCACACACACACACACACACACACACACACACAGAGGGAACTAATTGCTTTAAGAAGATTTTAAGTAAAATGACTTATTAAACAACAAGGTCTATTTATCACTTTCTTAATCAGTAAATAGGTCTTCAGTCCTCAGTTATCTCAATGTCTTAATTTTAAGGCATGTAGAAATAAACATTTTTCAATCTAAGAAGTATAATTTTTCACATTTAATCACCCTGAATTTGTGAAATGCATAATATATTTTTTTTCAAGGGACCGGTCACTGAAGGTTCAATTCTTATGAACTTGGATAGCTTCTTCTGCCCAATATATACACTTCCTAAATATTATATATTATTTGTCCACTTACTGTAGAGCCAAGAGGAAGATTTTAAATGCTTGCTGAGCAGAAACAAATGTATACAGAAGTCATTAAATTGACCAAATCAATATTTTCCAGTTAATGATCAAAGCAAGGAGTGCTATAAGTCTCCAAAATGGGAGAAACGTAGTAGCAATGAAGACATAATTCTTGCTGCCAGTTGCTCATTTTCCCATGTAATCAGAGGATCATTGTTTCTTTCCATTTGTTCTTTCCTTATTCTAAATGTAGAAGTATTAAATATGGACTGTGACCTTTAAAAGATATGAGCTTGCCTAGCTATACCTGATCTAAGTCTAGCTGTACCTGATCTAAAACTATATTATAAAGCAGCAGTCACCAAAACTATTTGGTATTGGCTAAGGAATAGATTAGTTGATCAGTGGAATAGGTAAGGTTCATAAGACAAAATAATCAACTATAGCAATTTAGTGTTTGACAAACCCAAAGATCCTAACTTTTGGGATAAGAATTCATTATTTGAAAAAACTGCTGGGATAACTGGAAATTAGTATGGCAGAAATTAGGCATGGACCTACACTTAACACTGTATACCAAGATAAGATCAAAATGAGTCCATGATTTAGGCATAAAGAACGAGATTACAAATAAATTAGAGGAACATAGGATAGCTTATCTCTCAGACTTGTGGAAGAGGAAGAAATTTGTAACCAAAGATGAACTAGAGACCATTATTGATCACAAAATAGAAAATTTTGATTATATCAAATTAAAAAGCCTTTGTACAAACAAAACTAATGCAAACAAGATTAGAAGGGAAGCAACAAACTGGGAAAACATCTTCACAGTTAAAGGTTCTGATAAAGGCCTCATTTCTAAAATACATAGAGAATTGACTCTAATTTATAAGAAATCAAGCCATTCTCCAATTGATAAATGGTCAAAGGATATGAACAGACAATTTTCAGATGATGAAATTGAAACTATTACTACTCATATGAAAGAGTGTTCCAAATCATTATTGATCAGAGAAATGCAAATTAAGACAACACTGAGATACCACTACACACCTGTCAGATTGGCTAAGATGACAGGAAAAAATAATGATGAATGTTGGAGGGGATGCGGGAAAACTGGGACACTGATGCATTGTTGGTGGAGTTGTGAACGAATCCAACCATTCTGGAGAGCAATCTGGAATTATGCCCAAAAAGTCATCAAACTGTGCATATCCTTTGATCCAGCAGTGTTACTACTGAGCTTATACCCCAAAGAGATACTAAAGAAGGGAAAGGGACCTGTATGTGCCAAAATGTTTGTCGCAGCCCTGTTTGTAGTGGCCAGAAACTGGAAAAATGAATGGATGCCTATCAATTGGAGAATGGTTGGGTAAATTGTGGTATATGAATGTTATGGAATATTATTGTTCTATAAGAAATGACCATCAGGATGAATACGGAGAGGCTTGGAGAGACTTACATGAATTGATGCTAAGTGAAATGAGCAGAACCAGGAGATCATTATATACTTCAACAATACTGTATGAGGATGTATTCTGATGGAAGTGGATTTCTTCGACAAAGAGAAGATCTAACTCAGTTTCAATTGATCAGTGATGGACAGAAGCAGCTACACCCAAAGAAAGAACACTGGGAAATGAATGTAAACTGTTTGCATTTTTGTTTTTCTTTCCAGATTATTTCTACCTTCTGAATCCAATTCTCCCTGTGCAACAAGAGAGCTGTTCAGTTCTGCACACATATATTGTATCTATACTGTGACATATTTAACATGTATAGGACTGCTTGCCATATGGGGGAGGGGGTGGAAGGAGGGAGGGGAAAAATCGGAACAGAATTGAGTACAAAGGATAATGTTGTAAAAAATTATCTGGGTATATGTTCCGTCAATAAAAAGTTATTAAAAAAAATAAAAGATGTGAGCTTTAAAAGATCATAAGACCTTACTGTTAGAGGTCTAGGATCAGTTCATAATAAAGTTTGCTGGCAATTTACCCTGATGAGGCACAAGTACATTTCTCAGGTATGACCTATTGGACTCATTCTAATATTCCACAAAAAGATGCTACAGCCACAAGGGAGTGGCTGTGCTGCAACAGGGAGTGAATTTGATGGATGATTGTTTTGTAGTGACTGCTTTCACTCTTAGACCATTCTTTCCAGGAACTGGAATACATGTTCTTCTTGTTGGGAGATATGGATTCACAACTTCTTTGTTTTGTTGCTTCTCAGTAAATATCCCTTTGTAATAGCTAATTTGTAAATTGGTTACATTGATGGTGGGGTGCTAATTGACATTATTGAGGAGTTGTTAACTAATAATTAATATTGGAGAGAACATATCACAGTGTAGGTTTGAGTTGATAACATTAGAAGAAAAATCACCCCATTGTTTCTCATGGTTATCTCTAGAATATTGAGGTGAAGATGTAGCTAGCTAATCCTCTGGGGACCTAGTTATTCAGCTGGAGTGGGAATCTGAATAAGGTTATATAAGTTATCTAGACACATAACCAGATTATAACAGCCATCAAAGTCACTACGATTCATTTGTAAATGATACATTATTGGATTCTATTGTGAGAAATGGATAGGCATTTATTTGGTTTCCACAGTTATGAAAATTAAATTGGAGAAATGAAACTTTAATTAGAAAATTGAAACTTATAAGGACGTCAAAGAAAAATCAAGAATGGAGGTTATCTCCATCAAAAGAATTTAAGAATGTAAGCTCCTTAGGGCCAAGGGACTGGGTTTTGTAATCTGGGATAGTCTGAGATTTGAAAATAATCTTTTGTTCTTTGCCCCTAGCTTTCCACTGTTATTTTTCCTGTCTAGAATGGAAGCTCCTTGGGGGCAGGGACTAGATTGACAGGGACTAGATTGAGTGAGCAGCACCCTGCTCTGTAAACATTTGATAGTTTTAGACTTTCTTACCTCACATTTTTATAAACTGCACCTTAGAAACCTGTTGTGTCCTTCTTTCTTAGAACCCCTAAGTTGGGATTACAAAACATATTGTGCTTTCTAGAGCCCCTAAATTGGGTGAAAAAACATATTATCTTAATGGAGAAATGATGAGGTGAGACTCCAAAGGATGATTAAAATAATGGAGTACGTTTAGCACCTGGGACCACATAAACAACAAGCTATTGTGTGTAGATTGCCACCTGGATCACTCTTTGCCGCCTGGTATCACTCTGCTTCAACCACAACACAGGAAGGCTTCTCAGGAAGGCTGAGAGCCCTTAGGGGAGATGAGGAGCCCAACCAGACATTGTTAGCAGGTTCCCTCTGGGCTGAAGGGTCTTATACTTCACCTAGAATTCCCCCACTATCTATGACCCTCTACAGAAACCACAGTCAGTAGGGGAAAGAGTCTGGAGGTTGGGGAGGGAAGTTTGCATTAGGGAATAAAAAGGAACTACCCCTTGTTTGTGGATGTGTCTATCTCTCAAATCACACTTTGTGTGTCAGAGAATGTACACCTTTTTCATGAGAAAGAAAGAAATTCCTTTTTACCTGTCCTAAAACAATTCTCTGATTGATTACTTGACAGGGAAGAGGCAGTGACCCTTACCACATCCTCTAATTCATTTTATAACTTCTTTTAAAGAGTCATTTGGAAGGTTTTCTTGACAGCTATTACTGGAGTGATATGACATTTTCTTTTCCAGCTTATTTTACAAATAAGGAACTGAGGCAAATAGGGTTAAGTGACTTGCCTGGCATTGAATAGCTAATAAGTATTTGAGACTAGATTTGAATTTAGATCCTCCTGACTCCAGGGATGGCACTGCACTACTTAATGCCTTTCTTTTAAAGAGAGTTTAGTCCATTTACATTTAATTTTTACAATTCTTACATTTATCACTTTTCCTCTGTTTATTCATTCATGATTTAATCTACTTAATTATATGTTTTATGATTATATAATAATTTAAGTAATATATTAAATAATATACAATATATCATTAACATAAGTGCCTACATAACAAATATAGTCTTTATTATTCTAATTATTTGTTTTGGTCCAATCTTAGCAAAACTATACTAGATGATATTGTTGTCTTTTATTAATATTATATTAATATATATTAATGAGTTAATAATCAAGTATTAGTAATATGGATTGATAACTATGTTATATAGTTAATTAGTTATAAATATCAATTATAAATAATACTTATAATTAATAGTTATTAATAATTAAAATAATTTATTTTTTAAAATAATAATTAATTAGTGTAGGATTTTTTTTTTAGCTTGGTCTTTTTCCTTTATCAAAGACAGGATTGTATCTTAAGAATAAATGTTTCCTTTTCATTCTTCTACTCCTGCCCACCACCCTTTTATTCTTTGTCTGAAATAATGCTTTGGAAGCATTTAATGCTCTAATACAGTATACTGAAAAAAAAATTTTTTTTTAAGTTTTAACAACTTTTTTTTTCTTTTCTTAATTTTAAAAGTACAGACTGTTCCAAATACTTATCATTTTGGCTTGGGGCTTGATTACTCTTCAAAATTTTTTTTTGAACTTTTGCAAAACTTTTTGTAGACAGGATTTTTTTTCTTCCTATCTCCCTTCCCAGACACATATTTTTCTATTATTATTATTATTATAGCTTTTTATTTACAAGATATATCTATAGGCAGTTTTTCAGCATCGATTAGTTGCAAATCCTTTTGTTCCAACTTTTTCCCGCCTTTCCCCCACCCCTTCCCCCAGATGGCAATTGACCAACACATGTTAAAATATGTTAAAAGTATAAGTTAAATACAATATATGTATACATGTCCAAACAGTTATTTTGCTGTATAAAAAGAGTTGGATTTTGAAATAGTGTACAATTAGCCTGTGAAGGAAATAAAAAAATGCAGGCAAACAAAAATAGAGGGATTGGGAATTCTATATAGTGGTTCATAGTCATCTCCCAGAGTTCTTTCCCTGGGTGTAGCTGGTTCAATTCATTACTGCTCTATTGGAGCTGATTTGGTTTATCTCATTGTTGAAGAGGGCCACATCTATCAGAATTGATCATCATATAGTATTGTTGTTGAAGTATATAATGATCTTCTGGTCTTGCTCATTTCACTCAGCATCAGTTTATGAAGGCTCCAGGCCTTTCTGAAATCATCTTGCTGGTCATTTCTTACAGAACAATAATATTCCATAATATTCATATACTATAATTTATTCAGTCATTCTCCAATTGATGGGCATCTACTCAATTTCCAGTTTCTGGCCACTACAAAGAGGGCTGACACAAACATTCTCGCACATACAGGTCCCTTTCCCTTCTTTAAAATCTCTTTGGTATATAAGCCCACTGCAGGATCAAAGGGTATGCACAGTTTGATAACTTTTTGAACATAGTTCCAAATTGCTCTCCAGAATGGCTGAATGTATTCACAATTCCACCAACAATGTATTAGTGTCTCAGTTTTCCCACATCCCCTCCAACATTCTGCATTATCTTTCCCTGTCATTCTAGCCAATCTGACAGGTATGTAGTGGTATCTCAGAGTTGTCTTAATTTGCATTTCTCTGATAAATAATGACTTGGAGCATCTTTTCATATGACTAGAAACAGTTTCAATTTCTTCGTCTGAGAATTGTCTGTTCATATCCTTTGACCATTTGTCAATTGGAGAATGGCTTAATTTCTTATAAATTAGAGTCAATTCTCTCTATATTTTGGAAATGAGGCCTTTATCAGAACCTTTGACTGTAAAAATGTTTTCCCAGTTTATTGCTTCCCTTCTAATCTTGCCAGACACATACTTTTGAGTGACTTTCCAAAATTTGAATGCTTCTCAGATATCTATCTTTTGTTTTCATATTTCACAATGGATTTTACTGGGCAGAAAAATCTAGGTTCATAGCTGATATTTCTTCATTTTGTAAATGAAATATCCCATTATCTTTGATTATCCTTGACATTCCTTAAGAAGTCCTCTATGATTATGATAAAAGCATCATAATCATTTCTGTGTCTTATTTTTCTTTTAGCATTGGATTTTTTCCTTCATTAATCATGGTGGAATTTAATTACTATGTATCTAAGAGTATTGAATCTGGACTTTTTCCTTGTTGGACTCTTCTCATTTTTTTGTGTATATACTCTTGTATATATATTTTGATAAATTCGTTGAAGTTTTACCAACAACTTTCTGTAATATATTATTCAGATTTATTTGTTTTTCTAAATTTTCTTAGAAAGAAGCCATCATGAAGTTTCTGTATCTTGAACTGTTCTTCAAGGACCTGCACATTTGAGTTAAGAGAATTTTCTAGTTACAAAAATTTAGTGATTTTTGAAGCCTCTTTTCCAATTTGATTTGTATCATCTCAAATTATTTTTTTCCTTGTAGACATTATATTGTTTGTTTATGCTACTGGTTCTTCTAAGTTTTACCAGTTTTTTCATATTGATTGTTTTTTATTTAAAATGTCAGCAATTTGATTATTTCCCACTAGTCTTTTTTTAAAGCATCTTTTCATTCTAAGTATAAAATCAGTATCGATTCTTTATCTTTTTGATGTATATATATATATATATATATATATATATACATATACACACACACACATTTATATATATGTATGTATGTATAGAGATCCATTTATCCGTTTTAGAATGTCCTATGTTGCTTCCAACTCTAAATCAAGGGCTCAATGAGCTTCTTTTCAAAAAATATATTTTAATAACTATTTCAATATAATTGATATAGCCAGTTAGGAGGCATAATAACTTAATCTCTGTCTGCCTCAGTCTTCTCTTGAACAATAGCACCTCTTTTATGGGGTTATTTTAAGGATCAAATGAAATAATTTTTATAAAGTACTGTGCAAACTTTAAGTGATATGTAAATGCCATTATTATTTTTCCTTTGCAATCCTGTCTTTTATTACATGCATTCAAAGGCATTTTGAGAAAGGATCCAATGGTTTCATCAAGCTTTCAAATAGTACCTACATACTAGGGGTGTTGTGAGGATGATATGAATGAAAAATTATGAAGTGCTTAACACAGTGCCTAACACATATTAAATACTATATAAATGTTAGCTATCATCAAGATCATGTTGTTTTGATGTAGTTTATTTTGTAGAACTGATAAAGTAGGAACCATTGTTTCTAACACTATATAAATAGTATATATATATATGTCCTACTGTAGTTAATCTTTGAAGTATTAATAATTATTTAACAAAATATTAGACATATATGTATCTATCTTTTTGGAGTCCCTAATAAATGATTTTAGGAGTCAAGGATGAGTTCACTTTCAATATCTGAAATCTAAATAAGAGTTAACGAACCAAATTAATGACCCACTTACACTTGACACAGTTCATCCTCACTCGTAGGACATTCTTATTATAAAAATGAGAAATATGGTACAGTTATTTTAAAAGACTAGAGTGAAATAAGATCCCACCATCCTTGTCTTCAGCATGCTGAAAAGGTTATTTTGGCTTCACCACAAATCTAGCCAAGATCAAAACAACAAAAAATTATGTATCAATGACTACATTTTAAATGCAGTGGAATATGAAATGATCATGAAGTTCTCATATAATATATTAAAAACTGAAGCTCATTCATCTTGGAGATGGAGGACATTATCCTCTCTTGGCAGAGAAATAGAGGATTAAGAGTAGCATACTCTATATGCTAATCATATGTAGTTATTTTGTGGGTTTCATTTAATTGTTTCTCTTAGTTACTAATAAGAGTTTAATGTGGGAACTGTATTATAAAAAGGGGAAAAATGGAAGCAATAGAACATAAGTCTATGGTTGTATTTTGTAAAAAATTTCTCAGAACTATATCATTATATTGAATAATAAATTCATAGGAAGAATGTGAATAAATTACAAATTGATAGCATAAGTAAATACAACTTTCAGTAGCCATTAATAATTTTTCAATAAATTATTGTTAATGTTGTTAATAAACTCATTAATATTAATAAACATATTGACTTTTCAATAAAGGTCAACCATTTGATAATGCCTATGAAAATGCATGAATATTTGTATTCAATATACCATGTAAATGTAGGCTATTATGAACAATATACATTAGTTTTACAAATGTTTTTCAAAAAAGATATTCTAAGGGCTAAAAAATTGATGAAATAGTAACAACTAACATTCAAGCACATATACAGGCATACTCTGTAAATCATTGTCTCAAATTATGTCATTTATTAATACATTGTAAATAAATCCTTCTGTAATATTTAAAAACCCTATTATAATAACATTCAATTGATCACTTGTTTATAAAATCATCCCTCTGGAAACAATATATATTGTCTTACCTTAAAGTTATGTCTTCAGGAAACCAAATGACTTCCTGAAGCTTACTTCCTTAGCTCATATATATATTAGACCTCCAACATAAACTTCTTTTAGCAACAGGTATTTTATCTGAGTTGAAATTTCTAATAGTCTTAATCAGAAAACTGAGGGAGAAGAAAGTAGTCAAAATAGCTTATTTATAGTGCAATAACCAAAAATGCAAAATAAAATGTTGGTTACACAAATGCACTAAACATAAAAACTATCTGAATTTATTATGCTATTTATTGCAATCAAATGTTTATCATTTTAACATGACATTTTGAAATAATTAGTTCTATTCTTTCAGTGGTATTAGAATTGAAACCATGACCAAGCCACTTAACCTCTTGACAACTCTTTAAGACTTTAAGAAACAGTGTCCATCTGTACTGGGAGAAGAAATTTCTTCAACTGTGAATTCCTTATACCAGAAATTCTTAAGCTTTTTTGGCTTAGTACTCCTTTATACTCTAAAATTATTGAAGACCCCAAGAAATTTATTTCTTTTTGGATTAGATCGACCAGCATTTCTGATATTAGCAATTAAAATGTTTTAGATAAATTGATTACATAGATTTGACCTCTCTCTCCTTCTGAAAGGGTACCAGACTACCTGTGCCTGCCCTGTGCCAATGAAATCAAAGGTTAAGGTTATTAAATAAAAGATTTGTCTTGCTCTCTGGAATATTGCCAGCTGTTTTGGATACTTATAAATTATGAATTTATAGAGAGATTATATATTGTGTGAAGGTAAAGGGCCATAGTTTAACCTAAAGTTTGCAATTTATACACATTATGCCCAATTAATAAATAAATGTTTATTGGATCAAATTGCTTGGGTATTTGAGCAATACTCTTAAAAATAGGTTGAAGTTTCAGCACAGTGCTTAATGAGAACAGGATGAAAATCATTTTCCTTCCATACAACTAAAATCTGCTTTTTTAATTTCTTCCCATTGATTCTGATTCTGTTATTAAGGCAGAAAAGGTTAAATCTCTTATGTGACAGTCCTTTAAATTGGAATTTCTCTAATTTTGTGTGTGTTTCATGATCCCCTTTGACAGTTTGATAAGCCTATGGATTCCTTTTCCAAATGTTTTCAAATTTATAAATAGGATTACAGAGGAAGCAAATTTTATTGAAATATACTTATTAAACTGTTTTTCCTGGAAAGACTTACATGAACTGATGATAGTGAACAGAACCAGTGAACAGAACATTGTACATAGTATCAACAATATTGTTTGATGAAGAAATGTGAATGACAGCTATTCTCAGCAATACAATGAACCAAGATAATCTAAAAGGACTAATGATTAAACATTTTATCTTCCTTCAAAGAAACAATTGTTTGAAAAAAGACTGAAGCATGATACTTTTCACTTTTTCGTTTTTAAGTTTTTTCTAGTTTTCTTGTATAAAATAACTAATATAGAAACATTTTATATAATTGCATTTATTGCCTATATCTGATTATTTACCATCTCAGGGAATGTGGTGAAGAGGGAAAGAAAATTTGAAACTCAAAAATTTAAATAAAAATGGTTGTGTATGTGTTTGTGTGTGTGCATGCGTGCATGCATGTGTACCTGTGTGTATAAAATAGCACATATATTGTGTACAAGTATAATATATTATAAAATAATATATTTTTATATATAAATGTTCATTGGCTCAAATGGCTTGGGTGGCTGAGCAACACTCTTAAAAGTAGGACAGTTAGTTAATTTTAACTTTCACATTGCCCTGTTGACTCCTATTCAACTTATGATTCAATCAGCTGTCAACTTTTTTTTTCCCCATCAGAATTATAATTTAGCTATACCTGCTTAGAAAAAGTTTTTGAAGTCATGATTTTACATTTATGTATATTAAATTTCATCTTTATAGGTTTGGTCCTTCATTCTAGTATCTCAAATATTTTTCTTTTCCCACTTCATGCCATTGCTAATTGTTATAAGCACATCCTAGGTATTTGTCACAGCACTAAGGAAAGAGATTCCTGGAGCACTTTTCTACTGACCCTTTCTCTAAGCTGACATTTCACATTAAGGATTCTTCTTTCAGTCATATGAATTTATGCCTATGAATAAAAACTTTTACATTTAAAATACTATCATAGTAAATAATTTTTGCTGTATTTTATATGGTAAGTTCTCCAAGTTGGCTAAAAGATTATGAATTTTTAGAACACAGAAACTCTCAATTACGCACTAAATTCCTGGGGAAGGGGGTTTACAAGTTATTCCATTGGAGGAAATAGTGATACTGAGAAAATTACAGATCCTATAGGTATTATATTCTCAAATATTTTATCTGGTAGCTGTAGATTTTTTTCTTCTAAAATTTTCTTTAGAATAAAATGAATTCAACCTGGCATGTAATATAGGAATCCCAGCTACCACATCCTTAACTGATGATTGCTTATCTCTTAGTGAAGTTTTAGAATGACAGACTCCTTTGTAAGTTTGTTTCAGGATTTAATAGACCGAATTGAAAGAACATCTTTGTTTGAATTAGAAGGACTAATTTTTCTTCCCTTTAATTTCTAATAATTTATATAGTTGAAAAACAAAAGAAAATGTGACTATTGCTTTTTTTTTTTTTTTTACATGACAGTCCTGTTGTAAATATTTGGAAAAGAGGCAAAAAAAAAAATGTTCTCACTCCACATCCCTAAAGTCATTCTTATGCTAAATAAACAATTCTAGTTCCTTCAACCATTTCTTTTGTGATAGAGACACATCACTAGCCTGAATACTGGCTTGTAGATAAATTCTGGGTTTATTAATACTTAGGCTTTAAAAAATACTTTTATTTTACATACTTAAAATTTAATTCTACCAAAAACCTAATTTGTTTTTAAAGGCAATAATAAGAAAAATAAAAGGGCATGGAGTAGAATTTGGTAATATTTGGTGAGAAAGTGGAGTTTGGGGTTCCTCTGAAAGTGAATGTTTAGTATTTTTATAGACACACAAAAATTTAAAAACAGTACTCAACTCCCACAAAAGAGACTGTACAAATACCCATAATCCCCTCCCCCCCAAAAAAAGACACAGGTGAATGAGGAAATAAGGGGAGAAGACCAAAAGGAAAACCTATCCAGACTAGATTATCCTTCTTCTCATTAATGATATTGGTATTCCTTCCAAAGATACAAAGGCAACCCATCCAGAGTTTACTGATATCCCTTTAAAAATATGGTCCACTTAACTGAACACAGTATTTCAAAGGTGATCTGTTCATTGTAGAACATATTAAGTTTCTTAAGAATAGCGTGAATGTTTACATTATCTAAAAATGTAATCCAGACAAAGAAATTAGTTAAATCAAAAATAGCCTTTCTACTTTCAACTAAATACAAAGAATCTGTCTATCAAATGACATTATTGCATTTCTCAAAATTCTAAGGAACACAAATTAAACTAGCAAGCAACTTTTCAAGAGAATAGTTAAAATCAATTCAACAAACATTCATCAAGTATTTAATATTTATGAGGAGCTAATAGCAGACGTAAGAAAATATCTCTAGTTAATACACAATTTTTTAACCTCCATTTATTTTTTGTTTGTGTCTGAATAAAATATAAAGCTTATAAAAGAAAATTAGATGTTTCACTACATAGTAAAAGAGGACTTAGCAAAAGAGCCAAGCAATCTTTTTATTGTGCAATTGAAATTTGAGGAAGCTGTAAGTAACTGTATGGCTTGGAAAGGAAATAATAACACTGTGGTTTGAAACACTATGTGCATTTTCAGGAAGAGATGGTTTCCTCAGAGATTGGATTTACTCAACAATAGCATAACCATATGAAAATGGGAGAAAAAGAGTCAAACAGATAAGTTTAAACTTTATCTGAAATATATATAGATATATAATTTAGAGTTTGATTAATTTTTTAAAACTGAATGTAACCATGGACCCACACTTAACACCATATACCAAGATAAGATCAAAATGGGTCCATGATTTAGGCATAAAGAACGAGATTATAAATAAATTAAAGGAACATAGGACAGTTTACCTCTCAGACTTGTGGAAGAGGAAGAAATTTGTGATCAAAGATGAATTAGAGATCATTATTGATTACAAAATAGAAAATTTTGATTATATCAAATTAAAAAGCCTTTGTACAAACAAAACTAATTCAAACAAGATTAGAAGGGAAGCAACAAACTGGGAAAACATCTTCACAATTAAAGGTTCTGATAAAGGCCTCATTTCTAAAATAGATAGAGAAGTGACTCTAATTTATAAGAAATCAAGCCATTCTCCAATTGATAAATGGTCAAAGGATGTGAACAGACAGTTTTCAGATGATGAAATTGAAACTATTTCCACTCATATGAAAGTGTTCCAAATCACTATTGATCAGAGAAATGCAAATTAAGACAACTCTGAGATACCACTATATACCTGTCAGATTGGCTAAGATGACAGGAAAAAATAATGATGAATGTTGGAGGGGATGCAGGAAAACTGGGACACTGATGCATTGTTGGTGGAGTTGTGAACAAATCCAACCATTCTAGAGAGCAATCTGGAATTATGCCCAAAAAGTTATCAAACTGTGCATACCCTTTGATCCAGCAGTGTTACTTCTGGGCTTATATCCCAAATAAATACTAAAGAAGGGAAAGGGACCTGTATGTGCCAAAATGTTTGTGGCAGCCCTGTTTGTAGTGGCTAGAAACTGGAAAATGAATGGATGCCCATCAATTGGAGAACGGCTGGGTAAATTGTGGTATATGAATGTTATGGAATATTATTGTTCTGTAAGAAATTACCAGCAGGATGAATACAGAGAGACTTGGAGAGACTTACATGAACTGATGCTAAGTGAAATGAGCAGCACTAGGAAATCAGGAGATCATTATATACTTCAACAACGATACTGTGTGAGGATGTATTCTGATGGAAGTGGATTTCTTCGACAAAGAGAGGAGCTAACTCAGTTTCAACTGATCAATGATGGACAGAAGCAGCTGCACCCAAAGAAAGAACCCTGGTAAATGAATGTAAACTGTTTGCATTTTTGTTTTTCTTCCTGGGTTATTTTTACCTTCTGAACCCAATTCTTCCTGTGCAACAAGACAACTGTTTGGTTCTGCACATACATATTGTGTCTAGAATATACTGTGACATAATTAACATGTATAGGACTGCTTGCCATATGGGGGAGGGGGTAGAGTGAGGGAGGGGAAAAGTCAGAACAGAAGTGAGTGCAAGAGATAATGTTGTAAAAAATTACCCAGGCATAAGTTCTGTCAATAAAGTTATAATTATTTTTAAAAAACTGAATATAACATAATAGATTAAGTGGATCATTTGTGTATATCCTTAAATAGCCTAGAATATGTAAATCTGGACCAGATTGTCTTATAAAATAGAAAAATATATGTAAGACATGGGGAGAAACTATATGTTACTTGCTTAACCCATCCTTTTTTGAATTCTCTGGTTTTAGATTTTCCTAAACTGCTATAAATTTAAGGCTATTTAAATCTATCACAAGATGACAGCTGAAGTTTTTGAAGTTTCTAAATTCTGTTAAATGGACATTTCCCATAGCTACTAAGGAATAAAAAAAAACCCAAATAAACAAAAAGTGTCTTGAGAAATTGTGTGTGTGTGTCTGTGTGAATATTAAACTGACATGACAATGTGTATAAAATATAAATTACTTTACTGTAATTCTCATATTAGTTTGTGCTGTAACAATATAATGTTCTTGGCCAAATTTCAGTTCAACAGTGTGACAGTTTTTAAAGAATAATGCTTTCTATTTCTTTTCTGTCCTTTTTTATAAGAAAGATTATTCATTCATTCATCTATTCATTCTTCCTCACAAAGATCTTTTATAAATGTTATACTTCATCTGTTATATAGTTGGAAGAGTACTGAATTTGAACTCAAAAGAACTGTTTGAAACCTGTTTAGCTTCTCTATGGCTCAATTTCCTCTTCTATAAAATGAGGATTTGGTAAATTGTTATCCAATATCCCTTCTAGCTCCATAGAATCCTATGAACTTCTTGTGAAGTAGGTAGATGTTATCTTTATTGCTATTTTGCAAATAAGGTGTTTGAAAAGCAGAAGAATAACTTATCAAATTCAATACTCACACAAGAAATGGGAATAGAATTTTTGTTTCCCCTCTAGTTTTTAATTGACTTTAATTGAGGGTCATAATTAGGGTTTTTTTTTTTAACCTTGAGCAAAATGAATTGGAAAATATTATATAGCACAGAGGTTAATCTGATGGGAGTAGAAGGAAATGTAACAAAACAGACTAACTTTGGATATAGATGAGCTAGGAGAGGATATGAGCTTCAATTTGTAAAGAGATATTGGGGACTGGAGGGAGTAGCCCAGAGAAAGAGTCACTATGATAATAGAATGATAGCTTTTGGAAGGGAGAAGAAGTGAGCTTATGCTATTTAGTTCACACTAGGGAACATAGTTAACTCCTGATTACTGGAGGAAGTATTATGTTTCATGGATATTGTTACTCTCAAAAGTTCTGGTCATCAGGAGAATATTATTCACAATAAGAGCATTGTATATTGTACAATGTATTGTATATTATATGATGACCAACTGTGAATAATTTGTTATTCTCAGTAATACAGTGATCTAAGACAATTCTGAAGGACATGATGCAAAATGCTATCTCTCTTAAGAGAAAAAACTGATGGAGTCTAAATATAAATGGAATCATGTATTACATTTCTATTTCTTTTTCTTTTTCTTTTTTTCTTTTTTTTTTTTTGGTCTGTGTTTTCTTTCACATGACCAAAATGAAAATGTCTTACATGATGGCACATGTATAACCTATATCAATTTGCTTGTCTTCTCAAATGCCATATTAGTTTCCAATTTTCCCAGGTTTTTGTCAAATAGTGAATTCTTATCCCAAAAGCTGGAGCTTTGGGGTTTGTCAAATACTAGATTGCTATAGTCATTGATTATTTTGTTCTGTGATTTTTATTCTGCATTTAATTTTGAGATCTTTATGCCCTAATAATATATGGTCAATTTTTGTATAGGTTTCATTAACTGCTGAGAAGAAAGTATACTCCTTTCTGTCTCCATTCAGTTTTCTCCAAAGATCTATCATACCTAATTTTTCTAACATTCTATTTACCTCTTTAATTTCTTTCTTATTTGTTTTGTCATTTGATTTATCTGATTCTGAGAGTGCAAGGTTGAGCTCTCCCACTATTATAGTTTTGCTGTCTATTTCTTCTTGCAACTCTCTTAACTTCTCCTTTAGGAAGTTAGATGCTATACCACTTGGTGCATATATATTTAATACTGATATTGCTTCATTGTCTATGCTACCCTTTAGCAAGATATAGAGCTCTTTCCTACCTCTTTTAATTAGATCAATTTTTGCTTTTGCTTGATCTGAGATAAGGATGGCTACCCCTGCTTTTTTTACTTCACCTGAAACATAATAGATTCTGCTCCAGCTTCTTACCTTTACTTTGTATGTATCATCCTGCTTTAAATGTATTTCCTGTAAACAACATATTGTAGGGTTCTGGCTTTTGATCCAGTCTGCTATCAGCTTCTGCTTTGTCGGAGAGTTCATCTCATTCACATTTATGGTTAAAATTACTAATTCTGCATTTCCTACCCTCTTATTATCTCCAGATTATGCTTTTCTTTTTCTTTCCCTCCTTATCCCCCTCCCCAGTATTAAACTTATGAGCACTACTTGCCTCACACAGTCCTCCCTCTTTAGAATCCTTCCCCCCTTTGAATCCTTTCCCCTTTCTTGCACCTTTCCCTTATTATTCTTTTCCTTTTCCCTTTTCCTCTCCTACTTTTTAATGAGGTGAGAGAAGTTTCTCTGTAAACCAAATATGTCAATTATTTTCTCTTTGAGCCAAATCTGATGAGAGTAAGATTCATAGTGTTCCTCCCCCTACCTAAATTCCCTCAGATATTATAGTTTCCTTTGCCTCTTTGTGGGATGTACTTTCCCTCTTTTTATCTCCCCTTTTCCCTTTTTCTGTTACTACCCCCTTTCCATTTCTACTTCCCTTTTTTATGTTATATGAGTAAAATCAAATTATACATGTACTCTTTATGTATATCCATAACAGAAATACAGTTCTCAAGAGTTCTTTTTACTATTTTCTGCTTCTCTTGAGTTCTATAGTTGGAGGTCAAATTTTTTGTATAGTTATGGTTTTTTCCTTAGAAACAAATAGAATTTATCTGTTTCATTAAATGTTCATCTTCTTCTCTGGAAGAAAATGCTCAGCTTAGCTGGGTAGTTTATTCTTGGCTGCATTCCAAGTTCTTTTGCCTTTTGGGATATCAGATTCCAGCCCCTTCAGTCTTTTAATGTGGAAGCAACTAGATCTGGAGTGATCCTTATTGTGTTTTTCGGTATTTGAATTTTTTTTTTTTCTGGCTGCTTAATAATATTTTTTCCTTAACCTGATAGTTCTGAAATTTAGCCACAATATTCCTTGGAGTTTTTATGTTAAGGTCTTTTTCAGAAGGTGTTTGATGAATTCTTTCAATGCCTATTTTAGCTTCTGATTTTATACATCTGGACAGTACTCTTTGATGATTTCCTATAAAATAGTATCTAGACTCTTTTTTTTTTCATCATAATTTTCAGGAAGTCCAATAATCCTCAGATTATCTCTCCTAGATCTATTTTCCAGGGCTGTTGTTTTTCTAAGTAGATATTTAACATTTTTCTCTTTTTTTCCATTTTTTTTTTTTTTGGTTTTGCTTGAGTGATTTTTGATGTCTCAATGAATCATTCATTTCTATTTGTTCAGTTCTGATTTTTAATGAGTTATTTTCTTCATTAGCTTTTTAAACTTCTTTTTGTATATGTCCAATTAAGTTTTTAAATGATTTGTTTTGCTCTATGGAATTTTTATACATTTCACTAATTTTTTTTTAACTGAGTTATTTTCTTTTTCCAATTCACAAATCCTACTTTCTTGGGAGTTCTTTATCTTTTCCAATTCACAAATCCTACTTTTCTGGGAGTTCTTTACCTTTTCCAATTCACTTTCAGGAAGTTGTTTTCTTTTTCCACTTTATCAAATTTTTCTTTAAGTGAGTTATAAACCTTTTCTGTACTCTCTCACATAGCTTCTCTTTCTTTTCCCCATTTTTCTTCTAGTTCTCTTTTAATATTTTTTATAATTCCTTCTAGGAGAGCCTTGTGTGATGGGGACCAGATTACATCCTCCTTTGGGATCTTATCTGAGACTGTCTGCTATTAATCTCCTTGGGGTTGAAAATCTGCTTTCTTTATGTATAGAAGTTATCAATGGTCCATTTGGCTTTTTTATTCATTTTTTAAAGCCCTTATGGTCTGCCTTCAGGGCAAGGAGGTTACAAGTTTCCTCTACAGAGCAGGAACAGATATATGGACAATAGCTATCCTGCAAATGGGCTGCAAAGAACGGCCAAGCTGTGGAAGTGCTCTGGGGAAAGCTCTGCATCAGAAGCGCAGGGCAGAGCTTAAGAAGTACCCTGCTAAAATCCCTGCTGTGCAGATTAGCGACTGCTCTGGGGCTAGAGGCTGAGCAGCAAATGTGTCCCTACCCCAGGCACAAGCCCAATGTGGATATTAGCCCTACACTGCCCAGAAGTGTCTCTGCCTTGGGGAGCTCAGTTGCACTGTGGAAGTTCTATTGCTCCAGGCTGAGCTCCTCCCAACCCATGCAGATTAGAGGCTGCCCTGGGCTGAGCCCCCCGTTGTGCAGATTTGTGACTGCCCTGGGCAAAAGCTCCATGCTACAGAATGCAGCTGCATAGCTGTGCTGTGGTCTGTGCTGAGTTACTCACTTCTGGTGCCGTGTGGGTATAGCCAGATCCTGTTAGATTCTGGCATTTTTTGGAGTACACTCTATCTTTGGCTTTAATTTCTCTGCTGGTCTACTGCTTTGCCACCAAAGCAGAGCAGCCAACATGTGGTAGAGTCCTCCCTGTAAATTTTCCAGCCATGGAGACCATCTCTGCCGCAGTCCATTCAGTATGCTAGCCTCTCCTTCTATCTCCCTGCTTGTGTTGGCCTGCTCCTGCTGCTCAGGATAAACCTTTTCTGGTATATTTTCCAGATTATCTTCAGCTGGTAAATTGTTGTACTTCTAATCTTTATGAATTTTACTAGTCAAGCACTATTTTTGAGGCTGAATTTGCTAATAAGTAGTGAGGGTATGAGAGGAGTTTAGAATGTCATGTGTGTCTTCTCCGCCATCTTGTCTCCATCCCCCAACATCTCTATTTCTTAGCCAGTACTAAAATTATTTTGATGACCACTGGTTTATAATATAATTTTAAATCTGGTATAGCTAGACCATCTCCATTTGCTTTACTCTTCATTAATTCTTTTGAAATTCTTGATCTTTTGTTCTTCCAGATGAATTTGTAGTTATTTTTTCTAGATCAGTAAAATAGTTTCTTGGGAGTTTGATTGGTATAGCACTAAATAAATAGATTAATTTAGGGAGTATTGTCATCTTTATTATATTCACTGGACCTATCCAAGAGCACTTGATACTTTTCCAATTGTTTAGATCTGACTTTATTTGTGAGGAAAGTGTTTTGTAGTTTTGCTTATATAATTCCTGACTTTCCCTTGGTAAATAGATTCCCAAATATTTTATACTATTGACAATTATTTTAATGGAATTTCTCTTTGTATCTCTTGTTGTTGGAGTTTGTTAATGATGTATAAAAATGCTGATGATTTATGTGGATTTATTTTGTATCTTGCAACTTTGGTAAAGTTGTGGATTGCTAATTAGTCTGAGGGTTGTAGGAGAAGGTCAGAAAAAAATGTGTATCATCTCTGCCATCTTGGCTGTGCTCCTGGAAGTAAAAAATCATTAGTGTTTAATTTATTGAAACTGCAACTAAAATAACTTACATTTCAAGTTAAATCAAAGTAAATGTTTACAGAACACCTATTGTGTGAAAGATGTATAAGTTAAAGAAATTTAAATGAAGTACCTGTAGTGAGCATCTTGATGGATTCTTTAGAGATATAAAAATTAGGTATATTTCTTAACTGATTTTTAGCTCATTATGGAAGATAGATTACAACTAGCTATATCCTAATTGCAGGGGCAATGCATCCAAACTCACATTTCTTATGATGACACATGAATGTCTCTCTGTTCTCTAGGCTGATTCAATCCTTCTAACCTGCCTCCATATTGACAGGTTTAGGTTCCCAGGGAAGAACTACTTCCATTTATTTATTATTTTTTTGATTTCCCTTTTTAAACAAAAATCTGGGACCATTAATTTTTTTGGTCCTGTGTGGTTTTCATTTTGATTTCTTGAAATATTGCTCTGAAAAGACACACTTTTAAAAGCCTGTTTTTAATGTGTTTTAAATAAAGCTACTTGATTTTACCTTAAAACTAGAGTCTCTCTGTCTTTCACTGAATTGCCAATAATTGCCTCAACCCAAGCCTCTGTGGCTCATTGTTTGTGTTTTCATGGCTCAGAAAGAATGCTTTATATTGTCTTTAGAAACTCTGATGATCTTCCCCTCCCAGATTATTTTTTTGTGATGGTAATTTGAACCTTTTTTGCTTAAGCTCTTACTCAACTCTGTCATTGAATAGGCATGGTTCCAGACAAGCTGAGACCTGGGAAAGAGTTTAGTTTAGAAAGACCAAGGTTGCCCACTACATCCTGGGACATTGACACTTTCCTTTACTTTTACCTTGCCACTGGACTTTTATGACTGGAAAAGAGAGTCAAGCTAATGACTCTGTGTAGCTCTGTCTCATTCATATCCAATTCACACACAAGTCAAGACATCACCCTCATGATGCCATTGGTCCTCTTCAAGAATGAAGTCTTAACAACAACAACTGCTACTATGTGGTTACATTCAAACTCTCTCAGCATCCTATGTGAAACTCTATTCACTACATTAATTTTTGAGTTCCTACTAATGTGCTTCCAATTACACAAACCAAGATTTCACAATAATAACAACTTTCTTCTTTATGTATAACCATTACCAAAAAGGCAAAAGAAATAATACTAGCATCACAGGTACTCATATATTAAAGAAAATGCATGAATAATAAATACCCATATATAAACCTGTATCAAACTGTCCTACTGCATTCCATACCTGCCAAAAGGCACATGAGCAAAAAGAATGCATATGCAGGTTAACTTAGAACTCTGGAACTCTGAAATTTATTGTCTTTTCTTTCTGTCTCAGCAACTTGTTAATGAAAAAATGTCCTTGATGAACATAGTTTCTTTGTTTAATAGATACTTTTATGGTCAAATTTATTTCACCAACATTGTGCTTGATGTTGCCTCATTGGGCACATCTCAACCAAGCTAATTGATTCTCTGCGTGATTTCTCTGATCTCTATTCAGGTAGACTTATTCCTCAACAAAAATCATCATACCATTATACACGGCAACAACAAGATTATACAATGATGGATTCTGATGGATGTGGCTCTTTTCAGCAATGAGATGATCCAGGCCAGTTCCAATGATCTTGTGATGAAGAGAGCCATCTACACCCAGAGAGAGGATTGTGGAAATTGAGTGTGGGTTACAACATAACATTTTAACTCTTTTTGGTTTTGTTTGCTTGCATTTTATTTTCTTTCTCAGTTTTTTTCTTTTTGATTTGATTTTTTTTTTTTGTGCAGCAAGATAATTGTATAAATATATATGCCTATATTAGATTTAACATATTTTTTTTACCATGTTTAACATATATTGGATTACATTTAGGGTAGGGGGTAAGGGATAAAGGGGAGAAATTGGAACACGAAGTTTGTAAGGGTTAATGTTAAAAAATTACCCATGCATATGTTTTGAAAATTAAAAAGCTTTAACATAAAATAAGTAAGTAAATAAATAAAACATCATAGCAATCATTTCTATCTTCAAATTTAAGTTGATGAAAAACTGAAATCTATGTTGACATCTTTCATATTGTGTGGAAAAGGTGAAGAACTTACAAATCAAGCACATATTGATCAGCAACTGTTAAATTAGTTGAAGCCTTAAGACTTCAGTTTCAGCTTCTCTGGAGTCATGTGATTTTTAGATAAGGCCTGGATTACATTCCAAAAAAGGGATTAAAAAAGTATAGTGGCTGAAGAAGCTATACATCATCTTATCTACTGCATTCCACTGACCAAATAGGGGAATAGAGACTTATGTAACCAATCACAACATATAAAGGGTAGAATTTTGGGGGTTCTTTGTCTGAAATGTATAAAAACTGTGACCACTCTCAAGGGAGTGGCCCTCTTACTATGAGCTTTGGCTCACAGAACAGGATGGTCAGCTTCTCGAGATTCTAATAAATAATTCTGCTTTCTATGAGTGATCTCTGAGTAGTCATTTTTGGGTAGGGGTCTTTTTACATCCCACACAATATCTTTTTGAATTCAGACAGCACGTCCTCTCTATAAATAATCCCACTTTAGCTTACAGTTAGTAAGCAAATTTATTTTTTATATGTAATCAGATAAATTGTATTTTTTCTGTGATCACTGAACAATTTTGTTATACATGTTGAATCATTGGGTCAAAGTAACTTTCTCTTAGCACTCTAAATAAATCATATTTAACTTAACAACAAACTGTGCTTTATGAAATATCAGTACCTTAAAAAGAAAGTACTCTGAAACTGTAATACCTAATAATGTATTATAATTATATAAGAAAGATATAAATAAAATGCTATATTGAAACCAAGGGATGAAAGGTCATTAAAGACTAAGGATGTAGAATTGGAGGAAGGCATGTTATTTAGGTGCTTTTTAAAAAGGAAGTAGGAAATTAAGATGGAATGTTCAAGGCATCAGGAAAACCTAGAACATAAATATGAATTGGAAAGGTACAGAAATATTCAAGCTAAACCAATTTGCCTATTTCAGTTGGAGCATAAGTATGGGAAAGGAAGTAGAATGAGATGAATTTAGATAGTATAGTATTAGATTATGGAGAGTCTTGATTGATAGGCTAAGAGATTTGAAACCTACTTTGTAAACAATGGAATTGTTAGAAGATTTTAAACAGAGCAATGATATTAGCAGATTAATATTATAGAAAGATTAGCATAATGGTCATGGGAAGGGTAGGTAATAGAAGCCCCACAAGAGAAAGGAGAAGATCTATTCAGATTCTATTATAATACTTAAAGTTGATATGAGGATCTGAACTAGGTTGACTGTATGGGAATAAAGAAGACAGGACTGATGTGATTCTGATAAAAAGTTGTAGGACTTGAAAACTGATCATCCAAGAGGTGAATATTGGAGAATTTGGAGCTACGTGCAGAAATTGTACTGTCAGAAGAAGAAACAGATTTAGGGGAAAGATAACAAATTCAGATATTGTATGACTTCCAGAAACTCCCATTTCTGCTACTATCAATTTCCAGTTATGGAACAATAATGACGTCAACACCATCACTGTTACTAGAAGGGTATGTCAATCTACTCCCTTATAGAATCTCTCATCATCCCTGTAACTTTCCAAATCAAAATGTACCTTCCTAGCCAACACTAAATCATTATGTATGTTGTTTACCTCTATTAAAATATTAAATTCCTGAGAGTAGCCAATGACTCCAATTTTGCATTTGTATGCATACTGCCTTAGCACAGTGTTTGGTACATAATAAGAATTCAGTAAATGTTTGTTTTTTTTTTAAAATTTGTATTCCTTCATCTATATATCTATATTTATATCACTATAAATCAGATTATCAAATGGCCATTTTACTTTCTATTATTAATAATTTTCAGATTTATTTTCCTCCTATGACTTCTTATTGTGCTCAAATTTTTTTTCTAAGTAAGCATTCTCAATTTTCTGTCCTCCCTAATCTCAGTTCCTATTGTCTATTCTAAATGTTATCTCTGTTATTATAGTATTAGTCCCCTTTATAGAACATAATGTTGATGATGGGGTAATGAATAACAAAACATAAGACAAAGTTGGATGCCAAAAGCAAGAAAAACTAGAATACATCGATGTCTAAGAGAGAAAATGGATCAACAATCACATAGGCAATCAAAAATTCAAAAAATATAAAAGTCAAAATATAGAGAAGTAATAATCCAGAATTAAGTCAAGTAAATTAGGGCATATCAGAAGTAGGATAATCAGTGAATCAGAAACAAAATGATGAGGAATACAAAAAATCAGAAGAATACAAATATTGTAAATTTAAATGAGATAGGTTGTCAGAAATCTACATAGCATCATTATCATGATCATGATAGTTCATATTTATTATCTGAATTTTTTATCTGAAATTTTTATAAATTCTTTCTTTCTTTTGGTATATATATATATATGTGTGTGTGTGTGTGTGTGTGTGTGTGTGTGTGTGTGTGTATACACATATCTTAAAAAAAAAAAAAAAAAAAACCTTGTATTTTGGTGTCTGAGACAGGATACTATTTTCTGAATAAAATATTTAGAAATATAGCAAAATATACCAGAAATGGAACTCATTTTGTGGTTAGGAGAACACTATGCTTAAGTCCTAACTGTTATATTTATTCATTTTACGATCCTGAGCAAGTCACTAAATCATTTTCAAATCTTCAGTCTCCTTATCTATTCAATATTATAATGATTTCAATACTATTTGTGCTATCTATCTCAGATTGTTTGGTGACGCAAACATATTTTAAATTCTAAAGGAATAGAAGTACAGGACCTGGACCAGGAATGAGCATTTCCTTTACCAAAAGAAGTTGGCATCTCTACAATTTAGAATTTTAACCAGGTCCCCAGAATCAGATCATCATGCAAACCAGCATTTATAAAGCACTTATTATGTGCCAGGCACTATAAGAATTGAGAATAAAATTTCAAGCAAAAATAATGCCAGTTCCTACCCTCAAGAATCTTACATTCTGACAAGGAAAACCATTATATAAAAGGAAGCTGTAAAGAATGGGAAAGGGGTGGCTGATAGAGAAAAGGTAGCTGATCAGAGGCATAGTGTAGGAGAAAGTCAGAAAAGGATATGGGAAGAATTGACCAATTAGAGGAAGGAGCTGAAGGGATATAGTAATCATTTAGTATGAAAAGGCTGCAGAAAGTGAAGTCATCTGAGGCATAGTGAAGAAAGAATTTCAGAAAGTCAGGAGTTGAGCTGAGAAAGGAATAAAGAAATGTCTAGACCAATGATCATCGAAGTAACTGTCTCATGATTTATACATAGCAAATATGTATCAGAAGCAGGACTTGAACTCAAAATATCCTGACTTCAAAGCCAGCTTTCTGTCCATTATACTATCCCACTTCTAAGGAGATGCACTAGAATTGAAGAAACAAGACAGAACAGAAAGAATGGACGCTTGGCACAAGCATTATAATGTCTTTGATTGTGAGAAAAGCTGTCTGAATCAAAAACTTTTTATGATCAGAACTAGATCTCAACTAGCCCTACAGAAGGAAACAGGGAAGTAAGTATACATACTATGTGTATGTATGTATGTGTATACATTTATATGAATATATGCCTGCATTTGTGTATATATGTATACATGCTTATACAGAGAGAGAAAAAGAGAAGAGAGATATAAAGGAAAAGGAGAACAGAGGGAGAAGAGAGAAATAGAGAAAGACAGAGAGACAGAGACAGAGGCAATAGAGTTTCTGATCATAAAGTTTTTTGCTTCTTCAGAGGCTTCAGAAAAAACTACTGGGAGGTATTTCACCTTGAACTTTGAAATGAACTCATTATCATTTCTTTCTGCTCCACTGACTATGAATGTTCATCAGTTATGATTTCTATGCTTTCAGATCATAACCTCTTTGATGAAAAAGACTCTTATAAATGTTCAATACTATTTAGGTTTTACCTGTCTAAAGGTATTCATTGAAGATATTTCTTGGGGGTAGAGAAAGGGAAGAGGATTGGATTAGATAATCTCTATCTGTTAAAAAAAATGAGAATTTTGGAAATAATGCTGCATACATTTTTATAGTAGGATCTAAACACTTCATTAAAATGGTGTAGTATAATATGGAGATCCTTTGTGTAGCACTGAAGGAATTCTATTCAAGCTGAATTAAATGTTTCAAAGATAGCTAAATTTAAAAGGATTGGGAAATGGGAGTAGGGAGTTGGAAATGGATACTTCAAACTTCCAAATTTAGAACTTTTGAGGATTTCAAATCTCCCATATTACAAATGAAACCCTTTTGGGGTTCATTTTTTCCCCTTTCTTCTTGACAAAACAAGATTTCTTAGTCAAAAGAAGAAAAGCCTAAAGGAAAATCTTAAAATAGACTCTTGAGACTTTGAGAGCATCAAATAGCTTTTATGAAACAACATTTTGATGAATTAAATTTAAGAGAATCAGAAACATATGGATTAAATTTCCCTTGAAATACACATGAGTACCACACATACCACAATTTATTATAAATCTGGAAACCATTTATTGATTTCCCAGAGCAAACACAATTAGGGAGACCAAACAATGTATCTTCCCTTTTCTTGGACTGATGTATACTCACTGTACAGAAGCCATTCCTTAAATTGATTTCACAATGATTTTGCATGGTTATTTCAGCCAAAAGAACTATATTTTCAGTAAATTCAGGCAATTGTCCTGATGTATCCCTATGTTGAATCAGCATATTGAAATTGTAGTAAATAGGTAACTGTAGAGTCTTAAATCACATTGATAAAATTATACACTGGATTTTAAACAAACCCAAATCGTTCATTAATGTGGAATAGTTTTTAGAAACTATGATGATATTTCAGAACCAGTTCTGGAATTGTATCTTGTATGTTAAGACAATGAAGATGATATAATCACGGTCTTCGTAATACTCTTTTTCTGATTCATCAAACACCTGTCTTTGAGAAAATTTACCTAGTTTTGTAAGCTTTGTGTGACAAACTCATATGATATGAAAAACCTGAGTATACTTTGAGGGATTTTCTTACTTTTCTGGCTCATTGTCCATATCCAAATAATATGGGAAAATGATTATATTTCATCCCCAATGTTGTTGTCACCAAATTCCCCATGCAAGAACATGGTCCACTAAACTCAAATATGGAAGTGTTTATGTATAGAGTATTGAAAACACTTAGAACTTGGGGCAGCTGGGGCACACAATGGATAGCCCACCAGCTCTGGAATCAGGAAGACCTGAGTTCAAATATGACTATAGACACTTACTAGATGTGTGATTCTGGGCAAGTCACATAACTCCAGTTTCCTACAGAAACAAAAACACACGAACAAAAAGAAAGCAAATAAAACTCACACTATAGCCATAGAAGTAACAATACATTAGTGACCTATCCTTAGGAACTTTGATAACATCAGTCATTTAATCACCTATCATATTCAAATGCATGTGACCTCTTAATATGAATCTATCATTCATATCTTTTCAGGTGTACCCCTTTCCATGTTACCCTGCCTAATGTTCTCCTTAAATCATAGCAGATAACATTGTTTTCTCTGTTCTGTGCAATGTGTATCTACCAAAGAGAATTACTTCTTGAATGCTCCCACATCTTTGAGCCAGTGGGCTGCTTCTTCCCTTTTCCAGGATTAGTTAGTAGATGACATTTTTAGTTTCTAATCTAATTCCATGCAGAAGTGGGTAGCACAGTAGATAAGATTGTGAGCCTGGGGTCAGAAAGACATCTTCTGAGTTCAAATCTGGTCCCCAAAACTTATTAACTGTGTGATCTTGAGGCACAGTTGCTTTCATTCATAAAAGCACAGAATGCTTTCATTCCATATCTCTATCTATCTATCTATATACAAATATACAATTCTAATTTTTTTATCTGATGTATTTCTTTTCACCTCCAGTGACAATTTCCCTTTTAAAACTAGTTCCACTGATTTTATTTGTACAAAATATTTTTGATTTTGTGCTCTTGAAATTAATTATCACTTCTTCTATCCCTCATTTGGTCAAAATTTCTTCATCTAGTAATGTCCATCAATTAAGGAATGATTGAATAGATTGTGATTTAAGATTGTAATTGAATATTATTGTGGTATGAGAAATAATGAGCAGAATTATTTCAGAAAAAACCTGGAAAGACTCAAATCAAGTGATGAAAATGAAATGAGAGTATCAGGAGAACACTACATTTAGTTACAGAAATACAATGCACAATTGTGAAGACTTAGCTATTCTCAGAAATACAATCATCGAAAACAATACCATACCTTCTGAATTCAGTTCTCCCTGTGCAACAAGAAAACTGTTCAGTTCTGCACACATATATTGTATCTAGGATATACTGTAATTTATTCAACATGTAAAGGACTGCTTGCCATCTGGGGGAGGGGGTGGAAGGAGGGAGGGGAAAAATCGGAACAGAAGTGAATGCAAGGGATAATGCTGTAAAAAATTACCCTGGCATGCATTCTATCAATAAAAAGTTATAAAAAAGAAAAAAGAAAAAAAGAAAACAATACCAAAGGATTGTATCATTTTGTGGGGGGGGGGGGTTTGATTCAAGTTTTCTTTCATAAAATGACTGAAAGGGAAATATATTTTAGATGATTGCATATGTATAATTTATATTAGATTGATTCCATATCAGGGAAGTGGGGATAGAAAGAAGGGAAGGATAGAATTTGTAACTGAAAACTTTAAAAATGTTTTTAAAAATTGCTTTTACATGTAATTGGAAAAAAATAAAATATTCTTAAAAAAACAAAAAAGCAAAATAATATTTCATGGATATTTTAAAAAAATAAAGAATTCTCACTCTAGCCAAAGTTGTTCAGGTACCTCTTTCTTATGTACTTTACTTTCTTCTACTTTTTCTCCTTTTCTTCTTATAATATCTTTTACTATGCCTAATATACTATTTAGTAATTCGTAGGCATGTAATAAAGATTAGATTAGATGTAACATTTTATATCTGAGTAGTAAGTTCATTAGGAAGTTATTATGAAATATGGCATAAGATACTTCTCTAAACTTGCTACTGCCAAACTACTTTTCAATTTCTTTAGAAGTTTTTGTTGAATAGACATTCTCTTCCCATGAATTTCATGTGTGTGGACTTATCTAACACTGAACTTATTAGTTCCAATTTTTGCTTATCTATTCTGTTCTACTATTCTACTTTTTTATTTTTAATCAGTACTAGTTAATCTTCATGACTACTTCTTTATACTATAGTATGAGGACTTTAGGTTCTATTCCTCCTTCCTCTCTACTGTTTTTTATATTCCATTAAGATTTGGTATATTTTTTGCTGTTCCATAAGAATTGAATTATTTTTATGCATAGTTTTATAAAGTAATCCTCTGATAATTTGATTGGAAAAGCATTAAAATTCTAAATTTAACTATTTCACAATTTTAATTATCTCAGTTCAGTCTAATTTTTGTCTTCTTTTATTTTCTAAAGAGCATTTTATAATTGGTGTGTCCTTTATTGACTAGAAAGCCAATTGTTAAATTTTCAGTGGGAATGTTTATGCTTCTGAAATTGACAAATGCTATACTATAGGGATTGATTTATTATCTTATTGATTGTTGGAACTAAAGAAAGAAATGGGGGGATGTGTTACATATAGTTTTTTTTTTTCCTTGAGAACTGATTGTTAAACATTTTATAGTATACTCTTAGTTAGCTGTCAGATGTTTTGTGAATTGAAAAATATTTTAAAAGGAATTTCTCTTTCTATTATTTCTTCCTGATTTTTATTATTGCTATAAAGACATATTTTGTATTTATCTTGTATTCTCCTTTATTACTGAACTTATTGCGTTGATTCATTTTTTTTGCTTTTTCTCTGATATTTTCTGGGTAATCTATTTTGTTATCTGCAAAAGACATTTTACCTAATCTTTCTCAATTTCTAATGAAAACAATATGCCTTTAATTTGTCTTACCTGTCTTATTGTCATCACTATCATTTCTAGAACAATGTCAAATAATAGTAGTAAGAGGGGGCTATCTTTATTTTATTCTGATATTAATTGGGAAAGTACTTAGTATTTCTCCATAGCAAATAATGGTAGTTGTTGGTTTTTCATATATACTTTTTAATTAGATTAAATCTTCATAGTAAACCTATAACATTTAATAATGGCAATTCTAGGTGTAGGAAGGATAATAATATCAATAATATATTTTATGTTTTAAGCATAACTCTGTGTGGAACAGTTTTATTCTACATCCTGTGCCCTTGGACATGTTTCTCTAATTTTTGCAATAATATTAATTATTAATTATTTATTTTAGCCTTAAATAGTTTTAGTTTTTGGACTATGTTTCATAGAAGGAATTTGGTAGTTACTTAGATTTTCAATTATTGAGAACAATTTGTATAACAATTACTTGCTAAATATTTAATATAATTCAACTATGGTTTTTCCCCTTTGAAGTTCCTTAAAATTTTATTCAATTTATTCATACTATCAGGAAACAATTTTACAAATAAAAGATGGAGAAGGCATGATTAGATGGAAGTTTTTCTGAAGAAGATCCTGGATATTTAATGTATACAAAGTTCAATTATGGAAGACCAGGGCAATGTGGCAAAAAGCTAATGTGATCTTTGGTTTCATTAAGAGAGGTAGAGATTTTAGGAATAAATTCATCACAGTCCTTCACACTATCATTTGCAAACATCATCTGAAGTATTGCGTTCAATTCTGGATATCACCTTTTGAGCAGAACACTTAAATTGGAGAGCATTCAGTATGGGATAGACAATAAATAACTTCCTGAATAAGTGGGTCAAAAAACAAATCATGGAAATTGTAAATGAAGTCTGCTCATACCATGCAGACCTGAAGTTGAAAGCCAAAAACTTTCATTATTTTTCATTACAGATTTCTGGAAACAAGTTAGTCAAGAGTTCATATGACTTTGAGCATACTCTGGGATCTGGGCCCTTATTGATCAGACTTTCCCTTTACAATATTAACAACTTGATAAAAGAGAACTGTTAATAATGAGAAAAAATAGCACAAGTTCTAGGACATAGGCAAAGCAGTCCTTAGAGAAAAAAAAATTATACATATGAACATATACATTTACAAAATTAAAAAAAGAAAAAAAGACAGAGGACTAAAGATTTAAATAGGCAAAAAAAAAACCTATGCAATTAAAAAAAAAAACTTAAACAGCTACACTGTGAGGAAGGTAACATTTTTTTTTTAAATTTTATTGGGGATATGCTCTAGTATTCTGTATATGAAGCTAGATGATCTGAATTCAAATCTCACCCATAATACTTCCTCTCTTTGTGACCCTAGGCAGATCACTTAACTTGAATCCCAGGTCACGCTAAGATTCAGTTTCCTCATCTGAAAAATGAAGGAGGTGGTTTATATGACTTTTTAATTCTAAAATTATGCTTCTATGTAGGTTATAGGGAAAGATGATCTGACAAAAGAACAGTGATGTTACTCCATTGTGTCAGCTGTCTGAAATGATGAACCCTTCCCATATCCCTGAGGGACATTCAGACTTGAAGATATAAGATAGTTCTGAAAGCAATCTAGAGTAATTTTTCACGTTTACACAATTTTACAAGCATCCAGGTGCCACAATGGATAGAATGCCAGATTTAGAGTTGGAAAGATTTCTTCCTGAGTTCAGATCTGACTTCAGACGCTTACTAGGAGATTGGGAGTTTCTGGGTTACTCAGTTGGCAGCCACTGCATTAAGGGAAACATTCCCTTTTTAGAGAAGATATCCACTATGATATAGGGATATCCATCTTCTAGCTTGGCTTGTCAGGACACAGGGATGTTAAGGGAGGCAAGGCAGTGCAATGGAAAAAATAAAATGTTTATTCAGAAATCCCTCAAAATATTTCATATTCTAAATGTGAATTTCTTTAGCGAGGGAAATAGTGCTTAAAAGTTACTACTGTCTGTTCAATATTGACTAGGGGTTTTCTTAATGAATCTTCTTTGTTTAGCATTTCTTTATTTGTGGAAGAAATAAATAGCTTTCCTATATTTGTTAACTATTGTATATTGAATACCTCTCAACTATGTTTAGAGGGACATATTAGACATAAGCCAACCTAAAACTTGAATTGATTCTATCCATGGCTCATAGTAAGAGTGGAAAGATCCCAAACTGAGAGAGGGAGTGAGATTCTTACTCCTCTGTATGGAGTCAAATTCTCCTAAGACTAAATCTGTTTACATGTTTTAGTTAAGTCAAATCAAGTCAAGTCAGTTTTTGAAGCACACTGTGTTCAGTAAGCATTAGGAGACAACAAAGGTGGGGGGAACAATATAGTTAGAATGTAGTGACTAGAACTTGTCTCAATAAGAGTGGTTACCACACCTATTACTTATCACAACTCATTAACAAAAAGCTGCCTTCAAGGAGCCTATCTTCTGATTACAGTGAGACTATATAAATAATTAGGTACAAACCATAAAAATATAAATAACATAATGCTATTGGAGATAATCTCAAAAATAAGGCATTAGTGTTAAGGGGGATCTGAAAATGTAGAGAGAAGTAACAAAGATAGGAAGACTTAGTTCTTCTCAATGGTTCAGTGATCTAAGGCAATCCCATTAAATTTTGGATAGAAAATGCCATCTGCATTCAGAGAGAGAAGTAGAGAAAATGAATGTAAGTCAACATGAACTATGTTCACCTTTTTTTTTTTTTCTTCTGTTTTTTTTTCTCTCGTGTTTTTTTCTCTTTTGTTGTGATTTTTCTCTTCCAACATGATTCATAAAGAAATGTGTATTTTAAAAAATGTACATGTATAACCAGAAAAAAAAGAAAATGATAAAGAAAAAGTTTAAAAAAAAAGTTAGGAAAAGACAAATTTATAAGGGGCTATTAAAAGCCAAGCAAAAAGTTTTATATTTGATCTTGGAGGAAATAGGAAGCTGTTAGAATTTGTTGAATGGGGCAGAAGGGATGGAGATGGGGGTGTGGGGATGACACGTTCAGGCCCTATAATTTAGGACCAACCAGCAGGCTAATGCAACAGATCAGGTGTGAGTAGATGGGGGCGTGAAGTAGGATAGCAGCAATGTCCAGATCTAGGGAGTCTTTAGAAAGAGGGGGAAAGTACCTTGTTCTACTTCATTCAGTAAGTTCCATGTTGTTATGTATACACATGAACAATACATTCATATATACACATCTTTTTCTTTCTCTGAATACATGCATACAAACCTATTTTACCCATTTGGTATTCTCAGAATTTAATACAGTGCCTGCTATATAGTTCTTGTTCAGTCTTTTCAGTCCTGTCCAGCTTTTCCTGATCCCATTTTGTTTTGTTTTGTTTTGGCAAAGATGTTGCAGAGGTTTGCCATTTCCTTTTCCAGCTCATTTTACAAATGAGGTAACTGAGGCAATTGGAGAGAGAAGCTACTAGGTAGGGCAGTGGATAGAACTCTGGGCCTGGAATGAAGAAAATTCATCTTCATGAATTCAAACCTGGCCTCAGAGCCTTAGTGCATGTAAGATTCTGGGCAAATCACTTAACCATATTTGCCTCAGTTTCCTCATCTGTCAAAGGATTTGGAGAAGGAGATGGCAAACCACTCCAGAATCCTTGCCAAGAAAATCCCAAATGGGGTCATGAAGAGTTGGAATTGACTGATATGAATAAACAACAAAGGGTAAGTCACATTTCCAGTACCACCGAAGGTCTTCTTACTGTTCTCAGACTTTGCTCTTTAATGAGCACTTTGCATGGCTGAGACTGCTTTTCATTGGGCATGGTGGTATCTCTGCTAGCCCTGCCTTGCCAGTTCTTTAGTCTTTAAGAATGTGGCTAGAACTTGTTTCAATAAAAGTGGTTGCCACACCCACTAATAACCAAACTCCACCAACAAACTGGCAGGGTGTTCCCAGGCTGAGATTTGACTCCTGTTTCTGGGACAGAGATCAATGACTTCTACTATAGACAACAGCTTATAAGTTTAGTTATTTGCACCCCCAAATCCTCCCTAGCTTGGCTGTAAATTAATTTGACAAAGAGCAACAAGTACCCTAAAGAGACTAGTTTTCCATCTACCAAGTGTACGTTTTTAACTGTCTCATGCTTATTTATTAACCACAAAGCCTAATAGCTTTAATGCTTCATTTTGGCCAGAGAACTATTTAGATCTTTTCATGTATGGTGACATATAAACTTCTTAAGTACTTTCTGAGTGCTAGTAATGTATCCTATTTTAAAGGTGAAGAAAAAATAATTTCAATAGTATGTGGTAATTATAGTTTCTCTTCTTTAGGAGAGGAATTAGCTAATTGATTTAGTGACATGGGTGGAGTACTATATAATTGTGAGGCTTCCTGAGATTCTATAATGAGAATGATACATGAATTCACATAAGTGAACCAGATCCAATAACTAAGGCCATCCAGTCTGAAATTAGCTAATTTTCTATTTTGCACTCACGCAAGTATTCTTAATTTGAGGTCTGCAGACATTCAAGGGGAAGGGGAAGGGAAAGGAATAAGAATTTATATAGCATCTATTGTATATCATGTACTTTTTATAAAAGTTATGTCATTTGATCCTCATAACAATTTTATTATTATTCCCCTTTATAGTTGAAGAAACTGAGGTAAACAGAAGTTAAATAATTTGCCCAGGATCACATAGTTAGTAGATATGTGAGGTTGGATTTGAAATCTTCCTGACTATAGGCCCAGCACACTATCTACTACCTATTGGCTACCTGTATATAGAATTTAGGGAGTTCTTAAACTTGCCTGGGGAAAAAAAATCAGATATTAAAAAATTTCTTCCTATTGTGAATGTAATCAACAAATTATAGTGATATTAGTAGTAAGTGTGACTTATCACCAAGACAAACTACGTTGTCATGTCATCAAATCTGTTACAGATATCTCAACATATTTTTATTTTTATGTTCCATCATTTAAAAAATTTTCATTTTTATACTCATCACTGTTTTGAAATTACTGTAGTTATTAAGTTGCTGATAGATATGTTATGCAAAATTTATTTTAAAAATGTTTTCATAATTGTATTTTAACATAATGTGTTTCCTCTGCGATTCTATGTATTTCTTTTTATGTATTTTATGTATTTATTCTGGGAAGCAATCCATAGGCTTTACCAGTCTATCAAAGTGATTCAGGACACACAAAAAATTAAAAACTTCTGCATTATTGGATTATTTAAAAATTTATATATTCTCTTTTGCCTTGTAAATAAGCCCTAGGAAAGAAACTCTTGTTGCCCAGGTATATGGTAATATAGAGTAGAAATGAAAAACTAAGACGACCCCAAATTCAGGTATCTTATTAAGAATAGCCAAAGTAAGAGATGAGGGACAAAGACAGAGAGAAAGAGACATTGCATCTGGTTTCTGAATCCAGGCAATCAGGCAACCTTGGTTCAGGAGGTCTCCATATGTTTTGTACAGTGTCAGCATACAGTGCTTAATTAGTCAGAATGCATGTATTGTGCTGTGCATTATATAATAGAAATGCAAGGGTTGTTCAAAAAGCAAGTTAGCAAAATATTTTTTTAGAAGCTGATTTGATTACAGGGCAAGTAAGTCCATAATGTGCTGTGTGAGGAATTCAAATTGGCACTAAAGAAAAAATGGGAAAAGTGGAAAGATTTACAGGGAAAGTTGGTGATTATACAATTTTAAAGATAATGAAGAATCATATCCTGACCTATCTATGAGAGGAAAGGATATCACAGACTTGTAGGGAAAAAAAATCTTAGTTTTAAAGATTGCAATGTAAGATTTCCAAGAAAATACAATAATCACTGACTTATTGGATTACTTTCCCATATTTTCTGAATATGTATGAGAATAATCTATGTATGATTTTGAGAAAGGCATGTGAAGGGAACAGAGACTTTTATAAATGATATACATCAGCAGATCAATTGTTACAATTATAAAATTTACTAAATAATAAAATAAAATAAAAAATAAAATTTAATAAAAGTAAAGCAGATTACAATAAAGGTTATAAACCTATAAAACAATAAAATCTTTAATAAAGGTTAGCAGATTGCAAGAAAAGTCCCCCAGGGACAACTGCTAATTATTAAAAAACAAATAATCCAATAATAAAAATGATTTAGCAGAGAAAATCACTAACCTAAAGACTTTTTCTAGTGTCTCTTATGTAAAGATCAAAATCTTATGTCTTGTGCCAAGATCTTTCGTCTATACTTAATCACACTATGTTACCCTTGATGCTTGTATGGCTAAAGTTATGATAGATTATTGATAGTGGAGAAAGCTTATCACACACACACAGTCTAACCCAGATAAGATCCTAAATGAAATAATTAGAAAATAAGAAAATGCTAAATTATGGTGAAGTGCAACTAGATTTCAGAGAATACCGGCCGGAGTAGCTGCAAATTCATGAGAGAAATGTGTTACCTGGGGCTCAAATCTAGGTGTTTAGCAGAGTGAAATACTTCTTATTGGTGGAGAATGATTACTCTATGCTCTATGGTTTCATGAGGGTGGAGTTGGTGTTTAGGAGAAGAGAATGATCTGTTCTACCTTCCAACTTTAAGAGAGGAAATAATTCAATTCTATATTCTCTTCAAGGACAGATTCTTGAAGTAAGAGAAAGGACGATTATCCCCCTCACCCAAGGCTATGAAGTTTTTTTTATTTAAAGGCCCACAAAGCAAAGTTTTTGTTTTTACTTTAGTCTGACCCCCCAACAGTCTGAGGGACAGTGAAATGGCCCCCTATTTAAAAAGTTTGAGGACCCCTGGACAACGGATAGTGATCAAGGGAATAGTGATCAAGGAAACAGTTTGAACCTAAAAATAATTTCTCTTATATTAGCAATATTTAGGAGGCTATTTGTTTGAAGAGCCGAATGGTCATCCTTGCACTTCTAATCTTCAACTTTCTGCCTGGCAGAAATCAAAGTCTCCCTTGAAGAGGAGAACAAACTCTAGAGATTCACAACTTTTTGTAAATCATATCTATTAAAGACTCATGACAATTTTGATCTCAGAGAGTTTACTGTTTCATTAGGGAGATTATAAAAATCCATAAAAATCACAAATGGTCTTCAAAGGAAGCATCAGAGGAAAGATGTCAAAATATCAGAGGAAAGAAAGAAAATTGTAGCTAAGAATGGTCACATATTTCCATAAATGGACTGAGTCTTGAGTTTGATTTTAAAGAATGAATACCATCTCAATGAACAGATAAAAGTGGACAGAGTATCCTAGGCAGGAAAGAGTGTCTCTGCAGACTTCAGACAGTGTTGTTACTTATTTCTCATGATCCTTTCTGGGTATACTACTTAGGACTTACATATCTAGAAATGGCACTGCTGGGTACAAGACATAGATCTCCTTCATTCTTGCCTGCATTTGTAACCTAGAATCAGATACTGGGTGACAAAGTCAGTATTTCTGCCAAGTGTATCTAGCATCTGAGGAAGTCTTGGTAAGAGTTTGATCTGATATGTAGCCACTTCCTGCATGGGAATGAATTGTGTGTGTGTGTGTGTGTGTGTGTGTGTGTTGTGTGTGTGTGTGTGTGTGTGTGTGTGTGTGTGTGTATTACAGAAAGTTTAGGAAATGGAGCCAGATAGAATGAAAGACATATGTTGGGGAATTGTGAAAAACAAGGTAAAATAGGCTGTAATGTTCTTGGTGGTCTTCTGGAGGTCTTAGGAGCAGCCTTTGTTTCAGGAGAGTAACCACCATGAGAATAGTCAGGTGTTAAAGTCCAAATCTTTTATTATCTCCTTCACAATCTAGTTTCCTTGCCTGAGGCCCTGGGCCAGCTTTCTGGAGAGTCTTTCAGTCTTCTGGCCTTGATCTCAGTGAGGGAAGTACAAGAGACCAGCCACATTATTTGTTGTAAGATTAAATCAATCACACTGAATTTAGAGAACTATTAATCACCATGTTAAACTAGATAACCATTGTATCATCCATTCCACTGAGTTAGCCTCTTGTAAGAATCCTTGTTTTAAGTACAACATTTCTGGCCCATAACAACAGGTAGGTGATACTAGATGGTAGAAGGTCTTGAATGCCAGGTTAAAGAATTTACCCTTTGTCCTATTTGTAGTGAGGAGCCTTTGAAAATTATTTTATATAAGAAAGCAAGATAATGAAAAATGTTTCAGGAAAGACTAGATCAGCCAATATTGCTCAACACAGATTAGAAAAGAAGAAAAAATTAGAAATAGATCAGCTAGTAGATAATAATCTACAACTGAGGTGATAAAGGGATAGATCAAGATAGAGAAAGAGGAAGTAATATCAAAAATAATAACATTAGTAATAACATTAATTTAATAGTTAGAATTTTCATATTAATGTAAGATTTTCAAAATGCTATATATTATTTGATTTGAGATATTTAAATAAGAGAATGAAAACAAAGGGAAGGATATCATCAACATTGCAAGAGAAGTAACAGTTTGGTGTTTTTATAGGAGAAAGGGAAAAGTTTCAAAAGATAACTAGTTAGAAATAAGGTTAGATCATGATTCTAGAGGATTCGTGATGAAATATGCTATCTACCTGTTGGTAGAGAATTAATCCACTCTGAATACACTCTGAGAAATATTGTTTTTTTTGATATGTCTAATTGTGTGTGTATGTATATGTATGTGATTAGATATCTAAACATACTCATACATCTCAAACAAAACAAATTAAAACAATATATATATATTTATATTTTCATATATATACACACAATATATTATTTAATAGGAAAGTGAGATAATGAAAAGTGTTACAGAAAGACTTAATATGCCAGTATTGTGCTACACACACACACACACACACACACACATGTGTGTGTGTCTATTTGTAATTGGGTTTTTGTGGTGATTTTCTTCTTTTAAATAAATATAATATGATGGTTCTCTCTGGGGGAGAGAGCAGGTTTCTCAGGGGAGGTTTTCTGGAGGCAGCCTTAGTTGCAGTTCAGATCAATAATTACCCCAAATGCAGCCAGGTGATAAAAGTTCAGATCTTTTATTGTCTCCAATATAGCCCAGTTAGCTTTTCTTAGAGGCCTCTCTCTCTCCTTGGTTCTAAGAGCTCTTGCAGCTTTATCCTTTGCTTCTGCCTCTGCCTCCAGCCAGCACCAAGGTAAAAGTTGTAATGAATCTTTCTTGCCTCCGAGAGAGGGCTTCTGGATCTCAATCTCCCAGAGTGCTCTGTGTCAGGCCCAGAGTGCTCCTCTCCAATCTAAATTCAGCTGAACTCCCCTAACCCGAAGTAACTCACTAACCTGAAGCTAAGAGCCTCTTTATTTAGGATTTCCCAAAGATTGACTCCTCCTTCTGGAGGCACACCTAAGGGAAGTGTGAATTCACAAAGTTACACAGTTAACTTTGTGAATCTCCCAAACATGTGAACTCCAATGAGTAAAGGTGTGAACACAAGCATTGTATCAATTAGTTCTACTTAGTACCTTGTTTCAGGTTCTGGCCCAAAACATCTCTTTGTAAGATCAGATCAATGATCTATCAACTCTAATGAGTTAGCAGTTTGTAAAGATTCCAACAGGTTTTTGTGTTTTCTATTTTCTCAACTGGAAGATGGGAGAAGAAGATAGATCTTTGTGAAAACAAAAGAAAATTTAATTTAAAAAATTAAAAAGAAGAAATAAAGAGGAGACAGTCAAGATGGCAGAGTAGAAGGAAGCAGTGCAGTGTGCTTCACTCCCAAAGTCCTCCAAACAGATCTAAAAAGTCTACCAGCCTGAAACCTGATGGCAACATCCAAAACAAAATCAGAGTTAGTCTTTTTTTTTTTTTCCAGCCCAGGTTGGCAAAGAGAGACAGTCAAAGAGATCTAATATTGTGGATAACATCTGTTCAGGAATGCCACATGGAGATCATTTCAGTGCAGGAAGATTCTGTTTATCAGAACAAGCTGAATTCCCAGATCTTTCCTAGGGCATCCTCAGACCCATATTGGAGCACCTATACAAGAACAAGTATTAGTTGGTGACCCAGTTCCATTTCACAGATGCAGGAAAAACGGAGGCGATCTTGTATCCTAAACTTGGGGGTGACTTTTCCAAGTACACATAGTATAGTATACCCATAAAAGATCATCTTCAAAAATAAGCAGCAGTGATATGATCCTATAGCCTACAGAGGAATAACCAAAGCAAGAATTCCAGACCAAAGGGGAGCTTATAATTTAATGATCCAGTAGAGCTTTCCTGCTAATTGATAGGTGTGGAGTTCAGCAGATGTATTTTTTTCCTCAGACTCAAACCTGGGTCTTACAGAATTTAGACCAAGGATACAGCAGTTAAACTTTGTTTCTCATCATACCACTTGGGGAATTTTGAAAGCTTCTACTATTCAGCTTGAGTTATTCCTATAATGCAGGAACAAAACAACACATAATACCAGCAAAAAAAAAAAAAAAAAAAAAAAAAAAAAAAAAAAAAGCAGCAATTGAACGAGCCCAGATTTCCTTCAACAATTTTAATGTCTAGTTCTAATATCAAATCTAAAGTTAGAAAGTAGTCTGGGGGAATGAAAAAGGAAAAAAAATTCATCAAAAAAGTTATTATAGTGACAATAATGCTCAAGACATAAATCCATAAGAAAATGATTCCAAAACAGTCTCAGAAGAGCAACACAGAATGGGCTCAAATTTGTCTAGAATTCCTGAAAAAGATGAACCATGAGCTTAAAACTTATTTTAAAATGTATTATTTTAGTCAATTAAATGAGCATCCAAAAGGAAAAAAATGTGCCAATAAAAATTTAATATAATCCAACAGGAAAAAATCAATCTTTAGTGAAATAGAAAACTTCCAAGTATTCTTTTTTTTAATATAAAATTCTTATTGACTATGAGACATAACTTTCCAAAGAATTGAAAATGAGCATCATTCAAAAGAGAGTAAAAATACTGAGCTAATAGTTGATATAAGTAGGCTGATGCATATAACAATTAATGAATTTGAACGATATTAAATCTTGTTGAATGGTATCAGAGAAACAGCCTGAATGCTCCAATGAAATTCTCACAATGCCAATGAGGAAGAATTCGAGTTTATGGAGTAGCTCCTCTTTTTGGTGAACATATGAGAGGACATAGACCAGAGGCATAAAAGATGAAATAGCATGTTTTCTGTATCATTGGACAGCTAAGTCAATGAGATCATGGATGCATTTGAATATTTGGGGGTAAATAGCCTAAGAATATTTAAAAGGCAGAGAGCAATAAAAGAATTGGGCATCTTGAGTATTATACTGAGGAATCAAACCACTGATTCTAGTTTGCAACTCATATTTCGAATTGTAATATCACCTTTTTACCAATTTGTTGTCTTCCCTCCTGAAATGACAAAGTCAAATTATCCCCACCAAGCCCAATTCATAGGACTAAGAACTTCCAAGTCTTCTTGATGAAAAGAGCAGACGTTCAGACACTTTGATGTTTTAACATAGGAGTCAAGAGAAACATAAAAAAAGAGACACAGATGAAACTTTGTTCAAAAAGAATTAAACAAGGATAAACTAATTTCAATCTAACCTGAGGAAGTGATACTTGTCTCCCCACTGAATCCTATAATTATCAGGGATAACAAGGCAGTCTAATTAGGCTCTAATTAGGGAGTACTTCTGTTGTCTCTGATGATCTTAAGAGAAGACTGGAAAGAGAGGTCAAGGGAAATGCCCTAGAGGAGTGGAGGTAGAAGGGAAGGAAGTTTGGGAAATTATCTCACATAATCAGGGTATAAAAATAAACATCTCTACAAACAAGGAGGAAGGGATGGAATGGGGAATGATTGACACTTGAAACTTACTCTCATTTGAATTTGTCAAAGAAGAGAATTAAATATACATGCTGTTGTCCTTGAATTGTTTTAGTTATGGTGACTCTGTGACTCCATTTGGGGTTTTCTTGATAGAGATACTGGCAAGGTTTGCCATTTCCTCCTCTAGCTCATCTTACAGATGGGGAATTGAGGCAAATAGGCATAAATAACTTGCCTAGAGTGACAAATTTAGTATCTAATGTCAGATTTGAATTCAAGAAACTGAGTCTTTCTGACTCCAGGCCAAGCATTCAATCCACTGAACCACTTAGACGCCCATTATACACACATGATTGGATGCAAAATGTCTTTTTTTTTTTTTTGTCTTTTGAATTGTGTGTAAATTGGATTTAAGTGAGGCAAAATTGCACGAATTTGTCAGCCTCACTCTTCCAGAGCTACCACTGTCCAGTAAGTGGCAGGACAGAGTCAGGATGACCAGTGATGACTCAAGAAGCAGTGGATGACCAAGTATATAACCAAGTTCTAAGTACTCACCTGCCTTCATAGTCATTGGAATAAATTGTTTTCATCTCTCCATTCCTACAGGAGAAATCTTTGCATGCCTGGAGTAGACATGGCCCTAACTCATCATACGATTTGAGACTTCTTGGTTACCTTCAACTTGATTTAGTCCATCTGACAAAATGGTTTACTGGAATGTGGCTACTACAGTTTCTTGGAGCCACAGGTGAGAGTTAGGAGGATCAGATGGACACCAAAGGTGGAAAGCAGCCTTGTAAAAGGTTTGGCAGCCGCATCCCCCCCCCCCCCCACTCCAGTTTCAGAGGTACCAGTCTTCCCTCCACACACCTTATACCCATGTCATTCAACAGGATAATGGAAAAAGAAGGAATTGGTGGGAGGGTAGATTATAGGATGAATTAATTCTGTTAACAAAAGACCCCCAGGCCTATAAAGGGAATTGAAATAAAACAGTCAAAATATTTATCATCTGAGAAAATCTTGCAGAAGCCAGAAAATCCTGTAAAAGAGCAGAGTTCTTAGCTGCTCAGGGTGGAGTGGTAAAAGGATGAGATAATATTTTTTCTAGAGGTTTTCAGGAAGGGGAGACATTAATAGACTCAATAAGCCAGTCAGCCAGATGTTTAGAAAGTCCCCAGCAATGTCTCAAATCTGCAGCTTATACTCAAAACTATCCTCGAGCTGGTCAAGGCTGTGGTTTCTGGCAGCTACAGATATCTCCAAAGTTGGCTAGAATTCATCTACAAAGAATCACTGATATGGCAAGAAACTTTGGGTTTCAGGACCTTTTCTGATTGGATAGTTGTTCTTTAACTCTGGCAGGTTGGGATAGTCATCACAGAGCTCATGTTAACAGTTAAAATAAAAATAAACTGTAAAATTGTGGGAAAAGTATGGCTTTTTTTAATTGGCAAAGAATAGGATTCTGAGGGGGAATTCATTAATTTCAGAATGGGCTAAACAAGTTATGGTATGTGATGAAATATTATTGTGCTATAAAAATTATAAAGTAGATGGTTTCAGAGAAACCTGGTCAGCTTATTCTGAGAACTGAATCAGTGTGAATAAGATCCAAAAGAGCAATTTATACAGTGACAACAATACACCAAAAGCAATTTTGAAAAAATTGGTAATTCTTATCAGTATAATGAAAAAAAGATTTTAGATGACTATTGATATCTTTTACCTCCACATAGGGTTCCTGAAGGACTCAGAAATTTAGAATAAACAATTTTTTAGACATGATCAATATCAAAATTTTGTTTTTCTAAATTGTTTATACACACATACATATATATCTAGAAAGATAGAGAGTACTATTTTGTAATAGTAGTTTTGTTTTTCTTTTTATTTTCAGTGGGGGATGAGGGAGACAGAGAAAGTAGATTTTTAATTTAAAAATAAAATAAAAAAGAAGAAATAAATTTGGACATGTAAAGTTGTGATGAATATGGGGGAACCTTGATAGTCAAACACAGGAAACTGGAATTTAAATAGAGACCTATTAGGCAAGGATGAGACTTAATAAAAGCTATATTTTAGAAAGAATAGTCTGGTGTTTATATGGAAATTGGAGAGTTAGGATGAAGGGGCAGAGAATGAAGATGAAGGTAGGGAGGTTGACTAAGAGGATGTTATAGGAGTCTGGGCATGAAATAATTAGAGGGCCTGAATAAGGGTGGTGCCAGAGTGTCTGGAGAAGATAAAGCAAATCAAAAAAGAAATTTTAAAAGATAAAATGATAGGACTTGGTGACAGATTGAAAATGGAGATGAGAGGGAGGGGAAAGTCAACAATAGTTACAAGTTTTCCAGTCTGGAAAACTAAAAAAAGAATTGTGTTCCTTACAGAATAGGATAGTGGGAAAGAGAAGCTACATGAGGAGGTAGGAGCACATTGAATTTTAAAGTGGGATATCCAATTGAATTGTTTTAGAAGCATCTAAAACTACAAATATTTGTGTTGGCAGTTGGGCTTGAGATTTTGAATTAGGAGTTATCATCATGGGGGAGGGGAGAAGGGGATTAATTGAGACCCTGAAAAAAGGTGGGCTCATAAAAAGATTTTTTTCTCCTCTTGATCTCCTCTGAATGCTAATTAAGTTGGATGAATGGGGATTCTGTCATCAACATTTTCTTTACTTAAAATTCAATGGTGATTTCTATCCCGCTGTAATACAATATAACAATTTCCATTTCCTTCAAAATATGGGAAGAATTCTTATAATTCAAAAAGCTACATTAATAATTAAAAAGTCCAAGTCAAGTATTAATTAATAACATTACATAATTTTTTAAACCTGAAACAAAAAAAAATTATGTTGATAATATACTACAACAATTCATTCTTTCATTAATCTTGGAACACTCCACACCAAAGTAGATGGCAAAGACTGTTTTTGTAAAGTGTCATCTGTAGTTTTAAAGGCCAAAATATTTATTTCTCTATATCTATGGTTAATCTGGTTATGTGCCTTTCTGAGATTTGAAAGGTATATGACATATCCAATTATTGGCTGATACTTAAGACCTTTCCAATTTGGAAGAATCTGTCAGAGATTTCATGCCACTGACAGTTTTTTGAGAATCTAGGCTTATCTTCTGAACTTTACATTCCCCATCCCCTTTGGACTTGGGATTTCAATGGTTTAGGAAGCTCCTGGTGGGAAACTTCCTGTCCTAATACAGATCAGAATCTCTAGCCTTGATTGTTTGGGAGCCTGATAAATAATTTAGGTGATGGTCCAGAATCATACAAATAGTACGTGTCAGAAACAGCACTTGAATAGAACTTCCGGACTTCGACATTAGCTTCCATCCATTAAGCTACACTGCACATCAACTTTATTCATCTATTTAAAGTGAAATTTTCTAGGTTATTTATGTGTCTCCTTATAGCTCATAAAGTGTTTTAATGTAATAAAAGGAATAGGGAAGTTTTCTCCTTACTTTCTGGACTAGGGCATTACCCATCAAGCTGAGTCTATACCCTATCTTCTTTTGGTGGCCCCTATCTTTGGCAAGATGGTGTCTCATGCTCTTTTTTCTTTCTCAGAGTGTTCAAATCCAAATTAGTATTTATGTAATTTCTGGGTAATGACAATATTCATTTGTTTAAGAACTGGCAGTGCTCCCTGACTGGCATGCAAATCGGGGGCTATTTACTCTTGACTTACTCACCAAGTCAGGAACTTTTAGAATTATTATAATCATTTTAAATGTAGAGACATTAAAGTTTTAGGGAGTTGACATGACTTGCCTAGTATCACAAAGCTAGTAAGTGGCAGAGCATTGGTCTCCTGAATTCAAATCTAAATCCAGAATTCTTTCCTTTGCATTGTGGTTTTCTTCACTTAACTACTAGGCAAAAAAGAAAAATATTTAAAGGCTAAACTCTTGGGAAAGAATGATAATTAGAAATAAAAAGAAGTGAAGATCAATGACTGGGGAAAATAGAAGCGATTAATATAAATTTCATATATACAAATACTTTTTCAAGAAATAGGCTTCTAAATAGATTCCTCTCATAGCCCACTAGATGACACTATTGCCCCAAAAATATAGTTTAATCTCTTGCTTCACACTCACTGACATAAATTTCCATTTAAGCTTCCCACAATCATTTTAAGACTAACAGTGACATTTTCTCAGCAAAACTAGAAATTCCATTAAAAAAAGGTGTATTTAACACCATAATAACAATACAAGAGGGTTTTATGTTAATTTAAAATTATTGCTAAGTTTTTCTTTTTTCAAACATTGTAATGAATATTTAGTTAGTCAATATTAAGTGTCTACTATGTGCCAAGCACTATAGTAAATTCTAGGAACACAAAGACAGAAAGCAGTCTTTGTTCTCAAAGAGTTAAATAAACCAAACAATATATCAGGAGAAAATAATTTACTATGCTTCATTTATAAAACAGCATATACATATTGTATAGAATTATAGGGACTGAGATCCTGACTGTTAGAAGCTTCTGATGTCTAACTGACAACTATAGGTGGTATGGATTAGTAGATAAGAGTGCTAAATTCAGAATTGGGAAGACTTCTATTTAATTCTGCTTCTGGCCTATGAATCTGGGCAAGGCCTAAGGTAGCTTCCTAAATTTAAACCTGAAAGTTGCAACAAAGGAATCTGATCTGCATTGGCTCCCTCCCTGCTGTCATAAAATGGTAAATCCTTCCATCATTCTCAGATGGGCAAATATAGAAAGATTTGTACAGTCAGGGAAAAAAAAGAAAAAAAAAGAAAAATACAGAGAATGAACAGAAAATTGGCAGTGATCAATGGACTGAATATTTGTCAGAATGATTGAATTTGTATTATTTCAGTTAAATTACAGGGAGTTTGTATTTCACATTACAGAATACTAGAGTTAGAATTCAAAGAAACCCAGGACTATATTTAGAATAACACCCTCATTTTGTTGTTGGTCAATTGTTTCATTCTTTCTTTCTTTGTGGCCCTGTTTGGGATTTTCTTGGAAAAGAAATTGAAGCCAGATTTGAACTGGAGACTAAGGGTCTTCTTGACTCAAGCTAGCCCATCATTTTATAAAAGAAGAAACTATAGATTTGGGAAATTAAAAGACTTACCCCAAATCATACAATTAGTAAATAAACATCAGATATCCTCTGTAATGTGGAATTTAGATAAATGATTTCTTCTCATTCAATTTAGAAAGCTTTATAATTATATGGAACTTCAGTACCTTTTTTTTTTTTTTTTTTTTTTAAGAAGAGAGATAAGGATTGTAGATTTAGGATAATAAGAAGGTTATGATAATTCACTTGATACATTGGATAAAAAGATAATAGCAAATTGAAGTTTTTCTTTTTTAATATATTAGTAGCAACATTATATAAAATCCTTAGATTCATTGAATTTTATCTTGCATCCCATAACAAACTTGATATTGCATTTGCTTCCTAGATGGCACAGTAGAGTTCCAGATCTAGAGTCAGGAAGATTGACTCAAATATGACTTACATTTACTAGCCGTTTGACTCTGGGCAAGCCACTTAATCCAATTTGCCTCAATTTCCTCATTTGTAAAATGAGCCAGAGAAAGAAATGGCAAATCACTCCATTTTCTTTGCCAACAATTCCCAAATGGGGTCATGATGAGTTGAATATGACTAAACCAACAAATTACACTTTGGGGATTTCACTGTGGGTTAAAACTACCAATCATCAGAATAAATTCCTTAAAGTTGTAATTCAGTAACCCATTTGTAATTTAATGTCTTATTCCATTCAGTAAGCATTTATTCGTTATTTACTTTGTGTCAGGCACTAGGCTAAATTTTAGATACAAAAACAAAAGGAAAAATAGTCCTTGATTCCAAGGAACTTAACAGTTTACTGAATTTGGTTTTGAAGTTTTACCTGTATTATTGGAGATTAAATGATATATCCGATATTCCAGATAATAGGCATATACAGTAGAGTTAAGTCACAAATTCAGGCTTTTCTATGCTCTTCATTGTTAATGCAGTCCTCAAAAATAGATGGTATTCATTTTATATATATTATCTGTAGACATATGTTAAATATATCCTAATTAATGGAAACAGAGAAGACTCAACTTTCCCTGTTATGTGTGGGAGATTGATTCATGGGCAGAGGCTATCAGCCTATTGGACTGCTGAAAAGTCCCCACATGGAGAAGGTGGAGAACTTGCTTCCAGGAAATTCATAATATATAATGAAAATATCTTGGATAGACTGTAGAATATGAATAAATATTACAAAATGGTTCTGGTCTTCAAGCCAGGTGGTTAAGAAAAGTCTCTTTAATTGACTATCTAGCCAGAAGTGGGAGTATCTTTAAAAGACATTGGTTGGCTTCCTCTTCCTTTCCTCCCAATATTATTATTTAGCTCCTTGACTTTGATGGATTCCTTTGATTTATTCATTCATGGCACCCAGTGGTAGACAATGCTGTTAAGAGAGAGGTCACTTGGCTGTCTTCACTCTGAGATCATATGATCTTGTGACTATGAACCTGAGTTCTTTGCTGTCTTTGCGTTTTTCAATTTCATTCAGTATGAAAGGACAGCAACATCCTAGTATCTAGCCAGGTTTTGCAGCTAGCTGAGCTTCAATGCTCCAAGATTCAAGCAGTGACCTAGTTCCCAAAGATCACTTGTCAAAGTAGCTGAGACAAGTATTCACTCTTCAGCAATGTTAAATTTGAATGAGAAGTTGGTGGGACTCGTGATATAGAAAATGAACTAAGTTTGCATCTCTTCTCCAGAGAGCAATTTTGTATTGAGAAGATTATGTCCCTCATGTAATGGATGTGGAAGTAAGACATTTTTGCTTGGTTCCCAGATATAGAGGACATTTGATTGGCAAGGAAAAATTGGCATTAGAAAAATAAAACCCCAAACCCCACAAGATAACCCAAAATCCTAAGAAGCAGACAAAGCAGACCTAGCTCTGGGAAAGTGAGCCAGGATTTACTTGATACATATGAATCAACTAAATATATGATAAAATGACAAAATATCTATAATAGATTGGGAAGGAATGAAGCCCGTTGATTAAGCTCCCCAAACCCTACTATCTTCCTCACTTTTCTAATACTACTGAAGGTATCACTATCCCGCCAGTCACCCAGGTTTGCCTCCTCAATGGTTCTCATTCCCATTTGTTGTCAAATCTTATTTTTAACCTTCATAATATTCCTCCTATCATCTCTATCCTTCTCTATCCTTCACAGATATTACCTTTATACAACCTCTCATCAACTCTTAGCTGAATTATTATAAAAGCTTTCTGAATGAGCCTCACACATTTCACTCAAACCATCTTTCACTCAGCTGTCAAATGATTTTCCTAAAGAGTAGGTCTGACCATGTCACTTCACTAACTCAATGATGTACAATAACACCCTATTACTTCCAGATCAAAAACAAACAAAAAGCCCCTTCAAAAAGCTCTGCACAACCCTACCTGTAAGCCCTATTTTCATTCTGTATGAACCATGAAATTGGGTGGGAGTCTCAATCATCAAATACTGTTCAAGACTTCAGATTTAGTGAAAAGTATAGACCATCCAAGGAGTGCCTGCATGTCACTATGAGATAATGTTCACAACTGGGTGTGGGTAAGATGGGGACATGGAAGAGAATTTTCCATAAGGTACCTGCAAAGAGCTGGTTCAGTTGTCCAAATTCTGAAATTAGAAAATATTCTTTCCTAAAAAATCTCCTCCAAAATCAGAAGGGGAGAAATTAGGAACTTATATTTGACACTATTGAGTACCCTTTCTTGTTTTATCTCTGGACACTTTTTGTCCTGTTTCTCTTCTTATCTGTCTACCTATTCCTTAGACATATATCATTTCTCCTACCTTGAATATACTTTCAAAGTTCTCTTAAAGTTTTTCTCCTTACTCTATAATCTCTCTCTTGATAACTTCTTCATCTTTCTTAAATTTGTCATCTTTTTATAAGTAACTCTTTTAAAAATAATATCTACATATTCATATATCATATCACCAACTATTTCCTGGACATTTCAAACTGATAGACATCTCAGACTCAACATTCCAAAACAGAATTCATGACCTTTTACCCCAAACTCACTCTAATAGATTTCTCTATTTCTGCTCAGGGAGACACCATTCTAATCTTTCAGGTTCCTAATCTTGGTATAGTATTCTCCTTACTCTTTCTCATCTCACATATACAATGGATTGATAGATTTTGCTATTTCTGTTTCCAATGCAATATATCTCACATCAAGCCTCTTCTCTACTCACAACTTAAACTCTCACCTTACTTCAGGCTCTCAGAATCTCTTACCTAGACTATTGACAACTGCCTTCCAACTGGTCCTCATGTCTTAAACTTTTCCCCATTCCAATTCCTTATCTAAAAAGCTGTCAACATGAATTTCCTTATGTTCTGAATATGTTACTCTTCTACTCAATAAACTTCAGTGGTTCCCCATTGATTCTCTCTTATAATACAATCTCTCTTTGGCATTAGAAGCTTTTAAAAATTTGGTCCTTATTCATCATTCCAGCTGTTTTATCCTTTCATAAACTTTACAATTCATGCAAACTGGCCTTCTCTTTGAACTCCTCTTAACAAGAACTTGACCAACCATTTTCTTCTTTTACAGTGGCAATTATTACCCATAACTAGAAGGCACTTCTCACCTCTGCTTCAGAGAATCTTTTGCTTTCTTCAGGACATAACTTAAGTACTGTTTTTTTTTTTTTTTTTTTTTTTTTTTTTTTTGCCAGATTAATTAGGGTTAAGTGATTTGCCCAGAGTCACACAGCTAGTAAGTATTAAATGTCAGGTTGGACTTGAACTCCAGTCCTCCTGACTACAGGACTAGTTATCTGTTCACTGCACCATCCTGCTGTCCCTTAACCACCTTTTTTTTTCTTTACAAGTTTTCCCTTATATCCACAATTTCTAGTGCCTTATCTTCCTATTTACATTTATTTTGTGTTTCTTTATTCTCTCTACATTTATATATGTGAATATTGCCTCCTCTAATAGAATCAAACATCTTGAGTGCTGGAACTATTTCTTTATTTCCCTTTTTCTGATCTTTTTATTGCCAGCACCTAACAAAGAGCCAGGAACATAGTGGGACTTTATAAATATTTGCTGACGTTGATTGAATATATGCTTATAAGGAAAAATAAAGGAATATTAAAAAGTAATTGAGATAAAGGGTGACCTAGTTGTCTTAGAGACAGTTCTAGCCATGATGACCCTATTAGGGAATTGGGGTCCTCTGTTTTAAGAACGATTGCTTTACAAAACCACATATTTCTCTCCCTTCTACACCCTGAGACATCTTGTCCCTTTGCACCTTGTATAGTTTGGGCTACTTATAGCTCTCATCACGGATCTTTTGAATTTTATAGGCCTTGGAGGACTCTGGGATTTAAAGTTTGTTTCAAATATATTAGTAATTTTACAGCTTTTCCAGAATGGCTGATGATTTATATAATTTTAAAAGTATTTCACATTAAAACATAAAGAAAAAATTCTTCTTTATAGCATGTTTCAGTTTTCAAAAAGAATAACAATAACAAAACCCAATAACAAAATTTGAAGACAGAGTGTAGATAGGAAACTTACCTATACTGTTAATAACCACAGTGTGGCACTCCTGACTTAAAGAAGATTTCCTTTAAAAATTGTTTTAATCAGCCATTGACCATATTTTCTTATCAAATACTTTAATAACTTTTAAAGGAAGAATTATTTTCATTTTGCATTCTGGTAATTGACTTTCTTAATGATTTACTATGAATATACTTAATGAATATTATGTAATTTTAAAAAGAAACACGCAACACTTTCAATTTTATGTTATATATTTTTATTCATGGAAATTTCCATGTTCTCCCCACATAAAAACAAACTCTTCTCTCAGGGACAAAGAAAGCAGAACCATGTATTCTTTAATGAATTTTTCTTTGGTAAAATAGAGACTGTAGTAGTTTGTTTTATGTTTGCTACTATTAAAACAAAGGTGCATATCCTATCTTCAGTCTTCAATATGGGGAGGGGAAGGAAGGGAAACAAAACAAAACAAAACAAGAACAACCAGGATAAAACAGCAATGAAAGCTAGAAGTCTATAGGGAGGGGACAGACTTTGAAATTCTAACATCAAATTCAAATGACATTCCAGATCTTCTTTGGCTACCCTTAGTGAGCCAGTCAACTAACACTTGTTTAAGCAGGCAGGAACAATAGTCTTCTTAAGACCCATAATAACTAATTTAACAAAGATATACTTCCTTCTTTCCATCCTTCTCTTAAGCCTTCCCATACCTTCTCCCTCCCTCCTCCCTTCCTTCCTTTCTTCCTGGTTCCCTCCCTCTCTCCTTCTTTCCCTTCCTCCTTTTCTCCCCTCTCTCCCTTCTCCCTTTCTCCTTCCTCTCTTCCTCCTTTCCTCTCTCCCTCCCTCCCTCCTTCCTGCCTTCTTCTTTCCTTCTTTCCTTCCTTCCTCCCTCCCTTCCTTCCTTTCTTATTTCTTTCTTTCATTTTTCCTCCTCCTTCCTTTCTTTCCTTCCTTCCTCTCTTCCTTTTTTCCTTCTTTCTTTCATTTTCCTTTCTCCTTCCTCCTTCCTTTCTTTCCTTCCTCCCTCCCTTCCTTCCTTCTTCCCTTTACATTTCTTCCCTCCAATCTCATCATGTGACAAGACTAGAAATCTTAACTGTTTGAAAAAATAGGGAAAATTTTGCAATGGCTTGCATAGAGTATGCAATTTTTATATTTCGGTCACAGCCAAGTGCTTTCTGTGTTCTGAGTAGAGGATGTTTTTTTCTGCCTAGAGGAAAAAGTAAGGAAACTTGAAGAATGCTTCTCCCTACTTAAGGTTGTTAGGGAGAATAAAAGGCTTCAAAAGGAGTCATATGCTAGATTTCCATGGAGAAAAAAAGGGACCTGAAGTAGAGATGAGAGATTTGACTCTTATCAGGATAATGGATCAAGAAAGCGTGATTTACATTTACAAAGAAGACAGCTACACAATTAGATTTTGAAGACAAATTTAAGTTTCTTTCAGAAGAGGAGAGAATTGGAACTCTCTGAAAAGGATGAAACTTCCTGCCTTCCTAAAATATTAAATACAATTAAATAGACAATTATTATGTAATAGATAATTATATAATCTAAATAATTTAATTTACTATCAAATGTTTAAATACAAAATATTAAAATGGAGTGACATTTCAGAGAAATGAAGAGAAGAGTAGTAATTCCCTACCAGAGGTATCAAGGTAGCTCTTTATAAACTCGATAACAATGCAGATGTCTGTTACTTCTAGTGGAATATAACAGAGAACCTCCTAAGGCATATTAAATTGGATAAAAGCTACCTACTTTTGGAGATGCATAAATGAAACTACCAGAAAAAAAAACAAAGAATATTTCCAGTTTGTTTAATGTAATTATTAAGTCTTGGTCAAGAAACAGAAGACAATCATAAATTGTTTGTTCATTCTTATTGTTCGCCAAAGGAAAAAAGAGAAAAAATAAATTAGAAAATAGACAGCTAGCTAAGAAGGTGATGTCTAAGGAGGGGATTTGGAATTCTGGGTTAAAGCTATTAGTATGAATTTGACAGATTTTTGTTTAGTATTGAAATATATAAAGGGTAATAAGAAATGTGTTTCCTAAATGTCATGGAAATCTAATCTAAAGGACTTTAAGCTAAAATGGATGTGGGTGGGGTGGGGAGAAAGAGTGTATAATTGCCAAAGTTAATACCTTAAGGAGATAGAAAGTAACCATAATAAAGAGAGAATAGCAACTGAGATACCTAGAAAGCCAAGAAGTCAAAAACCTAAGAAAGGAGTCATTAGTAAAATTCATGAATTCTGAGTGTCTATATTCAAATGCCCAAAGTTTAGATAGCAAACAAAACAAACTAGAAGTCTTTAAAAATATTTTTATTTCATTAAATATTTTTCAATTATATTAATTTAAATAAAAAAAAATTTTAACATTCATTTTTTTAAAATTTTGAGTTTTAAATTCTTTCCCTCTCACCCTTCCAAATATTCAAGAAGGCAAGCAATATGATATCAATTATACATATGAAGTCATGCAAATCATGTTTCTATATTAGGCATGTTGAAAAGAAAACACATACCCAAAACAACAAAAATAAAGAAAATGGCAAAAGTGTGCTTCAAACTTTATTCAGAATTCATCAGTTTTGTCTCTGGGGATAGCGTTTTTTAATCATGGATCCTTTGGAATTATCTTGAATCATTGTTTTAATCTAAGTAGCTAAGTCTTTCACAATTGATCATCCTTATAATATTATTGTTACTATATATAATGCTCTCCTGGTTCAGCTAATTTAAGTTTGCTTCAGTTTATATAAGTCTTTCCAGATTTTTCTGAAATCATCCTGCTCATCATTTCTTATAACACAATAGTATTCCATCACAATCATATGCCACAATTTGTTCAGCCCTTCCTCAGTTGATGGGTATCCCTCAATTCTAATTTGTTTTTTCTTCCTCCCTCTCTTCTCCATCCTTCCCTCTCTCCCTCTCTTCTCCATCCTTCCTTCCTTCCTTCTTTTCTTTCTTCTTTCTTTCTTTCTTTCTTTCTTTCTTTCTTTCTTTCTTTCTTTCTTTCTTTCTTCTTTCTTCTTTCTTTCTTTCTTTCTCTCTCTCTCTCTTTCTTTCTTTCTTCCTTCCTTTCTTCCTTTCTTTCTTTCTTTCTTTCTTTCTTTCTTTCTTTCTTTCTTTCTTTCTTTCTTTTTTTTCTTTCTTTCTTTCTATTTCTTTCTTTTATAAAGCTTCTTGCTGAAATAAAGGCCTATCTTTCTAATATTAATGTTCTTCTTGTTTTGTTATACAGTTATGAGCCATAGAACACAATAGTCTCCAAAAATTAGATTTAACTATCACTCACTCAGAAGTTCAAAGTGAAAGATTTTAATGAAAATTTGATTTTCCATTTGGCCTATGTGACAGCAGGAAAAAAAATTAGTCAATTTCTGCTTCTTCATCTGTAAACAGTGATCTAATTCTTAATTGCTTTCTTATTCATTACTTTAAAGTGCTTTCATGACCTTAGCATCTAATCAAAAACATTACTATATTGCAGCCATTATGCTGAATTTGAGGAAAAAAAAAATTGGCAAAGCTCCTAGGTCCATTATTTGATCATAGTCACCTTTCCAGTGAAATACTGTTTACTAACAATAACAAACACTTATAGAATTATAATTTTCAAAAATATGACACATTAATTCATTAGTCTTCAAAATGAATTAAGCAATAAGAAAAATAAAAGTACATTTAATTAAACAGCACATTTCTACTTGGGTGTGTAAAGTCAGGATCATAGGTTCATAAATTTACAGCCATAACCAAAATCAACATTTAACCCAAATCAGTTTCTTGTTGAGGACCTGAATAAATTTTTTTATTGAGATTTTTGGCCTTGGCTTTAGTCCAAAGAGATACATTGGACAGAGAACCTAGACACTCCCAATTGCAGAAGAGGTCATTGTCCTTCTTGAAAACAAAGCATTATCTTTAAAAATGCCTTTGGAAGGAGGAAGAAGAGGAAAAGAAGAAAAAAAAAACAACACATGGCTCACTGTGCACAATGGCTGAAAACCTTATTCTTCATGATCAAGGCAGCAAGAATTGAGCTGTGATGGGCTTTACTCCCTCTCATTGTAACTCTCCTATTTCTGAGCAATGGTTTCTCTTTCTCCCCTACTAAGCTTCCCACCTCTCCCTTAATTCTGCCCTCTTTCCCTTCACTGACAGAAAAAGTCATTTGGACTCTTCATCTATTCCTTTCCCCTAGAGGGGACCCCAGGGATCTGGTGGAGTTCCCTGAAAGGAGTTCCCACCACTGGGGATCTATTGGATGGCTATCAGCTGAGTCTTCAGCAGCTTAGTGAGCCCAAGTGGCAGATGTGATGCCATCAGATCTTTGTCTGAAGGTTAATAACATTTTTCATCATGAGATCTTTGGAACTGTCTTGGATCATTGTATTGCTGATAATTGATAGCTAGATCATTTTCAGCTGATCATTGTACAGTGTTGCTGTATACAACAGCTGTACACAGTATTCTCCTGGTCCTGCTCACTTCACTTTTCATCAGCCCATGTCTGTTCATGCTAATGGAAAGTTAACTGAAACTAGTTCTGATGATTTGTGTCACAATAACAAAACGTTTTACAATAACAATCAAATCTTCCCTATATCTGAAAAAATGACTTCTCCCAGGGCCCTGGATTTATAAAGGATCACCTTGTGACACACTAACATCAAGAACAGCAAAGAGTGAGAAAACAAGGAAAAAAATAGAAAAGCTGGTTGAACTACTGTCTGCAAACAATGGTGACATTGATAGGCAGACAAATGCAAGATTTTAAAGAAAAGTTTATCAAATTCAGCAAATGAAAAGAATGAAACAAGAAAAAACAGTAAATGATGATGACATCTAGAAATGAGATTTCATCAAATAGTCAAGGAGTGATTGAAAAGGAATCTCTTCTTTTGGAGGCCTTAGATGGATTTTTCTTTGTTGTAAAAGGAGAATTGTATTTGTGTCAGAAAATAGGACCAGCGATTTGGGTTACAGGAAGAACTGATGAATATCAGTGTCTAGAGTATAATGCAATTGGCAGACCATGCAGAATTTAGCAAGAATCTGCTAGCCATACTTTTAATTGCCAGATGCTAATTTACCCTTCATATGAGCATGCACAGAAAATCAAAAAGTTTGCCAGTGATGTGAAGTGCAGGGTTTCACTGTATCAAATGGCCAAAATCAATGCAGGAAGAAGATATCCATTCATATTTGATTTGTATTGCATAGCAATTACCTTATCCTGCAGCTATTATGGATTCAAAATCATTTATGACTGAGCAAGATCTTACAGATAAAATCATCTCTATTGATATCAGTTCTTTGAGGACTAGTGATAGAACCACCTGGGAAGATTTAGTGAGAAAGTTCATTTACTCCTTTTTTCAATCTCAAGACAGAAAGCTATGTCAAGAAGTGACGACTTGGAAATGCCTTTAGTCCATCCTGTAGATTCATATTAAATTGCTCCACACAATGGTTGAATTAGTTCACAATTCTACCAACAATACATTAATTTATCATTTTTCCCACATTCCCATCAAAATTTGTCATTTTCCTTTTCTGACTCATTAGCCAATCTAATAAGTATGAGATATTACCTCAGAATTATTTTAATTTGCATTTCTCCAATCAATAGTAAGAGTATTTTTTTAAAATATGGCTATAAATAGCTTTATTAGTTCATCTGAAAACTGTCCATATCTTCTGTTTATTTATCAATTGGGAAATGGCTTTTTTATATATAAATTTGACTCAGTTCCTTATACATTTAAGAAATTAAGCATTTATCAGAGAAATTTGCGTCAAAGTTCTTTTCACAATTATTATGGCTAATTTTGTTTTCCCTGTTTATTTTATTTTTTCTTTCCTATCCCCCTATCCTTTTTCAAAAGTGCTTTGCTTCTGACCACTCTCATGATTATGTGTATTTTAAATGAAATGGTTCAATTTGACAACAGTTCAAATGATGTTAAACCACTGGATTCTGTCTCTTGCATAGTACTGACACACTCTCAGAGAGATAAAAAAATTCTCAAACCATAAACTAGAACAGCTTCTGAGAACAACTGCTGAATAATAGCTACAATATACTGATGCTGATACAAGTAGGAAAGATGCTTTATCTTCTTCAAGACACCTTGACTTCAGTGGCTAAATAACTATTCATTTTCAAGCAACACTTGCCTGTCCAATCACACAAAATTCTACACAGTCTCTTGCAAGAAGATAATCTGTCAGATATAACTACTTGATCAGTGGAGCATAACAAAAAAGATAATGGATCTAGTTCTGTGAGTGATCAAGTGCTGAGGAACTTTACTATAAAATTACAACTGGGATCTTCAAAGAAAAAGGAATCAAAGGACCATCAATTATTATGTCACCTTTTAGATAAAGATGAGAGAGGTTTAAAAGCAGCTCCAATCTTGAGTCTGGATTATGTGAAAATGAAACCTGAAAAGGAAGAACAGATGGATCCTTATTTGATAATACCAATATCACTGACTAAATCTGCTCCAGAGGAAATCAAATAGAGTCAGTCCCAGAATCAGTTTCCAGCCGACTTTGGCCAGTTTGATACATTATTGCTGATGCTAGAGAAGGTATTAGAGCTTCTAGGCTTATGTGAGTCAGGAAAAATGGAAGGCTTAAGTGACCATCAATTCAGAAATTCCACCAATCTATTCCAGCCAGTCCTCCTTTGAGGCTGACTAGATTGCCTGAGCTCAAATTATATGTTCTAGAAGATCATCAATTTGGACATACAGGAATAGATGACAATGTTCCATAAGAGAATAATATGATAACGGCTATGGATCAAGGATCTCTGAATAAACCAGAAGACCAATGCATCCCCTCCCAATTGGATGAGCTCCCGTGTCCACCAAAATAATAGAGGGAAGAAATGATAAGAAGTCTCTTCTTGATCGACTAATATTCTTTTTCAGTGGCAAGGACAAAGCTGAAATAGCTGAGCTAGACTGAGCCTTTGGAATTGACAAACTTGTATAGAGAGGCATATTGGAAGTATTAACAGACAGATTCCAACCACAACAATCAACATAGCCTTTAATGATGGAGGAAAGGTCCATTCTGTATTCTCAGCCTTATTCTTTGGCTCCACCTACTGCTAATCTTCCCGGCCCCTTCCAAGGCATGGTCAGGCAAAAGCCTGCCATGGAAACCATGCCAATTTAAGTACCATCACCGTGGGGAGCTTTTCCTCCTAACATGGGCTTGTAGCCCTGGCAGACTCTGAACAGGCTTCCAGCTGCTCCCAGCTTAGACTTCCACTGCAACAGAGGTTGGAGGGACAACAGCAGTTGATCCATCAAAACCAGCGGGCTGTCTTAAACCAGTTTGCTGCATCTGCCACAATCTCCCCTGAGTGCCCAGATGTTACTTGCCAGCAAAAGCAAGATTTGTATAATCAACAGCACTGACAAAGGCAGTGAATATAACAATAGAGAGCTCTATTAATGAGAGAGAGTTGATATCAAATCTTAAGGCATCCTTGGCCAGCCATAATAACATGGTTAACAGAAGTATGACAGGGAATTTTGGAGAACCGTTTAATAGTGGAATCGATCTTCAGAGTCAGTAATGTCTTCAAGTATACAGGATCAGGATTAAGTTAACAAGATAAACCTTTACTCCATTTCTCCCTGGCAGTCCCATGATATCACTGCAGATTCCTCAAAGTCTTATGCTGCAGCAAGCTCAGCCCTCTTCAGCTAACAGTTATCAGATATGAAGACCTGGCAGCAAGGAGAAATGTAAATAACAATATGTTCAGTCAGAACCAACCTACACTTTCACAGCCAGGGCGACACAACAATATAAGCATCCCCTTACTCATGGCAAGAAGAAACACAAATGTCCAGAACATGAACCTTATGATGGGCCAAATGCAGATGAGTTCATTGCATATTCTGGAATGAATACAGTGTTTTCTGAGAAGATAAATGATATAATACTGAGAAACACAGTCCTTTATGGCAATCAGTTTTCATCAGCTGACATTCTTTTTTCTTTTAAAATTTTTTAATTGTTTTATTTTTTCTGATTATACATGTATATTAACTTTTAAATACATATTTCTTTATGAATCATGTTGGGAGAAAAATAAAAACAAAAGAGGGAAATCATGAGAGAAAAAAACAGAAAAAAAGAAGTGAACATACTATGTGTTGATTAATACTCCATCTCTATAGTTCCCTTTCTGGATGCAGATGGCATTTTCTATCCAAAGTTTATTGGAATTGCCTTGTATCACCAAGTCTTTCATAGTCTTGCTGTTACTGTGTATAATGTAGTCCTGATTCTATTTGTTTCTCTCAGCACTAGTTCCTATAAATCTTTCCAGACCTTTCTAAAATCAGCTTGTTCAACATTTTTTTGTAGAACAATAATATTCCATTACCTTCATGTACCACAACATTCAGCCATTCTCCAATTAATGGGCGTCTACTCATTTTCTAATTCTTTGCTATCACAAGAAGATATCAGCTGACATTCTCAAATCAGAATCAGACAGTAATGCCTAGTAAGTGTAACAGGTTCATATATTTGCTGATATCAAATTTACAGTGAATCTCGTAGGTGCGAACGCTTATTTGAATCACTTTGGGTCCCTAGGATATCAAAAACCCACATCAAGACCATAGAACCTCCAGACCCAGCAGAAGGGAAAGTAAATTTTAAATAATAGACATACAGAGATATATAAATACATTATATATTTTTCTGAAATTTTTGATATTTCAACCTGCAGCCATTCTTTAGGCCATAGTATTTGGAACAAAAAGAGGTTTGCTTTCTGCTGAGGGTTGGGGGGAACTGCTTTTTTGTAAAGGACTTGGATGTTGAGAGAATAATATTGGCAGGGCAATTGGACAATTGATTTCTTGAGTCAAATTTGATCGTTCTTTTTTTTTTTCTGTAATTAGTCATTGATTTTTTATCTGAATTCAAGCTTTTGGAAAACAAAGATGAAAAGTTCCTGGGGAAGAAACCATTTTAGCTGGATTTGCTTCTGATCCCATTATAAAGGAAGGACCTGGCAGTCCTATGACCTTCAGCAAAAACAAAAAACAAAAATAAAAAAAAAAAAAAAACAAAAATAAAACAAAGCAATAATGATAATAACAAACCAATCATTTTCTTAAAAAGTTTATCCTATTCTCAGGCAGCTTGTGTGCACAAACAGCTTCTTTTACTATTCTATGTCTGGTTAGCTGCTTCCCTGTTCAGTTTTTTTAAAGATGCCTCCAGCAATAGAGGCTGAAATGTGTATATTTGCAAGGGATCAAATAATAAAATACAATTTTAGGGAAAGTGCAATAAATTTTTGGAAGGGTCATGGAAGGACAAAGGACAAAAATTTTTGAGTTATTGTAGATACAATTTTCTGATGAAGTGTGATGAAATAAAAAAGCAGTCCATTCTTAATGCTCTTACTGTATTAACTGCTAAAGTAGCTAAAGTTATTTAAAATAAAGGTAAATTCTATGATCTAAAAATGTATTTGGCTGACATTTGGGTTGAAGTTGCTGCCCTAATGGAACCAGACTCTTCTTTTAATTTTTCCTTTTTGCTCTTCCTATATATTAGCCCCAGCAATTAAATTAAAATGTGACTTTTAACCTTAAGTGAATATTAGTACAATTTACTTTTTTAGAAGTAATCCTAGCTGAATCTCCTGATCTGGTCCATTTTCTGTTTTGTCTGAGTCCTCTTATTTCCTATGACTAGTTGTAGCCTAAAGACTATAAACCTATTTGTATTCTGAGCTGGTTTTTTCCCAATCTGCAAGTTATTTCTCCTCTAAAAAGTCATTCAGGTCTATATTCCTATGCCTAACAAATGAGAAAATCTTTATAAAAGAATGTAACATAGTGTCTGGCATACAGAAGGTGCTACATAAAAAAGATTATTGCTTTTCCTTCCTCTTGCTGCTCAACTGATTCAATCTAGCTATGCTTTCTTACTACTACAGTACATGATATCTAGAATGGAACTTGGCAAATGGTGCTAATGAATACTTGATGTTATTGATTACTTGAACTTAATAACTACCTCTGTAGCCTACACAAGTCTACTAGGCTGATTATATATATATATATATATTTTCCCCTAACCCTTATTTATTCTTTAATATTCTTTAACATTTAAGTTGATTTGTCAGATTTAGCCAGATCCAGGCATAGCCTACCTGAAGAATTTCCTGTTTTTAATCCCAAACCATGCACCTGACTTACTCTGTACTCACTTTAATTACTCTTCCTCCTGAATTTCCTGTTTCTAAAAATGGTGTTATCATTCTTTCTTATATTAAGACTTGGGACTTCAGCAAACTTTTTACTTTCTTTCTTCTTTATCCTCCATATTAAATCAGTCACCAACTAATGAAAATTCTTTAATCAATCAATCAGCAACAGGCTAATCTGAAAGTCAAGAATTAAGTGCTGGCCTCCTAGAAGACATTTTCTTGAAGTTTTCTTTTCAGAGGAGAAAAGGATCCTCCAAAGAGCATTAATTTGTAACAAGTCATATTGTATGGGATGAGGGTGGACCTTGCTAACTCATCATAACATTACTTACTATGTGTTATTCAGAGAGTTAAAATCTTAGATAAATGGGAAACTTTTTTTTCAGTAGTGTTACAAAGTGTCTTTACTTTCTGAAGGAAATCTAATGGTGTATTGAATGTTTTGTCTCTATATTTATTTATGGGCTTTAATGAATCCTTTTAATCTTATGCATTTTCAGTGGTAGAACAAATAAAAATTGTACCATACTTAATAATCATATTAGGGATTAAATTATGTGTGGAGATGATGAACTAATAATTGGAGAATTTAAGATCCTAATCATACCTAAAATTTATGTTAGAAATTTTTAAAAGAATTTTACTGCAATTATGACAATGAGTCAAAGAGAGAAGTTGCCTTCTTAGGAATCAATGATAGGTGCTATGAGACCATGGTCTTTTGAGAAGTCAAGTATAAATAAGTTATGTGCATATAACATTGTGCTTCTGCCACCAGTGCTCAGAAACCTCTTCTTTGAGGTACTCTCACTTTTAGATCCTTATAGCAATTATATGAAAGCTCCCAGGTCATTATCTTTTCCTACATCACAAGGTTGAGGAAGCATGGAAGGGTTACTTTGGACAAGAAGAGAGATGCCTTTGTCCTCTGATTCTGAAGTGAAGGAGATTGAAAATGAATAAGGACAGAAAGAGATTTTGAAGGCTAGAAGTAGAAAAAATGAGGGTGTTTGCCATTTGAGTATCATGCAGACAAAACATCCATTTGCACAAGGCTCAATATTCTGTTGATAGAGAATCGTCGCACTGGTGGAGTTGGGAGTCTAAGGAAAGAGTACACTTTGGAACACCTTTGATGGAGACTTATAGGGAGTCAGTCAGAGGCAGAAAGGGGTTATCTTGCAATAGTGAACACATAGTTGAAGTTAGCATTAATTTTTATGAGAGTAATTCAGCACAATTCTGTGACTAAATAATGCATAGTAATTCAGGAGCAGGAGTGGACAAGACAGATGATGGTGGAGGAAATTAAAAAGAAATGAAGAACTAAACAAGGAGGCAAGAGGTTCCAGGTGTGGGGTGGAGTCTTATTGAAATGGTTAGCTGTATAAGAAAGATCGTGAAGGGGAGGAAATGGAGATTAGAATGAGTGGGAGATAGAAGAACTAGAGGCCATGAAGAAGGTTAAGGTGATAAGAAAGATGGAAGGATAGGAGACTATATTGACACAAAGAGGAGTCAGACTCTTGAATCTGGAGTGGTTCGAATCAAACTCTTCTGTTGTAATCAATCCTGTGGGTGGCTGATGTAGAATGGAAATGGATATCACAGCATTTACATTCTTTTTTAAAAATAACAACAAAAACAAAGAGGAATCCAAAATTCTGAAAGAAAAGCAATAGTTAAGCCTAAGGCTCTTAACACCTTATAATTGAACTTTTTTTTTTAGCACATCTCTGAATTTTTATGAGTCTTGTGTCATTGAGATCATGACCATCACATTTGAATTAGACATTAATTTGAAAATATCTTTTAAAAGGACATTTTACCATAGAAGAATGGAATTTAATAAAACTGACTCTTTTTCTTGACTCTTTCTCAGTAATTGTCATTTGAAAGTCATTTTCATAGAATTCTTAGCTCCAAACAAGGGCATAAAACTCTTACTTAGTGATTAAATCTAACTTATACCATTCACTGATTTGGGGTTTTTAAGGAGAGTATAATTTAACAAAATTATGGAGAGCAAGCCAGTTTATTGAAATTGGGATGGAAAAGAAATTAGCAAGGAAACTATTTATGAAACCATCTAGCCTTTGCCAATCTCTGTGTTCCAATGCAGAATTGTCCTTTAGCTGACATTTGTCCCACTGGTATTTTTCTAATCTGATTTTAAAAAATCTATTTATTTGTATTTTAAAACTTATACATGCATGATTTTTTTTCAAAAGACAGTATTCTTAAGCAAGAATTAAGCAAGGGTGCAGTTGGGAATATAATTTGATGGTTGCTTTATTTTTTTTTAACTCTTCTGACACACTTCTAGAATTGAACTAGAGAGCTAGTTTCATCTGAATTCCAAATAATGGTTCTATTATATGTATGTATATGGTGAGATTGTATTTTAAGTAGATTAAGAAATAAAATAATTAATTTCCTCTTCTCAATACACTTATAGAATCTTCACTGATGATCAAAATTTTAAATAGTTCAATATTTTCCTTATGCTCTTTTTCTTAGCTGAACTTGTGGCAATGTCTAGAGATGTTGAGCATGTAAGTCAAAAATGAAAAAATTCAGCCAATCATCTGACTGTCATGGATGGATGGAATTATTTATTTATTTTATCTTATCACTCTTCCAAAAAAGGAATTATATTTTTCTGTCTCTTATCTTTATCATCTTTATCCCTATCTCTGAAATGCTCTCTCCTACTTTTCCCTTGCTAAAAATCCTAGGACTGGCTCTAGAAAAGATTCTGAGAAAGACAAAGTCTTGGAAGGTACTTTTTGCTCCTCTTCTACTTTTTTTTAATTCCTGGTATTTGAGTATAAGATGACTCTGGGACATCTAGTTCCAATGAAACTAGAAGTTGGGAAACTTGATAGAGTTAAAAAAATAAATAATGAGAGTCATTTTCACTTTTTGTCTTTTTTAACTTTAATGCCTTCCCTCTGAGATTGCTCCTCTTCTCCAATTCATCCTGTATATAGCTTTTTGTATATAGTCGTTTGAATGTTGTCTTTTACATTAGATTGCAAGTTCCTTGAAAGCAGGGAATATTTTTCCCTTTCTTTATATCTTGAGCACTTAGCATAGTACTTGGCATATAACAGGTGTTTCACAAATGCTAATTCCATTTGTTCCTTACAAATGATAGGGCTTAGAAATGGAAAGGCCTTTAGACATAAATGCCAGGGATTATTTAATTTTGTCTTGTATTTCCCATGATGAGTACACTGCTGGACACAGAATTATTGTTCATCCTTTGTTTCCGAACAGGACCAGGAACATCATGGGGTGATTCATTGACTTGCCTGTAAAATGGCTTTAAAGTGAAAGAGAATCGCATACTCATCAGCCTCATTCTCTCTTCCAGGATTTCTTCCAGAGTCATCAAAGTGCAGCATCAAGCCAAAAGTTAAGATGATTGGTGATGGCCCAGGAAACAATGGATGACTTTTACCTACAGGTTGTCTGGCTAACCTCTGGACACTCCTGCTTCCTTTGCCTTCTTGGCTGTTGGAACAAATTGTTCTCATCCACCCATTCCACTAGCAGAAATCTTCACATTCTTGGGAAAGATGCCTTCCTAATTCACAAACAGGTTAGAGGATTATCAATTACCCTCTGCTTTAACCCATCTGGTTTAACCCATCTGCTAGAACAATTTTATTGGAGTGTGATCACAGGACATGCAGCAGCCTCTTGGAGCAGCAGAGCTAAGACTTTAACAGGCTTTTGACTAAATCAATAAGATTCCTGTCTTGTTATAGATTTGCCCAGAATTATACTCTGATTTTAACTTTCTAGAAAGAAATCATCTTTGGTTGTCTTTGGTTGACACAGAACAGTCACTTAATGGTTAACTTACTAATTGAATCATTTTATAGATAGGAAATAAAAACTCAGAGAGGAAAACTTCATGCAAAATGACACAGATATCAAGAAAAAGAGCTGAGATTTTAATTTGGATTTCTTTTTAGTCAAAACTAGGTCTTTTTCATTGATCCTCAGCTTCCAACTTTATAAAGGGAGATAATGTTATCTTTTCTTACTTTACAGAATTGTTGTGAGGAACAAATAAAAAAATAACACTTTATTCAAAAAGTTTTTGAATATCATTCAAAAAATAATACTTTGCAAATTATTAAAGAAAGGCAATGGTAATTGCAATGACTATGTTACTCATAGGATACAGCAAGCAAATGATCCAAAGCTACGGGATTAATTTGATTTTCTGTCTAATGTTACATTTGAAATGTTTACTGCTCTCTCTAGAGGTCTTTTGAACTTTTTTTTTTTTTTTTTTGGCCAGCTGTGAGAATTCTGCTTACATGTGGAGAAGAGAATCAATAGGGTGTAATTATTGGGTCTTGTTTTGGTCTAGGGTATGGCTTGAGTTTGTGAAGGATAAAAGCACATAAAAATTCTATTATCATAGAGAGTATACTTGCAAAATGTACATAGTCTAGAATCCATAATTTATTGATTTTAACCTGAGTGAAAACAATCTGAGACTTATGAAGGTGAAGCATTTTCCAAAATTTTAGGGAGATAATAAATAGGAAAGTTAGGATTTGTACTCAGGTCATCTGACCACAAAAACAATGCTCTTGTTGTTTCACTATTGTCTTCTACTGATATCAATGAAATAGGGAACATCCAATATATAAACCTGTACAACTAATATAGGTCAGTAACTCATTTATTAAATATAGTCTTAGAGAATTGCCTGAAGATAGTGATAGGTTAGACAATTGATGTGTGTAAGAAGCAGGTGACTGGTCTTTATCACCATATAATTAGTTGAGGAGGACTCTCAAATTTTTGCTCTTTTTCACTTCAAAGTCATCTAGATCTCAGCTTCCATTTCTGCTGCTATTTTGGCTTCCTTTGGCTGCTGGAATGTTTGGAAAAGCCTCTGAACAAGATCATTTAAGGGCATTATTGAGTACTGGGAGGAGTCATTGTTTCACAACATTCACTCTTTTTTTTGGTCCCCCAAAACTTAACATTACTGATATTTAAAAACAATCTGCAACAAATGAAAATAAGACGGGAGATATTTAAAATGAGTGATGATGTTGGCCCCAAAACATTTCCTACTCTCCTGATTACCACAAATTATTTCTATCCAATTGTTTTATTAAGAGAATATAAAAATGTTGAAGCTGGAAGGGAACTTAGAATTCATTTCAGTCAAGACTGATTTACAGATGAGAGAACTCAGAATGACTTACCAAATAACAAAATCAATTCATATATTTGTAATGCTTTGCATTTATTATCTAATTTGATCTTCATTATAATCCATATTTAAATGCTGTTATTATCCCCTTTTCCAGATAAGAAAATTGAATCTCAGGGAGATTAATGACTATTCCATTGTCACATAGCTTGTATTAGAAATGAGATTTAAAAATCTAAAAATCTAAAATGTAAAATCTAAAAAGTCTAAACCTTGCTGATTCCAAGTCCAATGTTTTTTCATTGGCTAAGTAACAAGCATAGAGCACAAATCTTTTGACTGGCACATTCAATACTCTTCCTATATCATCATAATGCCTTCTGTTAGTATAATGGAAACATTCAATTTAATAAATATTGATTAAGAATCTATTATATGCAAAGCATTATATATCTCTGGGAAATTGACTGGCTATGGTCATGTTATAGCAAACTTGTGGGATTTTTTATGATGAAAATTAGTTCACTGTTGTTAGTTGTTGTCTTTTCCCAAGTTTGCATTGTAATGCTTTGACTCATCACCTCCTTCAGTATGGACTTTTTATAAATTCTAGCAGTATTGGAGGTGACAGTATAACTTTTCCTTTAGAAAGATGACCTGAACATTGTCAGTAATTCAGTCTGTATCCTGGTTCTGGTCTAAACTATCTCTCCAGCAAAGGAGACAACTCAATTTATCCAAATTTATTCTCCAAACTTCACACTCTATCCTGCTCAACTCTACTCCATAAAAAGGAGTCTTTATCAAACTCTTCATCATCCCTTATTTATATGACATTTTCTAGTTTTTTAATAGTATGAGTTGCTTTGTTATGTGTTATCCAGGGGAAAATTTCATCCTTCTGCTCCTTGATCTTTAGGAATCTCCAATCTAAAAGGATATAGGGACAAGGACAACACCTATCATATGCTCTCCATTTTCTTGAATAAGTAGGTGTACAAATAATTCTTGATGATAACAAATAACACTTTCTTTTTGAAGGACACAAAATCCTAAAATTTAGAATTGGAATAAGCCTTATAGGGCTTCTTGGTAATCTTTTCTCTTCTTTACTTCACCTATTCAATCTTAGCATCTTTAATACTTGGTTAACATCCTTTTTCTTTTAAAAAAATGTTTTTAGTATGTACATTCATTTTCCCATATTTCTACATGTGTCAGGTGGAGGGAGAAAAATCAATACAAAAGGGAAAAATCATGGAAAAAGGAAAAAAAAAGGTGAAAATAGCATGCATTGATCCACAATCAGTTTCCATAAATCTCTCTCTGGATGTAGATGGTGTTTTCCATTCAAAGTTTATTGGAATTGCCTTGGATCACTGAATTGCTGGGAAGAACAAAGTCTATCATACTTATACATCCTTTTTCTATGAAATTTCCCCAGCCTCTTCTGGCCCATGGTGATCTTGTCTTTCTTTAAATTCATAGCACAAATTTGTTGTGCCACAGTTGTGATAATTAGATGCATCCTTGTGAAGTCCACTTGAGACAGTTATGTTATGCAATGAATAGAGAGCTAGAGTTGAAGTCAGGAAGACCTAAAGTTCAAATCCTGCTTCAGACAATAGCTGTTTGATCCTCAGTTCTCAATTTCCTCATTTATGAAAATTAAGATAATAAAAGCACCTACGTTCCAGGGATGTTGTGAGGAGTAAATGAGATAACAGATATAAAATACTTAGCACAGTACCTGGCACAGAGTAGGTTCTATATAAATGTTGGGTTCTTTTTATTTTCATTGATATGATCTTTCTTTTTATATGCATAATATTCCTTCTCCAATACTTAATAGAGATCATAGGATCATGGTCCCAGAGCAGGAATGGAGGTCAAAAGTCATCTAGTCCAACCCTTTGTTTTATAGATGAGGAAACAGAGTCTCAGAGAGATTAGGGACTTGTTCAAGTGCATTGATAGTAATTTTCAGATGTCCTCCAACTGGTCCAGAGATTCTATTGCTCTATACTACTTCTCTTTATTTATTTATTTATTTATTTCTACACTACTTCTTAAGCTAATCAATCCTCCTATAAAGAGTGCAAGGTTCTAGACCACTCTATCTATATACTGCCACAGGCAGAGATTTTGAACTCCAACGATTTAAGAAATTCTCTGTTGCAATAAACTAATTATATAGCTTATGCAATTGTTTTTCAGTTTCCTAGCACTCCTTCCAATGAAAAATACTCTAAGGTCCCTTTTCTTCTAAACAACACAACATAACACAAAACAAAACTCTTTTTCATAGTAACAAACCTGTGGCTTGCCTAAAACAAAAACCATTTACTCCATGATCACTCTTGAATGACCTAACAAATGTATCATGGAACCAGGGGGTGAAAAATAATCAGCAAGAAAAGAAACACACACACACACACACACATACACACACACACACACACACAAGTTTTCAACTTGTTTCTGCAATTCTCTAAACCATTAAGTGATCTAGATTCAGTCTCTGAACTTAACTTTGCCACTCTCAGGAGTGCAGTTAAAAAACAGGTGTTATAATCCGCAAAGTCACCTCTGGGTAAGGGGCAGGCAGAGGGACAAAATGCATTTTATTTTCCAAAGCATCAGCACTATCATTTTAGTAATTTAGAAAATCTCTGATTTGAAAATATGGGTTTTTATGAGTTTTACTAATTGGTTTTCTTTTGTTTATAATGTTATCACTGTTATTGGCAGTACCCTGAATCTGTATTATTAATATTTCATTTTTAGACTGTAGAAAATAGAAAGAAATAACATTCATTGAGCTGCTGAGCCATATAAAATAGCCAACTGTAACTATAAATCTCAACTTCCCATCATAGGGTTGTGAAGACATTATTTTTATTATATTTATACTTATGTATAATAAGTATATATATTATTATTATTACTTATTTTTCTTTTTACTTATGGTACTTAATTTTTTTGTCTATAGAAAAGTCTACAATTGTATTTGTGGGTACATGGGGGAAGCAATGGATACATTGAAGGGATGTTAATACAGCTGTTATTCTCATATCTTTTTTCCCCCTGAGACTATTGGGATTAAGTGACTTGCCCAGGGTCACACAGCTAGGAGGTGTTAAGTGTCTGAGACCAAATTTGAACTCAGGTCCTCCTGATTTCAGGGCTGGTGCTCTATTCACTAGATATTGCAGCTATTATTCTAATTCACTATTAAAAATCATGAGAGAGGAGATGTAATATTTTAGATAGGGACCCAGAGTCAGGAAGACCTGGATTCAAGACTTGCCTCTGTTACATACCAAATGGTAAGTAACCATTGTTACATGGACAAGTCCTTTAAACTGTCAGTGAGTGGGTATTTAATATAGATTAAATTTAAAATGTCTTACACACTTTTTTTTTTTTCCTGGAGAACTAGTTGTTAAAAATTTACCAGAACAGTTCTGGGGATTTGGCCATGTTACTTTGAGTACGCATTCAAAATGAGCATAAGCAGAGTGCTAGAAAAGTGAGTGTTTGCAGTAACATTTTAGAGATAAGAGGAGAGAATTATTAATGAAGAGTTTTATGTAAAACAAGTTTGCATAGTGATACTTGCTGACTTCATTATGGTAGTGGGCATAGAGAAGCAGTAAGTAAATAAATGAAAATTTATTTATATACCAAGAATTATAACTTAGGGCTGGGGATATACAATCAATCCTCAATTTTTTGTGATGATTCCTAGAATTTGGCATGAAAGCCAAAAATGCGAGTATTGGTACCTTGAACGTGTGGGAAAGAGGGGGCAGCTAGAGATAGTGCAATTGATAGTGTCTCAAAAGGTGAAGAATTTACAGATTAAACACATATTGATCAGAGACTGTTAGCTAAAGTAGATCAAGCCTATAGGCCCCAGTCACGTGATTTTAGATAAATCCTGGATTGCATTCCATTGGCCAAAGAAGGCATTACGTGGCCAAAGAAACTGTATATCACCTTGCCTATTGCATTCCACTGACCAAGTAGAGGAATACAGACTTATGTGAACAATCACAACATATGGAGGTTCTTTGTCAGAAATGTATAAAAGCTATGAACATTTTCATGGGAGTGGCTCTCTCCTGCTGTGAATTTGGCTCACAGACCAGGATGGGATCTGCTTCTCGAGATTCTAATAAATATTTCTGCTTTCTATGAGTGATCTCTGTAGTAGTCATTTTGGGTAGATCTTTTTATTCCAAACAATAGAATACTGGATCTAGAATCATGAAGATTTATCTTTCTGAGTTCAAATCCAATCTCAGAATTTACTAACTCTTTAATCATGGGAAAGTCACTTAACCCTATTTGCCTCAGTCTTCCAGCTAGAGAAGGAAATGACAAACCACTGCAGTATCTTTGCCAATAAAACCAATGGAGTCACAAAGATATGATGACTGAAACCCAACAGCAATGGGAAAAGGAGGATTAGGTACCTGTGACTACCCAAAAATAATCCTTTTCAATCCTTTATTGAAAATATATTTTTTCTGCAATTTTAATATCAAAACATAGAAACATTTTTATTTTAAATTTAAATTAAAACATTTTCCCCAACACAGTAGGCATGAAATAATGAATAAAATAAAACACACATTAATTTGGGATTAATTAAATTGGGAACATGCAAAACATTTTTTTGCTATTAATTCCTTAGCATCTTTGAACTTTTGTGCTACTATCTTGATAAAAATAACATTTATTGCAGACATTTTTGGGATGCTAGATAATAAAAATGAATAATAGAGATAAATGAATGAGTGAATGAATGATAATAAAAAAAGCATATAAAACATACTCTGAAGAAGTTTTTACTCAGTAATAGGAAAGCAGAAATAAAATCACCAAGGGTAAGGAAATAGAACAGTCATTTCACTGGTGTGAAGAACTCTCAGGTAAGGAAATTTCCTCTACCAATGAATGTCTAAAAAAACCCAAAAAACAAAAAACAAAAAACAAACAAACAAACAAAAAACCCTCTGCAATATAGGATCACAGGAAGTTGCCTATAACACTGAGAAATTGCATGTCTTGCTCAGATTTACACAGCCAGTGTAAACTACAGTGATGTTTAAATTCAAGTGTTCCTGAGTTCAAGGCCAATTCCTTATCCACTATGCCATACTGATTTTCAGTTGGAAGGAATGGAATGCCACCTCCCTCACTTCAATAAATTGCCAATCATTGAGGAAGCATTATTAAACACAGGCCATGTGCAAAGCTCTATGGCTCTAATCCAGATGATATAATCCTCTTCTATGGTAAGTATTCAATTCTCTGGCATCATGGAGGTTATGATTATTTGGGCTACCTCTGTAGTCAATATATAGTCAATACTGATTTTCTAGTCTAATCATTCCTATAGAATTCTACAACAATTATTTGAATGTCCAAAATAAATTATCTTTGATTAATCATCCTTATCCTTCTTCCCTCATATCTAATAATTTATCAAGACCTGTTATTCATAGATTTTTAGAGATAGAACCATTAAATCATCTAGTCCAACTTGCTCATTTAGTAGGTAAGAAAATAAGCACAGGGAGATTGAATGTTTCATCCAAAGACACAGCTAATTAACAACAGAGTTAGGATTTCAGTCCAGTGTCCTAATTTCTAGTCAAGTTTACTTTCTATTAAATTACAAAGGTGAACCAGTCAAATTTACATTTTCTTTCTCATCTTCCTTGCTAAGAGGCTAGTCTAGGTTTAAATGGTTTCCCTACCCTCCTCCCCAAACCATTGAAGCCTTCTGATATCAAAAATAACTTTTATTTCAAACAATATTCACTTTTCATAGCACATAAAATCTACAGTACCATAAATATTGTACAGCAAAGAAAACTCTTTTTTAACTATGTGACCAGAAAAACATGTGAGGGCATTATAGGGCATGCTATAAATATCTCTACCTTGGACACCCTCTGAAAACCAAGAGAGAGATTACTGGGATTTTAGTAGCTGATATCGGAAGATGTCAAGATTGGTAAGATCCTTTGCACCTAGTGGATGTTGTTAGTGAAGGTTGGACATTGTGAAGGACATACCATTTTGAAATGATTTATGAGTGACAAAATTGCTACATTTATCTGTCAGTGATGTGTAGGATGATTTAAATTCAAAGAAAGGATAGGGAGATCACTTAAAGTCTACACTAACCTGTTAGCAGGAAGATGAAAAAGAAAAGGTTAATTTGAATGGTTTACCTTTGTAGTATAGTGGAAAATGTAATTCTGACCCATTTAAATTCAATTCATGGGCAAGTCAAGAATATTTATGAATTATATAAATATTGTATTTTATATATGAGTATATGTATATGTTTGTGTGTAAAAGAATAGAGGCTGATTGAATCACTAAATCATCAAATTCCAAAGAATATCAATAACATGATGATGATTATGATGATGTCTAGCACTTATAGAAATTTAAGGTTTGAAAATCACTTTACAATTATTATGACATTGATCCTCAAAATAACTCTGTGTCGTAGGTGCAATTATTATCCCTATTTTACAGAAGGAAAAACTGAGGCAGGCATTTAAAAATGATTTTTATAGTGTCCCACATCTTTTGTTGTTCATCTTTTGGTTTTGAAGAGGACCAATAACATCACAGGATGATGTCTTGACTTGACCATGAATTGGATTTAAATGAGTCACAATTACACAAACCTCACTCTTTCTTAGTAGCAGGACAAAAGTCAAAATGACTGGTGATGTCCAAGGATGCATTGGATGTTCTTGGCATCTTCAATATCTGACTAAGCTCTAAGTGCCTTGCCCTCCATTCCCCATCCTTGATCAAAAGAAGACTACAAATTTCAATGGGTCTGATAATTTTGTTCTTCTCATTGATATCTTACAGAACAACCGACAGCAGTATTTGCATCAGGAATTGAGGGAAAAATAGAACCCCCGAGAAAGACAGCTCCAGAATTATAAAAGGAGCCCTGAAAAGAACTTTACAATTCCTAAGAAGAACTTGATGAAGATTTTATGAATGGACAAAAAGGATTCATATGATCAAAAATGCATTTGTCACATTAACTCTAAAAGCTTTTATTCAGGTTCCTTTGGACTCTGTTCTTATAGGAGAGCATGCCACAGACCATGGAGGGCATGCTTTTGTACTAATTATTCTTTTGACACATTCTTCCCAAAATAAATGCTAATTAAGTCTGGCTGACTAATAGATTTCAACTGGTAATTAATGGAGGAAGCATACCAGTGAGACCTCATGATTTACAGTACTAAGCAAAACCATCCCCTAACTTCTGAGAGTCTCTAGAACTCTGAGGGGACAAGTAGGCAGCTAATCATTGGGCACCTGCTGTATCAGTGTAAATGGAACATGGGCAAAGAAGTTTCTAAGGTTGTGTTATACTTGTTTGTATATGTGTATATCTCCCCTTTTAGAATGTGAGCTCCCACATGTCAGGGACAGCATCTAGAAAACAACCCGATACATAATCTTTTATGAATGATTATTAGTTAGTTGATCTTTATAATATCCCTATGAGGTGAGAAATGTCAAAATAATTAACTCCATTTTTCCAGGGAGGAAAGTGAAGGTCAGAGAGAGTCACATATATAGGAAATAGGATTTGAAGCTAATTTTCCTGGAGTGGGTCTAGCTCTCTTGTTATCTCTAGATTATAAAACCTGAAGAGTTTGAATTTTATCCTGTCAGCAAAGGAGAGCTATTAGAGATTTTTGAGAGTGGGATGCAATGATAAAAACTGGTACCTTTGGAAAATATATGTGTTGGTTGTCCCAGTTATTTTGTAAATCATTTTAATCAATCAATTAATTAGTCAATTAAGTATACCTTTCACAAGATGATATTTACTTCAAAGATATAACAAGAAAAAAAGGGTACACTCATTTTCCCCAACATCTGGGAAAAATGATCTCCCATATACTACACCTCAGTAGGAGGTGGGGGTTGATTAGATTCCTATTTAACAATTGGCCCCACATGTCCAGGTGCAGATAACTCCTGGGTGAATCCTTCTTCTTAACTGGATTTTTGAAGGTTATTCTAAGTATGAGTCCTTTCTTGACATCATATAGTCTACGAGAAAAGACCTTAAGACTTTTCCTTTCATGTCATGGTTTCTTGGCAGATACTATGAATGAAGGAGTATCTAAATGAAATGGAGATGATTAAAGCTGACAGGTTTTCTTAAAGACTACTACACTTCTGGAAAGGTAGCTAGATGGTGAAATAGAATGCCAAAACTGGAGTCAGAAAGAGCTGAGTTCAAATTTGGCATTAGACATTTAATAACTGTGTAACCTTGGGCAAGTCATTTAACCCTATTTACCTCAGTTTCCTCATCTGTAAAATGAGCTGAAGAAGGAAATAGCAAATTACTTCAGTGAGTTTGCCAAGAAAACCCCAAATGAGGTAAGGAACAGTTGATCATGACTGAAATGACTGAACAACACATCAACATCACATCCTATCTGGCAACATATTAAATCGAAAAGATTTTCCCACCTCATTTCCAAGCAGCAAGAAATGGTCCAGACATGGCTCTCTGATACACTTTCTTTTTATATTATTATGCTGTTTCGAAAACAAGCTCCTCAAAAGCCTTTATGTGGAAATACTGAAGGAATCTATGCTTGCATCAAATCCCCTCACATTCTCCTTTCTAGTTGAAAGATTCATCATCATTAGGCAGGGATTGCAGCTCACTTTTAAAGGGCAGATCCTACCTTATCTGGCTCTCTATTGCCACTTGCTGAGACTTTAAAAAAAAGGACAATAAAAATAAATGAGAAGAATGATACTACTTTGGATTTTGATGATATGCTAATGGTATTTATCAAAAAATGCAATGATAATAATTAATGTCAGAAACGAAGTTGCAGACATAATCACATTATAAAAAGTAATATAATAAGAGACCAGCCAACCCACAGGCCACTCTTTGAGAATGACTAAGTTAATGCTTGTTGCTTCAAAATAATTTAAGACTCCTTCCCCTCCACCACTACTTCCTAATAATGACTTTTCACATGAATGATGCCCATTCTTCATCTCCAGAAAGCAAACAGTTTTGCAGGCCTTTATCACGACTGCTTCATTCATTAGTTGCTATGAGGGGACTTAAGATTAATGTGCTCTGAATTGCATTCCATATGTTTGCTTTTCCAAGCTGATATTGAACAACCAAACATTGGAAAATTAATATTGTTAATTAACAGTCTGTATTAAAGCTGGCAGCAGTTAAGGATATGAAATAATTGGCTTTGGGACAATGTTTCTTAAATTGAGGGTCATGAATCCCTAGGGCAATTGTGGTAATGTTGCTAAGAGTTTGAGAAAATCCACCATTTTCAGCACAATTTTCCTGAGAGAAGTGCTATAAGAATATGTAATGTCTATGCATTATTTTCTTGTCCACTCTCTTAGTTTATGGACACTTTTATCTCACTCACTCCAGCTTCAAATCTTTCTTTTCTAGGCTGCTTTGGAAGGACTCCCTAAAATTACCTCTTCAGAAGACTCATTGAGAACCAACATTTTCCTACCTCTGTGACTTCCTTCTGAAGCAGGTCTGGTATCAATCATTCTAGACTTTATAATTAAATTCTAAGTTTATCTTCTGGGTAGTGTGAGATGTTTATAGGAGATTACAACAAGTTCATGGCAGGGAGTTGGTGGGGGAGGAGAGAGAGAGGAGGTAAAACAAAAGTTTGAGGTCTCTGGCTTTGGCCAATTAGTCATAAATAGAAAAAACCCCAACAGTCCTTTAATTTAATGGGAATTTTGATCAACAGGAGTCACCTGCCCCTGGTCATTTCTAATTAATTTTGAAATTCTGTTTTCTCCACAAATCAATAATTTACATGACTTCTCCAAAAGCCTAAAATCAGTTGCAAGAATTGACATTTTGCCTTAAAGTAATTCAAAATGAACAATAACTTTAATACATTGCTGCTGTTTCAGAAGCTGCTGTGATTATACATGAGCAAGACAATATAATGGCATTTGAGAAAAGCACTCATCTTTAACTACTCATCTCTTTTTAAGTTAGGTCATATTATAATTCATACTGTATTACACTTTATAGAAACATAGTTAAAGCCAATGAGTGGGGAGTAGAATAAACTAGTATATTACTTACTTTCTCATGTGTTCTTGAACAAGTCACTCAATTCTTTGTGACTCAGTTTCTTTTTCTGTTAAATGGAGGTCTTTGACTTGATGATCTCAAAATGCTTGCTCTAGAGACAGAAAACCAAGTTCAAATCGTATTTCTTGTACTTATTGTCTATGTGACCCTAGCTTGCCCAGGCTTCAGTTTTCTTAAGTGAAAAATGAAAGTGTTGGATTAGATAGCCTCTAAAGTCCCTTGCTACTTTATGACTTCATGTCACTTCTAATTTTAAGTCCTATAAATTCTAAATATACTATTTTAGATAGTCCCTAGGAATAGTTATATGTAGTCAAAAACCACTTATTAAGGGCATCATCTTCTATGGAGTTCACACAAAGTAGGGGTAATGATGGAAAGAAAAGACTAGGCTGCAAAGTTCAACTCCTAACTTCTATAAAGGAAGGCTTTGAAAGAAATTTAGTGATATACCTTCCAAACTCAAGAGCCTGAGTTCAAATGTTGCCTCTTGCACTTATTGCCTATGTGACTTTGAGCACTTAACTTCCCTAGGTCTCAAGGGAAAGGATATGTAGCAGAGTATAAAAGCTGAATGATGATGAGATTTCAGATGATCAGCTTAAGTGAGGAATTGTGTTCCTTGCAATTTAAATCAAGAAGATCTTTGGGTGGAAAATGGAAATAAAAGAATGGGATAATTATAAAAGCTGGTCTAGACAATTGGGAAAAAACACATTATTGTTTTAATGGTGACTAAGATTGGAGGATCTTAATTTTTTCTTGTGTATACTGTAAAGAATCCTTTTGGAAGCCTGATGAAATTTACAAATGTCTTCTCAGAAGAATGATTTTGAATAATTGAAAGAAATACTAAATTTCAGTTAGAGTGTAGTGGGGAAAATGTATTTTTTTCTAACCCAAGTTCTTGGACCTTCAGACATTTACAGTCATAAAAATCCTGTTCCAGATAATAAAAATTAAATAAAACATTGAAGGAAATAGTAGCATATTTAAGATCATTAAAACTACTTAAAATTCAATTAACTTTATTAAATGTTTATTGGGTGATTAGGTGATGTGGGAATAGGACATCAGGCCTGGAGTTAGGAAGACTCATCTTAATGAGTTCAAATCTGGTCTTAATCACGCACTAGCTGTGTGATCCTGGGCAAGTTATATCCCTGTTTGTCTCAATTTCCTTATTTGTCAAATGAACTGGAGAAGAGAATGGCAAATCATTCCAGTTTTATGTATCATGAAAACTCCAAATGGAGTCCAGCAAAGACTTGGAAATGACGGAAAATGACAGAAAATGACTGAAAAGCAAAAAAGTGCTAATGACATGTCCTCTCACTTAAGTACTATTTTAATCCCTCATTGCCTCACAGGTTGAGTCTGGGCTCCCAATCACTGTCAATAGAGTATAAGCCCTGGAAAGCTGCAAAGGTTTGAGCATGGGCTAATGATTACTGCCATCCACTGAGAAGTTTAATTTTGGAGAGATTCATTATCATTATCAACAAGATGATGACATTTTTGGTTATTTTGAAGATCACCTATTAAATCAGACCATTTGTTATCTGTGTGAATGAAAGTAGTAACCATATAGATGAAATCACAGGTTCTTGAAGAGATAAAATATGGATCTATAGTTTAGATTAGACAAGATAGTGATGAAGCCAAAAATTATTAGAGCAAGAAAAAACTTTTGAGACCGCTCTATTTCATCAATCTATTTTATCAATGTATAAATTGAAGCCCATAAAAATGACTTGTCCTATGTCATGCAAGTAATAAGTGATGGATTCGAAGTTTAACCCCAATTCTCCTGTCTCCAAATCCAATGTTATTTTCACTGGGATGCTATCTTCCCTTGTGAAACTTACAATCTAATAAGGGGATATTCACAAATATTCAAATGGACTAAGATCTTATTGATCCAATGGTCAAAGTAGACAAGGAAAATCACAATCAAATTCATATTTATCCACTGTGACATATATACATATTCTCCCAAAAGTTTGCTATGACATTTCCCACACATGTTGACCACCAGTGGAATATGCGACATCTCTTGCTCTTGCTAAATGTGAAAGACTGACTTTCTACTAGACTCTCTTTGTCCTCTTTTTTCTCTTCATCTTCCCATGTAGATTAAAAAATCTTTTGTGAGAAGGAATCATTGTTAATATAGAAGCTATCACCCAATTAGTGTATGAAAGAAGCCAGATTTGAAATCAGGGTTTAAACTGCCTCAGTTTCCTCCACTGTATAATGGTGCTAATAATATAATACCTATTTCAAAAGGTTGTTGTGAGGTTCAAATTAGATATTTATAAAACATTTTAGTAATAGTATCTGGCATATAGTGGTTGCTATATCAATGTTGTTGTTATTATTTATTTCTTGTCCTGCTTTTAGTTTCCCTTAATCTTGTAGTCAGGAAAATCTGAGTTCAAGTCAGAATTCTGGAAGATGGGCAAATTAAATAACTTTTCAGTGTGCTAGGGAACTTTGCAATGATACCAGTTTCAGAATAGTTTCTAATCTATTTTGGTCAAGTGAGCTTTCTCACAAGATATTCCCAATATTGAGGAAATCACAGGAAAAATAATGATAATTACATAGGATATATTATAATAATAATGTAAAATGAGTATAGCCTCCAGGGACTCAGAATGTCTTAGGGAAAAAAGACATATAAATACAACAAAAATATGAAAGTGTTGATTCTGGAGTAACAGAAGCTGAGTTCAAATCTCATTTCCAATATTATATATATGACCTTGGACAAGTCACTACACTGCTGTCTCAATTTCCTTATCTATAAAATAAGCAGATTGGACAGAGGTTCCTTTCAGCTACAAATCTTTACTCCCCTTATCCTAAAGTAGCAAGAAAAATTGACAGTGTTCTGATAAACCTTTAATGGTCAGCTCCCCCAAAAAATGCTCCTCCCCCACTGCTAAATTTAATCTTCACTTGTAACATTTTTCTCAGTTTTAAAAAATCCAGGATACCAATAAAACACTAAGTTAAACTTTGTATCTTGGGTGCAAACATTCCCATTTAAAATTTAGTAATCTCTCAAACCACTCCTGCATAAGATAGAAATTTTAAGACAGGAGTTTCAAGGGAATTCCCCTTACCTGCTGCTGCTGTGCAGGATTTTTTTTTTCTCTCTAAGTCTTTTCCCCAAATCCAATTGAAAGACAAACATGTGAAGTCTGTATAATTTAATGATATCACACTCACAGATGGTATCTCTCCATGGAGCCAAGACAATCAGGTTTCATAACATTGTCATCAGTGACCTGGCAGTAAAGCATTCCTATTATGTGGTTGTCTATCAGAGTCATTTTGAATTTCCAAGGGCTGAGTATCAACTGAGAATCTATTTTTTAAATAAGAATGATTTCAGGGGTGGGTGATCTCCAAGGGAGTTCCAGTGACTATATGTGAGATTCATTTGTTCCAGGGAAGCCAAGTTAAAGCTTGGTTTCCTTCATGAGACATTATTATAGGGTCCTAGATTATAACAAAACAAAACAAAAAATTAAGTAGAAAAGCTTGAGAAACTGAGGTCCAGAAAACAGTGCCAAACTCTATACAGCCATCTATCATTTACTAGGTTGGATATTGCATTAGTGAAGAAAATTGTAACAAAAGCTATAAATAATGAGTGCTTGCAAAATGTCTCTTGTAATTCTGCAGTGCATATCAGCCACATACATCAGTAAAGATGGAAGGAAATCATGAGATTATGTGAAATTTAGTCCCCTTTTGTAAGAAATACCGTATTTCAAATGTTTCCAGATAACTATTTGCCTTATTAAAAAATAGAGAATGATATTCTAGTTTCAGTAGCCTATTTCAGGATTCAGTGATTTTTATAGCCAGAATTTTTTTCTATGATTTTTCTACATGACATCATCAGATCATAGATTTTAAACCTTAAAGTGAACTTCAAAGTCATTTAACTTGTCTCACAAGAAGAAAATGAAATCCTAAAACATTAGGTGTTTTATCCAACCTCTCACAGGTAGTAATTGGCACAGGTTAGTTTATGAATATATATCTTCTGTCTCCAAATTCACTGGGCTAAATTGTACTACATTCTTCTTCAGTCAAATTCTCCAACTGGTCAAGCAGGCAAAAAATTCTAGGTTTTGTTTTTCTTAGTGATATTTTAGCATATTCAACACTGGGTATTTTGGCATATTCCACACAGCTGCAGTCTATCTGAATTCCCCCTCACCTCAAACAATTTTAGCTTATTTCCTCTTTATTTTGAGGGTATTGTACAGCCAGGTGATGAACTTCAAAATGAACTTTTTCATTTTGACATTAGAACTAATAGCCCCAGTCAGATTTTTCCCATCCTTTTTCATTCATTTATTCAATATAATTGCCCATCACAAGTATAATGAATATCAACTAGAGAAGTATGAACTATATAGCTAAGTGACTGGAAATGATCTTGTACTTTCTTTAGGTGGATAATTTTACTAATGGGAAATTCTACAGTGCAGTAACTATTGAAATTTCAAGTGGCTTCTCTGAAAATAATACATGAGTACATCTAATATTTTACTTTTTAAAGTGTCATTTTTTCTATTAAAAGATGACAGTGAGCTTGAATATATTCAATAGAGCATAACGATATTTGTATAACTGTGACAACCTAATAGATTTGCTTAAAATTACATTCTGAAAAGATATATATTTATATGAATACAAATAAGTATATGTAATGTTATAAACTATGGATATATATAATATAGATCTCATTCATATTTTATATGTATATTCCATATCTGTACATATCATATGTATGTGAATTGAATAACATGGATTTATTTGCCAAAAACAAACTGAGATTGATTCTGTTTGTCATGTGTGCTATCTTCTAAAAATGGTAAAATCTGTTACCATAGAGATACCTCTATTTATGGATATCTGGTCCATATTTTGATTTTGTAAATATAAAACACAGTAGCAAAAACATGAGACCAGCTTTAATTTAAAACTCATTATTTCAAGGAAACAATTTTATGTCTCCTTGTTGAATTTTCTATTATATTAAATATACTACACCTTTTTACTAATAGAATACAGAGGCCACTGCACTATCAATCCATTTTCAGTTTTTATTTATATTAAGATATCAGAATATGTAATAGAATAAGGCAGGGAATTATATGTAAATAATACAGAAATACCACTGTTGTCAAGGTGAATAATTATATTTTTTCCTTACTAAGTACCATAATTGCAATCAACTAACTAGAAAGTCTGGGATAGACATGTCAATACATGGAACAAATTTAATATCAGAGAATAGAAAGTAACATCAATACTCATGTTCTTGGTTGAAATTATTTGGTACTGCTAGACACATTTTCATCTAATTTTCTCCTGTGCAGGACCCAAATTTAAAGATACATCCAGGTTGCAATTAATGTAATTTTAATAATTAAATAGTACAAATTATAAAATGATTCCATGGCCTGTATTCCAAAGAGATCATAAAAAAGGAAAAGGACACACATGTGAAAAAATGTTTATAGCAATCCTTTGTGTAATGGTAAGGAATTAAAAACTGAGTAGATGCCTATCAGTTGGATAATGGGTGAATAAGTTATGGTTCATGAATTCTATGAAATATTATTGTTCTATAAGAAATGATCAGCAGAATGATTTCAGAGAGGCCCAGAGAAATTTACATGAATTGATGCTAAGTGAAGTGAGTAGACCTAAGAGAACACAATACACAGCAACAACAAGATTATATGATGATCAAATCTGAGAGATATGGATTTTTCAATAGACAGGTAATTCAGGCCAGTTCCAATTGTCTTGTAATGGAAAGAGACATATATACCCAGAGAGTAGAATGTGGATGCTGAATGTGGATCACAACCTAGTATTTTCAGCTTCTTTTGTTGTTTGCTTGCATTTTGTTTTCTTTCTCATTCTTTTCCCTTTTTGATCTGATTTTTTCTTGTGTAGCATGATAATTGTGGAAATATGTATAGAAGAATTGCACATGTTTAACATATATTGGATTACTTGCCATCTAGGGGAAGGGTCAGTGGGGAAGGTGGGGGGAGAAAAAAATTGGAACAAAATGTTTAGCAAGCATGAATATTAAAAACTATCTATGTATGGTTTTGAAAATAAAAAGCTTTATATAAAAATAAAATGATGCCAAGTTATATTTAATTTGATCCAAAATTAAATTAATTGTACATCTATGAATTATTTGAGGGTTTAACATGTCTATTTTGTCATTCTGCAGTTGCCTACTGTGAAGTACAATTATGTGCTGTTATATACCATATTACCAATAACTGTATTAGGGTTTTTTTTTTCAAACGAATCTTTAACAAAATGGAATAAAGGAAGAATAATATAGATGGAAACATTGCCATCATGCAAAAAAGAGTATTTTTATTAAAGTAGAAAAACAACAAAAAAAGATGTAGGGAGCAGCTAGTTTGGTGCAGTGGATAGAGCACCAGCCCTGAAGTCAGGAGGACCCGAATTCAAATTTGACCTCAGATACTTAACACTTCTTAGCTGTGTGACCCTGGGCAAGTCACTTAACCTCAATTGCCTCAGCAGAAACAAACAAAAATTATGTAATTGAATGACATGAATGTAGTATTAGTAACTTAAATAAGATGAGATGATACCTGAATATATCTGAATTTTCAGGTATTTATGGGATTTTATAAAATACTGAAATAACAGAAAAGAAAAAGTAGAACTTTTGTTAGCTTTAGTTTTGTTAGCTTTGTTTTGTTGGTGGTTTTTTTTTTTTGGGGGGGGGGCAAAGATATTAGAATGCTTTGCTATTTCTTTCTCAAGTCAATTAAAGCAAACACAGGTTAAATGACTTGCTCAGAGTCATATAGCTAGTAAAGTGTCCAATACCAGATTTATATTCAGATCTTCCTGACTTCATGGTCAGTGTTCTATCTACTGAGTCAACTAGTTGCCTCTTGTTACAAGAAACAGAAGTATTTCAGTTGCAGCCATGGAGTGGATTAAAGAGTACAAATAAAAGTACATTCATTTTAGCAAAGCAGCCATTATGACCAAGACTTCAAGTTTATTTAAAGAAGTGAAAGAAAATGGAAATGAAGAGTGAAAAATCTTTTATTGTTTTGGTTGGTCCTGTAGCTTTAAAAATTGAGTGCAGTTGCATAATGCCAAAATTCCCAGAGAAGAGGTCAATGAAAATAAGAATGTGGTAGTTAATATCCTGAAGCTTTGAAGAAAATAATCAATTAAGGTCAATAAAATCAGTAATTTTTTTTTTAACTGTAGATAAAGCAGGCTCATTCTGGAAGAATAATGGCTTCCAAAATTTTTATTTTTGAGAATGAAAAAATTGCCCAACCTAGACTTGAAGTATATAAGATTTATCTAACTTAAAACCAAAGCTTATTTATTCTCTTGAAATCTTCATACTCTGAGTGACTATACCTACTGATTATTTCCAGTTCTTTGGTGGACAAATAAGAAAAAATTGTGATGAAAACTATTTTCAATGGTTTTCAAGTTATTTTAGCCTGTTTAAAAGTGTTTCAGACACAATGATAATAACTTTAAAACCTTATTGATTTTAGTCATTTTGTGAGAATGAAAGCATACAAATTTACTGACTATTAAGAATAAAGTTCTCTGAGTCTACCAAACTAGGTATGAAGATAGAATGAAGAGAAGACAATTTCATTATTTCTATAGGTTTATACTTAGCAACTATATTTAACAATTTTTTTTCAATTTTACTTTGTTATAATTATCTTATTACTCATTAATAAACGAGTCAGAAATAAATTTTCTTATTATTTGCTGTTATATGAAATCAATAAAGAGATAAAAATAGATTTAGTAATTTTTACTCCATGTTTACATTGGGCTAGAATAAATTACTATGCAATTATAACTTCAAATAGTGCAAATAATAGAGTCACTTCACAAAAGTCATTGTTCACAGTAATTGGGACCTCACTATACTTTCTTTTGCTACATTTTGGAGGCAAATGGAGCTTTGTCATATGTTAAGGACAAGTCTATATTATGTGATAAAAATGATAGCAAATATGGTTAATTAAGAAAGCATTTATTGAGCCTTTGCTGTGTGTAACTTTTAGCAGCTCTGCTTTCTTTTGTCTCCATTTGGTTTCATACTTACTGGTAACTCTCTTCTTCTCCCCCTTTCCAGCTTTCTTTTATGTATTTTCTTCCCGCTTTAGATTGAAGTTCCTTCAGTGTAGGGACTGTCTTTCTATTTCTTATTTGTATTCCCAGTGCTTAATACAGTGTCTGTCACATAGTAAACCCTTAATAAATGTTTATTGGAATTGGATTGTATAAAGCTTTATAATAAGGAATGGGGGAAGGAAATCAAGTAACAGTAGACAGCAGAGAATATTAAGGATTCAATGTGAAAATATTGAGAGAAATCTATGAAAATCTTTCCTTTCAGAGAAACTTTCTTTTGTTTCCTACCTCTGTTTATTTTTTCACTTGCTGTTCTAACTTTACAGACCAATCCCTGGATAATGAAATCTTTGTCTCTTCATTTTTTCACTATGTCCCAATAGCTCTTCTTTCAATCTTTTTAGTGCAAGGAAATTTATTCAGCTAAGACGGCCCAGTAGATAAGGCATTTTGTAGTTATAAGAGAGATAAGTTGCTGCAAAAGTCAGTTTTTGCATGCTGATCATCCATCACCATAGTAAAACCAGAGACCAGAATTGGAAGTTTAGAGATTGTTTGTAGTCTGACTTATTTTATAGATGAAAAGGCTGAGAAAGGTGAATCTTCTCATAGAAAATTACACAGTGGAGGCAGCTAGATGGTGCAGTGGATAGAGGACCAGCTCTGAAGTTAGAAAGACCTGAGTTCAAATCCTGCATCAGACACTTAGTAATTTCTAGTTGTGTGACCCTGGGCAAGTCACTTAATCCCAATTACCTCACCCTCCAAAAAATAAATTTAAAAAATTTTTAAAAAGAAAGAAAAGAAAAAAGAAAATTACAGTTTATTAAATAGTGAGACTGGGACTTTCACTAGCATCTTCTGACTCTTTGATAGAACACTTCTAGCAATACCTTGATATCTCATTAAAGGGCTCAGTTTCCACAGAACCTTTTTATTTGACATATATGTATACACACACACATACACATATACATATGGCAAATGAACATTAATTAACTTCATATTATACCCTAACCCTACAGTGAATCACCTAAATATGGGTATTCATTTTGATGATGCTGATCTCAACTCATTAGTGTCTGCTCACATTAGGTGACTCTTATCCACATGGTACTAGGCACCTACTATGGGAAATCCATCTAAGTCCTGGGAACTTTCCTCTTATTTTCTTGACAGAGAATGGATTCCAGTGGAACATACAAGCTATCCATTGGTTAACCTTGGTTCTTGGTAGGTGAGCAGACCTCTATATTTTGTTGTTTTAGTCATATATTTTTCTTAAAATATCATTAACATGCCATCTTTATATCATTTTTATCTTTTAGTGGAAGATTTTGCCCTTTAATTCAATAGAAATGATTTATAGTCATGTATAGAAATAATAAACTAGAGTTTGTTAGCAGACAAAATGGTCTTCTGTTGCTATAAATATAATTTTCTCTCACTTGAGTTAAGTAAATAATAGCCTGGGCTTAATAGAAAGCAAATTTAATAGAAATAAATTAAGATTAATTATCAAATACTAAGAAGGAATTTTTATGTATCAGGGACTATGCTAGATATTTTACAAATATTATCTCCTTTGGTATTCACAAAATTCCTTGCAGATAGATGATTTTATTCCTATTTTACAGTTAAAGAAACTGAAGCAAACAGAAGTTAAGTGACTTGAGCAGGATCACAGAGTTATTAAAGTTTTTACACTTATGTCTTCCTATTTCCAGGTCCAGTACCTGAGATACTTACCTGCTATCTTACAGGCACTATGTTGTGCTTTGGGAATAAAAAAAGATAACATGGTTTTTGTATTCAAGGAATTTCTAGATCTCCGAGGGAATATGACATTTGAACAGATTAGTACACTGCAAGTTAGGGAGTCAGGGGGGCAAAAGAGAGAATTACACAAAGCACTTTAATAATATCTGAGGAGGAAGACAATATGTTCATCAGGAAGGTGGGGCCATAAGACTAAACTGATCTTATTAGTGCCTTCTCCCAGCTTGCCTCTGGGATCAATTCTTTAGTTTCTACCTATCTAACACAACATTCAGGACCTTATCTTTGTGATATGATAATCTATAACTAGTTTGTGTCTTATTATTTTTCAATTTTTCTGCTGAAGCTTTTGTGAAATACTAAATTCTTATTCCAAAAGTTGGGGTCTTTGTGTTTATCAAATACTAGGGTACTATGTCTATTGACTAATGTGTCTTATGTACCTAATTTATTTCACTGATCTACCACTCTATTTTTTCACCCGTAACAGATAATTGCTGATTTAGTTTGAGATCTGGTATTGCTAAGCCACTTTCCTTTGCATTTTTTCATTAATTTTATCAATATTCTTGACCTTTTGTTCTTCCAGATGAATTGTGTTTCTATTTTTTCTAGCTCTATCAAATAAACTTTTGATAGTTTGATAGTCATGGCATTGAATAAATAAATTGATTTAGGCAGAATGTTCATTTTTATCATATTGGCTCAACCTATACATGAGCAATTGATATTTTCCCAATTATTTAAATTTTACTTTACTTGTATATAAAAATGTTTTGTAATTAGGTTCATATAGTTTCTGTGTTTTTCTTGGCTAGTCAACTCCCAAATATTTTATGTTTTTACAATATATTTCTCTAACTCTTGCTGCTGAGCTTTATCTGTTGTATTAAAAAATAGATAATTTATGTGGGTTTATTTTATATCCTGCAACTTTGCTAAAGTTGTTAATTATTTCAAGTAATTTTTAATTGATTCTTTAGGATTCCCTAAGTATATCAACAAATTATCTGCAAAGAGTTAGTTTTATTTTCTTATTTATTCTAATGCCTTTAATTTCTTTTTCTTCTCTTACTGCTATATTTAATGTTTTTAGTACTATTTTGAATAATAGCAGTGATAATGGGAATCCTTGCTTTACCCCTGACTTTGAATGACAATGGAACTATTTTTAATTTGGGGAGAGATTTGTTTATTCTGCTAAATTCAAGTCAGATTGATTTTGAATGATTCTTTGGAATGATTTTGTATGGCTCTCAGATTTACCCCTTAGCTTAGTCCTCAACTCTTCTACTTCTTTGGTTAACCTCATCAATTCTAAATTCTGTATTGCTATATTGCTAACTCAACTGGAGATTTATACCATCTCTCTCAAGCCTCCTCTCTCCTCTAATTTGAGGACTAGAGAGAAGAGCACCAAATTCTTTCCAGAATTTCCTTTACAGAGAGGAGAAATTGGACTCAGTTCATTCCACTTTACATCTTTTGCCCTGCTTGGTTTCAACTCCATGGAACAAAATGCCCTGGTACTGGGTACCCTCTGTTCCATTCTTCCTACCTTCACCTTCCTGCCTCCTTTTGAGGAGTTTTTGAGTGTTGTCATACCCATTACATTGTAAATATCTTGAGAGCAGGGTATGTCTTTCTTTTTTCAGTAGTATCCCCAGTTTAACAGGGAGCCTGCTTAATAGTAGTAATAAATATTAAGAAATATTTATTAGATTGAATTTCTTAATCTTTGTTCCTGCCCCACTTCCCTGTTTCTTTGCATCTGCTTCTGTCTCTGTCTCTTTGTTTCTGACTGTTGTCTCTATAACTCTCTTTCCCTCTGTCTGTCTCTCTATGTATCTTATCTATAAAGTTGTCAAGTATAATCAGTTTATCTGATCTACATTCAGTCTCCATAGTTTTTTTAAAAAGATTTATATTTTCAAAACATGCATAAATAGTTTTCAACATTCACCCTTGTAAAACCTTGTGTTCCAAATATTTTTCTCCTTCTCTTCATCCCCGACTCCCTCCCCTAGATGGCAAGTAGTCCAATATATATTAAACATGTGCAATTCTTCTATCCATATTTATACAATTATCATGCTGCAGAAGACACATAAGATCAAGAAAGGAAAAAATGAGAAAGAAAACAAAATGCAAGCAAATAACAACAAAAGTGAAAATACTATATTGTGGTCCACAGTCAGTGCCTATCTCTGAATGCAGATGGCTCTCTCTATTATAAGACCACTGGGACTGGCCTAAATCATCTCATGGTTGAAAAGAGCCATTTTTATCAGAATTGATAATCATATGATATTCTTGTTACTGTGCACAATATTTTCTTGATTCTACTCACTTCACTCAGCATCAATTCATATAATCTCTCTAGACCTGTCTGAAATCATCCTGCTGGCCATTTCTTACAGAACAATAATATTCCATAACATTCACCTACCACAATTTACCCAACCATTCTCCAATTGATGGGCATCCACTCAGTTTCCAGTTTCTTCCCACTACAAAAAAAGCTGCCACAAACAGTTTTGCACATGTGGGTTTCTTTCCTGCCTTTAAAATCTCTTTGGGATACAGGCCCTGTAGAGGCATTGCAGAGTCAAAGGGTATGCACAGTTTGATAGCCCTTAGGGCATAGTTCCAAATTGCTCTCCAGAATGGCTGGATGTATTCACAATTCCACCAACAATGCATCAGTGTCCCAGTTTTCCCGCATCCCCTCCAACATTCATCATTATCGTTTCCTGACATCTTAGCCAATCTGAAAGATGTCCAGTGATATATCAAAGTTGTGTAAAAGAAAATTTCTTAACTTTTAAAACTGAGGAAAAAATGTAATTGAATGTTCTAGGAAATGGTAGAGTCTCCCTTTCACTGGAAATCTTCATGCAAAGAAAAAACAGTGCCTACCCTCAAGGAGCTTATAGTCTAATGATATAGGTAACATGGAAATAGCTGAGTATAATTAAGATATATTTATATCTATCTATCCATTCATATATATATATATATATGTCTGTATGTGTGTATATATATATATGTAAGTATAATGGATGCATTAGAGATAATCTCAAGAGAAGAGACTATAGGATTAAGGGGGATCAAAAAAGGCTTTATATAGAACATGGGATTTTAGATAAGACTTAAAGCAAGTCAAAATGCAGAGATGAGGAAGGAGAAAATTCCAGAAAATTCCAAAATGCAGAGAGGACAGGTGGTCAGTGAAAATGCATTCGGGAGATCAAATGTCTTGAGAGAAGAACAGTAAGGAGGCCAGTGTCACTGGATTTTGGAGTATGTGAAAGGAGTTAAGATATAAGAAATTTATAAACATGCAAGGAGGCCAGATCATGAAAGACTTTAAAAAAACAAGCAATATATTTTGTATTTTATCCTGGGAGGAAGTAGAGGCTGTGTTTATTGAATAGGGCAGTACTGACAGAGGAGGATATATATGCCCTTTGGGAAGACTACTTATTCAGTGTTCTACAGTGGGGATTCTTCTGGATATGAGTTGGACTAGTTGATTGCATCTATTACAATGCTAAAATTCTGAGATTATATGACCATCAGCTAATTTCAAAGTTTATTGAATTGAATTGAATGACATAAATGTCGTTATGCCCATCTTTCATAAAGAATACAAGTACTTGGATTCTAGTCTGCTTCACTGCAATATTTTTGGTTCTCTGTTTTTGTCTTATTCAGGAAAAAGAAAGCTGATTCCTAGTTATTTTCCAAAGATGAGTTTTATTCAAACAGTGCTAAGCTGAACCCAAATAGCACATAATTACTACTTATTACATAGTTTTATAGTGAGGTGAGCTTCAGGTATAGAGACAAAGTGTCCAGTCTGAGATAGTAAAATTGCTATGTCTACAATTACATTTGGTCATGACCTCTCCATACTTTTTATCCAATACTTATAGATATTTGCTTTGATGACATTGCTTGCTACTTTTCCTCTCTCAGGGAGAGAGAGAGAGAAACAATTGAGTTACATGCAGCCCAGATCAGGAATCAACAACTTATTTAAACAGATGGTTTTTTGAATTACCTCATGTGTATGCCCTATTTTCTTGTCATTTTTCTTCATTGTTCCAGTCAGGCATTTATTGAATCTTTGTGCAAATGGGTTAATGCTCTGGCTGTACATAGACAGGTGATTTGAAAACAATTCCCATGTTACTAGTCATTTGTTCCCTATCTATTCTCATAACAATTAGGTTAATGTTTATAAATAGTCTAAAAACTGTGTTATTTTTATTAGACAGCAACAAACATCATTTTATATTTTTCAAATCTTGCCATGCCCAATTCCTACTTGGTAGATTCTTGGAGAAAATATTCATGATACACAGTACAGATGTAAGATTTCTACAGTCTATGAGCCTTAGACCTTTTTAGTTTCTCATTCCTAAACTACATTTTCCAACATATTTTTCATTGTCTTCCTCTATGTTTTCCTTTGTTTTTCAGAATTTCTAAATTTACATTGATTTAGTTTAAGGGGAAGGTAGCTAGGTGGCAGAGTGCCACCAAAAAAATGCCAGGCTTGAGTCAGGAAAACTCATCTTCTTGAGTTCAAATCTGACCTCAGACACTTACTAGTTGTGTGGCCCTGAGCATGGATAAAGAATTATCTATGTGAAGATGGGGATTGTGAAAATTAGAACTAATGTTATGAACTAGACATGCCCCCTCATTGAAAAGGATTCCATCTGCTCAGTCTAATAAGTCCCATCACACTCTTTTGTTATTGTGTTGTTGAAAAAGTTAAGCATATTTTCCTTGACAATTCTGCTTGCAAGGACTCATTAACTCTGTTTGCCTTAGTCTCCTCACCTGTAAAATGAGAAGGAAGTGGTAAAAACATTCCAGTATCTTTGCTTAAAAACAAAACAAAACAAAACACTCAAATGGTGTTGTGAAGAGCTGGGCATGACTGAACAATTGAATAACAATAAAATTTGAAGGTTTTTATTGAATTCTTTACAGAATTTCTTTACCTCCTTGACCTCTTCAAAATTTATTTTATTTTTTTAATTAAATAATCCTAAGGCTCATCATATGTCAGACAACTGAGGATCTGATGCTTTTAGGTGCATTATAAAATCACCTTTGCTAACTCCTTTAATTGTATCACCAAAGGAAATCTATAAACCATCTTTATATTTAGCTACAGTTTCATTTCATCTTCTGTCTTGTTCATACTACAATTTTTTAAAAATGATAGCTTTTTATTTTCAAAATAATGCAAAGATAGTTTTCAACATTCACCCTGGCTAAACCTTGTGTTCCAAGTTTTTCTCCTTCCCTTTCCTCTTTCCTCTCCTCTAGACAGCACGTAATCCAATATATAAATATATAAAAATATAAAATTCCCACATTTATTATGATGTTCAAGAAAAATCAGATCAAAAAGGGAAAAAAAGTGAGAAAGTCAGAAAAAAAAGCAAGCAAGCAACAACAAAAATGGTGCAAATTCGTAGTGTAAGTGTTAAGATTGATATGATTTGGTTCTGGTCACTGAACAAAGATCTTGCATTTACAGCAAGAATAATTATGTTCATGTTTTTAGATGGTCTAAAACTGTGTTCTTATTAGTTCCCATTTCTTCCCATGATTCCTTGTATTTGACATATTGTTTCTTAATAATGTAAATATATTACTATAGTATGGCATTGTAGATAATGAGGTAACTTTGAAACCAGGAAGATCTGGGTTCAAATCTGGAGTCTGAAATGGATTGGTTGTATGATTCTAGTTTAAGTACTTATCCCTCAGTGATTGAAGCAAATATAAATTGCAGAGATGACGCTGACCTACATTAGGAGAGCAAGTTTCTTCACTAAGAACTGCCTCTCCTACTGAAATCACAAGCCAATTCCTAATTTCAGTCTCTATTTACAAATTCAGAGTAAGATGTGATCTTAGACAATATGTAAAACCTTCTTGTTTTATAGACAAATTAAATGAAATCCAGAAAGTTTAAGTGACTTGGTCATAAAGCTACTAAATCTCTGATGTGGAGTTCATATCTAGTCTTTCTTGAATCCCAAGTCCAGCATTGTATCTCCTATGTTATATTGCCTCTCATTACTTAACAAATTGGAAACTATTAACCGAATTATACACTATTTAAGCATCAGAGATACCACTAAGTTAGAAAAAATTACTATTAAAAAGAATTATCCATGTGAAGATGGGGACTGTGAAAATTAGAACTAATGTTATGAACTAGATATATCCCCTTACTGAAAAGGATTCCATCTGCTCAGTCTAATAAGTCCCATCACACTCTTTTGTTATTGTGTTGTTGAAAAAGTCAAGCATATTTTCCCTGACAATCCTGCTTGCCAGGACTCATTGAGTAGTATCTGGTATGGTCTTGGCCATTTCTTTGTAGGAAATCTCTGCAAAACAGATTAAAGTTGTTGATAAATATTTTTTCAATTAAAAATATTATTTGGGCTGATGGATCAGATGAAAAATGAATAATGAAAGGCTGCCAAGGACATGATGGTTGCTATGAGCCTTCAGTGATATCTGCCAACAGTGTTCTTTCCTCTCCTGTAACCTGGAATTGAGAATCTAAAATTGAGATCTAAAAGCGGGGAGTATAAAGATGTTTCTCTGTGAAGAATTACAAATACTCTGTTATTAAGTGAATCTACTTATATGCAAAGGTATATATTAATAAAAGTACTCTAGATTTCTACAATGTTTTAAAAATACATTTTATTGACATCTTTTGTAATTACATTGCTTAAATTTTCACTCGTATTCCTTTTCCTTTCAGAATGCCATACTAAGGAATATTTTTAAAAGACAAAAGAGAAAAAAATCAGTAAAAGTGATTAATACATTAAAAATCATGAAAATATGTTCAAGATTCCTAACTGTAGACTCCACATCTTTGTAAAGAAATTGAGGAGGTGTCTTCTCATGCCTCTTCTCTAAGACCATATTTTTTCCTTGGTAATTTTGTAACATTCATTTCCAATTGTTTTATGATTATCCTTTCTGTTTATGTTGTTGTAGTCATTGTGCTGACTATTTAGTCTGCATCAGTTCATATGATTCTTTTTATATTTCTCCATAAATTCTTGTGGCAGACTAGTTAATATATTACTCTCTGTGTTTGGTAATATGCATATTTCATTTTTTTTTCCTTTTTGCTGAGGCAATTGGAATTAAGTGGCTTGTCCAGGGTCACACAACTAGGAAGTATTAAATGTTTGATTCTGGATTTGAATCAGGTCCTTCTGACTTCAGGGCTGGTGCTCTATCCACTAGACCAACTAGCTGTCCCCATATGTTAATTTCTTTTTCCATTTTTCAATCAATGAGCATCTACTTTGTTTCTAATATTTAGCTACCATAAAGTGTGGTGGTATAACTATTTTATCAATACAACTTTGGATATATTCATAGTAGTACAATTCCTGGGCCAAAATGGATAGGAATTTTAGTCACTTTTTTCTGCATAATTCCAAATTGCTTTCTAAAATAGTTGTACTAATTTATAACTCCATGAACAATATATTCCTGAACACTTCAACATTTAAATATTCGTACCTTTTGTAATTTCCTCCAATTTGGTAGGTAGGCAGTTAAAATAAAACAAGATTGTTTTGATTTTTGGTTCTCTAATTATCAGTAACTTAAAATGTTCTTTCATATGATTTTTTAAAATATACAATTCTAAGAACAGATTTTTTTTAATCTTTTGACTGTTTATCTATTAGACAATGGAATAGTGAATAGTGAACTGGCCTCAAAGCTAGGGATGACCTGGCTTCAATTCCTAACTCTACAATACAGAACTTCTTTTGCTACTATTTAGGATGCTAGGGATGACTTATGAACAACTGGGGAATATACAAACAGATCATGATCAAACTATATAGACTTGAGCAAATCAGATACTTTTGATGCCTGAAAGTTATTATGATTTGACTGTACTGAATATATAATATTTATTGTTTTTTTCTGAATGGTACTTTCTATACATTGAAAAAAAAGATATGCAAGCCTTCCCTACCAACACATATCTATTTATCTTTACTCCTACATCAGATAAACATTTTCAAATCATACTTTACAAATTCTTACATTCAGTTAGAATTTTTTATTGTTAGTTTGATTTGAGGAGGAAAAATAATCTAAAAATTGATATATTCCTTTAAAAAAAAAGGTGAATGACTGAAAAAAACTTTTAAAATAGGACTAGACATGCCTTAATGGCCAATTAATGTTCACCTCAGGTGCGCTGAACACTTTTGCTTTTAACTAACTGAGGTGTCTTATAATTGATTTCTCAAACATGCCTTATTGTGTTTGGTTACCTGCAGTTTTATAAATTTGAATGAGAAATCTTCATTTTATTTTGTATTCCCATTTTTACTCAGGTCTGCTTTCCACTTTGGGTTCAGAGTCTCCTGTCCCCTACTCCAATCTATTCTTCATGATGTTGCCAAAATGATTTTTTTTAAAGCATGTAATCACATACTTAGTAAACTTTGTGGTTCTCCATTTCTTATGGATGAAATAAAAACTATTTATCTTTTACAGCCATTCATCACCTGACCCCAACTATCTCTCTATGCTTATTACCTATTACTCTCCTTCCCACAATCTGTGATTCAGCCAAGCAGATTTCTCTTTTCCTCAGACAGAACATTCCATCTTCCATTTCCATGCTTTTGCTTTAGTTATCTCTCATTCCTGGAATGCACTTCCTCTTTACCTGTTCCTTATAGATCTTTTTTGCTCAAGTACCACCTTTTGCACTAATTCTTTTCTGACCCTTACATTGCTAGATCTTTCCTCCTAGAAGACTTTATCTTCTAATACTTTCCTGGCATTTAATTAATTAATTAATATGTTTTTTTTTTATTAGTTATAAGATAGTTTTATTTTCTTACAGGAACATGTACAAGGTGTTAATTCATAGGAAGACATGGCCAGATACTTAAGCATAAAACATTTACAACTTATTACATTCCTCTAAATTTAAACACCATAGTGAAATTGCTGATGCTGTCTACCCTAATCTACCCACTTTTCTATTATCACCACCTCCTACTTTCTCATTTTTCCAGCCTTTTTTATTATAGCTTTTTATATATGAAACATATGCATGGGTAATTTTTCAACATTGACCTTGCAAAACCTTCTGTTCCAAATTTTTCCCTCCTTCCCTCCACCTCCTCCCCTAGATGGCAGGTAGTACTATACATGTTAAATATGTTAAAATATATGTTAAATACTATATATGTATACATATTTATACAGTTTGATATGTATTATTTATGTAGCCTATGTAAACGGAATGACAATGACACTTTCTCTCCTTATCTCTTAATTCTCTCTAGTTTTTCTTTTTCTGGAGTGAGTCTATATCTCAAAGATAGCTGTGGAAATAGGTCAGAAATAGGATTGGTTCCCCAAACAGAACAGTCATGTGGCAACTCACTTGTCATTTATGCAAATCAGTCACAATAGCAACATTTACCATATGAGAAGACAAAAGCATTAATATTTGTAACATAATATTTAAATATATAAAAGTTTTATCCCCCCACTGCCACATAGCCAGGTGTTACAAACCAGTCTTTCTTCCAGGGTTCTCTTGAACTTCTAACATTTGATGGTCCTCTGATTATTAATATCAAATGAGGCATAAAATAATGCTAAAAATGATCACCAATAGTGTTTTCTATTATTTTAGAGGAAACCCAGCACAGAGTCCAAATTGAAAAGGGATTCACTTTATATTGTGAGAATAGCCACAATTTATGGCTGGCATTGTGCTGATTGAATCCAATACTGATACACTGAAGAGCCTCCCAAGTGAATGGAGTGGATAGAAAAATTGCATTTGAAGTTTGAAAAGACCTTTTTTAAAATCTGATCATAGATACATGCCAGGTGGGTAAATATAGGCAAAGCACTTAACCTCTTTGGGACTCACTATCATTATCTGTAAAATGTGGAGATTTGATCAGATAACTTCAATGTCCTTTCCAGTTCTAAATCATTGATTCCAAAGAGCTGTGTTTGCTATTTGCATAAATTAAAAAGATTTGATTTCATGGGCAAGATCTATCACTAAAGGCTTTTTTCCAATACATTCCATATGCTTGGGAAATTTTGTTATTTGGTTGATGTAGATTATTTATGGGATGACATGGACAAGTCCCACATGATGAGATATAGATAGGATATGACTTGTACTCTGACAAATTATCTGCAACTTTGAGTTTTTGAATATCTATTGATCTAAATTTTTCTCCAAAACTTTACTTCCTGTACAATCAAACCTACCAACTTCTCCCTTTTATCCCTCTCCATCCCTCCACCCAACTATAAAAAGCAGTACATAAATTATAAATGTATTTGATTACTTTGAACTTTCTGTAATTCAATATGATAGGACCCCCAAAATCTTCTCATCAAAGATATTGATGAGCTATTTTTCATCAAAATATTTTTTTTTGCTTGAAATACTAGGAAAAAGGAATTGGGAATCTGCTTACTAGCATCATAGATTCCATTTAATAAAGGAACTTTAGGCTTAAAAGTAAGTTAAAAGTTTTTAGGCTTTCTTAAAACTGAATATGATAAGATTCCAAGAATTTTCCCCTTCTTTCATATTGTCATTCTACACAAAGTTAAGAGTGATGCAAAAAAGGCAAAATATGAATCTTACTGATAGCAAATCAGAAACCATTCCCTTTAGATACTGATCTGGAGCTGCTTATTGATACTTTAAATGCTTTTTGATTGTGATAATGATGATTATAAAAAGTAAATTAGGAGAGGAGATGCACAAAAATAAATATTCTTGGATGAAAAGAAATAGTAGTAAATTTTGTCAGTTTGAACTATTTTGACCAGAGCCTAAAATCTAACATAGCTTAAAGAATCTTCTTCCCTCAGAAGTATTTTTCCCTAATAGCAAAATTTCCCAAAATTAAAAGGGCCAAAACCTATGAGTTAGATTTCTAATTTATTTTGAAAAGTTTTTTTTAATATCACCATGTTTATTATTCTCTGCCATTTGGCTAGGGTATTCAAAACATTACCTTATGATCACTTCTAAGTTGAAAATCTGGAAGCCAAATTTCAGATAAAATGATGTTTTGTCTCTCTAATAGAGATAGGCTTAATAATAAAGATAAATTTTTAATGAACCACAGAGAAATTTAATAATTAATTTTAAGGAAAAGGAAGCCATTATTTCTAGAAGTTGAAGAACATAGAAAGGTAATTATTTAAAAGGCTTTTATCAGCATAAAAACACAGGAATATCTATTTTTGATGAAAAATACTACCATTGCAAATTTGCTGTTATTCATTGTCTTTGTGATTATTACCTAAGAATAAGAATCTGTCAAGTAATGATGTGCCAGAATTCATATCCTCTGTTTCTTGAGATAGACTGTCAGTGATTTAATTAGTATCCAGACTTATCTTTTTATGTTTTTCACAGTTTATTAACCAGCTTTAGATATTTTCCCTGAGCAAATTAGATTATGACCCATGATATTAGTCATTTGTAAAATCTCTAGAGTTTGCTCTTCAAGTTTGCTTTCCTTTATCTTAAAAAACTGCAAAATGTATATCATACCTTATAAGACTCAACATTGTTGAGTTTCATGATATTGGTGGAAATTGTAAAATTTAAGGGAGTCTGCTGTCTCCAGTACATGCTTAAGTGGTTTAAAGCCAGTTGTCATGGGAAAAAGCTAAGCATTTCCTGGCCAGAGATCTGAAGGAGTAGGGATAGAAAGTACTACCTAATAGTACTGGAATAGTCCTGGAATAGAATCAGATTCCAAATGAGGATTAGTATAAATTCATCAGAACCAACAATTCTTGAAGCCTAGAATAAGATAGGATAGAGTTAATCTTGAGTTAGGGAGCAAGAATTCAAACATGGAAATAAATTCTTTCAATTTGCTGCCTTAAATGGATAGCTTCTGTAAGCCATGTCTTCCTCACACATTTTGGGACCACCATTTCTTTTTCCCCATTATGGCATACACTCCAATCTAAGTTCTTTTAGCCCTCTTTTAATGATATGAAGATAATGGGCCTAGCCTTCATTCAGATGTCAAACTGTTCTTCCTAAAATGCAGGTGTGAGTATATCATTTGAAAAAATACCAAATAGCCAAGGGCCTGATACAAATTCTTGGAGTCACTGGGCTGGAGACTTCCTTCCAGGGTGATATTGAACTAGTAATGGATTCTTCTCCACTATGGTGACTCTATTCTTTTTCTTGCTCTTTCAGATGTTATTGACAAAGGTTTAAAAATCACTTTTGCATTAATACCTATTCACCTAGTACCCTGAATTGAGAAAGGACATATATGTGTTTTTCTAGTAGCTACTTTATCATTGATTTTAATTTTTTTATTATTCTTTAATACTGTGTCCTTTAGGTGAGAAAAGAGAATACAAAAACTTGATTAATTGGTTCTATCTTCTTTCCCTGAATTGTAATGACTGATCTACCCATTCTAAGCAAGTATTTTCTTCCTTAGTGGCTTCTTTCCACCAAAAAAAAAAAGCTATAAAATGAAACAAATTATGGGCTAAACACCAACAGGAAAATCCTAACCCTTTTCTTTGTTCTTACTTTTTAAAAAATAATCTCTAATCACATTATATCTATAAGCTTTCCTCACTCTGATAAATTTTGTCATGCTAGAGATTTGTATTCTTTCATTACTTACCTTTGTTTCCATTTTTTATATATCTGGAAATTCAAATTAATGGGGCATACTAATTCATCGGTTCAATTGGTTACCTTCTAATTAAAATTATTTAGAAAAAAATTACCCCTGAGGGAAGAAAAGCTCTTGTTAATGGCATCTTTGCTGAATTTTGTTTCTTGAAAGCTTCTAGGTGTCTTTAACATTATTTTTCTCACATATTATAGCTACTTTCTATGGGATCTAAGCTAGTGGACATATTAGTATGTTCTTTTCCATCCTTTTTTTAAAAAAAACTTTTTAGTTCCTTTAATTAACCTTACAAGATTTGGGGCAAATTAATTTTATCAGTCTTTGTTGGCTACACTTCATCCTTGGTTAAGAACCTGTCATTCTTGTTATTTTAAATCATGTTCCAAAAACTAAATTGTATTCTAAGATGCTTGCTAGCAATATAACTCTTTTTAAATCATTTAACTAATACTGAATTTTCAGTTCCCCAAATGGGGGATTAATAATTGCATTTTTTAAAACAATAATAGCCTGAATTTATATAATGCTTCAAGGTTTGCAGAGTGCTTTACAATATCTCCCAGCAAGATAAATGTTATTATTGTTCTCATTTTGCACAAGAGGAAATTGAACCAGAAAGAAGTTAAGGAGCTTTTCTAGAATCACACAACTAGTAAGTATCTGAGGCCAGATTTGAAATCAAGTCTTCCTGACTTCAAGTGCAATTGAACATCTCTTGCTGCTCCCAGACTAATATTTTTGTGATGGTTAATTAAATCATCCTTTTCTCTATTGTTTTCTAACCTTGAGTCATTGAATAGGTGTGATCTCAGACAAATTGAGACTCAGAAAACAATTTAGAAAGACCAAGGTCATATACTGTATCCTGGGTCAATCACCACGTACTTTGTCTGGCCAACTGGGCTGAGATGATTCTGAAGGAGATAATGAGGCTGATTATTTTGCATAGCTCTGTTCCATTCATATCCAATTCACATGCAGATAAAGACATCATCCTCATGATGTCATTGATCCTCTTAGAGAATGAAAGAACAACAGCAACAACAACAACCTCAATTGGCAACAGTGATAGAAAAGCTACTTCTCCTTAAAGATTTTAGTTTTCTTTTCAGATTTCTTTTGGCACTCAATTTTTTTTTTCTGTATCACTCACCCAAAATGGACTGTTATCATCAGGTTTGACCCATGTTGGGAGATTCTCTTTCATGCACTGGACACATAGAAATGAAGTCTATTGTCACTGATTTTTAAGAATTGTTGTGAGGATTGGGAATAGTCATTGCAGTAGCCTAAAGTTCTCCAGAGGAATTTTCATATTAGTCAGAATGTATATATTTATGGATTAAAGTAGAAAGGGCTACCAGAATTTCTTTGTATGGACTTGAATAGCTACATTAATAAGACCCATTGAAAAATTTTCATGATATGACTGTCACACTGTCTGTCTAGTCTCTTTGATCAGAACAAAACCTTCATCAAAGTAGGGACCTCATGGAGAGTTTGATAATATTCCTTACATACATAATAGATACCTGAGCCATGCTCCGAGTTTTTGTGGCTCACCTGGATTATTATAGATTATAGCATTGCACACTTAGACTTGAATGGGATCTTAGAGGTCATATTGTCCAAATACATTAACTTATAGTTGAGGAAATTTAAGTCCAAACAGGTTAATGAGCTTATAAATGCTAGAATCAGGATTTGAACTTAGGTGCTTAGATTCCCAATCCAAGACTTTCTGCTCTACCATGCTTCCTCTATAAGTACTGTTTTATTCTTTAAATGATCATTACAGGTCTTCTTCCTTTCCTCCCTCCCTCCCTCTCTTCTGTATTTTTCTCTCTCCCTCCTTCCTTCCCTCCCTCCCTCCCTCTTTCCTTCCTTCCTTCCTTTTTTCCTTCCTTCCTTCCTTCCTTCCTTCTTTCCTTCCTTCCTTCCTTCCTTCCTTCCTTCCTTCCTTCCTTCCTTCCTTCCTTCCTTTATTTCCCTCCTATAATGTCCACCCATGATTCCAGAGTACTGATGATGAAACATACTATTACAGGTGATGGATTAAGGATGCAGAATGAGACAACTATATCTATTTTCTATATCCATATCTATACCTATATCTATACCCATCTATCTATCTGTTTACATACAATAATGGGGACTTTGCTTTGACTGAGTATTTATAATTGTTCAAGAAATTTGCTTTTTTCTTTGGTGAGTTGCATTTGGTGGATATTAGTTTGGGCTTAACATGTTTACTTTGCTTCAAGTGATCTCTCAGCAAGTGAAAGCAATTTGTAAATGTATACAATATAAAAATAAGACATCAGTAAAATTGAAACTAAAAACAAATCAAATATATCACAATGTCTTGGTACATTAAGTGAGTATCTGTTTGGACTAGTTTTCTATTTCTCCTCTCACTCCTCTTCTTTACCCACCCAAATTGTATTTCTCCTAGATTGAGATGTGTGGTGTGATGTGGTATGGTGTGGTGTGTGTGTTTGTGCGTGTGTTTGTGTGTGTGTAAGAGAGAGAGAGAGAGAGAGAGAGAGAGAGAGAGAGAGAGAGAAAGGAAGAGAGAGAGAGAAAGAGAGAGAGAGAGAGAGAGAGAGAGAGAGAGAGAGAGAGAGAGAGAGAAAGAGGCATCTGTGTGTGGTGGGGGTAAATTGAATGCAGTCCTCAGGGAGGATAAAGTTAAATAGTCCATAAATTGAAATATGTCAGTAGACTCTCTCCTAACTCCCCTTTGACCATGTTATTTGATAATCTCTCCATAAATTCTTTTATCAAGATTGCTTGGTTCCCCCTGAAGTCTTATCTTAAATCAGTTAAGTAGAAGGTATTAACACATTACACAATGACACCCCTTACCTGCTAGAGCTGGGGGAGCCATTGGTTGACAGATTTGATACCAAGAAGATTAATGAAAACCTTTTAAAAGTCCTATAGGGAATCTTAAAAATCCATTCATCAGAAGAAGCAATCTATCAAACAAGGAAGGTACTGATTTATTAACTGGGAGACCTGAAAATTTATTTTGTCTCACTTGGTGTAAGACTCCTAAAAGCTAGTCAATGCACCTAGAAGGATAAGTGACTTGACTAGAGCATTTCTTGGGGTTATGCACAGAATTGATAGATACTCTCCAAGCTGGTGTCTAACCAGGTCAGCAACTAGATATTCTGTTTTTGAAGATCAGCCATTTTAGACTAACACATTGCTTTCCTGGTGATTGTTCCTTCTCTTTGTATCCCTGAATCTAGGATGAATTAACATATGTTTAATTGAATTGTTTGGACCTGATCTGTTTGAGTGCTATATTTGAGAGTTGTCAAACTGAAAGATGGTATCTAAAACAAAATTAGAATCAAGATTAGAATCAGCATAGTCCAAGAGGTATATCAAGAAGTGAGTTCCAGGGTCAGAATGCAAGTTCTTCCTGTTTAAATTAGGTCACTGGGTTTCATTCTTGGCAAGGGGTTATCTTTTTGGAGCACTCAATAGTCTTTGTGTGTACACATGCTTTTATACCTGTTTTGATGCAGCAGATGACATCTCTGGCTTCCTCCAGATTTTTCTCAGATGGGTCACTTTGTCCACAGCCTCCTTTGGAACATTCTCTACTGAACCCCAGGCTATTATGCAGTTGGGTCTTTATGTTAATTTCAACTTGATTGTTTTTGGCATAATCTTAACTTTGTCTAACACAGTACATGTCATGAAAAGGTAAAAAATTAAGTCTGAAGTAATTGCCTTTTGTGCTTGAATAACTTCAAATGACTAGTTAGACTAATTTTTTAAAAAGATATCTTGAACTTTTTAGAAAATCACTTAGATTGGAGTTTTGGTGGAGGAAGGTATACAGGGGGTGTGAAGGCAGGCAATGATTTTTTTTTTTGATAGAACTTAAGTTTTGCCTTAAAGATTCTTGGTTATCCAGCATTAGATTTTCTTATATAAACAATAATTTATTAAACACTTACTATGTTCATGGCTCTGTGTTTGATGCAATGATGCAAAGATGAAAGTGATACAATCTTTGATTTTCAAGGAAATCACATTGTATTGTATGAGAGGAAAGAAAATAAATTGTGTTCATACACACACACACACACACACACACACACATACACAATCACAATAAATCCAAAACCATTGAGAGCAGATGCTGATTACTGACAAAATCTGAAATAATTTCATTTAGGAGGTGATACAGGCTAGGTCTTGAGGTAACTCTCTAAGGGTAACAATAGTCAGAAGTGAAGAGAAAGTGCATTTCAGGCATGAGTGAGAGCTGCACAAAAGCATAGAGGGACCACCATGTATAGGAAATAAAAAATGTGGTTTTAGTTTGGCTGGAATATAGAATTCATAAAAGGAAGTTTTATTTAACCAGTTTAGGAGGATGGGTTTGAACCAGATTATAAAAGGATTTAAATGCCAAAAATAAAAGACTTTGCATTTGTGTGTGTGTGTGTGTGTGTGTGTGTGTGAATAAGTCTGTGGATCCTTTCTCAGAATAACATTTTTAAATACTAAAATAGAATACAAAGAATCACAAGGAAAATACATTATATTATAATACATTTATCAAAAATATGTATACATACATGCATATACACGTGTATATGCATACGTGTACATATGTATGTGTGTATGTATATGTGTATCTCTTGCCCTAGAAGCAATAGGAAGCTATTGAAACTTCTTGAGCAGGCATTTGATATAGTTATTTTAATTGTAGTACCTTTCTTCTCTTATTTCCTATGTATTATATATATATATATATGTGTGTGTGTGTGTGTGTGTGTGTGTGTGTATACACATACACACACATGTTTATACTATTTCTTTACTTCTTGTCTTTCTCTTTAGAGTATAGGACCTTTGAAGGTTAGAGCTATCATATCTTTCTTTTTGTAATCCCAGTGTTTAGCACCGTGCCTGGGAATATAGGGCGTGCTAATTTAAAAATAATGCATTTCATTTAAATATATTTATTTTTCTTTTCTTTTCTTTTTTTTTTTTTACATATTTGCTTCTTGTCTATCCCTGCTTTTGACTCTTTTTGTATTCTCAAGGCTTAGCACAGAGCCTGTCACATAACATGTGCATAATAAATATTTATTGACCGACTGGAACATAGAATGGTTTCTTCTCTTGAAGTTAGAGAATCTCAGTAAGCATTATTTTTTTAAAAAAGAATATAATATGGGAAAGATTCATAGTTCCTGATGCAAGTTTTCCTAATAATTACATTCTTTCATTGGCAAGATAATAAATCTTGCATGTAGCATATTGAAATAGGAAAAAAAAGTGATCTAAATAACTTGAAAGCATGAGACCATTTGCTAAAATTGTTGAGCCCCCAAATTACAAACATATGACTTTTTTTCATCTTTCTGTCAACATCCTGCAGTTTGGGAGAACAAAATGAAAATCTTACAACAAGCTTTTAAGACTTGTGAATGGAATATGCAAGATTGTAAATTATTTAATGCAAAGGAGGACAAACTCAAGTTAAATATTTTTTAAAAGTCTGTTTTCAACATAAGTTTTAGGGGGAAATAATTTCTATTTTTAGATATTAGATATTTTTAGATTTAGACATTGATGTCAGGGGACACATTTGGAAATTTTTAGTAAAAATCAAACAGGCATTATTACTGATGTCAGGAGGTAATGCTCAGGTTTGTTTCTTATTGTTTTAAAACACAAGTTTGTCCCTCACTGTACTTATCAGGTGTTATTTAGTGTTTTCTTGCTGCCAGAAGGTCCCCTCCATCTGTAGGTGTTGCTTAATATTCCATGTGTTTAATCCAAAAAATGCAAGTTGTATGACATTATTGTTAATGTATCTTCAAACTCTAAAATGTCATGTTAAAACTTCTAAATGCCAACTTGCTGTTTCATGTATACCAAAGCCAATGCTGGTGTCTTTGAGGAGAATACACTTACTCATGCATTGTAATTTAAATGTTCTGATGAGAGTAAACATTTTCCTCAAAAGAAGAGAACATCAACTTCAAGAGCTGTATTTTTTCTTTGCAACACAAATAATTTTATTTAGGTTGTCCTTAGCTAGAAGAAATGTTATAAGAACCAACATAACCTTAATTGACATGTTTTGTATAACTTGTCAAAACATCAATCCTTTCAAAAGTAACATGACAGAAAAAGAAACCAGAAGCAAAAAAAGAAAAAAAAAAAGAAAAAAGAAAAATCCAAAAACGTATTTTGGAAATTCAATAAAATGCATTTAATATTTTGATAAATTAACAATAGATAAATACACAGAAAATAGATATGTAAATAGAAAATTTATAAATTTATTATGGGCCAGGAACTGTGTTAAGTAAGTGTTGGTCATATAAATAAAATTAGTCAAGGTTATCTCTACCCTCAAGAAGATTATATTTAAAGGAGGAGAAACAATACATTGCAGGACAAATCAATGTTTCAAAACCATTAGGAATAAGCTGGGCATTACCTCCTAATATCAGTAATAATTCCTGTTTGACGTTTGCTAAAAATTTCCAAATGTGCCCCTTAACATCAATGCCTAAAAAAGTAGAGGGATTTGAAAGGTACCTGCATGGCCACAATTTGGCAAATAAGGAGAAGGTAGAAGCCAAAGAGAGCCAAAATTAAAGTAAGGAGAAGTATGGATGGATTCCTTAAACAATTCAGTATTTTTATGATCGTTGCATCAAAAATTGGATTAATTAGTCTCAACGTGGGTCTATATAAATACACGACTTTACTAAATGCTGAAGAGTATTGGCTATATTGAGGCACAGTTCATTATTGCATAATTAGTTGTAACATTAGAATTTATTGTTGTTCTAGCTGGTTGCAGAGAGTACAATTCTTGGAGTCAGGAAGTCATGGGCTCAAATTCTGATTCTGATATTTACTTGCAGTAGGAGCACAGATAAGTTTTTTAAGATTGTAAACTCTCTAAAAATGTAGCTTAGGGACTGTTCTGAAGCAGTGAAGGGAGTCTCCATACCCTGATTAAATCACAAATCTAGACAAAGGGGGGAAATAGGTACACAAACAGTATGGTCAGGTGGAAAGGGCATTGATTTAAGAGTTACAGAGCTTGGATTCAAATTCCATTTCCACTATATTTTTCCCTTTTAGCTTGGATCAATCAGGTTTTCAGATTTCTGACCTATCAAATGACCAGGTTACCCTCCATCTCTGAATAAATATTAGGACTAGGCACAGGAGCTACAGTTAGTCTGCTATCAATTCATTTGTAGTCATTAATCAAAGCTCTCCATGGAGCAACTATCCTGTGACATATATTTCTCAGCACAGTGACCAGCACAGTAGAATTTCAGTGATGAACAAGCATATGTTCAATCTGTTCACAAAAATGGAATGCATTACATTTCTGGAAATAGTCACTGAGCTATGTAGACACAATTCCAAGAGAGGAAGGTGAGACTTCCGTGAATATCTCCCAGGCTAAATGCTCACTATAGGAATTTTAGCATCTCCATGGCTCAGCCAGATTTCCAGTCTTATTTATATTTTACCCTGTTGATCAGACAGTTTTTCACCATACCAGCATGGTCTGAATATGTGATTGCCTTTTCCTGCTTCACTTATTAGAGTGCCTAAAATATTCTAAATAATGAATTTAAACAATAGAACAAATATAATTTATTTTTATATTTAAATCGGCAAATAGACAAAGTACAAGTAGTCATATTGCTTTAGAAAAATAGATTACAAAGACAAAACAACAGATCTCCAACAATATGTAGAGACATTCTCAAATTCTTGTAGTATTTTAAAAAGGACCATTGGAAATATTTAAGAATGTCAATTCCCATTTAATTATTGGATAACTAGCTAATTCATGGGTAACAGAGTTTTAGGGTGAATGTATTTACGAAATAAATTTTTTTTTCTTCTTTTTTTTTATTCACAGGGTAATTTTTTACAACATTATCTCTTGCACTCATTTCTGTTCTGATTTTTCCCCTTGCTCCCTCCACCCCCTCCCCCAAATGGCAAGCAGTGCTATACATGTTAAATATGTTACAGTATATCCTAGATACAATATATGTGTGCAGAACCGAACAGTTCTCTTGTTGCACAGGGAGAATTGGATTTAGAAGGTAGAAATAACCCGGGAAGAAAAACAAAAATGCAAACAGTTTACATTCATGAAATATAATTCTTTGTCTTGCTCATAGAATTAGCTTATGTTAAACATTGGAAGCATGCCATTGGCAATAACTTTTGGTGAGGCAGAATGGAAATAAGGATGGCGAATTTCCTTAGTCCCTAATCCCTATCCCTTCTTTGGAGTATATACTACTCCTCAGTTTCCATATTGTATAAATTATTTCTTAGGGATACAGAATAGAAACATGATTTTTATTAATTAACTCAGTTACTGCAGGGATGTGTTAGAACCAGGGAACAGGAAAAGGAAACCAGCTTAGATATATGTCTTTTTCTCCAGAGCTACCAGTAAGCAAGATTCTTGGACCTGATGTGGGAAGGAATGTAAGATGTTATTTTTTAAGATCCTCTGGTCCTCAGGTTAAGATGAAATCAATATCAGCATCATTAACAGAATAGTGAGAAATAGAGCAAAGATGGCAGAGAAAAGCCAATAAGTTTCCTGAACTCTTCCCACTTTCCCTTGGAAACAACATTAAATCAGGCTTATAAGTGGATTCTCAACTGACAGAACCCACAAAAAGATATAATGAAACAATTTCCCAGCTTAAGATAACATAGAAGGACTTCACAAAAGATCTGTCTCACATGGGTAAAAGGGGAATGCAACCTAGAGCAAATAGTATCTGGGCATACTTGAGACTTGTATGGAAAGTAAGTGACCAGGCCCTCTGGCACAAGAGGTTTGGGTCAGTGTTCCTGTGCCTCATGAGCAGAGCTCAACTTTTTAATGACCAAAAAGTCAAAAAAATCCATGACCATAGAAAACTTCCATAATGACAGAGAAGATCAAATCACAGAAGAGGACAACAATGTCAAAATACCTATAGGCACATCCTCAGAGAAAAATATGTATTGGTCTCAAGCCCAAAAATTTCTCTTGAAATAACTCAAAAAAGAGTTTAGAAATCAAAAAAGAGAGATAAAAGGAACATTGGGGAAAATGAGAGTTGTGCTGGAGAATTAAGAAAGAAAAGAGGCAACATCTTGGAAAAAGCACAAAAATTGACTGAAGAAAACAACTCCTTTAAAAATAGAATTGCCTAAATGGGAAAAATTCCATTGAAGAAAGTAAGTTTTTAAAAAGGAGAATTGGTCAAATAGAAAATGAGGTACAAAAGATAACTGAAGAAAAGTAATTTCTTAAAAATGAGAATTAAGCAAGTAGAAGACAATGATAATATGAGACATCGAGAACAAGTCAAACAAAATCAAAAGAATAAAAAAAAAATCTGAACAATCTCATTGGAAAAACAACTAACCTGGAAAATAGATCTGGGAGACATAATTTTAAAATTATTGGACTACCTAAAAGCTACAAAAAAAAAGCTTGGACAGTACCTATCAAGAAATTATGAAGGAAAACTCCCCCAATATTCTAGAATTACAAGGTAAAAACAAATCACTGAAAGAACCTACCCATCATCTCCTGAGACATTCCAAAATGAAAACTCCAAAAACATTGTGGCCAAATTCAAGAATACTCCAAGAAGTCAGAAAGAAACAATTCAAATATCAAGGACCCACAGTCAGGATTACACAGGAGTTAGCAGCTTCTACATTAAAGAATCTGAAGGCTTGGGATTTGATATTCCTGAAAGCAAAAAAAAAAATCTTGGATTATATCTAAGAACCAATTACCTAACAAAATTGAGCATAATTTTTTAGGAGAAAAGGTGGATGTGCAATGAAAATTCAAACTTTTCTGATGAAAAGAACAGAACTGAACAGAAAAATTGATCTTCAAATACAAGACTCAACAGAAACATAAGAAGGTAAATAGAAAAGAAAAAACAAAGAAACAAACATCTTATTCAATAAGATCCCTACACAAAGATGATACTTGTAACTGTTGAGAATGATATCTCTATTGGGGCAGTTAGAAAGAGTATACATAGACAGAGGGTTTGAATTGTTGACATCATTTTAATGATATTAAAAAATTAAGAGGTTAAAAAAAGGATTGTGCTGGGAAAAGAGGAAAGAGGAGGGAGAATAGGGTAAAATACATTATATGAAGAAGTGCAAAAGACCTATTACAATACAGAGAAAGAAGAAAAGGGGTGAACATCATTTGAACTTTAATCTTATTCAATTAGGCTAAAAGAGCCAAAAGCACACACTGGGTTTATCTTACTCTATAGGGAAGTAGGAGGGGAAAGGGTAAAGAAAAGGAGGAGCTTGTAGAAAGGAAGGTGAAGAGGTATAGAGTAAAAGGAGAGAGAAAAGTATAAACAGAGAAGAAAATAGGATGGAGGAAAATTACAATTAGTAGTTATAATTATGAATGTGAATGGGATAAACTTTCTCATAAAATGGAAATAAAAAACAGATTAGAATAAAAACCAGAATCCTATAATGAATTGTCTACTAGAAATATATCTGATATAGAGACACACACAGATGTATTTACAAGTGAATACTAAACATTTAAAGAACAATTAATTACAATTTTATTTAAAGTATTTGGAAAAATCAGTAAAAGATCCCTACCAAATTCCTTTTATGAAACAGACATTTTGCTGATACCTTAACTAGTAAGAGCCAAAACAAAGAAAAGAAATTATAGACAATTTCCCCAATGAACATTAATTAAAAAAATTTAAATAAAATATTAGCAAAGAAATTTATTATAAGAATAATACATTATGTATTATTTATAGAATTTATACCAGGAATGCAAGGCTGGTTCAAAATTAAAGAAACTGTCAATAATAAAACTAGCAGAAATCATATGATTATCTCAGTAGATGCAGATAAAGGCTTGACAAAAACAGCATCCATTCCTATTAAACCACTAGAGAGCATAGAAGTAATTGGAGTTTTTCTTAAAATTATCAGCAAGCATTATATGTATTGGGAATGAGCCAGAAGCAAACCTGATAAGATCAGAGTTGAAACAAGGATGCCCATTATCACCACTGTTATTCAATATTACCTTAGAAATTTTAGCTTTAGCCAAAAGAGAAGAAAAAGAAAATGAAAGAATTAGAGTAGGAATTAGGAAACAAAATAATCATTCTTTGTAGTTGATATGATGATATACTTAGAGAATACTAGAGAATCACCTAAAAAACCACTTGAAACAAGTTGCAGGATATTACATGGACCCACATAAATCATGAACATTTCTATATATTACCTACAAAGCTCAGCAGCAAGAGATAGAGAATTGCATTTAAATGAAATATAAACTATATAAAATATTTCCTAGTCTACCTGCCCAGAGAAACTCAGGGACTATATGAACAAAATTACGTTTTTCCCACAAATAAAGTCAGATTTACTTATTCAGTAAATCAAACTAACAAAAATTATTCAATTGAGCTAGAAAAATAACAAAATTCATTGGAAGAAAAGATAAAAAATTTCAAGGAAATTAATGAAAAAAGGTACAAAAGAAGGTATTCTAGCCATAATCACATCTAAAAAATATATTATAAAGTGGCAAGCATCAAAACCATTTGGTATTGACTAAGAAATAGAGTGGTAGAGCAGTGAAATAGCTTCAGTGCACAAGACACAATAGTCAATGACTATAGTAATGTAGTGTTAAACTCAAAGACTCTAGCTTCTGGAATAAGGACTCACTTTTTCACAAAAATTTCTGGGGAAATTGGAAATAGTATGGCAGAAACTATGCATCGACTAACATCTAATATCCTGTATTAAGATAAGGTCAAAATGGGTTTATGATTTAGACATAAAAGAATGATATTATAGGAATATTTGGAGAAAGAGGGATAGTTTACTTATATTGGAGAAGGGAGGAATTCATGGCCAAAGGAGAACTAAAGAACATTACAAAATGCAACATGGAGAACTCTGATTACATTAAGTTTAAAAGATTTTGCAAAACAAAATCAATGCAATTAAGAGTAAAAAAGAAAGCAGAACACTGTGGAACAATTTTTATAGCCAGTTTTTCTGATAAAAGTCTCATTTCTCAAAAATATAAAGAACTGAGTCAAATTCATAAGAATACAAGTCATTCCCCAATTGATAAATGCTCAAAGGATCAAAAGAGGCAGATTTCAGATGAAGAAATTTAAGTTATCTATAGTCAAATGAAAAAATACTGTAAATTATTGTTGATTAGAGAAATTCAAATTAAAATAATTCTGAAGTATTACTTCATACCTTTCAGAGGGTCTAATATGACACAAAAGGATAATGATAAACACTGGAAGAGATATGGGAAAATTGGAACTCTAGTGCATTGTTGGTAGAGTTGTGGACTAACCCAACCATTATGGACAGCAATTTGGAACTATGCCCAAAGGGGCTATAAAATTATACATACCATGTGATATAGCAATATCACTACAAGGTCTGGATACAAAAGAGATTATAAAAGAGGGAAAAGGGATCATATATACAAAAAAGAATAATTTCAGCACTTTTGTGACAATTAAAAATTATGGGGATGCCCATCAATTAGGTCAGTGGTATTAAAGTCAGAGGACTTGGGTTCAAATCCTATCTCCATTCATTTCTCCCCATGTGACTTTGATCTCTCTGCCTTTCCTTTTTTCTTCCTCTCTCTGACTTTCTCTATGTCTATCTCTATCTTTCTCCCTCATTCCCTCACTTTTCTCTTCTCTCTCTCTCTCTCTCTCTCTCTCTCTCTCTCTTCTCTCTCTCTCTCTCTCTCTCTCTCTCTCTCTCTCTCTCTCTCTTTCTCTCTCTCTCTCTCTTTCTCCCTTTCCCTTTCACTTTCCTTCTCCCTCTTTTTCTCCCTATTTCTGGCTTAAAAGAGAACATTAAGTATCTATCCTTTGAAGGCTTCTTAAGCTATCTCCCAGAAGAAAATATCTTACTATTAACCACACAGCTGGGGAAGCAAGGCAGCCACCTAACTTTAATTAGCAGCAGGAATTGGGCTCATTGGGCTCATCCTTATCATGTCAAATTGTTATTTAGGGATGACTCTGACCTCCTGTATTAGAGTAGTTGTTCAAATTTGATACCATTTCATCTTGTACTGATGTTTCATTCTCCCTTGAGTCTCTAGACCAAGATATATACCTGTGAAGGTTAAGCTGACTTGAACTTCATGATTTTGCATTGACTCTCTTTCTGTGATGATTTTTTTTTTACTGCCTTTTGCTTCGATTTGCAGAGTCAAAATCAAGCTGATGCTTCAACAGCTCCAACTCTTGACTTTGCCATCACCTTCCTGTCACTCCGTTCATTCATCCTGCACTTAAGTATGAAGCACTGAGTGAAATTTGGCTGCTGGGGGTTTGGACAAGTAACTTTTGCATAGTCCATATCGAGTGAATAGATAGAATAGGTTGTTTGACTGGGAGTGAAGAATTTGTTAAGGATCAGCAGGGTATGTCATTCCAGAAGAGATCAGAGAGGTTAGTTAAAGGGTGACAGAAATAGTTGTGTAATAACCCATTAAGTATAATTCATTAGCACACCATGTTATTGAAGCCAAGGTCAGGAAAGAGTTTTGATTCTTTTATAAGCTACTTAACTATGCTTTGATCCATGATCAGAATATACTCAGCTAGTTTTTCTCACAAATGGGTGTACTAGAGCCAACTCAGAATAGTGAGAGCAGATTGCTGAATTTTCAGTGTTAGCATTTACATCTTGGGAAATCAGCAAATGCTATTAATCAGAGGTTATTTTGTTGATTTTCTAGACTTAAGACTAGAGAAAATGTTAAGAATGAAGATTAAGCTAAAAAGTGTGTGTGAAGGAATACTTTTTTTTTTTTTAATAGAGCTAGTTGTTAAATGTTTACTAGAAACCCACTGGCTATATTAGTCACAAGGGAAAGGTAACAAGTGAGAGAGAATGGATTAGTAAAATGGTTTCTATCAGAGAGGAAACTATTCCCAAAATATGTGATTAGAACTTGAAGATGTATAGCATCACTAAATTTAGAGTTAGATACATCTTTAGAGATTTTCAAGCACTTCATTTTACAGAAGAAGAAACTGGAGGTGTTAAGTGTTTTAGCACATAGGTAGTAAACGGTAGAGCCAGAATTCAAGTCCATGTCCTTTGGTGCTAATTTCATTGATCTTTCAGCCATTCCACATAGCCTCCAACTTTATTTGCAAAGGGTAGCATATATTACTGCATTATTTTGCACTCTGGCCTTGCCCTTTATAGGAATTATGAAAACTAAAAAAAAATAAATAGTGCTCTAGCACTATGGCAGCTAGATTTGACAACATATTCAGGAAACATATGGATTTAAAACATATTTGTCTTCTCAGATCTTCAGAAATCACTGATACAGAATAACAGAATAAATCCTGAGGAAAATTGTGAAGTGGGAGGGATCTTCTTTCAGTTTTATTCTATCTTCCCTATCTGAATTATTTTCTTCTGCTTGTAGGACAGATCTTTTCAATTTACTCCAGGGCATTCAATACTTTCTTTCTATAGAGTACTTTTCATCACAGAGAAAAAGGAACTGATAAAATTCATTCACAATAAGGTATAAATGACTCTATGCAACTAGTTTACCTTAGAGCATTTACATTTAGAAATAGGAAAATTATAAAATAAAGAATAATTGAATTTCTAATGATAGAAATCTAGAACTTAGCAACAAATCAATGAGGGATGATAGGAGATTATTTTGGGGTGGGGTAAAGGTTGCTTTTTTTCTTTAAAGAGGATTGAATCAAATTTTAATCCGCTCTTTGGGAAGAAGAAAACAAGTTAAATAATATAAGATGTCATTTAAATACTCTTAAAACTGATACCTCAAGCCATTTTAATGTTTTATAAATTATTCACAAAATATTTTAAAAATCTTTATACAACTCATCTCACTTTATTTGCTACAAAAATGCAACATTGACAAATGTATAGTTTTTTTGTGCCAGTTATATGTAATATGATTTCAGTGAGATCATATCCAATAGATACATTTTTTTTTTCATTTTTATATTAGGCGAATGTCTTTTAAGAAGTATAACTTAGAAAGATTTATAGTCTACTTTAGATTCCAACTTCTTGGAATCAGCCACTTTTCCAACTACTTTCCTGAAATCTTCCTATACAACAAAATCACAATAGGCAAAAATTGCGAACACACCTTCTTTAGTGCAAACATATCTAAGATCTGCTACATTAAAACAATCTGAGAGCTTCACAATTACTTAATAATCTATTTTACCACGTTTTTAGATAGATCCTGCATGAATTTTCAAAATGTAATTTTGCTTGTTCATTTGGTAAATCAATGAGTATTTTTCTAATTTTCCTGAATGCAACAAAGCAACATCCAATGTGTTTTGTCTGTTTATAGCCATGATCATTTTTAATCTTCATAAAGTATTAAATTGGTTTCAGTTAAGTCCATTTGAGTTCTCTGAATTTCTCTATGAACTGAAGTACTCCCAGAAAAAATGATGGCCACCAATAGCATGTATATCTGGGTAAAAATATCAACTTAGACACTTACTAGCTATATGACACTGGGCAAATCATTTGAACTCCAAGGTTCTCAGTTTCCTCATCCATTTGTAAAAGGAAGAGGTTGGTTTCGATGATTTGGAAGTCCCTTCCAATTTCTTGTCTATAGGCCTATGATTCAATCCCAATCAGTGACCACTATAATGTTTTACCTTGAGGTGATATTGGTAAAACTTCCTTAGAAGGTTTTCAGTGTAAGGAGAGTATAGACAAAACACTAGAAAAATGAACCAAAGGTAAATGGAAACTATATGACCAAATTATACTCAAAACTAGAAGTCGTTGAGGAGTGTGTCAATCCACAGGAGCAGCCAAATTGGACCTTTAGCAAGTAGGGTCAGATAGAGAGAAACATCCCATGGCAAATACTGTTCAAGTACTGAAGGAAATCAATAAATTTAATAACTTGAGAAGGGAATATTAACATAATAGAAAGTTGCAGCCGATGTATATTTCAACATTACTTTCTTTTAAGGGGAAGGATGCACAGCACATCCTCCAAGGGAACTGGTTGTCAGAAAGTGGAAACAAGACAACTAACTGCTTCCAGGAAAATGGAACAACTAAATCCATGTATTCTCATGAAAGCTCATTGGGGAGAAGAATCTGTGCTATTACAATATACAATGTCATATAAATTCTTGCTTTTTTGCTTAATAAAACTCTCATTGTGGTTGTACAGAAAATGTATAATCAAAGAAAACATTTGACACAATCTTTTTTCCAAAGGAAAAAAAAATCTAAAGCAAGAGCTGATGGTTAAAAATTTGGTTTCTATTGAACAGCATTTGTGAAGAGTACCTATTTTCAAAGATTAATTACTTATCAGAGTAAAATACAGAAGATGACTTATAGCAAGATCTAAGAATCTTACTGGTTTCCTGAGCCCCACTGTCTTCTTGGTAGTTGGTCTCTGCCAAGTGCATTGGGAACAATTCCAAAAGGGAGTTGGAGGAGGGTCCCTTTTGTTACCCTAGCCTCTGAGGATGAGCTAATGAAAATAATCTACACCAGGAAAAAACTACTGTGGGCGATCAGAGGGGGCACTTACAGGAAATCCAGGAGGCATAGCCAGGAAGGAAAGGGGGTGCATGCATCTTTGGTCAGAGATCAATGATGCTAAAAGGTGGGATAGACTGGACAGGATGCATTTTTTAACAGACAAAGCGATTGCTGTGGGTGCTGTGATGGGAACTACAGCCCACCAGTTTCCTTTCCAACTCCTGCCCCAAAGTCAAACCAGTTTCCTGGAATTTGGTCCTAGAAATATCTCTGGCTTAGTTCCCTCAGACATAGAGCAGGTCCCTTGGGTGATTGGGGAGGCAGGGAGAAAAAGTCAAACCGCTGAGGAGTGAAATCTCTAGACAGATCTTGTAGGAAAAGATCTTGTTTATCTGTTTTGCTTGAAATACTAATTGCTACATGGTAACAAGATTTAATTGATTTCTTCCTCAAACTCCAGTGGGGATTGTCAAGTGGTCAAGTTGTTCATCAGTTCCACTGCACTGTGATTGGTTAATTGATTGATGAAAAGCCATCTGATCAGTCTTAACACGAGTTCCCAAAGACAGATCCAAAACCCTTCCATCACTCCACAGTTGAGTTTCCAATTGGAAAGTGCAATTAACTACCTGAGTCTTTACTAATTTTCTGTTCCACATCATTAAAATGGACTCTTTTTATGAAAGTAGCCTCCTTTATTTGCAGAAGCAGATGACATCCTCTTTTGCTTAATCATTTAGGATAGATAATCCTGACTCTCCTACTTTTAGATTCAAGTTGCAACTCATTGAAGACTAGAGAGATACTGAGAATACCTCTGAAGGCTCACTTATGCCACAATGAGAGGAAAATGAACTCTTTAACTTGAGATCAATGCTACTTCAAGGTGGCACCATATAGAATGTTTACTAAAAGGGCAGACCTACCACAAAGGACAAGTTTCAGCACTTTTCTGCTATGCCCAAAATAATGATTTTACCTGTTAAAAATACATACTGTCTAGACTCTTCCTACTGATATAGGGTAGTAAAGCTTCTATCACAGATGATCTCTCTTTGAGAGACTTTGCATTAACTAACCAGGAAACACTAATTCTCTCTGCCTTTCATAAAAAGAATTTTAAAAATATGCAGAGTGAGTATTGGTGATTTTGATTTGTTTGGCTTGTTCTCCATTCCACCATAATCCAACCTTGACTTCAAAGTTCATATTGCTATGTCTTGAATACTTGAAAAATAAATATATAAAAAATATGATTTTTTTCAATATTAATTGAATTTATATGACAATTTAAGACTTTCAAAGCAATTTACTGATATTATCTCCTTTAGGGCTATATGATCCTAATTTTTCAGATGAAATTAATGAATATCAGAGAGCTGATTTTCCCAGGACCATATAACTAATAAGTACTGAAGGAAAGATTTGAATATAGGTGCTTCTAACATTCCATATTCTCTATTCTATGTCTTTATGTAGAACTTTTATACTATTTAAAATGCCTCAGCTGTCAGTATCCCTGAGTAAGAGGGCGATATTATAGTCACCAAATTTCAGAAGAGTTAAACATTTTTTGTTTGGTTTGGTTTGGTTTTTTTGATTTTTTTGCAAGACAATTCGGGATAAGTGATTTGCCCAGGGTCACACAGCTAGTAAGTGTTAAGTGTGTGAGGCTACATTTGAACTCAGGTCCTCTGAACTCGAGTCATTGCTCTATTCATAAACTTTTTAAAAAAATAAAAAATATATAACAAGAAAATTATGTTTAATTGTTTGACAGTGATTAAACCTTCTCACCTTTCTGAGCTTCTATTTCCTTATTAGTTTGATGAGAAAGTTTCTAACATCTTGCTAGTTCTAATATTTTATAATTCTATTTTCAAGAGAAACAAAAATTTTAACTTTAACATTTGTGACTATTATGCTATATTGCAAAAATTTAAGTCAAAAAAACTGAAATTTGTCATCATATCCAGCAAACTGATGAAGTTGACAGGTAAAAGAAATAGTCAATGTTCGATATACTACAGACAGACTAAAAGACTAATACATTGCCACTGTAATTGATCTAATTATTATGGAAAATAATTTGCAACCATTCTTAAAAGAAGAAATGAAGATGTTACTACTCTTTGATATGGGGGATACTGATGCTAGGCATATATCCCAAGGAGATCTAATGCAGAATGAGAATTATATATATATAAAATTCTCATTGCTAGATGCTGATACTAGGCATATATCCCAAGGAGATCTAATGCAGAATAAGAATTATATATATATATATATATGTATATATATATATATATATATAATTCATCATTTATATATATATATATATATCAGTATCAATCCATTTATAGAATCATCTTTCGTGTTAATGAAGAATTGAAAACAAAGCAGATGCTTCTCTGTTGGGAAAGTGTTAAGCAAATCATGGGACATCAATATGACAAATACTATGCATGAAAAAACATGATAAATGTAAAATTTTGGAGAAGAATTAGAAACTTTTGATGAACTGATGCATGGTAGAATTACCAGAACCAGGAAAATACACATAAAGTTCAAAACAATGTAAATGTAATGAACAAAAAATGAGACATGCTCATAATGATTAAATTCAGCCCTGGATATGAGTTAAGAAAATACACTCCCCCCCTTTACTTTACAGGTAGAGGAATACAGACACAGTTGATGTGTTTATACGTAGTTCTGATGAACAATGTTTTTATGGTTTTTTAAAAAAATAATTGTTTTTATAAGCAATGTTACCAGTAGGAAAGAGATGGAAGAAAATGTTTAGAAAAAATGTAAAAATAAGACAAAAATAAAGTATTTTTTCTTAAATTAAAATTTCTGGCCCCCTAGGGCAATATCTTAATTATGTTTGCAAACACTATATGTAATTCAGCTACCTCTGAAAAAAGAAAAGGAAAAAACCCAAATAATCTCTAATTTTTTTCTGCTACTTTGAAATTTGTCTACTTATATTCTTCCTAACTTTTCTTTAAAAGAAAAACAAAGATATTTTCTTAAATTATCCAATCTAGTATGATTATACTAATTCTTTTTAAGTCTGTCACTTTAAGTCTTAAGTATGTAAGAAGCCATACTTAATTGCAATGAAAATAGAAAAAGATTGCCAAAAACTATTTCTGAGAATTTGAAACTGTGGATTATGGTTCACTCTACAACTGTGGTGACAGCCATATTTCAAGTGAGGAAACATGAAGTGATGCAGAGTGAAGTAAGCAGAGATAGTTAACTAGTATACCCAATAACAAAATAACTACAATAGCCATAAACACACCATTTGTACAGAATTATTATATGGAATGAAGAAAAAACCCTAAATATTATAAATAAATGTTATATAATTTTAATCACCTGAAAGAAGAGATGAGAAAATATATCATTTTCCTTTTTTTTTTGCAGAATTAGGATTGGGGGCTTGGTAGATGGATGCAAAACATTGCACATTCTGTGAGATTTCATTAATCTGTTAATTATCTTTGTAAAAGAAGAAAGGATTTAATCATAAATAATGGAATATGAAAACAAATAACCAGAATTTAACAAATGGATGATTCATTTTTAAAAGCACTGACACTACTTAACCAATGACAAATCTTTTAATATATTAACATAACATAATAAGCTCAATTTCTCTCCCTTTCCTTTTGCTCATCAAAACTTAAGAAAAGATGACACCATGTCTTCATTACTTCTTTAGTTACAGAGAAGATGAACTCTTCCACTTCTAATTAAAACCACAGAGGACTTCCCCCCCCCCACAGGATTCTGAGAGCATGCTGTTTCAAGAACTGATGTGATTAAGCTTAAGGAATCATCTGTCAATGGCAAAAGTGATAACCTTATTGTACATACCATTTCTTTTTGAATTTTCCACCTCAGCAGGCAGCAGAGCAAAGGATATACAATAATAGGCATTATGGAGAACATGGAATATTATAAAGCCATGCAGTAATGTATTCTTTTGATCTACATTTGTAAATGATTCGCCATTCAGATTCACATTTCCTATGGGAAATTTAGTTTCTGGTAAAGAGCTTGTTCTTTTCAAAAATGAGTATCTCAGGGAGCACACCTGCACTCCATAGATTTTGCTCCACCGGAATGGAGGGGAGGTGGAGAGACATCATGATGCTTTCCAAATGGGTTTGAATAGACTACATATTAACAGAACATTGCGAATGTTAGATCGCTCTAATCAAAAATCTGCTAATGCCTTTTGTGAGCAGGAGACTTTGTAACCTTAGCAAAAGAGAAGTAATGACATCAACAGCCTTTACCAGGGCTCAAAAATGTACAGTTGTCAGCAGTAGGCAAACCATTTTTTTACATCAACAATTTAAGTGACTCTTTCTTGTAAGTGAATACAGGAAACTGCTTTTACATTTATCTCCACATTATTAATTGAAATAAACAGGGGTGTGCAAGTATTGCAGAGTTTGCTCTTACTAGCTTGGGACAAAAGTAATGAAAGTAAATTGGGCCATATGTCCTAAAAACTTTATCTATGGCTACTCTGTAAGAGAAAAGTCCAATATAGTCTGAGAGATAAAAAACTCTCTCAGAAATCATTGAAAAAGGGGTGTAGTATTGATTAGCTGAAAGGCCTTAAGTGAAATTTCATATTACAAATCAGGGGTTAATAAAAAAAAAAGCTTTTATTTAGGTGTTTAATGGTTTATAAGTGCTTTAAGTGCTTTTCTCCTTTGATCTTGACAGGTAAGTTACTTGAAGGAAGGAAATATTTCATTTTCTAGTCTTTGCATTCCCAGCATCTAGACTGCAGCACTGTATATAATAGAGTCTAGTTAGAAGGGAACTTAGAGAATTGTGTGGTCCACCCAATTCCAAAGTTGAATATTCCTCTATAACAACCCTAGATAATTCATTTTACTTTGGACAGTTTTAATTAATAATTACATATATTATATATATAATATAGGATCCTAAATTTAACGTAAGTTTTTATTAGTTATCGCTTGAAATTTCAATATCTCTTGAATCATTTTTCCTTTTTGCTGAGGCAATTGGGGCTAAGTGACTTGCCCAGGGTTATACAGCTACGAAGTGTTAAGTGTCTGAAGCCAGATTTGAACTCAGGTCCTCTTGACTTCAGGGATGGTGCTCTATGCACTGTGCCATCTAGCTGCCCTTTATTTTTCTTTTTTAATATCTCTTCATACACTCATGAAAATTCTAAAGATTATAAACCACATTTATGTGACCTCTATTGTCCAAATACATATGAAAGTACTTAACAATTTCACAAATGTATATCATGATTAGATATTTGGGGGGAGGGGACAAATGATATTTTCCTTAGGATCACCTACTGTGTGATTTTGGATTAGCCACAATCTCCCTGAGCTTTGCTTTCCTTATATATAAAATGAGGGAGAATGAGAGGTTGAATGACATGAGTTTTCATGCCTTTTCCCTCTCTACATCTACAAACCTTTCTAGTCAACTCATTTCATTTATGAATAAGAAATTTTTATTAGGAGTTGTTAATTTTTCTTGATATTCCCACTTCTCTTGGCTCTGCCCTTTGAGAATAAGTATAATAACTCTTTCAATCTCATTATCATTTGATTAAATGTGATAACATGTGTATAGTATTTCAGGATCTTTAAAATGTTATGTATATATGCTAATTATAATAATATTATAATTTATTTACTTCTATATAGCACTTATTATATTTAGTAATAATTTAAGTTCACTAGTTTTTGACTCTTCTTGATCCAACTGGGATTTTCTTAGCAAAGATACTGGAATGGTTTGCCATTTTCTTCTTCAACTCATTTTTCAGATAAGGAAATGGAGGCAAATAGGGATAAGGGACTTGTCCATAGTCACACAAATAGTGCCTGAGGCTGATTTGAACTCAGTAAGATGAATTTTCCTGGTTCAAAATCTAAAATTCTTTCTACTCTGCCATCCATAACTCATATTTCAGTGACTTATCCATGTTCATATAGGAAGCAAGAATCAGAACCATGATTTAAATGTAGGTCCCCAGACTGTAGTCTATGATCAACATCATCAAGAAGGGCGAGAAAGTTTATCTGAGAGATATTAATTCAGTGCATTACCCAAGGCTCTCTGAAGATCAGCCACCTTGTTAGTAAACCACAGAAAGCAGTTTGACTTTGCTTACATTAAGTGAACTTTAACCAGATTTAGTTCCAGAAAGTCTATCAATCAATAATATCTTATTGGATACCTGTTGTGTTCTCCACACAATTATCTGCTCCATAAATGGTATTTATTGATTCTCTTGTTTCTTAGCTTCCATTTTCATAACTTTTTTCATTTGTTGAGGAAAAAGTTATCCCTCCTTAAAAAAAATGTTTTGTTAGTCTATGGTGATTTGGAGAACTGATCTTTCTTTCTTTGTGCCAAACCCTATAGAGAGAGTGTGTTCCACTTAATAGGACTGCCTTGACAATGAAAAGATGATTTACACAATAGGTGTATTTCTTTCTTAGGGCAATTTCTCTTTTAAAAGCATAAAACTGGGCCCTGATTAAGAAATTTAGTCGTCTTAGTTCATTAGGATGTATCTTCTCAGAGAAGTCACAATAGTTGAAATACAGTAGCCCCAGTCCAAAAGCTTGTAGTGTTAAAACAAATCATAATGAACCCATATGGCTAAATTCCCCAACAAATTAAGTTTCTTCTGGGAGAGGACCTTCTTGTTCTGTATTTCCTCCTTCCCTCAAGGGTATGCTGGAGCCAGTTCCAATTGGCTCCTTACTGAACTGTTAAATTTTAAGTATAAAAATGTACACCTAAGAAATTGGCAAATGCTACAAATCAGATCTTAATTATTTTGTTGATTGTCAAAACTTAAGAAAAATGATAGAAATGCATTAATAATGCAGATTAAAATTTAAAATGTTAGATATTATTAAAGTGTTAGCTACACTGATGAATTTCAGTAAATGCCTGAGGGTTGTTAGATTTTTGGGCCTGTATCTGATTTGCTGAATTAGTAACTAATTATAACTAGCATTTACATAGCACTTGAAGGTTAGAAAATTGTTTTATTAATGGTATCTCATGTAATGTCTGGCATATAATAATAGTTAATATTTATATAGCACTTTACCATGTGCCAGACATTGTGCGAGGTACTTTAAAATTATTACCGAATTTGATGCTCCCAACAACTCTGGGAGCTAAGTGCTTCAATTATTCCTAATTTAGAGATGAGGAAATGGATGTAGAGGGAAGTTAAGCCCAGGATCAAACAATGAGTGAGTGTCTGAGGTTGGATTTAAACAGAAGATTTAACTAACTGAAGCCCAATACATTTATTGCTTTACCCATCTGCATTTACATGCCTCCTAACTAACCTCGTTTCTGTGGCTCAGTAACTTAAACTAGCAGGGTAGACCCAATCACTGAACAACAGAAACAACCATGGTGTGATTCTCTGCACCAACACTTTATAAAATAGTCCTACTTCCCTTTGTTAATATACCTTTTTCACTTGAAAAAAGTAGTTGAAACTTCAAAATCAAATCTTCCTGTCATCATATGCATGTAGTGTTGCTAAATCAGTTCATAATTGAAGATATTTTCATAGCACCTTTCTCCCCAAGGACTGAAACTGTTGTCATGTCTTTCTGTCATTCCAGTTTGCCTTTACAATCTTCCTAAAGACAATGAAAAGTGCATATTTTAATAGACTAAATAATTGTGGCAAGAGCCCCACAAATTACAACTGAAAGATTTTAAAAAAAATTATTTCTTTAAAACTTAAGTACAAAATAGAAACAGGAAAAAAACATTACCATGTAAACAGCAGAATATGAGAGGATTCAAAATATGAGACAATAAATTTCCATTTCAAGAAAGCCTATTAATAAATATTACACATTGTTTTCAGGGTTGTCCATCTTTTCTTTGCTATCCAGGTTTTCTTTTGTTCTCTGCTGTGCATTTTTTACTTTATTCTTTTTTCTCCTTCCCTCTCCAAAGAGGCTACAATTAATCATGGATATATATATATATACACACACATATATACATCTCCATACTTAATATATACACATATACAAATATATACGCATATATCCATATATATATATAGATGAAGAGGTATCTATAATCATATACATAATTGTATACATATACATCAATGTAAAACTGTGCCATGCTTGCTGGTCCTCTATTTCTCAGGTGGATAATATCATCCTTCACAAGTCCAAATCTTTCCATATTTTTCTAAATCTACCAACCCATCATTTCATACACCAAGTCTTCTTAAACTTTTTATACTTCTGACCTCTTTTTACCCAAGAAATTTTTATGTGACTCCAAATATATAGGTAAATAAAATAGGTACACAAACCAAACATCCCCTGATAACAAATCATAATTTTTCAGTTATGAGACCCCATGTAAGGTTACAAACTACAGTTTAAGAAGCTAAATCCTATACCACAACACTATTCCAACCATATACTATCTAGTCATTTTAAATAGTTTAAAACTTTATTGATTGAAATGGCTGACATATTATGTAGTTTCCCTACTTTTCTCTTTTGATTAAATTTATTTTAAATTTCACTTTGTCTGAGATCAATGATTATTACTCCTGTTTTTTTTTTTTAAGAAATTCTACTTCTGATCATTATGATAATTATGTGTAACTTATTTCCTCTCCCTGCTGACTCTTTTGCTTTACTTCTACCCACTACCTTATCTTGCTATTACTTAACCTCCTCCTCCTCAGGGTTCCTCCCTTATCCTTTCTGCCCTCCCTTTCCTTCCCTCTTTATTCCATTCCCATTAATCTACATTCCCATTTAATTGCTTGTGAAAAAGCAAAGGAGAAAGAAAAGGAAAAAATCATTATATGTAATAAAAATAATTCAATCTATACACCTTTCTATACCTCCCCTTATCTTATTCCTTCCCTCTTATTTTTTATAAATTTAGAAAACTTCTCTCTCTCTCTCTCTCTCTATTGTTCCCTCTTTAACCCATTCCTGATATGAGTGGGATCAGCCTTTTCTCATCTATTTCCTCTGTCAGTTCTTTTTCTCACATCCTATTTGTATAACATAATTACTCTTTTTATCTTTCACTGTTCAGTTTTGCTTATTTTACAATCACATCATATTCAGCTCTACTCCAATTTTTTTTAATCTACCCAATTACTATTGACAATCTTAAACATATGGTTTACATTTCTACATATAAAACATAAATAAGTTTGTCCTTAATGAGTTTCTTGAAATTAGTCTTTGATGTTTATTTTATATTTTTCTTAGATTTTATATATTTATATCTTATATATCAAATTTTCTATTAAATTCAATATTTTTTGCAACAAAATTGAGAATCTTGCAATTCATGGAATAGCCATTTTTTTTTTCCTTCAGGATTATTCTTAATTTTTCTGAGTATGATATTTTACCCCAATTTTTTTGCTCTTTGATCTATAGTGCTCCATCTGTGGTCTTTTAATGTAGCTGCTGCTAAGTCTTGTGTGATTTTAATTGTGGTTCTGTCATATTTGACTTGTTTTTTCCCTTGTTGATCATAATATTTTTTCTTTGATCTGCAGGTATTAGAATTTGACTTTGATGTTCCTCAAGCTTTTCCTCATAGGGTTTCTTTTAGCTATTGGTAGCTTTTTCCCTGTTTCTAATTTTGCCTATTATAACACTTTGGGGATAATTTTCTTTAATTCTTTCTTGCATTATTGCATCAAGCTATAAAAGGGGATGAAATGTGGTACAGTGGCAGGGAAATGTGAAATTTAGAGTTAATGGTTGGATTGGATAGCTTCTAATTACCCATTCAATTGCAAATATATTAGATTATGATCCTTTAAAGAATAATAATTGGTAACTCACTAAGGAGTAATGGAAAGGGCTTATTTTTTTCTTTTTGGCTGAGGCAATTGAGGTTAAGTGACTTTCCCAGTGTCACACAACCAGGAAGTGTTAAATGTCTGAGACTAGATTTGAACTCAGGTCCTCCTGACTTCAGAGCTGGTGTTCTATCCACTAAACCATCTAGCTGTCCCAAAGGGTTATGTCTTTTGATGGATAGGATAACAACCTATCCTTTTTAATCCAGTTTAATGATAACCAAGTTTTATCAGCTCTGGAGATTTAAGTGGAAACAAATGAGGCCTCTAGAAGAAAACCAGAAGGCATTGCTTGGGATTGTGAAGTAAGGATAGGAACTTTATCTGTGATTCTATTGGTATTGAAAAGATCTGCATAAGAATGGAGAGTCCTAGATCTAGAAAATATTTTAAAGGTATTCTAATCTTTCTTATTAAAAAAAAAAGATTACAAATGAGGTGCAGGGTTTCCCAATTATGCACAGGTAGTGTGTGTCAGAGATGAAACTTGAACTAATGTATGAGTTGGCGCTCTCTTAACTGTCCCATATTGCTTTTCTTGGAGTAGAATTATACTCCTACTTGTGACACCCTGAGTAGATCCCTTAAATCCTCCAAATTTCAGTTTCTTTGATTGTAAAATAGTGATAATAATATCTGAAATATCTATATCATAAAGTGGTTGCAGAAATCAAAAAGAAATCAGTGCCATATAAATATTAATATTATTATTCACTGCACACATAAGTTAAAGTGACTTTACTTAAAGTATATAAAAAAAAAAACAGTAATAAAAGTCCCTAGTGATACTTAGTCTGTAGTGAATCTGTAATTGTTGCAACCCAATGCTTACAATCTTTTTATTAAATTTAGAGTTTATAATTTCTCTTCCTTCAATGGACTAGAATCTATCTGGAGGCTATTTGTATAGAAAGGTTATCAGGCATCCTTCTCAATATCAAAGTCATAATTTAGAGAACTATAACCATTTTATCCAAAGTGTACAAGGATTCTTATCCTGATTTCATTAAAATGACAGCAATTTGCCCTCATCAGCTACTGGACAAACTTAACAGTATCACAGTATCTCACTCTCCATAGTCCTTCTATTACTACCTTTATCACTTCTATAGGCCACTGCTCCTTGAACTCATTTTACAACTTCATTTTTCAAACTGCATTTCAGGTGTGTTTTCTGTATGACTATCTAAGTTTTTTTTCTGGTTTGATTTCTATAAAACAGATAAGTGTCTTAAAAGTCTCACTCAGTGTCACATTTTATGTAGCTTCTTTAATGATAAAAGATGGCTAATTCGGTCCTAGCCTATTTCATTTTCATTTCTTTTGACAGAGAAAATTGTAGGGGAAGGAACTCAAGTTATTTCAAACATGGAGTTCATTATATAACAGTAAAACTTGGCAGGATGGAATTCTGAATAGGAATATGGCTATGGAAATCTATGTCTTATTCAAAAAGGACTGGATAGATAGAATGGAGATAAAGTGACACCAAATATGTTATAATTCATGCTTTGCTTTAATGTAAGATGCAAATTATGAATACATTAGTTACCCTTATCCCTAACCAAGAAACCTTTCCTTATAATAAAAATTACAAAGAGAAAATAGTTTTATAAAAATCAACCAAACAACACATTGTGTCTGATACCATGTGCAATATTACGTACAAACAATATTTTACTTCTACAATGAATGCAATGAATTCTGCAAAAAATGAATTCTTTTCCAGGATCAAACTTGGTTATTATAATTACAGAGTTTAGCATCCTATATATATATATATTTTTTTTTTATATAGGGATCAAAGGGGATAATAAAAATTTAAAGTGCTTTGTAAACATTAAAGTATTGCACACATGTTACTTTTTTATTATTCTTTCTGTTTGCATTGTTGTAGTTATTGTTTGTTTTGTTTTCCTTTTTCATCTTCTCATCTTCTCTGGATTCTTTATATTCATAATCTTACATGGCACACATACATTGTACTACATATGTGATATACAAAATATTATCCAATTATCAATATATATATTTTTTCTTTCTTTTCACCACTGTCCTCTCAACTAAAAAAAAAAAAAAAAAACTTACATAAGTATAGTTAGAGCAAATTACCATACTGACAACTCCAAAAATGCTTGCTTAATTCTCCACATTAATCCAACACTTCTTTGTCATAAAATGGGCAGGGTTCTTCAATAGTTTTCTAGAATCATGTTTGGTTATTTAGTTGATCAGAGTTTATTGTCTTTTAGAACTGTTCATTTTCATAACGTTCATGATAAAATATAATTAGTTCTCTTGGTGCTACTCATTTCATTCTGCATTAGTTCATGAAAATTCCTCTTTCATCATTTTTTCAGTAAAATAGTATACCCATTACATTTTTATGTCCTAATTTGTCATGGCCACAATTTTAGTTTTCAGTTCTTTTCCATTACAAAATAAAAGGGATATTTTTGTACTTATGATACTTTTCTTCTTTCTTGGCTTCCTTTATGACGTGGGTTATTTCATGATATCATTGGGACAAATTTTTGACATTTTTCTAAATTTCTTTCCAGAAAGTATGAATCAATGCACAATTCCATCAACAGTGATTGCTAGTTGTGTTCTTATCACTCCTGTGTATATCTTGGTAGGTAGACATTCAAGTACTTTATATATTTAGTAGTTATTTCAGTTTAAATTGTTCTTTTTATCTCTTCCTACTGGGTTTTATTAAAATTATACAGAAATGGTGATTATTAAAGTATCTATTTTCCTGTAGTTGTTGCAACTATTTGCCATTTTCTTCTCTTTTGGTCAACTTTGTCAGTCGATGAGAACTCTTTGAATTTAAAATTCTCTAATTATTAGTGACTTGAAGAAATATTTTATATTTATATATAGCTATCAATAGCTTGAATTTCTTCCTTAAGAAATTGCCTATTTATGTCCATTGATTTTATCAATCAAGGAAAGGCTCTCATTATTATAAATTTGAATTGGTTCCTTGCATATCTTGAAAATGAGACTATGGTCAGGGAAACTTTGTCTCTTTGATCCTCAGTTAACTGTTTCCCATTTATATTATGTGTATTGGATTTGCTTGTGCAAAAGAAAAAAGAAAAAAAATCATTATATGTAATAAAAATCATTTTTAAATTATCTTGCTATCTTCTCTATACTTGTTTAAAATTTCTCTACCCATAGATATGAAAGATTTTTTTTATTTCTTTAATTTATTTATGATGAGATCTTTAATATCAAAGTTAATTATCTACTTATTTTTTATTAAAGATTTTTATTTTCAAAATATATGCATTGATATTTTTTCAAAATTCACTTGCAAAACCTTGTGTTCCCCTCCCCTAAATGGCAAGTAACACACAATATAAGTTAAACATGATAAAAATATATATTAAATCCAATATATGCATGCATATTTATACAATTATCTTGCTGAACAAAAAAAAAATCAAATCAAAAAGGGGGAAAAAAACAAGAAAGAAAATAAAATTCAAGAAAATAATAACAAAAAGAGTGAAAATGCTATGTTGTGATCCACACTCAGTTCACACAGTCATCCCTCTGGAACTGGCCCGAATCATCTCATTTTTTAAAAGATGCACATCCATCAGAACTGATCATTGCATTATCTTGATCTTGCCATGTACAATGATCTCCTGGTTCTGTTCATTTCACTTAACATTAGTTCATGTAGGTCTCTTCAGGTGTACCTAAAATCATCTTGCTGATCATTTCTTATGGAATAATAATATTCGATAACATTCATATACACATAACTTATTCAGTCATTTTCCAACTGATTGGTATCCAATCAGTTTCTAGTGCCTTGCCATTACAAATATCTACTTATCTTAATATATATATATATTTTAAAGTGTTATTCTAAAGGTTATTTTAAACAGATTACTATTCAGTTTTCCCCAGGAGGTTTTTATTTTTATTTTTTAATAACAAGTTCCTACCTCAATAGCTGGAGTCATGTTTATCAAACACTAAGCTACTAAGTTCATTTGCTTTTGAATGTTGAGTACCTAAACTCTTCTGCTGATCAATGTATTTATATATTTTCCTAATATTTTATTTCAGATTTTTGCATCAATGTACATTGTTGATCTATTGCTTTCTTTATTTAAATTGGTTGTATTTAGTTTGTTGTCATAAAAAGAGTTGGGTGGGATTTTCCCATTTTGCTACTTTTGAAAAGTTTATATAATATTGAAGTTATTCTTTGAGATTTTGATAATACTTGATTGTGAATCTATATTGTCCTTTTGTCCTTTTTAGAATTTTTAAGTACCCAATTCAGTTTATTTCTTTGAGATTGAGTTGTTTAAATTCTCTACTGCTTGTTCTGTTACTCTAAGTATTGTATATCTTATAAATTTATTTCATAAATTAACTTTTATTGACATTTAATTGGACAAAATAATTTTAATAATATTTCTTTTTCATGTATTGTAAATTCATTTTTTGATACTGGTAATTTTGGTTTACTCTTTTTTCTACTTAATTAATTCCACATTTTATTGTTTAAAAAGCAGCTTCCAATTTTATTCATTAATTCAAATTTGGGGGCTTTTGAATTTATTAACACTTGATTTTCAGGCTTTCCTTTCATGTGCTTAATTGTGTGTTTTAAAGTTGATTTCTAGGAATATTTTAAAAATTATAACCTCAATTTGTTGATATATAATGAAAACATTTAGAGATAAACATTTTTCTGTTTGGATTTTTTGGTGGGCTGCATTCTTAAAATTTGCATTGGTTATCTCATTAATTTCTTTATCTTTAGGGAAATTATTTCATTTCTATGCTTTTTTTTTTTTGGAGGGGGAGCAGGCTACCTATTTTTTTTTTTTTTAGTATTAAGATATTTACCCTCTACATGATTTTTTTCTTAATATCAATTAATGTTTAATATTCTTGCTGCATTGTGGGAATTGAAACATATGTTCAGTATTACTAGAGGTTTTTTGCATTAGCTATATCATTCAGTGTATCTATTGTTAATATTGAAATTAACTCATTGACTATGTCACCTTTCAGCAAAATGTAGTTTCTTTTAATTACTTATCTTTTTTCCTGTTGCTTTGTCTGGAATCAAGATTGCTTACTTTTTTAGAGTTTGAGGTATAATAGATTTTGCTCCAAATCCTTTAAACTCTATGTGAGTCTCTGTTTTAAGTATGTTTTTTGTAAAGAAAATGTTGTTGAATTTTATTTTCTAAGCCATTTCACTAGCTGTGGTGTTCTTTTTCTTTTTTATAGTATAATGGTTCTCTGGGAGAGCAGGTTTCTTGGGGAGGTTCTCTGGAAGCAGCCTTAGTTTTAGTTCTGAGTAATAATCACCTCAAATACAGCCAGCTGATAAAATCCAAATGTTTATTTTCTCTTTCCTTGGGCCTGGGTAGCTTTCTTAGAGGCCTCAGCTTTCCTTGGTTCCGAGAGCTCTTGTTGCTAGTCTTTTACCTTTAGTTCAACTCTGAATACCTCCAGTCAGCACCAAGGTGAAAGTTGGAATGAATCTGTTTTGCCTCCGAGAGAGGGCTTCTGGTTCTCAATCTCCCAGAGTGCTCTGTGTCTCAGAGTGCCCTTTGGCCCTGGGAGCTTCTTGCTTATATGAGCTCTCTAAAGGTGTGAACACAAGCATTGTTTCTATCAGTTCTACTTAGTACCTTGTTTCAAGTTCTGACCCATAACAACTCCTTGTAAGATCAGATCAATCATACTGAACCATGCTAAATTAGATAATTATTGTCTCTATCAATTCTAATAACTTAACAGCATGTAAGGATTCTTGTAATGGGCTGAGGCTTGAGTTGATGCACTGAGGTCCCAAGCACATGAGGCTAAATAGTAATTGGACCATACTCTATTAATATATAATCTTGGAGAAAGAATGGCCCCCGCCCACTCTTTGTCCTGGTGACCCTTCAAACCGAAGAGAAGCTGGTGTTGGAGGTCCATCAATTCTAGGGTTTGGCTTATTAGGTCCTTCAAAAATCATTTTAGTTGGGCCATCCCCCCTTGCTACAGATGTTCTAGAAGGTCCATCAAATAATGGTCTATCTTCAGCTAATGCTGTGAGTCTCTGATTTGTTGTATCGAGGCTTGAATATCTTGATGCTGGGCTGTCTGCAAATGTTTTATCTGAATCTTCATATCTAGGTCTCTTAAGTGCAAAACACTCACTGAATGGAGACCTTTGCTCTTCTCGGACACCTTTGGCAGAAACTTGTTCTTCATGCCTTCTTCGACTATCATGGGGGGAAGATTCTCCGCATAAGTACGGCTTCCAGATATTGGAGAAAGACGCCTTGATCTTTCACTAAATTGTTCTTTTCTGTCAAACTGTGCTCCACTACTCCTACCTGTATGTTTACTTTTGGATGGTTCACATTCTATTCCAGACAACAAAGCATCAGTCAAATGGTAATCAAATATATCTAAGAGATCAAGTCTTGGAAATGAATGCTGAACCTGTGTCCTTTTGAGTTTAGCTTTATGCTCATAATATGTTAATTCAGCATCAGATAAGAGAGGTTTCTTTTTCAATCCACCTTTATTTTCTTCTGTAGGACTATCCCATACATTGCAGCTATGTTTTCCTTCTTGATACTGAAAGAGCTGACGAATCTGATGAACAACAACAAGGAATTCATCCTGTGTAATTTCACCAGATGTTAAACTATCATTTGCCTTTTTAAGTAATTCTCTCTTGCTTGCAGAAGTTAATTCTTTAGGAATCTGAAGATTGGCATCTACACTTAATCGATGTTGTTGTTTGGGGGCTCGGGATGATAAAATTCCTTTAGCACTTCCCCAACTCTCTCTATGCCTTAGATGAGGTGATTTACCAAGTCCTTGATGCTCTTCACCCTGCTGTAAACTTTTATTTTCCTCCCAACCAGATTTCCATCTTTTTGTAGACTTAGAGCTTTGCCAATTTTCTACATTTTCCTTTGGTTCAGATCCTGATTTTGTAGAATGCTGATTTAGAGTTTCTTGTGGTCTCTCTTCCTGAGTCTTTTTTTACTCGCCTGGGATGCCGGGTGTCCTGCTTAGTACTTCTTTTATTAGAACTTCTTTCATCACGAGAAGCTTGTGCAAATCCTTCTACATGTGACTGCCTAACTCCTGATTGGCGTAGCTTTCCAGTTTTAGGTGTAGAAGGAGAAGGAGAAATGCTCCTTTGCCTTCGTTTAGGTGAGCGCCTATCTCTCCTTTTTGGAGAATGCGTGATTGGTGACCGAGACTTCGGAGATCGTGATCGAGATCTTTTTCTAGTACTTAATCTTCCTGTTTTTGTCCCCTGTTTTTCTGATTCTTCAGTACCAGCATCTTGTTTCTGTACAATACCATTTATAATTTTATTTCTACCTCCAGTGAGTCTGTGTTCAGATGACTTCACATGCTCCTCTTTATCTTTTTTTTCTGAAGATTTTCTGTTCTCTTTTAAGTCATCATCTTTGCTATCAGGTTTATCCTGGAGGTGTTTTTTTAATGGGGGATCTCTCTTGCTCATTTCAGGGACCCCTCGACCACTTTCAGGTTCCTGATTTTTTTTATATCTTTTGTGTGAGAAAATTTGTTTTTCAAAGGTGAAGGAGATTTAGATTTGGATTTAGTATCTAATTGGTCAAGTTCTTTCTTTGTGATTTTTTCACTTGATTTACTTTTTTCTTGCTTTGATGAGTTTTGTTTATCAGCAGGCATAGATTTATTTGCCTTGATATCAGACTGATTCATTGCATTTACTAGAAAGTCTTTCCTGTGACTTTGCTCTTTACCATGAGAAAAATGTTGGCTAATCCGATTAAGACGAGGATCTCTATTTGTTACTTTCATATCCTGGAGCTGTGAAGAGGAGGAAGGACGACTCTTTTCAGGCTGTACAGAAACCTGATGAGAAGCTTTAACTGCCATAGGTGGAATTTGTGAAACAAGTAATTTGGAAGGTGCTGATCCAGGAACTATGTTAGATGCCTCTTGCTGAACACTAAGAGAAACTGCCAATTGTGCCTTAGTTTGTTCCAGCTCCAGCTCCAATTTTTTCTGTTGAAGTTCTAACAACTGTTTTTGCTTTGCCAGCAGCTGTTGCCTTATCAGTTGCTCTTGAGTCAAATTCTTTTGGATATCAGGGACAATTGGAGGCGTGGAGATACCAGGGGAACTGACCACCGTAGTAGGTGTAGGAGGCTCTTCAGGCAATTTATTTAAAAATTTAGGATTCACATGGATGCTAGAAGTATTCACATTGGGGGGAAAGAGTGTGGCAGTTATGGCGTTTGACTCATGGACATAGAAAATCATTGGACTTCAAAACTCTCAGAAATCATTGGATTCTCTGAGACATTAGATTGTTGTAGGACTTTAAATACCTCAGGAATCATTGGATTCTTTGAGACATAAGACTTGAAAGCGCTCAGGAATCATTGGATTCTCTGAGAAATGATATGACTGTTACAGGACTTCAAAATCTGCTGGAATCATTGGATTCCCTAAGACATAAAAAGAATTTTGCTGGACTTCAAAAACTTGGGGAGATCATTGGATTCCCTAATATGTGAAGCAATGGACAATAGATTGGTTTTGGACTATCTCTTGGCTGCTGAAGAAGATGTATGTGTGACTGCTGTTTACATACTCTCCTTCTAAGACTTCTGGCAATCTTTTACAACACAATGTTGATTCATATTGTTTGTTATACCATTAATTGGGTGAATAATTCATGTTTGTTACACCACATCAAGCCTTCACTGACTGTGGGGAGAGTCATCACTAATAGCCTCTGTGTTGTTGCTATGTGCTTGTGTAATACCTCCCATGCTGATGGGTTTGTGCATAATAAGACCCTTGAGCCCAGAAACCTGCTAGCAACCCCCACTTCCCTTTGGTGCTTTTCATCTCCCTTCCTGAGATGTCAGGGAGGGCGTGATTATCTCCTTTTTAGTGCTTTCACCTCCCTTCCTGAGAAGTCAGGGGGTCGTGATCATCTCCTTTTCGGTGCTTTCACCTCCTTTCCTGAGAAGTCAGGGAGGATGTGATTACCTCCCCTTGGGGGCTCTGACCTCCCTGAGGAGTCAGGGATGGCATGATCACCTGTATTCTAAAACAAAAGAAAGCGGGAGATGTAATGGGCTGAGGCTTGAGTTGATGCACTGAGGTCCCAAGCACATGAGGCTAAATAGTAATTGGACCATACTCTATTAATATATAATCTTGGAGAAAGAATGGCCCCCGCCCACTCTTTGTGCAAGTCCTGATGTGTTGTATAGGAAATGATGATTTTGGTGGGTGGAGGCAGGGGAGTAGAAAAGGAAGGGGAAGGAGAGACTTTTGGGATTGCCATTGCCATGGCTGGCTCAGCTCACATCTCTCTCTGTTAGCTGATTTCCTGTTGCAGCTGCCCATATTGCTATCTCAATCTTTCTTGCCTATATTTGCTATTGCAATCTTTATTCACCTCTTCACTTGAATAAAGACTGAAGATTTTTCCCTTAACCTGAGTTCCTGACTCCAGCTAATTTTAAATATGCGATCATAACAGATTCTAACAACTAGCCTCTTCTCTTTTATGGGAAATTTATCTTTATCTTTACACTTACTCACTTTATCTAATTACCTTAATACTTAAGATTGTTAATTATGTAGCTATTAAGTTCTCGTATACATTCCCCTCTCTTTATTTCTCATTACATTCTCCTTTTATTATATGTTTCTCCCCTTTATTGTTCTTTTCTATTTGCCTACTAAGTTCAACTCCCTCTCTTGATGTTGAGAAAGGGGTCCCAAATGTTTGGAATCACAGACTGGTGTCATGAAATATCTCAAAAGAATTTGCAAACTTGAACCCATTTCCTCATCAAGGGGCAAAGTTTTATTGTAATTGTAACACCATTACAAATGGATTGGAATTCTAAGAGAATTCTGCAGAGAAACAGAAGTAAGGAGATACATTTGTCTAGATTTCAATCATAGATATGCTAATTCTATGGCTCATAGATAGGAAGGAGTGGTCTCCAGAATTTGGTTTTTGTTGACCAGATTATTACAGACAAGATTACCAGTCAGAAATGAATTGAGGAGGGGTCTCTGCAATCAGGCAGATTGCCAGAATAATAGCATTTCTAAATTGGGTGTTGGGGAGCAAGGTCAGAGGACTTTGGAATCAAATAGATTGCAGAATAGAAGCCCCACTTAAAATCAAGAGATCTTAAAATCATACTACATCACCTCACATCTTCCCTTTCCCCCCCTCTCCTTTTCCTTTCTTTCTCCCTTCCTTCCTCCCTTTATACCTCCCTCATCTCTCTTTCTCTTCTTCTCTCCCTGCCTCCTTCTCTTTCTCTCTCTCTGTCTTTCTCTGTCTCCCCATTCCTCTTTGTCTCTCTTTCCCTCTATCTTCTACCTCCTTTTGATTAATTCAGATGAAAATGAGGCTTGTGTCACCTATTCCCTGCCTTCAACTTTCCCACAATGTTTTTAGATTTATATTTGCTCATTCTGAATGTATGAAATAAGTTTTCCACTCTTTCTCCACTTTTTTCTTAGTGTATAATTGTTCTTTCTTTTCTTTCTTTTTTTAAAAATATCTTCAAAAATAATAAAATCATTCTCAGTCCTTGTCTTATTTGACTCCCTCTATGACCTCTGATGACATTAATATTATGAAAAGACTTGTATCAGTCTCTTTCCTCCACTAGAATATAAATGATTTATCTCTATGAAGTCCTTTGGTTATTATTTCTATTTACCTTTTTATGTTTCTCTTGAGCACTCTGTTTATGTTTTACAGTTTCTATTTTTCTCCCCCTTTTTTTAATCAGAAAATCTTCTAATTTGGTGGGGAGTCCATTTGGTTTTTTTCTCTTGCAGAATTGCACTCATCTTTCTTGGGTAAGTTATTCTTGGTCATAAACATTTTTTTTTCTTTTTTGCCTTTTAGAATGCTGCATTCTGCCCTCACTCCTGCTTTATGTTGGTAGTTGCTAGATCTTGTGTGATCCTAGCTATGGTTCCTTAGCAGTTCTGGCTGACTGCAATATTTTTTCTTGAACCTGTAAACTCTGGGTTTGGGAACTGATGTTCCTGGAAGTTTTCATTTAAGTTTTTTGTTTGTTTTTGTTTTTTCAAGAAATAATTGGCACATTATTTCTGTTTTCACTTTGCCAATAAGAGCATAGCTGTTTATATTTGATTGAAGTAGAAAGGAAATGATGTCATGGAAGAATAGGAGGAAGGGGAAGTAATTATATACTTGGGTCAACACCAAGGACTACCTTTGTAATGCTGGAGAAACTGAGGCAAGATAGAGATTAGAAGTTTTTTTTTTAATATTTTATAAGTGGAGAGTAAGACTGGCCAAGCCATCTTAGCCTGCTGGCTGAATTGGACTCTTGTGTGAAAGCATTCAGCAATAAGTGAGGGTTTCCAGAGACTCTTATAGGGTTCCAGTGATTAGGGAAATAAACACAAGGCAGGGGGAGTAGAGCACTGGTAAGTGGGAACTCCAGGAAAGGACGATAAATTCAGTTCTGACAGGTTGGGGGTAAGGAGCAAGGATCATAAATTCTAATAAGTGAAGAATCTAGAGACAGTATGTCTGGACCAGGAAATGGGAGTGCCATCTAGATATTTGAGATAAGCCATCTGGAGTTTTATGACTCTTTGGAATGTCAGTGTAGCCAGGGCTCCCAGTCCTAATTATCTCCTTCCTAATGGCCAGGAAGGGGGATTGCCACCAGGGGAACTGAGGCAGAACAAGGAAACTGAGATATAACACCTTCAGGCCTATACCAACTCTGGGGTGGGTGAAGTCTTGCTTGATTTTCACAACTGCCTTGAGAAATCTCACTCCACCTCATTCACTGACTGATATAATAGAGACTGATAGATATATCATCTATTTATCTACCTACCTATTATTTTTCTATCTATCTACCTAATCTATTTATTTATTTGTTTATTTACTGATATTTTTGCACTGAAGATGTGCTCCTCACTGGGAGAGTTTCAGATGGCTATTTTACAAGTGATTGGGATTTGGACAACTTCATTGAAACCCTCTCTTTCATTTCAAGTGACTTTCCCTTAATCCTGTAGTTGAGTCTAAAGTCTCTGCTCCTCTAAGGATCAAATTGTATTGAAGTAATTTTGTTCTCCCCAGGGGAAGTGGTTTTTTTTGTTCTATATCTTAGCCTAAAGTCACCCTTCCTCAGGTTATTTGATTGAAATGAGGATCAAGGCTCCTTTCTTTTGCCTAGTTTGAAGCTCTCCTTCCCACTGTCTTAATATGTTTTCCTTCATTTAATGACCTTTCTTTTGAAAGCAATAAACCTGATGTAACTGAATATGATCCTCCCCTTCTCCAGTAGATTATGCTGAATTTCCTTCTCTGATGTATTTTCCCTTGGTTCTGCAATTAAGGTCCAGGACCCTCCTTCTCAATAGATCAGGGTTTGCTGAAGTCAATTTTCCCTACCAAACATGAAAATCACAACATGAATCTAGAGTGCAACCTATAAAGCTTCTCTATTTGTATAAATATTTGAGACAGATGGTACATATGAATAAGTTGGGTCCAAGTCATCTAATACATTTACCACATAGGACATACTTAATGCTTTGGAACCTTTCCTCAGTCTCTCTTGATATCTAAAGCACTTAATTTGTCCACTTTCATCACCATGTAATCAATCCATCTTCTCTTTCTATCATGCATGCATTTTCTTGATGATGTTTTGCTGTTATTGTTCTTTGAAAGACTTCATTGATTATATGTTATAGTCTTCTCACACTGTGTACATCTCCATTGCATTCTGGGTGATATTAATTTTTATTTCTTCAAAGAAATCTTTAAGAAGGAGACTGGAAAACTGTTGTTATGGGTTGTTTTGGTTTGTTTAGTTGCTTTGCTTTTTGCTGTTATTGGACTATATAGATTCCTATATGTATATTCCATAGATTGGACTAAATTCTTTCATGTATAGATTTCAGAGATCCCTTCCAATTCTCAAATTTGTTATTTTCTGTATTCCATTTTATTCTGCTTCTCAGTGCCATACAATTGCATGGATAGAATGCTGTTTTTTTCAATGAGCCTTTTTAAAAATCACATAATGCTTGGAATCATTAAAAACATTTGACATTCCATCAATTGGAGAATGGTTGAGTAAATTGTGGTATATGAACGTTATGGAATATTATTGTTCTGTAAGGAATGACCAGAAGGATGAATACAGAGAGGACTGGTGAGACTTACGTGAACTGATGCTGAGTGAAATGAGCAGAACCAGGAGATCATTATATACCTCAACAATGATACTGTTTGAGGATGTATTCTGATGGAAGTGGATCTCTTCGATAAAGAGAGCCTTAATTGATCAAAGATGGACAGAAGCAGCTACACCCAGAGAAAGAACACTGGAAATGAATATAAACTGCTTGCATTTATGTTTTTCCTCCCGGGTTATTTATACCTTCTGAATTCAATTCTCCCTGTGCAACAAGAAAACTGTTCAGTTCTGCACACATATATTGTATCTAGGATATACTGCAACCCATTCAACATGAAGGACTCTTGCCATCTGGGGGAAGGGGTGGGGGAGGGAGGGGGAAAATCGGAACAGAAATGAATGCAAGGGATAATGCTGTAAAAAATTACCCTGGCATGCGTTCTATCAATAAAAAATTATTTAAAAAAAATTTTTAAAAAGTGAAAAAAAAAAAAATTGACATTTTCCTAAACGTGATGCAGCTCTTCTTCTATTCATCTCTAGTCCCAGAAGCCTTGAAACACTATATGCATCTTATTATTATTGCTGTCTTTTTACTGAATAATGGAAAAGCCTCTATCAAGGCTAATTGGGTATGCACTAGACAGTTGAACTAAACCCCAAAGACAGATATGACTAGTACAACTCAATAGAGCTGATCTCTCCTCAAAGGACACAGAAAGACAGTAATCACTTCCAATCCTCACCCTGTTCCAAGACTGCAGTTTTATGATAGATCTAGAGAGTCAGATAAGACTCATACAGTGCTCTAGAGTCATTCTGTTAAGGGACACAAAAGGACAGTAAGCATTCCTAACTCATACTGTTCTAGTGTTGTGATTTTATGACTAGAACACCTAGAGAGACATAAAATTTCTTCAAAAGTATTAATAATAAAGAATTTGATGCAATCATGAAATGCTACTGCACATTTCCAGGACCAGATCTTAATTCACTGCTACTGAAAAGCACTGAAATGATGCTTACTGTATTCTACCTTTTTTGGAAGAATCAAAAGAGCCTTTGTAAATTGTAAAGTTAGCAGACTGCTGATCCTTGTGTTTTCTGTATTGAATTTAAATTGCTCACCTGAAAAAATAAATCACTTATGTGATCTCAGTCTGTTTTTATGTATTTTTCTGATTTAATTATCCTAATAATACACTTCCTAAATAGGAATATAGCTTCCTCTGTTTTATTGTGAGGGAAACTTTTAACATTAAGAAGTTGGATGCCTAAAGACCATTGTTTGTTTAACATCTGCCTTTCTGATTCATGAAAATGCTCTTATCCTTGATGTTTCAATTTTCTGCTTCAGAGCTTATACTGGAATTGTATCTGATTTTGTATTCTGAAATCATCCAAAAAAAATCAATCAGTTAATCAACAAGCATTTATTAAGTACCTGTAAGGTGCCATGAAAGAGAGGCAGAGGAAATATGAAGGCAAAAATGAAATAATTCCTGTCTTGTCAGTTTTCTTTCCATCCAAGATGTTTAGTTCTATACAAATTGCTTTTAATTTTTATCTTATTCTGGAACTGTATTAAAAGTCACTTCTTTTTCCGTTATCTGGATTCTTGGACCTCCTTTTTGTGCCCTTACTCTAAATTCCTGAGGTTTATCTCCTAGTTGTCATACTTAGCAGCGACAATGAAAATAATGATGATGATGATGATGATGGTAGTGGTGGTGATAATGATGATGGCTAGCACTGATATTGTATCTTAGGGTTTACACAATATCGTGCAAATATTATCTCATTCTATTCTCACAATGATACATAGACAAGATCACTTTATTATTCTCATTTTTCATAAGAAGATAGAGATTATGTGATTGGTGAGTGTCTGAGTGTCCAGCACTCCATTCTATTACCACTATGCTGGAAATTTCAATCCAGTAAATTTTTCCATTTTGTATAATTGTTCAATTAAGTAAGATTTTCCATTTTATATGTTCAATACAGTAATATTTTCCGACTTTTAAAGAATGGCACTTATTATTCCTGATGTTCATATTGGTTTTCCTTATTACTCTTGGTAGCTCCAGAGGGCTTATGTTTGCAATATGTTAGTTTGCATTCATGTTGTTTTTAAAATGTTCCAAAGCAATTTTCACATGTGGGCATTTTGTTTTTCCAATTAGACCATAAGATCGATATTCACAGAACTTGTGACTATTCCCTCCTTTTCCATCTCCCATGCATGAGAGTATTTAGGACAAAACAGAAGCCCATAAATGCTATTAACCGGTAACATTAACAGTCTTCACTTCAGGCTCTAAGGCTATTGGAATAAGATATATTTCCACCTAAGAATTCAGCCTTTTCTGTCAAACAATGTAATTTTTATACATAGAATAGGAGAAAATTTAATGATACAAATAACAAAATACTATTAGTTAAAATATAGTGCTTAGTTTCACAGTATGGGAATTTTTTTTTACTAGCAATAATAAGATTTATTGCTTTGTAGGTAAATATAATATGCATTTCTTCATAAAATGTTTATAGTTATTAGTCACATCTGGCTGTGCAAAAAAAAAAAAACATATTGCAGTGATATGTTATTATTTAAAAGGAGATCATGCTCCATGAAATCTCTAGATCACCCCTAGCCACAGGCAGTACTGACTCTGAACAGCTGATTATCATTAACAACATAGAAATATATTTTAGTGTTTCAAGAGGCAGCACAAAAGATGTAGTAAGTGTATATTTTATTTCAAGTATTTGATTCCAGTATTAGGAAGCCTTGAAGCCTCACATGATCACTACTCATCAGGGAAATTACTATAAATGCTTCAGGTAAAAGAATAGCTATGTATTTTTTCCAATAAAAAGTGTTATTTAGTGTTTTTTTAAATACATGAGCAGCATTATCATTTATTTCCCCTATTACTCCAAGAAATGTAGATGCTTTTACACCAGGATTTATAATTTTTCCATGTTTAGTTTTTCCCAAATGCGTTGCCGGAAAACACAATTATAATTCAACTCATAAATGATGTATCTGCTAGGTAAGAATTAAGAAAGGAGAGAACTTATTTGCCTTGGTGTTTCAACTAAATATGCATGTAAGGATAATCCCAAGCATTTAACTCCTTTACTTCTGCCCAATCTGAACTCTGCAGCTGAATACCTACTATTCTGTTTTCCTTGGCAGAGTTGATCAAAACTAATGATGAAATCCATTTTTCTTCCTTCCCTCCTTCCTTCCCTCCTTCCTTCCCTCCCTCCTTCCTTCCTTCCTTCCTTCCTTCCTTCCTTCCCTCCTTCCCTCCTTTCTTCCTTCCTTTCTTTCTTTCCCTCCTTCCCTCCTTCCCTCCTTCCCTCCTTCCTTCCCTCCTTCCCTCCTTCCTTCCCTCCTTCCCTCCTTCCTTCCTTCCTTTTTCTTTCTTCCTTCCCTATGAATATTTGGAAATAGTGACCTATATAGGAACAATATTAAAAAAGAAAGGAAGGATTGGAGAAGAAGACTTAAGCTGAATTTAGACAAGAAGAGAATACTGAACAACATTCTCATTCTGGTATTTTCTGCTCCAGAAATCACCTAATTCCTTCATTCCATTCTTCCTACCAAATTCAGATTAGTTGAATTTTGTAAGAAATTTCATTGCAGCAGATTATCTGCTATGATATAGGCCAATGCCTCATCTTTGTTCCCAAGCTTTCTGTGGGACTTGGCCTTTATACCCAGGGAACCAACAAGATTACCTGGGAATGAGGCAACCAAGATAATTTGGGAAGCATCAAAGGAATGGTACTTCTCTATTATATCTTCACCCTCATTTAAAGCAAACCATTTACTTTTTGGTCTTGAGTTTTGCTGAATTTGTGGCATAGTCATAAGGAACTCCTTTGATTTCATAGCTAATTCAGTCATTTAGTTGCTTCAAAATTTTAAATGTCTGATCATCAACTTATTAATCATCCAGTAAAAAGATGACAGGAGCAGCTTTTGTTTTGTTTTTCTATTCCAAGCACCTCAAAAAATATTTTGAATAATTGATGTTCAGCTATTTTGGTCATGTCATAGTCTTCATGACTGTTTTTAGGTTTCTCTTGGCAAAGAACCTGTGGTGGGTTGCCATTTCCTTCAGCTCATTTTACAGATGAGGAAATGAAGGCTATCAAATTTAAGTGACTTGAATCCAGCCATTCTGGAGAGCAATTTGGAACTATGCTCAAAAAGTTATCAAACTGTGCATACCCTTTGATCCAGCAGTGTTTCTACTGGGCTTATACCCCAAAGAGATACTAAAGAAAGGAAAGGGACCTGTATGTGCCAAAATTTTTGTGGCAGCCCTGTTTGTAGTGGCTAGAAGCTGGAAAATGAATGGATGCCCATTAATTGGAGAATGGCTGGGTAAATTGTGGTATATGAATGTTATGGAATATTATTGCTCTGTAAGGAATGACCAGCAGGATGAATACAGAGAGGACTGGCGAGACTTACATGAACTGATGCTAAGTGAAACGAGCAGAACCAGGAGATCATTATATACCTCATCAACGATACTGTTTGAGGATGTATTCTGATAGAAGTGGATCTCTTCGATAAAGAGAGCTTGAATTGATCAAAGATGGACAGAAGCAGCTACACCCAAAGAAAATAATATGGGAAATAAATATAAACTGCTTGCATTTTTATTTTTCTTCCTGGGTTATTTATACCTTCTGAATTCAATTCTCCCTGTGCTACAAGAAAACTGTTTGATTCTGCACACATATATTGTATCTAGGATATACTGTAACCTATTCAACATGTAAAGGGCTGCTTGCCATCTAGGGAAGGGGATGGAGGTAGGGAGGGGAAAAATCGGAACAGAAGTGAATGCAAGGGATAATGCTGTAAAAAATTACCCTGGCATGGGTTCTATGAATAAAAAGTTATTTTAAAAAAATTTAAGTGACTTGTTCAGAGTCACATAGCTATAAAGTGTTGAATTTGAACTCAGAAAAATAATGGCCCACTGTGCTACCTAGCTTCCCATCGGTACTTAATTATAGATTGATTATTAAATTCAATTCAATTGAATTGAACCTATGCATCTTGAGTACTTTTTCACCTCTGTATTTTTATTTTTGTTGCCTAGCACTATCCTTCACAAGTAGTATGCATCTACTAAATCCTTATTGATAATTTTCCTGAATGAATTGAATAATTCAGGACCCAGTCAAAATCATCCATAGAAAGTAAATTTAGTAATAAGTATTTGTGTGCTCATGCAGCACCTTAACATATTATTTTATTGAATTCTTTCATCAATTCTATGCAATAGGCATTCTTATTATACCTATTTTACACATGAAAGAACAGACTTCAAAAGATTTAAGTGACTTGTCTAAGAGTGAGATAAATAGTAAGTGTTTGACAGAGGAATTGGATCTAGGTATTCCTGCCTTCTAGTATAGAATTCTAGTCACTACACCACACTGCTTCAATGTTTATTACTATCTTATAATGCTAAGGCTAAGATAAACTGGACATAAAATTAATCCACTCAATAGAATATTTTGACAATTTTCTATCAGAAACCCTCTCAATAGTTATTCCATTCTTTTAAGCTCTTATCACAAATATATTTTTGCCATCCAGTGGGATTAACATTATTTTTAAGCAATAGAAACCATAGGAAAGAGTTTGGAAAGAAGCCTGAATCAGTATTAGAATTAAAGATAAGAAAAAAGAAGAAGCTAAGACCAATCCTGACCAGAATTAATATGAACTGATTTAGTATTTTTCCTATGAAAGAAAAACTGATCCTTAAGACATTTTACTATTGAAACTGCCCATGCCAAATGCTTTAATTATTCCAATAATATGACATTTATTATTTAGTTCTTAAATTTGTCATGAATCCCATGGAGCTTCTAAAACACTACTTTACATCAACAGCCCAGAGGGAAATTGGTCATTTTTTTTCTGTATATCTTATAAATAAATTCTGGAAAAACATAATATACAAGAATGAAATAGGAATGAAATGGAAGGGCTATATTTGTTCCTAGGCTCCAAACTCATGAATATGATCTGAGTTATTTGCCAAAAATGTGAAAATGGGAATATACCTGAGACTATGAACATCTGAAAATTATATGCAGCTAAGATTTTATAACAAAGCTCTTTCTCTCCTCAAAATGAAATGGATTGTTGGCTAAGTTTATATTGTGTTCTCTTTTGCTTTTTAGAAGGAGCATATTCTTGGTCAATTTTTTGCTGTCAATTTTAAGGTTTTTTAGAAAATTTAGTTAATCAGTATCTTGCCCAAGAGTCTTGCACAGGCTTGCTCAAGACTATTATATTCTTGTTATTAATAATATTTTATTAGCAAATTTTTGTCCTTGTCTAGATTTTTAATAATGATTTAGTTTTCATAGGACCTTCTTACATAGAATGTTGAAGTGAAAAGAATGTTTGTTTCCTGTTGGGCATATTAAGAACTTAGTACTTTCATTAAAAACAAACAACAACAAAAAAAAAACTATATATTTTATTTTTCCTCAATTGCATGTTAAAACATTTTTTAAACTTTTTTTTTAAGTTTTGAGTTCCAAATTTTATCCCTCTTTCACCTCTAATAAGCAATCAGATATAGGTTACACAGAACCAGTACCTTCCCTAAACATTAATAGTGGATGGAATTCCATTGCATCTCTTCATATCTTTTATAATGGCTCTGTCTACTATTGTTGTTTGTCCTTCATGCTCATAAAGGACTATGACATCAAGAAGGTGATGGCATGACATGCAAGTAAATTGGATTTAAGTGAGGAAGGGCTGTGCAAGGTAACCTGCCTGCCTCATTTTCTCCTTCAGAGTCATCTGTGTCCATGGCTCGATATAGATCAGGAAGACTAGAGACAGCCTTGTTTGCACTGAAAGATCTTGGCCTGTTTCAGCTAAGGTCTTCCACAGGTCTCAGTTTGATTGAGGCCAGTTATTCCAATCTGTGATTAAGTTTGAGTAGTAATTAAGGCAAAGAATAGCTTTTTCATCTAGTCAAAAAAATAGATAGAAAAATGCATGAATGGAAAAATAATTAAATAAATAAATCTATCTGGGAGGGGATAAACCTCAGGGTTTCTGGCCAAAATAGAAGTTATTGCTGTTTATACTCACTCTAAATCAAGTGGGACCCAAACATAGATCAGCTGGGGCTTAGTCTGAGACCTATTGTTGTTCAATTACTAAAAGTCAGAGGGATTTGGATTTAGCTTTTAAGATGATCAATTGTTCAGTCATTTCAGTTGTGACTGACTTTTTGTGGCTACCTCTTGGAGTTTTCTTGGCAAAGATACTGGAGTGGCTTTCCATTTCCTTCTCCCACTAATTATATAGGCAATAGGCAAAAAAGGTTCAAAGATTTGCCTAGAGTTATCTAGCTTAACTACCAAATCAGACTGGATTTTAACTCAGGTCTTCCTGACTCTAGTCCTGCTCTTTCTAAGAGAAAGAGTAGCTCCTAACTAATACCAAGGTGGAAGCTTTTTTTTAGTATACCAGAAGAGAAAAATACTTTCTGCTCCTACTCTCAATAAGTCTAACTTCTATATGAATAATTGTGCATAAATCAAATTGAATATTGTCTCTTCAGAGCCAAAGAATTGACTCACTCCATTTCTGTTTTATTCATTCATGAATATGGTTCAATAGGTCACTAGGCAGGACAATGCAGTCCAGTAGCTCTTTCTATCCAAGAAAAAAATGCAGGATGGAAAAACTTCAAAACATTATCTAGCTTTTCTAAACACCTGAGTATTTGGCATGTTAATAGAGAAAATATTTCAATGGGCAAAAATGGATTGTAGAGATAAGGTAGAGAGTAGGAACTATAAGAACTGAGAAATATGGAAGCACGGGTTAAAAGAAATGGTTGACTAGAAGCTGGAATTATGACAGAGATCATGAGGCAGATAAAACAATTTGGAAAAAGGACATGTGCAACTACATGTATCAGATTCATTAACATTGGGTACCAAAGTCTGAGCTAAACAGGGAATCTAACTCAGGGTAAGCAGTTAAAAATTTGCCTTCATTCTTAAACATATTCTTAGGGTAGTAAAACAATTTTAGACTCTTATTTATTAGAAATGCATCAAGGCTTGTGAAAGAGCTCATCAAATACTCAGCCGTGTTATCTCCTCCAGTCATTAAAGTCCAATAGTAATGGGAAGAGGAGAGGGATCTAATTAAATGGATGGACAATAGACATAGAGAAGAGTCCTGTAAATTCAGAGCTAGAAGAGACTTCAAGGGACATTTAATACAACCCACTGAGGCAGAATAGGTCAGTGGAAAGTGCCAGATTCATAGTCAAAAGATTAGAATTTAAACCCTGGATGTATATGACTTTAGCTAAGTCTGCTGGGGTGAGCCTCAGCCTTACACATTTAAGAATTCATTCAATAACCTTACATATAGCAAGAATGCCACAGTTCTTAATATTCTGCTCACACTTCTCTGGACATTTTCCAGTTCTTCCTAAAGTATCATGTCCAGAACTAAATCTAAATCTTGTTCAATTAAATACCAAATCCAAACAAAAGTGGGGAAATAGAGACATACTTGTGCTTTTTGAAAGAAACATGAATGTATAATAAGCATACATAATGAGAGATAGACTGCGCTTTTCATTCAGGCACAGAGCCTGAATTTTCTTCTCAAATAGCATGTGGCTCTCTAGAGTAAGAAACTATGATCCCTTGTTCTTCTTCAGTCATTCAATTGTGTCCAACTCTTCATGATCCCATGGACCGCATGGTCCATGGGATTTTCTTGGCAAAGATACTGGAATCATTTGTCATTTCCTTCTCTAGTGAATTAAGATAAACATAAACTAATTAACTTGGCCAGGGTCACATAGCTAGCAAGTGTCTGAGGTCAGATTTGAATTCAAGTCTTCATGATATAAGGCCCAGTGCCTGAGTCACCACCAAGCCACCTAACTGTCCCTATGACCCATATAAAATGTGAATATATTTTCACTAATTTTCTTGGTAGATCTGAATTGACACAAGTAGGTTATTGTGTATCATATAGGTCTGCATTTGGAACTGAAATCATCCTACTCAAACATCTCCAATGATCTTAATTGCATCTAAGATGACCATCAGCTTGGAATATAAAACTTTTCAGGATAAAACTCTAGTCATTTTTGCAGTGTTGTTAAATTAATACCCTTCACACCTTTCTCATCAAGAAACTGGTTTGCTGGCTGTTCCTCATATATATAACCCCCATTTTTTAAATCTCTCTTTATTTGTACAAATGGTCGTCTATGTCATCTGCCTGTAGCATCTCTACATTTCTCTCAAATTACAGATGCCACTTTTATATAAGGTAAAGGGACCTAACACCTTTCTTGATCATCCTTGTTACTATTTTTAACATTCTCTCTCTCTTTGAACCCACATTTTAGATACTTTGAATGTATTCATGCTATTGCTTTCATTAAGGTTTTGGAAGGCAGGGATGATTTGTCTTCAGTACTGTCTACAGTTGCTTGCACAAAGTAAATATTTTAGTGAATATTCGGTGAACTGATTTTAATTTTGATTATTGAGCCTCACCCAGGTATATCTGGTGGATGGAATAGCATAGTCTGCTTTTGACTCTGCCTAGATAAAATATGAGGCCTTCTTAAGAGACCACAAATAAGCAAGGAATCAGGTCTGAGTCTTGTTCATTAATTCATACATTTCCCAAAACATTTCTCTTCCCTTTCCTCAACAATTTTTAAAGACTAAATCTGTGTTTTGTTTTATTTTATTTTATACAACTAAATGTAGAAATCTCTACATTTGTTTATCAATACCTGCTCTGTTATTTATAGTCTCAGAGTTGTCTATGGCACAGACAATTTAGAGGTGGAATTTGAACCCAGTCCCTCTAACTTGGAACAAGTACTCTTCCCACCACACCATACTGTTTCCTTTATTCTATATCTTTGAGGATAGGATAAGAATTCTGAAAGAGAAGAAGAAAAATAATTTTTTTAAGTGGCAAAGCATTCCTCAATTGATAAATGATCAAAAGATATGAACTATGCCCAAAGGGTTATAAAAATCATGCATATTTTTTGATCTAACATTACCACAACTAGACATGAATCCCAAAAGAGATTTTTTTTTAAAGGGAAAAGAAGCTATATGTACAAAAATATTTGTAGCAGCTCTTTTCTCAGAGCAAAGAATTGGAAATCGAGGGGATTGGAAATCGATTGGGATTCCTCAATTGGGGAATGGCAAATAAATTGTGGTATGTCTTTATGAAGGACTATTATTGTTCTATTCTCATAGATGATGATTCCCAATGATAAGCAGGATGCTATCAGAAAAATCTGAAAAGTCCTCTATGAGTTCAAACAAAGTGAAATGTATTGTATACATAATGATAACAATGATGTGGGATGATCAGCTGTGAATTACTGCTATTCTTGGATATCTGAAGGATTTATGATGAAAAATGCTATCCATACCCAGGAATGGGTATGATTAGAATTGATTATGCCTGAATGCAGATTGAAGCATACTTTTTAAAAAACTTTATCTACTTTTTATTTACTTTATTTTTCTTGAGTTTTTTTTTTTTTGGAGGAAGGGGAAGATCTATGTTTTCTTTCACATGACTTTTACACAAATGTTTTACATAGTTTCACATGTGCCTTCTCAATGGGGAGTCCTTTAGGGGGAAAGGGAGAGAATCTAGAACTCAAAGTTTTAAAAACAAAAGTAAAAATGGTTTACTTGTAATGATAGAAAATAAAAATGTTTTTATAAATGGCAAAAGTAAAGAGAGGAAGATGAGGAAAGATAAACTGAGTAGTACTTTCTTTTCTATTTGGTATAATTCTACATTAATTGTTAGGAAATTAAGCTACAGATGGAATCTTAGGTCTGATGAAGAGCCTATTTTTGCCCTTTTAATCAGATATAATCAGAATGAAACATGTTTTTATATAATTCAGCAGATATCAGTTTGATTACAAGACCTAGCAGCTTGAATAAGCTACTACTGATTTCCAACCAAACAATAAAATTATTTTTTATGAGAATCACTGCATAGAAATAATAATATATACAAAACCAAAATAATTAATAAATGGAATAAGTTCAATTTTTTTGATGTCACAAGGAAAAATGAGGAAACTTTATTTAGCTACAATATGTAGACAAAGCAACTAGTATGTGAATACCAGACTAAAATTTAAGAATAGCCAGAATCCTAAGCAGAGGCATTAACTTTTTCCAAGTTGATCAGTGACATTTGTGAGTTTTCTTTGCTTATAAAGTACCATTTAGTAGGATGTGATGCATTAGTAGATATTCAAGAAACATCCATTATCAAAAGACATTTATTAGGAGCCTATCTAAGCCCAGCACTGTTACAACTTGAGTAAAATAGCTTCTTGACTATTTTTAGATCCTTGGTTCAGTTGTAATTATACCTCCTATGGTTCAAAACCCCCAAACCAGACATTTAAAAAGATTAATGATTAAGATATAATTATCTTTTCAATGAAATTGCTTTCCTCTATATCTCCAAAGCTCCTTTCTGAAAGCATTACATGGTGCAGTGGATAGAGTGCTAGCCTTAGAGTCAGAAAGATCTAAGTTCAAGTCCAGCCTCAGATACACTCTATCTGTGTGAGCTAGAATAAATCATTCCATATCCATTTGCCTCAGTTTTCTCTATTATGAAATAGGGATATTGATATCATCTACTTTACATGTTGTTGTGAGGATCAAATAATATAATATTTGTGCAATAAAATGACTTGTTCCTTCTTTCCAAACAATGTTTTAAAAAATTATTAAAGCTATTTATTTTCAAAACATATGCATAGATAATTTTCAACATTCACCCTTGCAAAATCTTGTGTTCCAAAATTTTTTCCCTCCCTTTCCTTCACCTCCTCTCCTAGATGGCAAATAATCCATTATATGTTAAACATGTGTGAGTGTTCTATATATATATTTCCACAATTATTCTGCACAAGAAAAATCAGATCAAAAAAGAAAAAAATGAGAAAGAAAAACAAAAGCAAGCAAACAACAAAAAGAATGAAAATATTATGCTGTGATCCACACTCAGTTCCCATAATCCTTTCTCTGAGTGGAAATGGCTCTCTTCATCACAAGATTATTGGAACTAGCCCGAATCATCTCATTCTTGAAAAAAGCTACATCCATCAGAATTGATCATTGTATAATCTTGCTGTTGGTGTGTACAATGATCTCCTGGTTCTGCTCATTTCATTTAGCATCAGTTCATATAAATCTCTCCAGGACTCTCTGAAATCATCCTGCTAATCATTTCTTATAGAACAATAATATTTCATAACATTCATATACCATAAGTTATTTAGTCATTCTCCAATTGATGGGCATCCACTCAGTTTCCAGTTTCTTGCCACTACAAAAAGGGCTGCCATGAACATTTCTTCTCAATGTCTAGCACTGAGGTCGGTATCTCAGTTATTATCACAGTAAACCTAATAAGTATTCAACAAATATTTGACAGATGAGCAAATAAATGAAATGTGGTAGATAGTGGAAAACTATTTTTTTTTCAGTTAGAACAAATAGCACAAAATGTGTCAGAGGAACATATTAAGAAAATACCATCAAATCAATTAAAAAAACTCAATTGGAGCGGACTCTGGTACCCATCTATCTCTTATAAAGATACCAAAATTGATGGAATAAGAGAAAAATGAATCATGATCAGTAAGATGCTAAATTTGAGCAAGTCTCAGAGTTAAGGAATGGAAACAGTGTATTAATTATTGGTTTTCCATTTTAACCACTTTATTCTTTTTAATTAAGAGATTATTTAGTTGTTTTTTTATATGCAATTTCAGTCAGCATCCTCTAAATTTTTAATATCCTGATAAAAACCTCTGCTGACCCACCAGAGTTATAGCTTTAATGAAAAATGGTTTCTAGTGTGTATGAGTAATTGGCAATTCAGAAAATAACTATAGATAATCAGGAGAAGATTGTGTTTTTAAATTCCATATATGAACCAGTTTAGAATCAGACTTTTAGAAAAACATGATAATGAAAATGAAGTCAGCACAGTATTCATATTGCAATCTAAAATTTACATGTGATTTTCTAAAACCCATGGTGGTAAGTGGGAAGAACTAGGAACAAATTCAAAATCATCTCATTCTAATGTTAGATTGTAAGTTCCTCCCGAGAACAGGGGCTGGGTTTTGTTGTTATTCTTGTTTGTTTATTTGGGCTTTTTTGCCTTTCTTTGCTTTTATAGGCAAGGTATTATGACTGATCCTAATTTATCCAATTATCATAGATTTTCTATCATTTGTATTCAGACAATGGCCTATGCCATTTTTTGCTGTCTTACCAGGTTGGTAAGGGAATTTCTCAGTTTGTTTTTATCACCTATCCCAATTTTACATTTGCTCTCCTGTTATTTGCTGATGCTTTCTCCAATATTCTTTAGGACTTGGGATTAGCTGAAGGCTAGGAAGATTAAAATAATAGCAAGCATTTATATATATATATATATATATATATATATATATATATATATATATATATATATATAAATGCTTGCTATTATTTTAAGGTTCACAAACCCACTTAAGAGACACACAACTAGTAAGTGTCTGGAACTGAATTTGAACTCAGGTATTTCTGACTCCATCTCATTCCTGTACCACCTCTCTCCACTGTACCACCTAGCTACTTTTCCTACCTGAGGAGAACACTAACTCAGAAATTAGGAACAATCTATGTTCAAATATCACCTCTGACATTTACTAGTAAGTTACTTCACCTAACTGAGCTTCAGTTTCTTCAACTACAAAATGAAGAGATTAAATTAGCTTGACTCTGAGGTTCTTTTCAGCTACAGATCTTTGATCCCATGATGTGATCTCACATTTGAAAAGCAGTGAATGTGAAGCTAATGATGTTTTTTCAGGGAACACAACTGAACCTATCCAAGCTGGATTGCCATAGTGCATTTTTCTTCTATGGATGTGAATTATGTAATTATTAATTCAGGGATATATTTAAAAGGTTTTATAACAAAAGCATGCAATGCTTAATTGCCTAAGTGCACCTGCTATTTTCTTCTCCTTACAAAATGGGTCTTCCTTAATTCAAAAACTCATGCTTCACCACAGGCAAAGCTTTACTTCAGGGGTAGGGAAGCTCTTTTCTACCAAGTGCCATTTGGATATTTATAACATCATGATGACCATACAAAATTATCAATTTATAGAACTCAAACAATGGGAGGTTGTACCTAGCTTTCAGCTCATTATCGCCTGTGGTTGTCTTAGCAAATGATTTTGTGGGTTGGCTGGACATTCCCCATCCCTGCTTTACTTAATAGATAGAAACAAAAACAAACAATATAATTGACTTGAATAAACATTTATTAGGTGATTATTATGTGTAAGGCCCTGACATAGATCATAGATATGCATGCATATATAAATATACATATGTACATATAGTAAGGAAAATTGAGGAGGAGAAAATGCTAACAACTGGGAGTGGAATAGGAAAGGCTTCATAGAGGAGCTAGAGTTGAACCATGATGAAAAATAAGGTTTCTGCAAAGGGGAGGAGGAGAGACAATATTTTTCAGGTGTATGAAAATACACTAACTGAGGAAATGAGGTATTAGGTACAGAAAATATCTAGTAGTTCCATTTGGCTGGAATTTGGAGTTTATGAGGGGAAATACATATAAACTAAGACAAAAAGAAATGTAGGAGAAACAGATTTCAGAGAGCCTTAAATATAAGCTTGAGTAGTTTGTGTTTTATCATATTAGAAATGATTGAAGTCTATTGAAGACTTTCAAAGAAAGTGATATGGTCAGAAGTTTGCCTTAGGAAAATTAATTTGGAAGCTTCATTGATGAAATACTGGCAGCATGGAGACCAATTGGTAGTTTATTATGAAAATCCAGACAAAGGGGTGAGTAGAACTTGACCTAAAATGTTGGCAGTTTTTAATTGAGACAAAGGGATGGATATGAGATGTCACAGAGGAAGAAACAACAAGACTTGATACCTGATTAAGTATGATGGATGGAGCACAAAAGAGTCAAGTATGACCCTGAAATTATGAATATGACTGAAAAGGGGTAGGTGGTGCTATCAGGGGAAAGAAAGAAAGTGTATGGAAGTGGGGAGAAGGGAGATATTAGAGGGGAGAGGGAGAGAACAGAGACACAATATATTCAGTTTTGTTCATGTTGAGTTTGAGTTGCTAATGGGACAGCCAGGAAATTTCCAGAAAGTAACTAATGATGTATGACTAGAGTTCAGAGAAAGATTTTTGAGCTTGTACACGTTGATTTGAAAATCCTTTACAAAGAGAGCTCCTATGGGATATAAAAAAGAAGGGAGAGTGCCAAAGACAGAGTCCTGGCTAATTGATTGAGCAAATAATAGGTGATTAACTGGCAAAAAAAATTGATTGATAAATTTATAGGCAGGTAGGAGAACCAAGAGAAGGAAGCCAAAGATGGAGTTAAGGAAGAAGGGATAGGGAAAGATTGCAGAGAGATAAAAAAGAATGAAAACTGAAAAAAAAATTATGTTTACAGGTTTATTAGTAATAAAGGAAAAAGAACTTGAGTGATGGGCAGAAGACAGATTGCAGGGGATAAGGATCTATAGTCCAATAAGAAAGATGATAAATATGTACATAAACTTCACTTCTAATGAATTTATTAATTTATTGCTGCTACTGTTGTTTTAAAGATGAGGTGATCCCAGAGCTCTCTCTCCATGAATTAGGCCAAAAAAAAAAAAAAACCAGCTAATGTTAAAAAAAAAAAACCTAAAAATTAGTTATTAAATGAGATTCTAGCTTGAAATGAGATTCTAGTATAAAAGCTGATCTAAATGATTTATATAATGATGTGTTGAAATGATTTTTTTTTATCTGTAAGATTTTTGGTCTATATCAAAATACAATTTTCATTTCAACCAAACCATTTCTGAGCCAGACATCTATGTCCAACTAAGGTGGGAGACTAAATCTTCAAGATTCAGTGTTTCAAAGAATCCAACTGAGATATTATAGAAGGAGGAACCTGTCAATAGCTCCATTAATTCAACAAGGTCTATTTACAAAGAGAATGATTGAGGCTTGGAGTTTCCATAAATCTCTGCACTGGTGAACACAACTCATCTTTGCAAAGATTTTAACACTACCTGAAGTACTTATTGGGAGAAAAATAATTCTCTTGAGACATCTCTACTAATAAAGCTTTGGTCTCCATGAATGGAATATAAAACCTCAAATGAGAAGAAGAAAGAAAAGCTTTTACTAGGCCACTTACTTTTCACTTTATAGTAGTGCACACTCGTAGGTAGCACTCCCATCATAGGAGGATGTTTATATGAGAATGAATATGTATTTCTGCATATGTGCACTCCCCTCCCCCCTTTCTTTTCAATCTTCCTGGGGCTTCTTGCTATTTTCTTTTCTCTAAGTTCTCCATACCTATGGGCCTTATATTTATACTCCAGTTATTTAAATTTAACTTGTTGCAACATTCTGTTCTCTTTACTTTTCCTTAATCTTGGCTTTCCTTCCTAACTTTTGATCAATCTTCAGAGAGCAGAATGGATTCTAGATTCTAGAAACTAGAAAACTAAATTCACTTAATAGCCAGGTCTTATTCAATTCAACACATATTTTTAATTGCCTACTATGCACAGTCATTGTGCTAATTTAAGGGAAAGGAACTTGTCTCCCTCTTGTTTTTTTTGGAAATTATATTTCCTAAGAGCTCCTGAACTAATGCACTGGGTGATTCCCAAGGAGAACATAGTACCTTATTATCTACTTCAAGATCTATTATAAGGATTAATCATCTATCTCAATTTAGAGTTCATGAACTTACATTTCTGTTGAGTTTCCTCAAACCAATAAGAATAAATCGCATGATTTCAGAGCAAAGAATACTTAAAACAAAATACAGTGTCAGTAATATGGAATTAAATCAAGCAGCCAACACTCAACATTATTCACTTCTCCAAACTATTACATGCAAATCTCTAGAAAGACCTTGATCTAACCTGCCTAACCATTCTTGGTTACTCCTAAAACATCCATAACACTATAAAAACAGCATGAATCAAATAATAAAGTTCTGGATGGTAGATAATAGCACATATTAACAGTATTGGTATATCAAATTTTTTTTGCATGTCAAAAAAAGAATATTGTATAAAGGATATGTATGTATATGTATATGCATATGTATAAAGGATACTGAAATAGGAATCATGAGAATACTGGTGTTTTCTAACCCAAGAAAAAGGTAAGCAGAACATTAAGGGTTGTGTCTTAGCAGTCATTTCTTTCCCATTACTCTCTTCCCTGTCTTTCCATCTCTCTGTCATCCTGACTCAAGCCTATAGTTCATCCCTCTCAATATCCTTTCTGACTGGGATTGTTGTAAACTATTGCAAAGACTTCTGAGAAATCTAGTTTCCAAAGAGAATGTGAATTGAATATACTATCCTTTAATTCAACTCCCAAGAAAAGAAATACAGAGTAAAATAGTCTTTGTCCATAAAGAGGGATATTTTTTCTCCCCTTAAAGAGGGAATTTTGTAATAATGAAGACACAGAAATAATTATTATATCTGTAAAAATGTAAATAAATCAGATGTAGAGGAAGATTTTCAACTGATATCTAAACATTCTCTGTTGCTACAATGCTCCACAGAACCCATGTTGTTACTATCTTCAAAATCTCTAACTCAAACAAGAAACATCAGAGAATTAAGGATACCGAATATTCTATGTAGCAAAATTCCTTTCACAGTGTAACTTTCAGTATTTCTCATCTCCTCTCCTGGGGTTCAGTGTAAGAAAATCTTGTGATCTCTTTAGGCAAAAAATATTTAACACATTAAAAACTACGTTGGGGGGATTATTTTTGTTCTTCCCACATAGATAATAATTTGCTGATCCACTTACTATTTCTAAAGTGAATTTAGATTAGATCTGTAAAGCTGATAGAATCACTGAATACATTCTGTGAGTTTGTGGTTTCTAGAGATCTAATATAAATTAACTTTAAATGTGTCAAATAGATTTAGATTAGATTTTTTTATATACACCATACAATTCTCCCATAGTCTTGGGAAAACAAGGAACACAGAGCAATATTGTCTTTGTCTTGTTAGATAAATTAGTTCACTTTTCTGCCTAAACATCTTTTAAAAAATAAGTCCAAGCTCACTTTAACGAGGCAACAATGTTTGATTAACAGTGATTCTAGACTAGGTTCTACTTTGAGTCCTTCTATAGTTGACATAATGAAATTCACTTAAAGTTTGTTTCTCAGTTTTCTTTTTCCTATAACACTGGGAGAGTGACATTTTGTTCTTCTTATATGCTTTCTTTGAAATCAGGTAGAAAAATATAGTGCAAAAAATTCTTCACTGCAGGATTCTAATACCTGTGGAGTGACCTTAAGCATTATTGTTAAGTGACCTAGTTCAAATCCTAGCAGCACTGATTACCATCTTGATGGTCACCATTTTTTAAAAAATGAAAATATTGGATTAGACCTTCAAAGATCTTTGGTCTCCCACTTCAGGTCACTGTATTAAAGATATAATCAACAGAATGCTTTCTCACAATAGAAACAAAAAGTTTTTTTTTTAAGATTGTATTCAAGATCTTTATTCTTTTTCATTTTTTTTATGGAATCCTTATATTGACCAAATTGCAATAGGTAATTTATCATTTTCTAAATGAAACCAGTTGAAAAATTTATTTCATTATCCCAATCCTCCTTAGTGCCTAATATCCTCGTGCTTTCCTTGCCTTTTCTGTCAGAACAGCTTTCTTATATGCTATTTGCTTGGGCACCACAGTTAGATGAAAAGGGAAGAATTCCAGATGTAGTAGGTTTTCAAGATTGGTTAAGGACAAAGATACATTGGGCCTGAAAATTAGGCCACCAGCATTCCTAGAGTCCTCAACCAGAACAGGCTGTGAATGACTCGGCTCCAATTCCTGGTTTCAAGTTTTAGATTTTTTTTTTTTTTTAAATCAGGCATTCTGCCCTGAATCTCTAGATTCCTGCTGTGACTTCTCTTATGTCTGGAAGGACTAGAATGTTGGAATCCTTACAAACTGCTAACTAATTAGAGTTGATCTAATCTTACAAGAAGATTTTGGCCAGAACCTGAAACAAGGTACTAAGTAGAACTAATTAGTACAATGCTTGTGTTTACACCTTTGTGTTCACACCTCCCTTAAAGCTCTTTGGGCCAGAGAGCACTATGGGAGAAAACCCATAATCCCATTCTCTCAGAAGATTCACATATAAGGCCAATGAGGAGAGAGAGCTATTCCAGAATACATTTTCCACTTGGCTGGCTGGGCACAGAGGAGAGTTCAGCTGGACTGGAGAGGAGCGACTCTGGTGCAGACAGAGAGCACTTTGACAGATTTCAGCGGAGTTACGCCAGAAACCCTCTCTCCAAGGCAAGGCAAGAGAGAATATATATTCCACTTGGCTGGCTGGTCGCAGAAGAGAGTTCAGCTGCATTGGAGAGGAGTTGGTGGCTGGGCTCCTGCACGCCCCTCACTGAGACCAAGCTGGTCTGAAAGACTCACCAGAAAGCTAGCCGAGCCCCAAGTGAAGGAGACAAGAGATTCATTCCATCTCTGTGTTGGTCGGAGGCTGAAGAAAGCAGAGGCAGAGGCTGAAGGACAGAACCTTTGGATTTGGAGACATCTGGAGGGCTCTAAGCTAAACCAGCTGTGTTTTGAGAAGAACAAGAACTCCAACATTTGAACTCCCAACACTAGAACACTTAATAAAAAGAATCATTTTTATTGTTCCAATGACTTTGTCACATATGATTTTATGTTAATATTCTATGGGTTTGAATTTGCTTTTATTTTTCTTCTTATTTTATGAACTAGTCCAAGGCTTCTTGAAACATGACATAACATCTTGCTTTAACCATTTATTATCCTTTTGCTATAAGACTGGACATAACAGAAATTTGATTAAATGATATCTTAGACATCCAAATGTACTCTATTTAAAAGAAGAAAGAAAAAGGAAAATGCTGTCATGATTTGTCAAGGTTGATGTCCAAAATGAGTTCTTTTTCATTTTGAGTTTTTGGTTTGATGTTATCTAAGTTTTTATGACTTGAAATAGTGTTTTAGAGAATATATTTTTTAAAAAATCCAGTTTTCACATTGCCTTCTATTACAGATCAATCAATCTATAGGTATTTAAAAACCTATGTGTTACAGGAATGATGTTAGATTTTGGGACAAAAATAAATAAGTAAATACTCTCTGTTTTTAAGAAATTTATATCTGATCTATTCTATCTATATTATAGGACAGTTATATGGCATAATGTATAGAGCGCTAAGTCTGGAGCCCAGAAGACTCATCTTTGTAAGTTTTAAGCCAGTCTTAGATATTTACTAATTGTGTGGCCCTGGGCAAGTCAGGCAACCTTGTTTGTCTTAGTTTCCTCATCTGTAAAATGAACTGAAGAAGGAAATGGCAAACCTATGCCAGTGTCTTTTCTAAGAAAACCACAAATGGAGTCATAAAGAGTTAGACATGACTGAAACAATTTCTGTATACTCAATTCCCAAGGTACCTCTTCTACTTATGTCTCTTAGGTTTTTGTATAAAAGTACACACACATACATGCAAACTTATATAGTTGTGTTTACTTGTGAGTATGGGACCTATGTGAATACATGCATGGTGCATACATACATGCTCACATCTTATGATAGAATTAAAAAAAATAATAATAACATTCCTCCATGATAGAATTCATGAGAATTTGAAGAGGAGAGAAGGAAAAAGATATAAAATAAAGAGATCTGATGGTGATTACTAGAGCTCAATTAATAGTAATAGTCAGCAATTTACAATAGAGAGGAGCCTGGGAAAGGAATATGTTTATGGAAAGAAAAATGGAATAAGGACATTTTTGAAAGATCTGTATAAGTGCTATAGCACCTATGTGCAAAACACAGAGGCTCTGCCCTGACACATTACAGAAATCCCTGATACATTCATGCTCTTTAATTAAAGTCTGCTCCTTATCACAATAGTAGAAGAAAACAAGAAGGCAAAGGGTGATTTTTATGGGCACAGAAGGGAGCTCAGAGGCAGCTTATTTCAATCATTCTCAAAACCTCATTTCTTAGGGTTGAGAATGAAAAGGGAACAGAGAAAACCTGGGAAATACTTATTTCTCAGGGCTATTTTAAACCACCCTACTTATTTATCCTTGTTCTCAGAATGTCCCTATACCCCACCCCCTGCAAAAAGAAGAAAAGAAAAGGAAGGCCAGTGATACAAAAAGCTGGCACTGTAACAGAATCAACATGCTGCTTTCTGGACATACTGAACCAGTTTGAGCTAGATGTTTATCTTTCCCTAGTGTGTCTTCTATAGAATGTCAGGTTTTATCCTTCCAGGCACACTTCATCCATAATAGATTACTCTGCCTCTATGACTTTTTCCTCAATAAGAAATGTCCTGATGCTAACATAGTTATAGAAGCTGCCCCAAAAGTTATTGTGATAATAAGGACCATAGAAAGAATCCTCTTCTTTCCTCAAGAGTGCACCATGAGGCTCCTTCTCAGAAGAAAGTAGGATTAGCCTTTTAAAAATATTGCTCAAACCACTGGATATATATTTAAAATGGGTCCAATGGTAACCATCTCTGGGGAAGAGGGAAGAAAAAAAAAGAAAAAAATTTACATGATAACATTATTATATATTTAAAAGGATATCAAATAGTACATAATGTATTTGCAGTTTCATTTGCAATTTTTTACTATACTCTTACAGAAATATTTGTTTTAGCCTACAAGTTAAAAATAAATAAATTTTTAAAAAAATATTCCTTTTGATTTTCTTTTTCTTTTATTTTATATTCAAACTGTGATTTGAACATAAATAGCTAGAAAGGAAGAAGGAAAAAGAAAAAGAAACAGATGACATATAGTGTTGGCCATAACATATATATATATATATACACATACACACACACATACATAAACACATGTGTATATCTATCTATTTATTAGGTGCATATCATAACTTTAAGGGTAAGAATTATAAAGCACCCCAAATGCAGGTCCACAAATGGAAATATTTTCTTGCCACTTTAGTAGATTTAAAAATATTCTATTTCCCAGAAGCTATTTCCATGCCCATGTGGCTCTGTGCCAAGTTACCCTACCACAGTGGTATTGGGAAGAACATTAAAGAAGACACAATCACACAGAAATACACAGAACTTGTTTCAAACTAGGTAGTGAGTCTTCAAAAATGTGATTTCACAATATTTGTTATTCCAAAAGCATTTGAAGGATGCTTGAGGATTCTGTTTATTGTGCTAAGTTAATTGTTTCTTTGATAAAGGGATCTATCAAAGGAAATATTTTCTTGTCCAAATAACCTCAGTCAGGGCCCCACTATGTATTTTGGCTTCACTTCATAAGTGTGGAATAACCTCAGATCCCAAAGAAATTTTTCATTCCAAAATAAGCGAGAAAGAGGCTAAAATAATTGAATTATAGCCTCAGTGCATAGCAAACCACTTCCATCACCTTGAGAAGGGTTTGGCCTACAGTTGGCACTCAATAATTGCTCATTGAAATAATTATTTAATACTCTATTTTTACTTTGTTAAGTTGAGATGCTACTTCCTACCAAGGCCCTCCCATTAATTTTCACTTTCTCCCCTTGAAATATTTTCATATTACTTCATAATGTGAATTATTTCACATTACTTCATATAAAGCTTAGGATTTACTTATGTATAATCATACCTTTTCAATAAAGTGTAACATCTTTAATATCAGAAATTGTTTCCTTTTTGTCTTTGTGTCAACAAGCATTTAATAAATACCTAATATGTGTCAGACACTGTGCTAAAACCTAGAATCTTGCATAGTGCTATGCATATCGTGATCTTAATAAATGTATACTGAACTGAACTAAACATATATCTCTATAGTATGGCAATTAAAGAGAAATACATACATACACACATACACATATACACACGCATTTGTCGGGGTAGGTGAATAATGTGCTGGTCCTAGAGTCAGAAACACTCAGTTTTCTGAGTTCGAATTTGGTCTCAGAAACTTATTAGCTTTTTAATTGACAGAATCCATGCCAGGGTAATTTTTTTTACAACATTATCCCTTGCACTCACTTCTGTTCCGATTTTTCCCCTCCCTCCTTCCACCCCTTCCCCTAGATGGCAAGCAGTCCTATATATGTTAAATATGTTGCAGTATATCCTAGATACAATATATGTTTGCAGAACCAAACAGTTCTCTTGTTGCACAGGGAGAATTGGATTCAGAAGGTAAAAATAACCTGGGAAGAAAAACAAAAATGCAAATAGTTCACATTCATTTCCCAGTGTTCTTTCTTTGGATGTAGCTGCTTCTGTCCATCATTTATCAATTGAAACTGAGTTAGGTCTCTTTGTCAAAGAAATCCACTTCCATCAGAATACATCCTCATACGATATCGTTGTTGAAGTGTATAATGATCTCCTGATTCTGCTCATTTCACTTAGCATCAATTCATGTAAGTCTCTCCAAGCCTCTCTGTATTCATCCTGCTGGTCATTTCTTACTGAACAATAATATTCCATAACATTCATATACCACAATTTACCCAGCCATTCTCCAATTGATGGGTATCCATTCAATTTCCAGTTTCTAGCCACTACAAACAGGGCTGCCACAAAGTTATTATAAAATAAAAATTTTAAAAAAAAAGAAAGAAAGAAAGAGAGAGAAAAAATATACTTAAAACAAAACAAACAAAAAAGAAACTTATTAGCTGTATGGCCATGGGAAAGTCACTTCAGCCTGTTTGCCTCAGTTTCCTCATCTTTAAAATGAACTGGAAAAGGAAATATCAAATCACTCCAGTAGTTTTGCTAAGAAAACCCTAAAAAGGATCAAAAAGAGTTCCACATAACTAAAAACTGACTAAATACACAAAGTAATCTATAATATACATGTATATGTCTGTGGGTAGACACATACACATACAATCTCCTCAGAATGTCAGCTCCTAAGGAGAAGGGGCTAATTTAATACCATCTTCCCCAAGTTTCATGAGAGTAAACACTTAGTAAATACCTGTTAATTGATTGATTATCATGTGCAGATTACAACTAGACTATAAATTCAAGGCACAGTTGTTCCTGTCATTAAAAATGTTTCCATTTTCAACCCTAAGAAATGAGACTCTTTTGAGTCTCCGTGAAGAATCTTGTACAGGGTTTTAAATAACACAGATGCTTAGTGAGTGTATTTTGGCCATCCATACTATAAGGAAGCTCTAGAAATAGGTATTTTCTTATGAGTTTTAAGTCCCAATTAATTAGCACATGACACTTGCTGATTACATCTGAAAATCTCATATTTAAAACTAGAAGGGTCTGGGACAACTAGGTGGTGCAGTATATAAAGCACCAGCCCTGAAGTCAAGAGAACCTGAGTTCAAATCTGGCCTCAGACACTTAACACTTCCTAGCTATGTGATCCTGGGCAAATCACTTGACTCCTATTGCTTCAGGAAAAAAAAAAAATTAGACGGGTTCTTCAACGTCAAATGCCATCTTGCTATTTTATGTGGAATAGTTAAGTTACTTATGTCACATAGGTATTAGGTAAAAATAGCCCAAATTTTGAACCATATATTCTTTTTGTTCCATGCTTAAAACATCTTTATAGCTTATTCTTTATTGATTTTCTCTAATTCTATTTTATATTCTAATTAAACTAGGTTTAAGTATTTTAAAGTCTTGCGTGTGGAAAGGGGGTTAGAATTGTTTTACTTGGTCCCTGAAGATAGAGCTAGGAAGAACATGTGGAAATAGCAAAGAGAGGAAATTAGGTTTGTTGTATAAAAAACTTCTAATGATTAGCATTGTCCAAAACTGAAATAGGATACACTAGGATGCAATGGGATCTCTCATGTTACACATTTTCAAGAATAGATTGGATGACTACTTAGCAGGTATGATAAAGCCATTCCTGATCACATGCAGATTAGACTAGGGAGACTCTTGAGACTCTGCCCCATCAGAGAGTATATGATTCTGTGAAATGTAAGTTATTATTGCATTTTTCAAGAAATGAAAAATGGCATATATTTTTAGAAAACATTTTCATTATTAGACTACATCAATGAGAATGTTTTCCCAATTATTTTATATTGATAATTGCACAGCATGTTAGCTTATCAAACTGAAAGGTAATCAATATAAATTAGATAATTAATGATATGTGTAACTCTAAATGGCAATATATGACTTCAGATAAATGGGAGTTCATGCCAATTAAAGAAAATGGAATGACAGATAGCTAGCAATTAAGTAATCATGTTAGTAATTCAACAAGATGAGCTTGAGATAAATGTGATAAGATTTGTGTGGGGGTTATAAAGTTGATGAACATTTATTTCACTAAAATAATTCACATAAAATATGATTTTTTTCAGAGATAGAGGAAAACCAATTAAAGCAAAGAGGCTGTGCAAGGATATGCATATTCCACATATTAGATATATTAAAGTTAATTTCTATAGATGTTTCTTATCTACATTAGGTACATTCATTGAGATCTAATATGTGTAGGTCGCTTTTTTCTAGTTTATATTTTATTTTTCTAAATACATGCAACAATAGTTTTCAACATTCACCTTTCCAAAACATTTTGTTCCAAATTTTTCTCCCTCTCTTCCCCCCTGCATCTCTTCAAGACAGCAAACACTCCAATATAGGTTAAATGTGCAATTATTCTAAACATATTTCTGTATTCATTTTATTGTGAAAGGAAAAAAAAAGATCAAAAGTGAAAAAGGGAAAGAAAAAAAAGCAAATAGCAACTTGTTTTAACAAAGGTGAAAATACTCTGCTTTGATCCACATTCAGTTTCCACAATTCTTTCTCTGGATGTAAATGGTACTTTCCATCACAAGTCTATTGAAATTTCCTTGAATCACCTCATTGTTGAAAAAAGCCAAGTCCATCACAGTTGATCATATAACCTTGCTGTTACTGTGTTCTGGTTCTGTTCATTTCACTTAGAATCAGTTCATGTAAAACTTTCCAGACTTTTCTGAACTCAATCTGCTCATAATTTCTTATAGAACAGTAATAATCCATTACATCCATATCCCAAATTTATTCAGCCATTCCCCAAATTATATACATCCACTCAATTTTCAATTCTTTGCCACTACAAAAAGGACTGCCACCAACATTTTTTTTTGGCACATATAAAGCCTTTTCCTTCTTCTGGTGATCTCATTGTGATACAGAACTAATAGAGACATTGCTAAATGAAAGATATACACAATTTCATGACCCTTTGGACACAATTGCTTTTCAGGATGGTTGGATCATTTCACAACTCCACAGTGCAATAATATCCCACTTTCTCCACATTTCATCCAACAATTATCATTATCTTTTCCTATCATCTTAGCCAATATGGAAAGTGTGGAGTAGTACCTCAGAGTTGTCTTTAATTTGCATTTCTCTAATCAATAGTGATTTAGAACATTTTTTCATATGATTAAAAATGACTAATTTCTTCATTTGAAGATTATCTACTCATATTTTTTGGTAGATCACTATTTTTATAATAGCTTTTTATTTTTCAAAATGAATGCAAAGACAGTTTTCAGCATTCACCCTTGCAAAACCTTGTGTTTCAAAAATTTCCCCTCCTTCCCCTTCCTCTCCTTTTCCTACACAGCAAATAATCCAATGTAAGTTAAATATATGCAATTCTTCTAAACATATTTCCATATTTATAATGCTGCACAAGAAAAATCAAATCAAAAAGGAGAAAATGAGAAAGAAAAGACAAGCAAGCAAAGAGCAACAACAAAAAGGTAAAAATACTATGTGATATTCCATTAGACTTGTAATGAAGAGATCATATGGATCCAAAAAGGACTGTGGGAACTGAATGTGGATCATGACTAGTACTTTTGCTTCTATTGTTTGCTTTTTTCTTTCTCATTTTTTTCCCTTTTTGATCTGATTTTTCTTTTGCAGCATGTTAAATTGGAAATATGTATAAAAGAACTGTACCTATTTAACATATATTGGATTACTTGCTGTGTAGGGAAGGTATAAGAGGAAGGGAGGGAAAAAAAATTTTAAACAAAAGGTTTTACAAGGGTGAATGTTGAAATCATTTCAAATATTTTGAAGATAAAAAGCTATTATTAAAAAAGAAATGACTATGATGTGATCTATATTTAGTCCCCATAATGCTCTTTCTAGATGCCGATGGCTCTCTCCATCACAGGTCTGTTGGAGTTGACCTGAAACACCTCATTGTTGAGAAAAAGCAAGGCCATCAAAATTTATCTTTATAGGGACTTCCGGCCAAGATGGCGGAGAGGAGGCACATAGCTGCATAACCTCCATGTTTTCTCTCAGAATTCGTTTTATGATAAGCTTCTGAATTAATGCTTGACTGAAAAAAAAAATCCACAAATAATTACCAAGAGAATACATCCTTAAAATCCAGGAAAGGTCTGTTTTTGCTCGAGGGCAGGGACAGTTTTAGATCGGGCTCAGGGTTAGGGCAGGCAATGGAAGCAAGAGCACGGCAGACAGCTCACATCTGAGCAGAGGAGAGCAGGGTGGGGTGTGATCTCAGCCGTCTCTGCAGGGAGAGCTTTGCTATATGATTGGATACTTTGCCCTGCCAGCAGACAAGTAGAGAAGCTAAAAACACAAGGGGTGAAGAATATAATCCCAAACAGCTAGAATCTCTGGGACCTGGCTTCCCCTCCCCCACAGTGTCTCAGCACACTCTCAGAGTCTCAGAGCACAGGTGCAGCACAGCCATCGCTCTCTTGTTAGTGCTTCACTGCTGCCGCCCACAGTCTGCAGAGGCTAGGTAACACCAACCAGCTCTCCCTTCACTCCCCCGCAAAAAAGCAGATTCCATTTGGGTTTTTTTTTTTTCTTTTTTTCTTTGCTAGTTTGTCTTGATTCTTCTCTGACAAAATGAGCAAAAAATTTAAATGGACCTTAATCATTGGCAGCTTCTATATGGATAGAGAGCTCTAAACCCTGAGGAGACTAAAACAGACTGTCTCCAGGTGAATCCCCAAAGGAGGATAACATCTGGTCCTCAGCACAGATGAATCTCATAGAAGAAATTAAAAAGACTCTCACAAGAGAGCTAAAAGAAAAATAGGAAAAGGAAAGGGAGGCTTGGAAAGAGAGTCTGGAGAAGTCATCCCACTCATTTAAAGACAGAGTGGATAAAGAAATAGAATCCTTGAAAAATAGCATTAGTGAACTGGAAAAAGAAAATAGCTCTCTAAAAAATAAAATTGGCGAAATGGAAAAATATTCCATAGAACAAAACAACTCACTTAAAAACTCAATTGGACAATTAGACAAAGATATAAAAAGAGTGAGTGAAGAAAATACTTCATTGAAACTCAGAATCGAACAAATGGAATTGAATGACTCGAGTAGACAACAAGAATCAGTTAAGTAAAACCAAAAAAAAAAAAAAAATGAAACAATGGACAAAAATGTCAAATACCTTCTCAGGAAAACAACAGACCTGGAAAATCAATCTAGGAGAGACAATCTGAGAATTATTGAATTCCTGGAAAAATATGATGAGAAAAAGAGCTTGGACACTATTTTCAGGAAATTATCAAAGAGAACTGCCCGGAAGTCATAGAAACAGAGGACAAAATAGATATTGAAAGAATTCATTGATCACCTACTGAAAGGGATCCTAAAATCAAAACACCAAGAAATATAGTGGCCAAATGCCAGAACTATCAGACAAAGGAAAAAATACCGCAAGCAGCTAGAAAAAAACAATTCAAATATACAGGAGCCACAATAAGGATTATCCAGGATCTAGCAGTGTCCCCATTAAAGGATCGAAGGGCCTGGAATATGATATTCTGAAAGGCTAAGGAACTTGGTATGCAACCAAAAATAACTTACCCTGCCAGAATGAGCATCTTTTTCCAGGGAAGAAGCTAGACATTCAACGAAATAAGCAAATTTCACCTATTTTTGATGAAAAAAATCAGAACTTAACAAAAAGTTTGATCTACAAATATAGAATTCAAGAGAAACCTAAAAAGGTAAAAAAAAAAAATCTTGGGAACTATATTTTTGTTATAAAGATCTATAAAGAATACATGTATACCTTGTTCTAGAAACTAGATGTGGAAAGGACATTATACCAGAAAAAGGGTAAAGTGGGGATACTACATCTCATGAAGAGGCAAAGGAAACCTATTATATCTGAGAGAAAGAATGGAGGGGGATGAATATAGCGGGTATCTTACTGCCATCAGAATTGGCTTTAAGAGAAAATTTTTAGACATATTCAATTTATGGTGAAACTTCTCCCATCTCATGGAAAAGTGGGATGGGAAAAGTGAAAAGGGAAGAAATAAGCCAAATAGAAGGGAATACAGAATCTGTGAGGAAAAGGAGTAAGATAGAAGGAGGAACTCTAAGACGGGGGGAGGGATACTAAAAAGGGAGGGCTGTGAGAAGCAAGTGGTACTCACAAGTTTAATACTGGGAAGGAAGGTAAGGGGGAAAGAAGGGAGAAAAGCATAAACAGGGGTTAAGAAGATGGCAAATAACACAGAATTAATAATTTTAACCATAAATATGAATGGGATAAACTCCCACATAAAGAGGAAGTGGTTAGCAGAATGGATTAAAAGCCAGAATCCTACAATATGTTGTTTACATGAAACACACCTGAAGCAGGGAGATACATACAGAGTAAAGGTAACAGATTGGAGCAGAATCTACTATGTTCAGGTGAAGTCAAAAAAGCAGGGGTAGCCATCCTGATCTCAGATCAAGCTAAAGCAAAAATTGATCTAATTAAAAGAGATAAGGAAGGGCACTATATCTTCCTAAAGGGTAGCATAGATAATGAAGCAATATCAATATTAAACATATATGCACTAAGTGGTGTAGCATCTAAATTCTTAAAAGAAAAATTAAGAGAGCTGAAAGAAGAAATAGACATCAAAACTATAATAGTGGGAGATCTCAACCTTGCACTCTCAGAATTAAATAAATCAAACCACAAAATAAATAAGAAAGAAGTCAAAGAGGTAAATAGAATACTAGAAAAGTTAAATCTGATAGATCTCTGGAGAAAATGAAATGGAGACAGAAAGGAGTACACTTTCTTCTCAGCAGTTCATGGAACCTATACAAAAATAGACCATATGTTAGGACATAAAAATCTCAAACTCAAATGCAGTAAGGCAGAAATAGTAAATGCATCCTTTTCAGACCACGATGCAATGAAAATTATATTCAACAAAAAAAATAGAGGAAAATAGACCAAAAAATAATTGGAAACTAAATAATCACACACTAAAGAATGATTGGGTGAAACAGCAAATCATAGACATAATTAATAACTTCACTCAAGAAAATGACAATAATGAGACATCATACCAAAATGTGTGGGATGCAGCCAAAGTGGTAATAAGGAAAAATTTCATATTTCTAGAGGCCTACTTGCATAAAATAGAGAAAGAGAAGGTCAATTAATTGGGCTTGCAACTAAAAATGCTAGAAAAGAAACAAATTAAAACCCCCCAGTCAAACACTAAACTTGAAATTCTAAAAATAAAAGGAGAGATCAATAAAATTGAAAGAAAAAAACTATTGAATTAATAAATAAAACTAAGACTTGGTTCTATAAAAAAAAAAAACCAACAAAATGGACAAACCCATAGTAAATCTGATTTTAAAAAGGAAAGAGGAAAATCTAATTGTTAGTCTTAAAAATGAAAAGGGAGAACTTGCCACTAACAAAGAGGAAATTAGAGCAATAATTTGGAGTTACTTTGCCAAACTTTATGCCAATAAATTCGACAAATTATTTGAAATGGAAGAATACCTTCAAAAATATAGCTTGCCCAGATTAACAGAGGAAGAAGTAAACATCCTAAACAGTCCCATTTTAGAAAAAGAACTAGAACAAACTATTAACCAACTTCCTAAGAAAAAATCCCCAGGACCAGATGGATTTACATGTGAATTCTACCAAACATTTAAAGAACAATTAACTCCAATGTTATATAAACTATTTGAAAAAATAGGGATTGAAGGAGTCCTACCAAACTCCTTTTATGACACAGACATGGTACTGATACCTAAACCAGGTAGGCTGAAAACAGAGAAAGAAAATTATAGACCAATCTCCCTAATGAATATTGATGCTAAAATCCTAAATAAAATATTAGCAAAAAGATTACAGAAAATCATCCCCAGGATAATACACTATGACCAAGTAGGATTTATACCAGGAATGCAGAGCTGGTTCAATATTAGGAAAACTATTAGCATAAGTGATTATATCAATAATCAAACTAACAAAAACCATATGATCATCTCAATAGATGCAGAAAAAGCATTTGATAAAATCCAACATCCATTTCTAATAAAAGCACTTGAGAGGATAGGAATAAATGGACTTTTCCTTAAAATAGTCAGGAGGATATATTTAAAACCATCAGTAAGCCTCATGTGCAATGAGGAAAAACTAGAATCTTTCCCAGTAAGATCTGGAGTGAAGCAAGGTTGCCCACTATCACTATTATTATTCAATATTATATTAGAAACACTAGCCTCTGCAATAAGAGTCAAGAAAGATATTAAAGGAATTAGAATAGGCAATGAGGAAACCAAACTATCACTCTTTGCAGATGATATTATGGTATACTTAGAGAATCCCAGAGATTCTACTAAAAAGCTATTAGAAATAATTCACAACTTTAGCTAAGTTGTAGGATACAAAATAAATTCCCATAAATGCTCAGCATTTTTATATATCACCAACAAAATCCAACAGCAAGAGATACAAAGAGAAATTCCACTCAAAATAACTGTCGACAGCATAAAATATTTGGGAATCTATCTACCAAAGGAAAATCAGGAATTATATGAGCAAAATTATAAAAAACTTTCCACACAAATAAAGTCAGACTTAAATAATTGGAAAAATATTAAGCGTTCTTGGATAGGCTAAGTGAATGTAATAAAGATGACAATACTCCCTAAACTAATCTATTTATTTAGTGCTATACCAATCAGACCTCCAAGAAAATATTTTAATGATCTAGAAAAAAATAACAACAAAATTCACATGGAAGAACAAAAGATTGAGAATCTCAAGGGAATTAATGAAAAAAAATCAAATGAAGGTGGTCTAACTGTACCTGATCTAAAACTATATTATAAAGCAGCAGTCACCAAAACCATTTGGTATTGGCTAAGAAATAGATTAGTTGATCGGTGGAATAGGTTAGGTTCACAAGACAAAATAGTCAACTACAGCAATCTAATGTTTGACAAACCCCAAAATTCCTAATTTGGGGGATAAGAATTCATTATTTGACAAAAACTGCTGGGATAACTGGAAATTAGTATAGCAGAAATTAGGCATGGACCCACACTTAACACCATATTCCAAGATAAGATCAAAATGGATCCATGATTTAGGCATAAAGAACAAGATTATAAATAAATTAGGGGAACATAGGATAGTTTATCTCTCAGACTTGTGGAGGAGGAAGAAATTTGTGACCAAAGATGAACTAGAGACCATTATTGATCACAAAATAGAAAATTTTGACTGTATCAAATTAAAAAGCTTCTGCACAAACAAAACGAATGCAAACAAGATTAGAAGGGAAGCAACAAACTGGGAAAGTATTTTCACAGTTAAAAGTTCTGATAAAGGCCTCATTTCCAAAATATATAGAGAATTGACTAATTTATAACAAATCAAGCCATTCTCCAATTGATAAATGGTCAAAGGATATGAAGACAATTTTCAGATGATGAAATTGAAACTATTTCTAGCCATATGAAAAGATGCTCTAAGTCATTATTAATCAGAGAAATGCAAATTTAGACAACTCTGAGATACCACTACATACCTGTCAGGTTTCCTGTCAGGAAAATATAATGATGAATGTTGGAGGGGCTGCAGGAAAACTGGGACACTGATGCATTGTTGGTGGAGTTATGAATGAATCCAACCATTCTGGAGAGCAATCTAAAATCATGCCCAAAAAGTTATCAAACTGTTCATACCCTTTCATCCAACAGTACAACTACTGGGCTTACACCCCAAAGAGATACTAAAAAAGGGAAAGGGACGTGTATGTGCCAAAATGTTTGTGACAGCCCTGGTTGTAGTGGCTAGAAACTGGAAAATGAATGGATGCCCATCAGTTTAGAGAATGGTTGGGTAAGTTGTGGTATATGAATGTTATGGAATATTATTGTTCTGTAAGAAGTGACCATCAGGATGATTTCAGAAAGACATGGAGAAACTTACATGAACTGATGCTAAGTGAAATGAGCAGAACCAGGAGATCATTGCATACTTCAACAACGATACTGTATGAGGATGTATTCTGATGGAAGTGGATTTCTTTGACAAAGAGAAGATCTAACTCAGTTTCAGTTGATCAATGGTGGACAGAAGCAACTACACCCAAAGAAAGAACACTGGGAAATGAGTGTAAACTGTTTGCATTTTGGTTCTTCTTCCCAGGTTATTTTTACCTGCTGAATCCAATTCTTCCTGTGCAACAAGAGAACTGTTGGGTTCTGCACACATATATTGTATCTAGGATATACTGTTACATATTAACATGTATAGAATTGCTTGCCATCTGGGGGAGGGGGTGGAGAGAGCGAGGGGAAAAGTTGGAACAGAAGTGAGTGCAAGGGATAATGTTGTAAAAAATTACCCAGGCATGGGTTCTGTCAATAAAAAGTTATAATTATTTTTTTTAAAAAGTTTATCTTTATATTATCTTGTTGCTGTGCACAATGTTCTCTTGCTTCTACTCACTTTACTTAGCATCAGTCCATGTAAGTCTCTCCAGGCCTTTCTGAAATTATTCTGCTCATCATTTCTTATAGAACAATAATATTCCATTACATTTACATACCATAGTTTATTCAGCCATTCCCCTACTGATGGGTATCCACTCAATTTCCAGTTCCTTGCCACTAGAAAAAGCAATAGTACAAACATTTTTGCACATGTGGATCCTTTTCCCTTTTTTATGTTCTCTTTGCAGTATTGACCCAGTAGACACAGTGCTGTGTTAAAAGATATGCACTTCGATTTTTTAATACAGCACTGTGTCTACTGGGTCTATATAACAAACAATATGAATAAACAAGATAGTATAACTTCCATGAGTCCCCAAAGGAAGGTATAAAAGTTAACTATCAACTCACAACCACACATATACCTCCTTCAGCAGCCACAAGATAGTCCAAAACCAATCTATTATATATCACTGCATTTATCAGAAAATCCAATGATTCCTGCAAGTTTTGAAGTCCTGCATCAGTCTCATCATGTCTCAGGGAATCCAATGATTCTGGCAGGTTTTGAAGTGCTACATCAGTTTAACTAATTTTTTTATGGTCATGGTAATGTTCATGAGTCAAATGCCATACATGTACGGTTAATTGTCATTCTCTTTCAGTGGTGGGCACAGTCAGAGATGGAACAACCTGATGTTTCTTGGATCTTCTCCTTCATTTTGAGAGTCTTCTCTTTTCCAATCTCTCTCCAAAGGACAAGGCAGATATGGCTTATTGACACCTATTGGATTCCTTCTCCATCTGCAGAGACACAAGCAAACTCTACCCCCTTCCATTCACCACTCTCCAGATCTCTTCACGTCACCTAGTGATTATCTAAAGATATTAGAGCTTCTTGCACTGGACACTGCCCCTCTGGTGGGTTATGAAATCTGTCTGCCAGAGCCAATGCATCTTCATCAAAAATTTAAAAAAAATTAATAGTATAAAAACTCAAGTTTAGAAGTTCTAGGGTTACCTGTGGCTCCCCTTTTCTTTTGTTTTTGGAGGAGCATCTTGATGTCTCTGTTTCTCCTCTCTACTATTGCCTGTCCTTGAGGATTGAAGGGTATGCCAGTGATGTATAAAATCTGATACTGTGCACAAAAGTGTGCAAAATGTTTAGAAATATATGCAGATCCATTATATGTTTTTATTACTTGTGGCACACTCCTAACTGCAAAAGCCTGTATACGGAATTCAGTGACCACTCAGGCTGTCTCTTTTGCTGCTAGTATTGCAAAAGTAATTCCTTAAAATGTGTCCATCACAATATGGATAAAAGAGACAATCAAAAGATTTACAATGGGGTCACATCCATCTGCCAAATTTCATTGAATCTCAAACCATGAGGGTTCTTTCCTAGAGGGAGCGAAAAAGCATGGAAAGGAAGGCAAGCTATATAGGCTTTTACTATGCTCCTAGCTTCCTCTTTTGTTATCCCAAATTGCAGATGGAAAGCTCAAGCAGCCTGTTGATATTTAGAATGACATTCTTGGGCTACCTGAAATAGAGGAATGTTAGCTAACATGGTAAGAAAGTAATCTGCCTTTGAGCTTTTATTAAACAACAACAACAACAACAACAACAACAACAACAACAACAACAGCAACAACAACAACCAGGACCTGGAAGTCCCATATGAGAGTTGACATGCAAGTGGTAAGTTTTGTGTGGACATTTTCTCACTTGCTTCTGAAGTTCCTTAAAAAGCTGATATATGTTAGATGCTACAAATTTTATTTGAGCTATGGCAATTCTTTGTACCACACCTACTGAATAAGCCGAATCAGATATTATATTTACATTTCCTTAGTAATAAGTAAGAATTAGCATAATTTTTTACAACTCATTCTGTTGAGTGGACTAAAAAAATGTTCTGACTACTCTTTTTATAGTAAAATCAGGAGAATATATAGCACAAATGTTATGTTTGGACACATCTGTAAAGATAGTTGGTCCTTTAAGAGGAACCTTAGAAATATGTAACAGCCAGATTATCTTTAAGGGGAACCCATTTGTAAAATTTCGAGCTGTGGCCAATAAAATTTGCCATTCTAGGATGGTTTCACAACATACATTAATTTGTGCATTGGTATAGAAGTGCATTGGGTCTTATCCAAGATAATTGCAATTCTCACTTAATGGCCTTTAATAAGATTTCCCCTTTGGCCTGATTGTGCTTGGAAGGTCACCCACTTGATTACACTGTCTCCTTGATGAAGGACTGATGTAGGTGCCTGTTTTGTAGCAAAGACTGATATTTCCAAGGATTTTTGAGTGACTTTTTCAACCACATTGGATAAAGCCAGTTCAATCTTTTTCAGAGCCTCTTGGACTTCTTTTGTAAGCTGGCATGGTAAGTCTAAAGCACTGCCTCCCCTTAAAATGTCATATAATGATTGCAATTGATAGATAGTCAAGCCTAACATTGAATGCAATCATTGGATATCTCCTATCAATTTCTGAGTGTCATTTAAGGTGTTCAATTTCTCTGTTTTTAAAGAAAGTTTTTGTACCTTAAGTACCTTGGGATATACTTCATATCCTAAATATTGAAAAGGAGTGTGTCTTTGAATTTTTTTCTAGAGCTATATGCAATTGGTAGATTCTTAGAGTTTCTCTGGTCTTTTTTGGGCATGCTTCTAATATTTGCTCCTCAGATGCACACTCTAAGATATCATCCATATAATGTAATAACTTTTGTAAATGCTTTTCTTACTGGAGTAAGAGTAGCAGCCACATACATTTGACAAATGGTAGGACTATTTTTCATTTTCTGTGGCAAAACTGTCCATTCAAATCTTTTATAAGCCTCAGCTAAATTAACACTGGGCACTGAAAAGTCAAATCTTTTCACATCCTCCTTATCCAGCGGGATAGAGTAGAAACAATCCTTAATGTCTATAACCTAAACAGGCTATTTCCTAGGCAATTGAGTAGGAAATGGAAGTCCAAGCTGAAGAGTTTTCATAATTTCCATCTGTTCTTTACTTTTCTCAAATAAGTCAACACCCTCCATTTTCCAGATTTCTTTCTTTTTTTTTTTTTTTAATAGCAAATACGGGATAATTCAAAGGACTTAGAGAAGGTTGTAGGTGTCTTTGTTCAAGTTGCTTCTATACTATATCTAATAAGGCCTGAATTTTTCCCTTTATGAGCTATTCTTCCACCCACACTAGTGTATTAATTTTCCATTGGATAAGAATAAGGATTAGCAGGCCTTCAACAGAGGCCTTGCCTAAAAAGCAGAAGTGCTCAATAGTAATCCATAGTAATCTTAACTGTCTCTTCTCTTTGCCTTGCCTCAGGACATAGGAAGACAAAGTTTGATGGTATCACTGTCCCTCCCTTGTAGAGGGTCACAGAGAGTTTGGGAATTCTGGGTGAGGTATAAGACCCTTCAAGCCAAAGGGAACCTGCTAACAATGTCTGGTTTGACTCCCCATCTCCCTTAAGGGCTCTTGGCCTGCCTGAGAAGTCAGGGGGTGATGACAAGCTGTGTTATGATTGAAGTAGAGTGATATCAGGTGGCAACCAGGTGGCAAATAACATACAATAGCAAGTCCTTTATGTGGTCTCACGTGTGTAGTATATGTTTGGGGCATGCTCAGTGTTGTTTTGGTTACATAAGGGTATGAGGATATAAAAGGGGGAAAGTTTTTGGAATAAATGGACTCCATTTTTCTACCATACTCAGAAGATCCAGCTCATCACTTCTCTACTAAGACAGTATATTTTCATCACCCCAGCATGGAGGCTCTAAAAAGCATGGTATGTTTGGAGACTCTAGAAAGCAGGACATAACACTACCTCTCCTTGTCCTTCCACCCATGAAGGCTGAGTTGAGGAAGGAGAATAGGGAAGCAGAGGGAAGCATCCCCAAGGATGCATGCTTAGGTTTAGGCAGAAGTGAAGGCAGGCTGAGAAATAGAGAGGGGCCATGTCCCTCAAACTTCTCAATACACTCCTTATCTCCTTTCTGGCCCAAGTCACCAAGTCCATCAAATCTCTTGGAATAGTAACAAATAATATAAATCAACAAAATGATAAGGAAAAAAAAGACTTCCTTAGCTCCTTCCCAAAGTCTATACCCTCAGGAGCTGGGGGCACCAACCCTCAGCTTGTTTTTCTCCTGATACTTCCTGTCTGGTCCCCTAGTTAAAAGCTTTCTTTTTATTTTTCTTATATGTAGGATTCCTTAAAGCCAATTTTATCCCATTGTATTCATTTAATTGTTCTCCCACTACCTTCCACATCTCTGGCTCCAAACTCTTCTCAAAGAACCAAGAAAACATGCATTCCAGAGCATTTGAGAATTCATTGATATGCTTCTGAATTAGCAACAAACTTTGCTTCTGTATTAACTTAATTAAGTTAATAAAGTATGTTTCATACTTCCCTCAGAAGGGAGGCTCTTTTGTTAGCACTTGCCCCATTTTGGCTGAAAAATGAAAGTGAGTAGATTAGCCTTTACCTTCTTTTGCATTTAGCCAATTGTATTTTTAAAGGACTTGTTTTGTTCATTGGATTTTCCCTCCATTTTACCAATTCTATTTTTTATTAAACTCTTTTCTTTTATTTCTTTTATTATTAAAGCTTTTTTATTTTTTCAAAACATATGTGTGGACAATTCTTCAACTAGCCCTTGCATTTGTGTTCCAATTCCATCCCTCCTTCTTCTATACCCTCCCCTAGATGGTAAGTAGTCCAATATATATTAAACGTAGTAGAAATATATGTTAGATCCAAAAAAATGCATACATATTTATAAAATTATCATGCCACAAAAGAAAAATCAAATCAAACCAGTGGGGAAAATAAGAGAGAAGCAAAATAAAATGCAATCAAACAGTTAAAAAAAAAAAAGAGTGAAAATGCTGTTGTGGACCACATTCATTTCCCATATTCCTCTTGATGAGGACAATGCAGCCTCGACCAGAAGAGCATCTGCATTCCCTGGAAAAGACTCTGTTTCATACATTATGCACCTTTTGGATGCAAAACCTACATTCCCTGGGAAAGACTCTTTCCCCACACCCTAAAGTGGGGTTCCTTTCAGATGTAAAACCCAAATTGTTTTGTTTCTGTATAAGAGTAAGCCCTGAGAAAATGTCTCTTGGCAATTCTTTGACATTACCCACCAAGAGAACATCTTGGTATCTCTCTCTTTAATAAAAGCCTTTTCTTATCACAGCCTTTTGTGTAGCATTTCTCGCTTCGAACCCACCCTAACTTGGTGTTCTGGAGAACTAGGAGACCAACCCATTTTCCTGCCATGATCCATTTCTCATCACTCTTTCTGGGGGTAAGTGGCTCTCTTCTTCACTGAACAATTGGAACTTGTTTGAATCATCCCATTGTTGAGAGAGCCATGTCCATTAGAATTGATCATCATATAATCTTGTTGTTGCCATGTATAATGATCTCCTGATTCTGCTCATTTCACTTAGCATCAGTACATGTAAGTCTCTCCATGTCTTTCTGAAATCATCCTGCTGGTCACTTCTTACAGAACAATAATATTCCATAACATGCATATACTATAATTTATTCATCCAGTCTCCAATTGATGGGCATCTATTCAATTTCCGGTTTCTAGCCACTACAAAAAGGGCTACCACAAACATTTTTGAACATGTGAGTCCCTTTCCCTCCTTTAAGTTTTTTTTTTTTTTTTGAGGGATATAAGCCTAGTAGAAACACTGCTGGATAAAAGGGATGCACAGTTTGATAACTTCTTGAGCATAGTTCCAAATTGCTCTCCAGAATGATTGGATCTGTTCACACCAACAATATATTAATGTCCCAGTTTTCCCCCATCCCCTCTAACATTTGTCATTACCTTTTCCTGTCATCTTAGCCAATCTGAGAGGTGTATAGTGGTATCTCAGAGTTGTCTTAATTTGTATTTCTCTGATCAATAATAATTCAGAGTACCTTTTCATATGACTACAAATTGTTTCAATTTCTTCATCTAATAATTGTCTGTTCATATCCTTTGACCGTTTATCAGTTGAAGAATGGTTTGAATTCTTATAAATTTGAATCAATTCTCTATATATTTTAGAAATGAGGCCTTTATCAGAACCTTTGAATGTAAAAAGTATTTTCCCAGTTTATTGCTTCCCTTCTAATCTTGTCTGCATTAGTTTTGTTTGTACAAAAGCTTTTTAACTTAATATAATCTAACTTATTTTATTTTGTTATCAATAATAATCTCTAGTTCTTCTTTGGTCACAAACTATTTCCTTCTCCACAGATCTGAGAGATAAACTATACTATATTTTTATAATTGTTTGTAATATCATTCTTTATATCTAGATCATGAACCCATTTGAACCTAATCTTGGTATACAGTGTTAGGTGTGGGTTAATGCCTACTTTCTGCAAAACTAGTTTCCAATTTTTCCCAGCAGTTTTTGTCAAATAATGAATTCTTATCCTCAAAGCTGGGGTCTTTGGATTTATCAAATACTAGATTATTATGGTCATTGACTATTTTGTCCTGTGAACTTAACCTATTCTACTGATTGAGAACTCTATTTCTTAGCCCATAGCAAATAGTTTTGAGGACCATTGCTTTATAATACAGTTTTAGGTATGCTTCTTCATTTGAATTTTTTCATTAATTCTCTTGAAATCCTTAATATTTTGTTCTTCCTGATAAACTTTTATTCTTTCTAGCGTTTAAAAGTAATTTCTTGGGAGTTTGATTAGTATAGCACTAAATAAATAGATCAATTTATATAGTATTGTCATCTTTATTATATTCGCTTGACTTATTCAAGAACACGATATTTTTCCAATTGTTTAGATCTGACTTTATTTGTATGGAATGTATTTTGTATTTTTGCTCATATAGATTCCCAAATATTTTATATTGTCAACAGTTATTTTAAATGGAATTTCTCTTTGTATCTTTTGCTGTTGGATTTTGTTAGTGATGTATAAAAATGCTGATGATTTATGTGGATTTATTTTGTATCCTGCAATTTTGCTAAAGTTATGGATTACTTCTAGTAGCTTTTTTCATTGATTCTCTAGGTTTTTCTAAGTATACCATTATATCATCTGCAAAGAGTGATAATTTGGTTTCCTCATTACTTACTCTAATTCCTTTAATCACTTTTCTTTCTTTATTGCCAAAGCCAGCATTTCTAATACAATATTGAATAGTAATGATGATAGTGCGTAACCTTGTTTCACCCAGATCTTATTGGGAATGGTTCTAGTTTATGCCCATTACATATAATGCTGATAGTTTTAAATAGATGCTACTGACTTGTTGAAAGAAAAGCTCATTTATTTCTATACTCTCTCGTGTTTTTAATATGAATGGATGTTGGATTTTATCAAATGCTTTTTCTGCAGCTATTGAAATAATCATATAGTTTTCTGACTTTGGTTATTGACACAGTTAGTTATGCTAATAGTTTTCCTAATGTTGAATCAGCCCTGCATTCCTGGTATAAATCCTACTCGGTTATTGTGTATTATTCTGGGGATGACTTTCTGTAATCTCTTTGATAATATTTTATTTAAGATTTTTGCATCAATATTTATTAGGGAGATTGGTATATAATTTTTTTTCTCTGCTTTCAACCTACCTGGTTTAGGTATCAGTACCATGTCTGTGTCATAAAAGGAATTTGCTAGGAGCCCTTTATTCCCTATTTTTTTCAAATAATTTATATATTATTGGAGTTAATTGTTCTTTAAATGTTTGGTAGAAGTCAAATGTAAATCCATCTGGCCCTGGAGTTTTTTTCTTAAGGAGTTGATTAATAGCTTGTTTATTTCTTTTTCTAAAATGAGACTATTTAAGTAATTTATTTCCTTTCTGTTAATCTGGGCAATCTATATTTTTATAAGTATTCCACCATTTCATCTAGCTTATCAAATTTATTGGCATAAAGTTTGGCAAAATAACTCCTAATTATTGCTCTAATTTCCTTTTCATTGGTGGAAAGTTCTCCCTTTTCATTTTTGAGATTAACAATTTGATTTTCCTCTTTCCTTTTTCTAATCAAATTAACTAAACATTTATCTATTTTGTTTTTTTTTCATAAAACCAACTCTTAGTTTAGTTAATTAATTCAATAGTTTTTTTTTTAGTTTCAATTTTATTGATTTCTCCTTTTATTTTTAGAATTTCAAGTTTGACCTTTTACTGAGGTTTTTAATTTGTTTCTTTTCTAGCATTTTTAGTTGCAAACCCAATTCATTGATCTTCATCTTCTCTTTATCTATTTTATGCAAGTAAGCATCTAGAGATATAACAATTCCCCTTATTACCACTTTGGCTGCATCCCACAAATTTTGGTATGTTGTTTCATTATTGTCATTCTCTTGCATGAAATAATCAATTGTTTATGATTTGCTGTTTCAACCATTCATTCTTTAGTATGAGATTATTTAGTTTCCAATTACCTTTTGGAATATTTTCCCCTGGCTTTTTAAAGATTGTAATTTTTATTGCATTGTGATCAGAAAAAAATAATTTACTATTTCTGCCTTTCTGCATTTGATTTTGAATTCTTTATATCCTAAAATATGGTCATTTTTTTTATCAGTTCCATGAACTGCTGAGAAGAAAGTCTATTCTTTTCTGTCTCCATTCAATTTTCTCCAAAAATCTATCATATCTACCTTTTCTAATATTCTGTTTACCTCTTTAATTTCTTTCTTATTTATTTTTATAGTTCGATGTATCTAGTTCTGAGAGAGGAAGGTTGAGATTCCCACTATTATAATTTTGCTGTCTATTTCTTCTTGCAGCTCTCTTAACTTCTTCTTTAGAAAATTAGATGCTATATCACTTGGTGCATATATGATTAGTATGAGTATTGCTTCATTATTTATATCATTTAGTAAGATATAGTTTCCTTCTTTATCTCTTTTAATTAGATCAATTTTTTTTACCTGATCTGAGATCAGGATGGCTACCCCTGCTTTTTTTTACTTCACCTGAAGCATAATAGATATTTCTCCAGCCCTTTGCCTTTACTCTGTATAAATCAATTTGCTTTAAATGTGTTTCTTGTAAACAACATATTGTGGGGTTCTGGCTTATAATGCAGTCTGCTATTCACTTCTGCTTTATGGGACATTCACCCCATTCACATTTACAGTTAAACTACTAATTCAGCATTTCCCATTATCCTATTTACCTCAAATTATACTTTTCTCTTTCCTTTTCCCTTTCCCTTGCTCCCCAGTACTTTACTTATGAGTATCACTAGCCTCAAGCAGCCCTCCTCCTTTAGAGCTCCTCCTCCTTTCTTGTACCTTGTCTCTGCTATTTCTGTTTTCCCTTCTATTACTTACCCCTTCCCTTTTCCCCTTTCCTTTCCCACTTTCCTATAAGGTAAGAGAAGTTTCTCTGTGAAACCAAATATATCTAATATTTTCTCTTTCAATCAAATCTGATGAGAGTAAGATTGACACAGTGTTCATCCCCCCTCCTTTATTTCCCTCAATTAGAATAGGTATTCTTCACCTCGTTGTGAGATGTAATTTTCCTCATTTTACTTCCACTTTCTCCTTTTTTCCAGTACAATCCCCTTTCCACCTCGTTTCTTTTTTATAACAATAATATCAATTATAACAATAAAATCAAATTATATATGCACTCTATGTATACATATAGAGATACAATTCGCAAGAGTTCTTTTTTATTTTTTATGCTTCTCTTGAATTCTATATTTGGAGGTCAGATTTTTTTTGTTCAGCTCTGGTCTTTTCATCAGAAATAAATGGAGTTCACCTGTTTCATTGAAAGAAAATGTTCAGTTTATAGGGGCAGTTTGTTCTTGGCTGCATTCCTTTGCCTTTCAGAATATCAGATTCCAGGCCTTTCATTCCTTTAAGGTGCAAGCTTCTAAGTTCTGGGTAGTCCTTATTTTGGCTCCTCAGTATTTGAATTGTTTCTTTCTGACAGCTTGCAATATTTTTACATTGGTATGAGAGTTCTCAAATTTATCCATAATATTCCTTGGAATTTTCATTTTGGTGTCTCTTTCAGGAACTATTTGGTGAATTCTTTTTTTTTTAATTATAGCTTTTTATTTACAAGATATATGCATGGGTAATTTTTCAGTATTGATAATTGCAAAACCTTTTATTCCAATTTTTCCCCTCCTTTACCCCATCCCCTCCTCCAGATGGCAGGTTGACCAATACATGTAAAATATGTTAAAGTATAAGTTAAATACAATATATGTATACTTGTCCATACAGTTATTTTGCTGTACAAAAAGAATCGAACTTTGAAATAGTGTACAATTAACCTGTGAAGGAAATCAAAAATGCAGGATGACAAAAATGAGGGATTAGGAATTCTATATAGTCGTTTATAGTCATCTCCCAGAATTCTTTCGCTGGGTGTAGCTGGTTCAATTCATTACAGCTCTATTGGAACTGATTTGGTTCATCACATTGTTGAAGAGGGCCACATCCATCAGAATTGATCATCATATAGTATTGTTGTTGAAGTATATGATGATCTCCTGGTCCTGCTCATTTCACTCAGCATCAGTTCATGCAAATCTCTCCAGGCCTTTCTGAAATCATTCCGTTGGTCATTTCTTACAGAACAATAATATTCCATAATATTTACATGCCACAATTTATTCAGCCATTCTCCAAATGATGGCCATCCACTCAGTTTCCAGTTTCTGGCCACTACAAAGAGAGCTGCCTGTTTCTTTCAATTCTTTCAATAGCTATTTTACCTTTTCATTCTAGGACATCAGGGCAGTTCTCTGTGCCATTTTCTGACACATAATATCTAAGGTCTTTTTTTTTAATCATGGTTTTCAGGGAGTCCAATAATCCTTAGATTGTCTCTCCTTGATCTATTTTCCAGGTCAATTGTTTTCCCAATTAGGTATTTTATCTTTTTTCTATTTTTTAAAATTTTTTGAGTTTTGTTTGAATGATTCTTAATGTCTCATTGAGTCATTCATTTCCATTGTTCATTTCTGATTTAGATTAAATTATTTTCATTTACTTTTTTTAGTTCTTTTTGTATTTTCCCAATTGGATTTTTAAATGTGTTGTTTTGGTCTATGGATTTTTTTTTATTTCACAAATTCTGTTTTTTAAGGAGTTATTTTGTTTTTCCATTTTGTCAAATATATTTTTAAGGAATTATATACTTTTCAGTTTCACTAGATCTATTTTGTACTGAATTTCTTCAGATAATTTCTGTATTTCCTTTTCCAAACCCTTTTGCCAAGTTCTGATTTCCTTTCCCCATTTTTCTTTTAGCTCTCTTTTAAGAACATTTTAAATTTCTTGTAGGAGAGCCTTGTGTGATGGGGACCAATTTATATTACTCTTTGGGGCTTCATCTGGAGCTGATTTGCTTTTAGTCTCCTCAGGGTTTGAAATCTGTTCTTTTCTTTCACCATAAGAATTATCTATAGTCAAATTTCTTTTTTGTTTTTTTACTCAATTTTGTAAAAAGTTAATATCTGCTTTTAGGGCAAGGGAGATTGTCCAAGCTTCCTCTATAAGCAGTATTGCGGAACAGTCTGACTTCCAATGTGGGACAGGTGTGGCCAAATCTTGTAAAATTCTGGCATTTCAAGATTTGCTATTTACCTTTGGTGTTTGTGTTGGATGTTTTGTAACTTCTCTGCTTGCAACCAGGGCAGAGTAACTAAAACTGCTGTAGACTCCTCCGTGCAAATTCTCTGGCACACAGAGCCCATACTGCCCCAGGACTGTGTGCTTTCTGCACTGTTATCTGTGCTCAGTCTGCTTGTGCTTGGCCCATCTCTCTCTATGCCTGATTGAAACAGACCTTTTCTAGAGATCTTCTGCTGGTAATTTGTTACACTCACAATTTTTGTGGGTTCTGACAGTCCAGAACTACTTCAGAGGCTGGATTTGCTAGGTAGTCAGAAGGTTGTGGGAAGAGGTTAGGAAATAATGTGGGTTCTCTCTGCCATCTTGGCTCTGCCCCAAAACCGGTTTATTTTCAAAATATATGCATGGATAATTTTTCAACATTAATCCTTGCAAACCTTGTGTTGCAATCTCCTTCCTTCCCCCACCCCAATTCTATTTTTAGAGTTGTTCTCTTTTTCATTTCAAGAATTTTATTTTTCATAAAATTGTTTTCTTTTTCCTTTTGCCCAATCTTATTTTTAAGAAGTTGTTTTCTAAGCATTTGATAAAAATCCAACATCCATTCCTGTTAAAAACTCTTGAGAGTATAGGAATAAATGGACTTTTCCTTAAACTAATCAGGGGCATCTATTTAAAACCAGCAGTAAGCATCATATGTAACAGGGACAAACTGCAACCATTCCCAATAAGATCAGGAGTGAAACAAAGTTGCCCACTAACACCATTACTATTTAATATTGTATTAGAAATGCTAGCTTTGGCAATAAGACTTGAGAAAGAGATTAAAGGAATAAGAATAGGCAATGAGGAAGCCAAATTATCACTCTTTGCTGATGATATGATGGTATACTTAGAGAACCCCAGAGATTCTACTAAAAAGCTATTAGAAATAATTCATAACTTTAGCAAAGTAGCAGGATACAAAATAAACCCACATAAGTCATCAGCATTCTTCTATTTCACTAACAAAACCTAACAGCTAGAGTTACAAAGAGAAATTCCATTTAAACTAACTACTGATTGTATAGGAATCTATCTGCCAAAGGAAAATCAGAAACTTTATGAGCAAAACTACAAAACAATTTCCACACAAATTAAATCTGATCTAACCAACTGGAAAAATATTAAATGCTCTTGGATTGGGCCAGCAAATATAATAAAGATGACCATACTACCTAAACTAATCTATTTATTTAGCACTATACCAATCAGACTCCCAAAAAACTATTTTGATGATCTAGAAAAAATAACAACAAAGTTCATGTGGAAAAACAAAAGGTCAAGAATTTCAAGGGAATTAATGAAAAAATAAATCAAATTAAGGTGGCCTAGCTGTACCAAATCTAAAATTATATTATAAAGCAGCAGTTACTAAAACCATCTGGTATTGGCTAAGAAATAGACTAGTTGATCAATGGAATAGGTTAGGTTCAAAGGACAAAACAGCCAATAACTTTAACAATCTGGTGTTTGAGAAACCCAAAGACCCCAGTTTTGGGGATAAGAATGCATTATTTGACAAAAATTGCTGGGAAAATTGGAAATTAGTATGGCAGAAACTAGGCATTGACCCACACTTAACACTGTACACCAAGATGAGGTCAAAATGGGTTCATGACTTAGGCATAAAGAATGAGATTATAAATAAATTGTAAGAGCATAGGATAGTTTACCTCTCAGACCTGTGGAAGAGGGAGGAATTTATGACCAAAGAAGAACTAGAGATCACTATTGACCACAAAATAGAAAATTTTGATTATATCAAATTGAAAAGTTTTTGTACAAACAAAACAAATGCAGACAAGATTAGAAGGGAAACAATAAATTGGGAAAACATTTTTACAGTCAAAGGTTCTGATAAAGGCCTCATTTCCAAAATATGTAGAGAACTGACTCTAATTTATAAGAAATCAAGCCATTCTCCAATTGATAAATGGTCAAAAGATATGAACAGACAATTCTCAGACAAAGAAATTAAAACTATTTATAGCCATATGAAAATATGCTCCAAATCATTATTAATCAGAGAAATGCAAAATAAGACAACTCTGAGATACCACTACACACTTGTCAGATTGGCTACAAGGACAGGGAAAGACAATGCAGAATGTTGGAGGGGATGTGGGAAAACAGGGACACTGATAGATTGTTGGTGGAATTGTGAATACATCCAGCCATTCTGGAGAGCAATTTGGAACTATGCTCAAAAAGTTATCAAACTGTGATCCAGCAATGTTTCTACTGGGCTTATACCCCAAAGAGATTCTAAAGAAGGGAAAGGGACCTGTATGTGCCAAAATGTTTGTGGCAGCCCTGTTTGTAGTGGCTAGAAGCTGGAAAATGAATGGATGCCCATCAATTGGAGAATGGTTGAGTAAATTGTGGTATATGAACGTTATGGAATATTATTGTTCTGTAAGAAATGACCAGCAGGATGAATACAGAGAGGACTGGCGAGACTTACATGAACTGATACTAAGTGAAATGAGCAGAACCAGGAGATCATTATATCCCTCAACAATGATGCTGTTTGAGTATGTATTCTGATGGAAGTGGATCTCTTCGATAAAGAGAGCTAATTCAGTTTCAATTGATCAATGATGGACAGAAGCAGCTACACCCAAAGAAAGAACATGGGGAAATGAATATAAACTGCTTGCATTTTTGTTTTTCTTCCCGGGTTATTTATACCTTCTGAATCCAATTCTCCCTGTGCAACAAGAGAACTGTTCGGTTCTACACACATATATTGTATCTAGGATATACTGTAACCTATTTAACATGTAAAGGACTGCTTGCCATCTGGGAGAGGGGGTGGAGGGAGGGAGGGGAAAGATAGGAACAGAAGTGAGTGCAAAGGATAATGTTGTAAAAAATTACCCTGGCATGGGTTCTGTCAATAAAAAGTTTTTTAAAAAAGTTGTTTTCTTCTGTGTACTTTTTTTTATATTTCACCAAATGTATTTTTAAAAGAGTTATTTTCTTCAGTCAATTTCTGTTTCCTTTTCCAAACTTTTCTGTAAACCTCTTGTTTCCTTTCCCTATTTTTCTAATGCTTCTAAGTTTCATTTTGAATTCTTCCAATGTAATGCCAGAGAAACTAAGGCAGGAGAGAGATTAGAGAGTTTTTAATATTTTATTAATGGGAGAGTAAGATTGACTGGACAGGACTCTCGTCTCAAATTATCCAGTCAGACAGAGATAAGTATACTGGGACCAAGGAATCCATATTGGTCCCAGGGCTGGAGGACCCAAAGAATCTAGCGTCCAGCATCCACCCGCCAGCCGCCATTCTCCAGCAATGAATGGAGAATCTCTAGCCTTTATATACCTTTTAGAGACAAAGAAGAGGAAAAGAGCGGGAAAGCCCAGCTGGAAAAGGCTGTGAATCAAAGAGGAACCCAGAGACAGGATGTCTGAATACCCAGAGATAAAGATGTTAGTGAAATACCTTGGAATGTTTTAGAGGGATGTTGACAGAAGATAATCAGGAGGTCTACTCTCTTGTTTATCTTGCTTGGGCTAACAATTTATAACCTTAGACTAACTGGTCCTCAGCCTTCATGGACCAGGGGGAGATTTACAGCTTAGGGGAGTAATTAGGGAGACTGGGACAAGGGAAACTTGTACAGGGAAACTGAGTCAGGACAGTTAAAGAGAACTGTGGCATAACACCAAGATAGCTTTTAAATTGGAAACCAGTTCATATGCCTCTTTGTGTCTTCACTTGGAGGCATTTTGCTTTTGGTGTCCTCAAGGTTTGAGTTCTCTTTTTCCCTGTCTCCATAATAACTATTTATGATCAGATCTTTTTTTTTTTTTTTTTTTTTTTTTGCTTTTTTGCTCATTTTTAAAGGTTGAAGTATGCTAGGACACAGGGAAAATTGTCCCAAGTTTCCTACCCAGGGTGACAGGGTCTTCACTCTGGGCTGTGGCCAATATTGCAGACTTACTCCCTGCATTAGGCAAGCTTAGCCAAGTCCCACCTGTTATGCTAGAGTTCAGGAGCTCACTATTTGCTTCTTTTAGTTGTGTTGGAGGTCTCACAACTAATCTGCTAATTCATTGGCCTTCTGAACCAAAACAGAGTAGTTAATGCTGCTGCATTTTGGCTAAGAACCTCCCACTATATTTCCCATGTGGGACCTCTCAAACCTGGGCTGCCCCCTGCTGCCCCTGTACTGGGTTGCATTCCCACTTTGTTCAATTGAGACAGTTTTTTTCTTGAAGTTCTTCCAAGATATTTTCTTCTGAAAACTTGTTTTACTCTAAATATTTGTTGAGTCCTATCACTCCAAAATCCGTTCAGAGGTCTGATCTCGGCTTGGTTCTAAGGGAAACCAGAAAGAGCTCAGGCAAAGTCCTGTCTAATCTCTACCATCTTTGGTAGATCATTATTTTTTCAGTAATCCAGGCCTCAGACAATTTGAAGAGAATTATATATACAATAATATTTTCCCCATTTCAATTTGGCTTGTCATTTTAGCAAATTCAGTATGATAAATTTAAGTTTTAATCTTGCTACATTTATGTCACAGGTTATACCTAATTATGGTCTTACATTAGGCCAAGGAGCTGTTAATATTTATTGTTTGATATAAATGAAGAGCAAGAAAATCAATAAATACTAATATCAGATAAAATTTACTTGTTATAAGTGTGTTAGAAAAGGATATTTCTGAAATAGAAGCTTTATTCAAACTTTTAATATTTATCTCTTATTAGATAAGACTTAGTTCATCTATCCACTCACAGACATATTATCATATTATCATGCTCCAATAATATATTTTTCTATGATGAAAGAACTAACATAGAGAAAGTAAAAAAAAATCTACCAATATGTTGATCATTTGTGAACATAAAATAAAAAACCTGGTTTGACAGTTTTGCTCCTCTCCTCATACTCCTAGTAAAATTTTCCTCCCTTAAATGACCTATTATCTCAGACTATGGTGATAAAAACATATGTGATAGAGTGTAAGGGTATGCTCATACTTAAGTTTGGCAATAGAATATAATCTTAAAATAATAACTACAAAGAGACTACAAAGTCAGGAAAAAGTATTAAGAAATTGAAATTATTGTGCCTAAAAGGAGAATTGAGAAGTTGGGAAGGGGTGTTTGATAATTTAAAATATTTCAGAGGCCAATAATAATGAAAATTGAGAAAGCACTATAGGGATTTGGAAATTAAAAGATAATTAGTAACCAAAAAAATAGAGCAATTCAATGAATGGTGAAATTGCAAGCCATCTTCCAAAGAGTTGTGAAGTGAATAGTTAAAATGGAGATAATAAGTATAAATAGAATTTTTTTCTAGGAAATTTAAAACCATTTTTAAAGTAAAATTGAAAACATTACAATGGGGTCTGGGATTATTTTAAAATTTTTTATAGGATGGGTTTTTCATCTCATCTAAGCAATTATGATAAAGTTCATAATTTGGATGTTATCTCAAGCATTTGATAGCTTTTATCCTCAAAAATATAAATTAAGCATACTGTTCCTTGATTTCTTCACCTTAAAAAATGTAATAATAATAGCACCAAACTTTCAAATTGGTTGTGAGGATTAGATTAGATCATATATGTAAAATGCCTTGCATATCTTTAAAAGCAATTTCAAAATTGTAGTTAATATAGCATTATTCATAAGAAGTAGTATTGGAAGCAGAAAGAATTTGTTCATATTCTGCATATGACACAAACCAGACATCTGTTCTTAAGCCAGTAACTAAGTTTTCAATACCCTTCACAAAATGTCGTTCTCTACTTTCATAGTTATTAGAAAAAAAGGCTGATCTTCCTGACTCAATAAACTATGCATTTACCTTAGATAATTTTATCCTTTGGGCAAAAAGAGAAAGAGAAAATTATACATATTTCTATTCCTTTTAGACACTTTTAAATTACTTCAGAGAAAGTGATAGAAAGGTTATGATGTTGCTGAACAGTTGCTGGTGTGAATCAACAAAGGAAATTCTCTTACTAGAAATTTCCTACACCAGTAAAATCAAGATCCAGACTACAAAAAGAAAATGTATAAATCACCGTTCTAGATACTAAGAGAAGTACCATTATCAATAAGATAGTTCTTGCCCTCAAGGAGCTTTCATTAGTTAACACTGCTTTTATAGAAGTAATCAGGACCATGGCCAGGGATAGAAAATTGTTTAATCTAGAAGAGGAATTGTTGCAGATAGAAAGTTAACATTATCATATAGAAAGCAGAAACACCATTAATGAGGGATTTAAGGAGGACATTTTACAAGTGCTAATAGACTTAATTAGGCTGGTAGATCTTTGTGCCTTTTGGCAGTTTCAATTGTTTAATGGGTGTACCAAGAAGAATTTCCCTTAATGTCATTGTGTCTTCCTATTTCTGATGTGCTAACAAGATCTTGGCACAATGTCTATTTGGCCACATGTCAATAACTCTGAGCTGAGTCTATGATGAGACATTTCATAAACAACTTATGTTGGTTTTCTGAATTAGTCCCTGTTCTGAGAACTCTTTCCCCATCATTCAAAACATGTTTGTTTTTTTTAATTGGAGAGGGACCCAGAAGCAATAGTTATTTCTAGATGTATTTGTATGGCACAGATAGTTCATTGTGTTTGGGAACAATTACATGACATGTAGACTGTGACCATTGGGATCTCAGCCTAATTTTTTTATTTTTTAAATTTAAATTTAAATTTAATTTTTTTATTTTATATTTTTTATTATAGCTTTTTATATACAAAACATATGCATGGGTAATTTTTCAACATTGATCCTTGCAAAAACTTCTGTTTCAGCTTTTCCCTCCTGCTCCTTCCCGCCATTCCAGAATAGTTGGATCCTTTCACAACTCCACTAACATGCATTGATATCCCAGTTTACCCAACATTCATCCCAACATTACCCAACATATCCAACATTCATCATTATCTTTTCCTGTCATCTTAGTCAATCTGAGAGTTGTGTAATGGTATCTCAGAGTTGTCTTAATTTGATAAGATAGCCACATTGCTACAAAATATAGTTATCCTGTCTGCTGCTGAACCAGCTAAAATAGAACTGACCATCTTTACTGTGACTTCAGGTCAATTAACTTCTTTGAATCTTTGAAATTTTGTCTTCCATTTATTATTTCCATTCTGCTCATTTGTAACAGCTAGATGTTTGAGTCAATGCAGTTTTCAGGGGAAAGAATCCAACAATTTCTGTTTCATTAGCAGGGCAATGTAGGTGACAACTTGTAAGTGTATAGAGAAATCTAGATAAATAGAACTTTAACATTTAATCTTTTTACCCTGGGCAGAAAAGAAATAGCAACAAAAATGTTCAAAGACTAGCAGTTTATTACTCTTGGAATGACACTGACACTGTACAAATAAGGTAGAGGAAAATTGGAGTAATCCATACTACTGATCACTTCTTCAATAAAAGGTCAAAGGACAAGAAATATTGGACATGGAAAATTTAGAGGGAGAGACATAGATTATTAATTGTGCAAAACAAATGATGCTCAAGAACATAGATGATCATACAGGCAGTTACACTAATCTTAATACATTTATAAATTAAAGTAGAATATTTATTGCATTTTCAATGCAAGTAAATTTCTCCTAGGTAAAAGTGAAAAGGTTTTTCCCCAACTCTCAGAGTAAGATAGGGAAAATAAAAGTTTCAGGATGAGGAAATCAAATGTGTGCTGGTGTGATAAAATATTTCAGCACCATAGTAAAGCATAATAACTCCTATGGTTAGCACAATGTATGGGGGGATGGGTGATCAGAGTAAGCCCAGGAATCTCTACAAATTGTACTATATTATGCTTCTCTTGTGGCTATATGCAGTTGTTCTATATTCAGGGATTTCTAAGGAAGGAGATCTGTTATCACTGTCAGTCCATTTAATAAAGTCACATTACCTTTTGAACTTTAAATATTTTGGATTATTCAAGCAACAAGATTAATTCTTAAATAAGGCTTCACATCATGTTAAAAATATCAGTGAATTCATCTGAGGTATGGGAGAAGAAATATTCTGGTAGTCAGAGAAGCACTGGAAAGAGAAAGAATATGTCTATATAGCTCTTCCTTTGATGTCCAATATCTCACAGCAGTCCTGAGAACTGTCTTCAATTGACCATAGGTGAATGGTTTAGTTGTGGCTGGTGAGAAATATCTTAGAAATAACTTTAACTATATTTATGAAATGATGCTTATTATGAAACTTTTCTCTATCACCATAAAACTACTTTGCAAATCTGACTACACAGAAGATAAAATGAAATGTTTTTATAATCATAATCCAAAATAATAAAACAATTCTAAAGATTATGACAACAATGACAATGATTACAATGACAAAGATGATGATGGTAGTCTTCTACTACAACTAGGATTACTACTAGTACACTACTACCACTACTTTAATTGTTTTCAGTCATTTCAGTCATGTCCAACTTTCTGTGACCCTATTTGGGATTTTCTTGGTAAAAATACTGGAGTGGTTTGACATTTCCTTCTTCAATTATGTTAACAATGATTATGATGAGTATAAATACTCTAAGACTTTATCTTTTTCATCCTTCTTTTCTTTCTTCTCCCACTCTTCTGCTTTCTTATCTATACCTGTTCCTTCCAGAACCTCTCAAAATACTATAACTCCCTCAACACAAGGCATTCTTGGAGATGAGAGATGAGAAAACTAGGTGTCTTCTTTTCTCCCTTGAAACTGTTCATAACTTTCCTGACATGAAATGTGAGTGACTTAAAATTTTTCTTGAATTGATATCACTGAAATCAATAGAAGTTTCCAATAACACACTGTGGTGATCTTTTTCTTATATAATATGAAATGATGGTTCTCTCTGGGAGAAAGCAGGTTTCTGGGGGAGGTTTTCTTGGAGGCAGCCTTAGTATCAATTCAGATCAATAATTACCCCAAATGCAGCCAGCTGGTAAAAATACAAATGTTTATTTATCCTTCCAAGTCTTGTCTCTTTCCTTGGGCCCAGATAGTTAGATTCTTAGAGGCCTATCTCTCTGCTTGGTTCCAAGAGCTCCCTCCGAATGTCTCCAAATCCAAAGGTTTTGTCCATCAGCCTCTGCCTCTGCTTTCTTCAGCCTCCAGCCAGCACAAAGATGAATGAATCTCTTGTCTGCTTCACTTGGGGCTCGGCTAGCTTTCTGGCGAGCCTTTCAGATCAGCTTGGTTTCAGTGGGGGAAGTGCAGTAGCCCAGCCACCACAGTGGTGTGAGATGAAGTGAATCTGGTTGTCCTCTGAGAGAGCCTTCTCAATCTTCCGCTGAACTCTTGACTTGACTCGTAGCTTCCTCCTCTGAAAACTCTTCTGACTGGCCCCTTTGAAGCTCTATTTATTGGAGAGAGAGGAATTGTGGGATATGAGAGAGAGGGATTATGGGTTTCTCCCATAGCGCTCTCAGGCCCTAAGAGCTTCAAGGTTGGTGTGAATTTACAAAGTTATAAAATTTACTTTATGAATCTCCCATATGTGTGAACTCCAGTGAGTAAAGGTGTGAACACAAGCATTGTATCAATTAGTTCTACTTAGTACCTTGTTTCAGGTTCTGGCCCAGAACATCTTCTTGTAAGATCAGATCAATAATCTATCAACTCTAATGAGTTAGCGGTTTGTAAAGATTCCAACAACACACACTTGGAGAAGAGGTAAAAATTCAGGCAATCCAAAACCATTTATATGAGATTTCTTCTGAGATCTGTTGGATTGTCCTACTGATATGTGAACAAGAATTCCTGACAAACACTCATATATCCTTTGCTTGATTACCTCCAATGACAACCATAATACCTCCAGATAGAGCATTTCACTTTTATGTAGCTCCAATTAGTTGATAGATTTGCTTTATACTAAGTCAAAATCAGTCTCTCTGCAATGTTTTGACCTTAGGGAAAAGTAAAACAAGCATCATCTGTGTTCTAATTAATAACCCCTTTGATACTTGAAAGTTTTCATGTTGTTTCTAAGTCTTTTGTGATTTAGTATAAACATTATCTACTCATTTAATTGATCTTCCTATACCATTTTTCACAGTCTTTTTTTCATCCTAGGTACTCACTTCTAGACATGCTTCTTAAATTGAATAAACTATATGTGTGTGGATCCAAGATGGCAGAGAAGACACGTGTCATTCTAAGCTCCCCTTCTACCCTCACTACTAATTACCAAATTCAGCCTCAGAAATAGTGCTTGACTGGTAAAATCTATGGATATTGGGAGTACAACAAATTACCAGTGGGAAGATAATCTGAAAGATTGCCAGAAAAGTTTTGTTCTGATTGGCAGGAGCAGGCCAGTACAGGGAGAGAAGCAGAACACAGAGGCTACACACTGAGTGGATGGGGGCAGTGGCAATCTCCATAGGTGGAGAATTTGCAGAGAGGACTCTACCACAGGTTGGCTGCTCTGCTTTGGTTGCAAAGCAGTAGATCAGCAGAGAAGTGACACAAATGCCAAAGGTAGAGTATACTCCAAAAAGCGTCAGAACTTAACAGGACCTGGCTACACCCACCCAGCACAGGAAGTGACTCAGCACAGACCACAGCACAGCTGTTCAGCTGCATTCTGCAGCACAAGACTTTTGCCCAGGGCAGCCACAGTTCTGCACACCAGGGGGGCTCTGCCTGCGGCAGCCACAATTATTCAGGGGAAGAGGGGACACCTCTGCCCAGGACAGAGACACTTTCACTGCAGGGCTCTTCTCAGGATGCTTCTGCAGCTCGGTCACTCTTTGCAGCCCATTTGTGGGACAGCTACTGTCCATGTTTATCCCTCTTCTCTAGAGAAAGCTGGTAACCTTCTTACCCTGAAGGCAGACTCTAAGGACTTTTTTTTTAAATGAGTAAAAAAGCCAAGCTAACTCTAACCATTGATAGCTTCTAAACAGAAAGAGAGCAGGTTTTCAACTCTGAGGAGACTAATAGCAGACAGTCTCCAGACAAAACCCCAAAGGGAAATGTAACCTAATCCCCATCACACAAGTCTGTCCTTGAAGAAATTTAAAAAGATCTTAAAAGAGAGCTAGAAGAAAAATGGGGAAAGGAAAGAGAAACTCTGCAAGAGAGTAAGGAAAAGGCATCTAACTCACTAAAAGAAAAATTTGATAAAGTGGGAAAAAAACAACTTTCTGAAATGTGAATTGGAAAAGGTAAAGAACTCCCAGGGAAACAGAATTTATGAATTGGAAAAGATAAAGAACTTCCAGGAAAGTAGGATTTGTGAATTGGGAAAAAAAATAACTCAGTTAAAAAAAAAAAAGTGAAATGGAAAAAAATTCCATAGAGCAAAACAACTTATTTAAAAACTCAATTGGACATATACAAGAAGAAGTTAAAAAAAAAAAAAAGCTAATGGGACTTCTGGCCAAGATGGTGGAGAGGACACATAATCTACTTAAGCTTTTCTCTCAGAATAATTTATTTCATAACAAGCCTCGGAATTAGTGCTTGACTGAAAAAAAAAATAATTACCAAGAGAAGATATCCTCAAAATTCGCCAGAAAAGGTCTGTTTTTGCTCATGTGTAGGGATGGTTATATTGGGCACAAAGTGAAGGTGGGCAGCAGCAGCAGCACAGCAGACACAATAAGGCAGGCAGCTCACAGCTAAGCAGAATGGAGGAGGGTGGGGTGTGATCTCAGCCATTTCTGTGGGGAGAGCTTTACTAGAGTGTTGGCTATTTTGCCCTGGAAGCAAGCCAGGGCAAACAGAGAAGCTAAAAACATAGAGGGTAAAGACTATAACAACAAAAAGCTAGGGTCTCTCAGGACCTGGTCACACCCACCCAGAGTGATTCAGCACACTCTCAGACTCTCATAGCACAGACACAGTGCAGCCATTGCTGTCCTGCTAGTGCCTCGCTGTTGCCACCTGCAGTCTGTAGAGGAAGTACCATCCAGCTCCCTCTTCCTTCCCCCCCCCAAAAAAAGCAGACTATATTTGTTTTTCTTTTTAGCTTGTTTTCTTTGATCTTCTTTGACAAAATGAGCAAAAAAATTAAAACGTACTCTATTTAAACCCTGAGAAGACTAAAAACAGACTGTCTCCAGGTGAATCCCCAAAGGGGGATATGATCTGGTCCTCAACACACAAGACTCTCATAGAAGAAATTAAAAAGGCTCTCACAACAGAGCTAGAAGAAAAATGGGAAAAAGAAAGAAAAGCTTGGCAAGATAGTCTGGATAAGTAATCCCACTCATTTAAAGATAGAGTGGATAAAGAAATAAAATCCTTGAAAAACAGAATTAGTGATTTGGAAAAAGAAAATAGCTCTTTAAAAAATAAAATTGGCAAAATGGGAAAAAAAATTCCATAGAACAAAGCTAGTCACTTAAAAACTCAATTGGACAATTATAAAAAGATATAAAAAAGTGAGTAAAGAAAATAACTCATTAAAAATCAGAATGGAACAAATGGGAATGAATGACTTGAGGAGACAAGAATCAGTCAAAGAAAACCAAAAAATGAAACAATGGGAAAAAAAATCAAATAACATCTTGGGAAAACAACAAATCTGGAAAATATATTTAGGAGAGATAATCTGAGAATTATTGGATTTCCTTAAAAATATGATGAAACAAAGGACCTGGATACTATTGTCCAGGAAATTATTAAAGAGAACTGCCCAGATGTTATAGAACAAAAGGGTAAAATACATATTGAAAGAATTCATCAATCACCTATTGAAAGGGACCCTAAAATCAAAACTCTAAGAAATATAGTGGCAAAATTCCAGAACTATCAGCTGAAGGAAAAAATACTGAAAGCTACTAGAAAAATCACTTCAGAGATAGAGGAGCCAAAATAAGGATTACTCAGGACCTAGCAGTGTCCACATTAAAGGATCGAAGGGCCTTGAATATGATATTCCATAAGGCTAAGGAACTTGGTATGCAACCAAAAATAACTTACCCAGCCAAAATCAGCATATTTTTCCAGTGAAGAAGATGAACATTCGATGAAATAAGTGAATTTCATCTATTTTTGATGAAAAAAATGGAACTAAACAAAAACTTTGATCTACAAATATAGAACTCAAGAGAAACCTAAAAAGGTAAAAAGAAATCTTGGGAACTATATTTCTGCTATAATGATATGTAAAGAACACATGTATATTTTGTTCTAGAAACTAGAAGTAAAAAGGAAATTGTAGCCAGAAAAGGGTAAAGTGGGGGTACTACATCTCACAAAGAGGCAAAGGAAACCTATTATATCTGAGAGAAAGAGCAGAGGGGGGTGAATATAGTGGGTAACTTACTGCCATCAGAATTGGCTTTAAGGGAAAAATTTTAGACATATTCAATCTATGGTGAAACTTCTCCCACCTCATTGAAAAGTGGGATGGGAAAAGTGAAAAGGGAAGAAATAAGCCAAGTGGAAGGGAATACAGAATCTGTGAGGAAAAGGAGTAAGATAGGGGAGGAACTTTAAAGTGGGGGGAGGGATACTAAAAAGGGAGGGCTGTAAGAAGCAAGTGGTGCTCACAAGTTTAATACTGAGGAGGGGAATAAGGGGGAAGGAAAGAAGAAAAGCATAAGCAGGGGTTAACCAGATGGCAAGTAATACAGAATTGGTCATTTTAACCATAAATGTAAATGAGGTAAACTCCCCCATAAAGAGGAAGCAGTTAGCAGACTGGATTAAAAGCTAGAATCCTACAATATGGTATTTACAGGAAATACACCTGAAGCAGGACAATACATACAGAGTAAAGGTAAAAGATTGGAGCAGAATCTACTATGTTCAGGTGAAGTCAAAAAAGCAGGGGTAGCCATCCTGATCTCAGATCAAGCAAAAGCAAAAATTGATCTAATTAAAAGAGATAAGGAAGGACACTATATCTTGCTAAAGGGTAGCATAGATAATGAAGCAATATCAATATTAAACATAAATACACCAAGTGGGGCAGCATCTAAATTCTTAAAAGAGAAATTAAAAGAACTGCAAGAAGAAATAGACATCAAAACTATAATAGTGGGAGATCTCAACCTTGCACTCTCAGAATTACATAAATCAAATCACAAAATTCATAAGAAAAAAGTCAAAGAGGTAAAAAATCCCAGTCAAACAATAAACTTGAAATTCTAAAAATAAAAGGAGAGATTAATGAAATTGAAAGTTAAAAAAAATCACTATTGAAGTAATTAATAAAACTAAGAGTTGGTTCTATGAAATAACAAAAAAAAAAAATAGACAAACCCTTAGTAAATCTGATTTAAAAGGGGAAAGAGGAAAATCAATAATTAGGAGTTACTTTGCTCAACTTTATGCCAATAAATTTTATAACTTAAATGAAATGGAAGAATACCTTCAAAAATATAGCTTGCCCAGATTAACAGAGGAAGAAATAATTGGTCAAACAGTCCTATCTTAGAAAAAGAAATAGAATAAGTTATTAATCAACTCCCTAAGAAAAAATCCCCAGGAACAGATGGATTTACATGTGAATTCTACCAAACATTTAAAGAATAATGAACTCCAATGCTATATAAACTATTTGAAAAAAATAGGGATTGAAGGAGTCTTGCCAAATTCCTTTTATGACACAGATATGGTACTAACACCTAAATCAGGTAGGTTGAAAACAGAGAAAGAAAATTATAGAGCAATTTCCCTAATGAATATTAATGCTAAAATATTAAATAAAATATTAGCAAAAAGATTATAGAAAATCATTCCCAGGATAATACACTATGACCAAGTAGAATTGATAGCAGAGGGAGGGTTGGTTCAACATTAGGAAAGTGATTATCATAATTGACTATATCAATAACCAAATTATCAAAAATCATATGATCATCTCAATAGATACAGAAAAAGCACTTGATAAAATCCAACATCCATTCCTAATAAAAGCACTTGAGAGGATAGGAATAAATGGACTTTTCCTTAAAATAGTCAGGAGCATATATTTAAAACCATTAGTAAGCATCATATGTAATGGGGAAAAACTGGAACCTTTCCCAGTAAGATCAAGACTGAAACAAGGTGGCCAAAATCACCATTATTATTCAATATTGCATTAAAAATGCTAGTCTCAGCAATAAGAGTCAAGAAAGAGATTAAAGAAATTAGAGTAGGTAATGAGGAAACCAAATTATCACTCTTTTCAGATGACATGATGGTATATTTAGAGAACCCCAGAGATTCTAATAAAAAGCTATTAAAATTATTCACAACTTTAGCTAAGTTGCAGGATACAAAATAAATCCACATAAATCCTCAGCATTCTTATACATTACCAACAAAATCCAACAACAAGACATACAAAGAGAAATTCCATTCAAAATAACTGTCGATAGCATAAAATATTTGGGAATCTATCTACCAAAGGAACGTCAGGAATTATATGAGCAAAATTACAAAACACTTTCCATGCAAATAAAGTCAGATTTAAATAATGGGAAAAATATTAAGTGCTCTTGGATAGGCTGAACACATGTAATAAAGATGACAATACTCCCTAAACTAATCTATTTATTTAGTGCTATATCAATCAGACTCCCAAGAAACTATTTAAGTGACTTAGAAAAAAATAACAACGAAATTCATATGGAATAACAAAAGATCAAGCATTTCAAGGGAATTAATGAAAAACTTTCAAATGAAGGTGGCCTAGCTTTATCTGATCTAAAACTATATTATAAAGCAGCAGCCACCAAAACCATTTGGTATTTGCTAAGAAATAGATTAGTTAATCAGTGGAATAGGTTAGGTTCACAGGACAAAATAGTCAATAACTATAGCAATGTAGTGTTTGACAAACCCAAAGTTCCCAACTTCTCAGATAAGAATTCATTATTTGACAAAAATTCCTGGGAAAACTGTAAATTAGTATGGCAGAAATTAGGCATGGACCCACACTTAACACCATATACCAAGATAAGATCAAAATGGGTCCATGATTTAGGGATAAAGAATGAGATTATAAATAAATTAGAGGAACATAGGATAGTTTACCTCTCAGATTTGTGGAGGAGGAAGGAATTTGTGACCAAAGATGAATTAGAGACCATTATTGATCATAAAATATAAAATTTTGATTATATTCACAGTTCTGATAAAGGCCTTATTTCCAAAATATATAGAGAATTGACTCTAATATATGAGAAATCAAGCCATTCTCCAATTGAAATATGGTCAAAGGATACGAACAGAGAATTTTCACATGATGAAATTGCAACAATTTCCACTCATATGAAAGAGTGTTCCACCCACACTTAACACTGTACACCAAGATAAGGTCAAAATGGCTTCATGACCTAGGCATAAAGAATGAGATTATAAATAAATTGGAAGAGCATAGAATAGTTTACCTCTCAGACCTGTGGAGGAGGAAGGAATTTATGACCAAAGAAGAACTAGAGATCACTATTGACTACAAAATAGAAAATTTTGATTATATCAAATTGAAAAGTTTTTGTACAAACAAAACTAATGCAGTCAAGATTAGAAGGGAAGCAAAAAACTGGGAAAACATTTTTACAGTCAAAGCTTCTGATAAAGGCCTCATTTCCAAAATATAGAGAGAATTGCCTCTAATTTATAAGAAATCAAGCCATTCTCCAATTGATAAATGGTCAAAGGATATGAACAGACAATTCTCAGATGAAGCAAGTAAAACTGTTTATAGCCATATGAAAATATGCTCCAAATCATTATTAATCAGAGAAATGCAAATTAAGACAACTCTGAGATACCACTACATACCTGTCAGATTGGCTAGAATGACAGGGAAAGATACTGATGAATGTTGGGGGGGATGCGGGAAAACTGGGACACTGATGCATTGCTGGTGGAGTTGTGAACGAATCCAACCATTCTGGAGAGCAATCTGGAATTATGCCCAAAAAGTTATCAAACTGTTTATACCCTTTGATCCAGCAATGTTATTTCTGGTTTGTATCCCAAAGAAATACTAAAAAAGGGAAAGGGACCTGTATGTGCCAAAATGTTTGTGGCAGCCCTGTTTGTAGTGGGTAGCAACTGAAAAATCAATGGATGCCCATCAATTGGAGAATGTTTGAGTAAATTGTGGTATAAGAATGTTATGGAATATTATTGTTCTGTAAGAAATGACCAGCAGTATGAATACAGAGAGGGTTGGAGAGACTTACATGAACTGATGCTAAGTGAAATGAGCAGAATCAGGAGATCATTATATACTTCAATAACGATACTGTGTGAGGATGTATTCTGATGGAAGTGGATTTCTTCGACAAAGAGATCTCACTCAGTTTCAATTGATCAAGGATAGACAGAAGCAGCTACACCCAAAGAAAGAACACTGGGAAATGAATGTAAACTGCTTGCATTTTTGTTTTTTGTCCTGGGTTATTTATACCTTTTGAATCCAATTCTTCCTGTGCAACAAGAGAATTGTTCAGTTCTGCACACATATATTGTATCTAGGATATACTGTAAACTATTTAACATGTATAGGACTGCTTGCCATCTAGGGGAGGGGGTGGAGGGAGGGAGGGGAAAGATAGGAACAGAAGTGAGTGCAAAGGATAATGTTGTAAAAAATTACCCTGGCATGGGTTCTGTCAATAAAGTTATTAAATTTTTAAAAAAGAGTGTTCCAAATCACTATTGATCGGAGAAATGCAAATTCAGACAACTCTGATATACAATTACACACCTGTCAGATTTGCTAAGATGACAGGAAAAAAATAACGATGAATGTTGGAGGGGATGCCGGAAAACTGGTACACTGATGCATTGTTGGTGGAGTTGTGAGTGAATCCAATCATTCTGGAGAGCAATCTGGAATTATGCCCAAAAAGTTATCATACTGTGCATACCCTTTGATCCAGCAGTGTTACTACTGGGCTTATATCCCAAAGAGATACTAAAGAAGAGAAAGGGTTCTGTATGTGCCAAAATGTTTGTGGCAGCTCTTTTTGTGGTATCTAGAAACTGGAAAATGAATGGATGCCCATCAATTGGAGAATGGTTGGGTAAATTGTAGTATATGAATGTTATGAGATATTATTGTTCTGTAAGAAATGACCAGCAGTATGAATACAGAGAGGGTTGGAGAGACTTACATGAACTCATGCTAAGTGAAATGAGCAAAACCAGGAGATCATCATACACTTCAATAATGATACTGTATGAGGATGTATTCTGGTGGAAGTGGATATCTTCACCAAAGAGAAGATCTAATTCAGTTCCAATTGATCAATGATAGACAGAATAAGCTACACCCAGAGAACAAACACTGGGAAATAAGTGTGAACTGTTTGCATTTTTGTTTTTCTTCTCAGGTTATTTTTACCTTCTGAATCCAATTCTTCCTGTGCAACAAGAGAACTGTTCGGGTCTGCACCCATATATTGTATCTAATATATACTATAACACATTTAACATGTATAAGACTAATTGCCATCTAGGGGAAGGAGTGGAGGGAGAAAAGGGAAAAGTCAGAACAGAAGTGAGTGCAAGGGATAATGTAAAAAATTACCCATGCATATGAACTGCCAATAAAAAGTTATTAAAAAATAATAGGAAAAAAGCTAATAAAGAAAATAACTCATTAAAAATCAGAATTCAACAAATAGAAATGAATAATTTGTTGAGACATCAAGAATCAATCAAGCAAAACCAAAAATATGAAAAAATAGAAAAAATGTTAAATATCTACTTGGAAAAACAGACCTGTAAAATAGATCTAGGAGAGATAATCTGAGAATTATTGGACTTCCTGAAAATTATGATGAAAAAAAAAAAGCCTAGACACTATTTTTCAGGAAATCATCAAAGAGAACTGCCCAGATGTAATAAATAAAATCAGGAGGTAAAATAGGCATTGAAAGAATTCATTGAACACCTTCTGAAAGAGACCCTAAAATAAAAACTCCAAGGAACATTGTGGCAAAATTTCAGAATATCAGACTAAGGAAAATTATTACAAGCAGCCAGGGGAAAAAAAATCAAATACTGAGGAGCCACAATAAGGATCACTCAGGATCTAGCTGTTTCCCCATTAAAGGATCAAAGGGTCTAGAATCTGATATTCCAAAAGGCAAAAGAATTTGGAATGCAGCCAAGAATAAACTATGCAGCTAAGCTGAGCATTTTCCTCTAGGGAAGAACATGGACAGTTAATGAAACAGGTGAATTCCATTTGTTTGTAATGGAAAAAAAAAAACAGAGTTAAACAAAAAATTTGACCTCCAACTATAGGACTCAAGAGAAGCAAAAAAAGTAAAAAGAACTGTATTTTTATTATGGACATACATAAAGGGTGCATGTATAATTTTATTTTACTGATATAATATAAAGAACGAGAAGTAAAAGTGGAAAGGGGATAGTATCAGAAAAAGGGAAAAGGGGAGTTAAAAAGAGGAACATTACATCCCACAAAGAGGCAAAGGAAACCCATCATATCTGAGAGAATTTAGGGAGGGGGAGGATCATTGTGTGAATCTTACTCTCAATAGATTTGGCTCAAAGATAAAATAATAGACATATTTGTTTTATAGAGAAATTTCTCTCACCTCATTAAAAAGTGGGAGAGGAAAAGGGAAAGGGAAAGGAATAATAAGGGAAAGATATAAGAAAGGGGAAAAGACTCAAAGGAGGGGAAGGATTCTAAAGAAGGAAGACCGTGTGAGGCAAGTGGTGCTCTTAAGTTTAATACTGGAGGTAAGGAGGGAAAGAAAAAGAAAAGCATAATCTGGAGATAATAAGATAGTAGGAAATGCAGAATTAGTAATTAGTAATAGAAGATCAATGAATTGGGCTTGCAACTTATAAAGCTAGAAAAAAGCAAATTAACCCCCCCCCAATCAAATGCTATACTTGAAATTCTAAAATTGAAAGGAGAAATTGATAAAATTGAAAGTTTAAAAAAACTTCAATTAATAAATAAAACTAAGAGTTGGTTTTATGAAAAAACAATAAAATAAATAGGACTTTCATAAATCTGATTAGAAAAAGGAAAGGGGAAAATCAAATTGTTAGTCTTAAAAATTAAAAAGGAGAACTTTCCACCAATGAAGAGAAAATTAGAGCAATAGTTAGAAGTTACTTTGCCCAACTTCATGCCAATAAATTTGTGTGAAATGGATGACTATCTTTAAAAATATAGGCTTAGAATCCTACAATATGTTGTTTACAGGAAACACACCTGAAGCAGGGAGATACTTGCAGGTTAAAGGTAAAAGGTTGGAGCAAAATCTACTATGCTTCAGGTGAAGTCAAAAAAGCAGGGGTAGCCATCCTGATCTCAGATCAAGCTAAAGCAAAAATTGATCTAATTAAAAGAGATAAGGAAGGGCACTATATCTTGCTAAAGGGTAGCATGGATAATGAAGCACTATCTATATTAAACATATATGCACCAAGTGGGGTAGCATCTAAATTCTTAAAAGAGAAACTAAGAGAGCTGCAAGAAGAAATAGACAGTAAAACTAGAATAGTGGGAGATCTTAACCTTGCACTCTCAGAATTAGATAAATCAAACCACAAAATAAATAAGAAAGAAGTCAAAGAGGTAAATAGAATACTAGAAAAGTTAGATATGATAGATCTCTGGAGAAAATGTAATGGAGACAGAAAGGAATACACTTTCTTTTCAGCAGTTCATGGAACCTATACAAAAACTGACCATATATTAGGACATAAAAACCTCAAACTCAAATGCAGTAAGGCAGAAATAGTAAATGCATCCTTTTCAGACCACGATGCAATGAAAATTACATTCAACAAAAAACCAGGGGGAAGTAGACCAAAAAATAATTGGAAACTAAATAATCTCATACTAAAGAATGATTGGGTGAAACAGCAAATCATAGACATAATTAATAACTTCACCCAAGAAAACGATAATAATGAGACATCATACCAAAATGTATGGGATGCAGCCAAAGCGGTAATAAGGGGAAATTTCATATCTCTAGAGGCCTATTTGTATAAAATAGAGAAAGAGAAGGTCAATGAATTGGGTTTGCAACTAAAAATGCTAGAAAAGGAACAAATTAAAAACCCCCAGTCAAACACTAAACTTGAAATTCTAAAAATAAAAGGTGAGATCAATAAAATTGAAAGTAAAAAAAACTATTGAATTGATTAATAAAACTAAGAGTTGGTTCTATGAAAAAACCAACAAAATAGACAAACCCTTAGTAAATCTGATTACAAAAAGGAAAGAGGAAAATCAAATTGTTAGTCTTAAAAATGAAAAGGGAAAACTCACCACTAACGAAGAGGAAATTAGAGCAATAATTAGGAGTTACTTTGCCCAACTTTATGCCAATAAATTCGACAACTTAAATGAAATAGAAAAATACCTCCAAAAATATAGCTTGCCCAAACTAACAGAGGAAGAAGTAAATATCCTAAACAGTCCCATCTCAGAAAAAGAAATAGAACAAACTATCAATCAACTCCCTAAGAAAAAATCCCCAGGACCAGATGGATTTACATGTGAATTCTACCAAACATTTAAAGAACAATTAACTCCAATGTTATATAAACTATTTGAAAAAATAGGGATGGAAGGAGTCCTACCAAACTCCTTTTATGACACAGACATGGTACTGACACCTAAACCAGGTAGGTTGAAAACAGAGAAAGAAAATTATAGACCAATCTCCCTAATGAATATTGATGCTAAAATCTTAAATAAAATATTAGCAAAAAGATTACAGAAAATCATCCCCAGGATAATACACTATGACCAAGTAGGATTTATACTAGGAATGCAGGGCTGGTTCAATATTAGGAAAACTATTAGCATAATTGACTATATCAATAACCAAACAAACAAAAACCATATGATCATCTCAATAGATGCAGAAAAAGCATTTGATAAAATCCAACATCCATTCCTAATAAAAACACTTGAGAGCATAGGAATAAATGGACTTTTCCTTAAAATAGTCAGGAGCATATATTTAAAACCATCAGTAAGCATCATATGCAATGGGGAAAAACTGGAACCTTTCCCAGTAAGATCTGGAGTGAAGCAAGGTTGCCCACTATCACCATTATTAAATATCGTATTAGAAACACTAGCCTCGGCAATAAGAGTCAAGAAAGATATTAAAGGAATTAGAGTAGGCAATGAGGAAACCAAACTATCACTCTTTGCAGATGATATGATGGTATACCTAGAGAACCCCAGAGATTCTACTAAAAAGCTATTGGAAATAATTCATCATTTTAGCAAAGTAGCTGGCTACAAAATAAATCCCAATAAATCCTCAGCATTTTTATACATCACCAACAAAAACCACCAGCAAGAGATACAAAGAGAAATTCCATTCAGAATAACTGTTGATACCATAAAATATTTGGGAATCTTTCTACCAAAGGAAAGTCAGGAATTATATGAGCAAAATTATAAAAAAGTCTCCACACAAATAAAGTCAGACTTAAATAATTGGAAAAATATTAAGTGCTCTTGGATCGGCCGAGCGAACATAATAAAGATGACAATACTCCCTAAACTAATCTATTTATTTAGTGCTATACCAATCAGACTTCCAAGAAAATATTTCATTGATCTAGAAAAAATAACAACAAAATTCATATGGAACAATAAAAAGTCGAGAATCTCAAGGGAATTAATGAAAAAAAAAAATCAAATGAAGGTGGCCTAGCTGTACCTTGTTGGAATCCTTACTAACTGTTAATGAATTAGAGTTGATCTAATCTTACAAGAAGATGTTTTGGGCAGAACCTGAAACAAGGTACTAAGTAGAACTAATTAATACAAGGCTTGTGTCCACACCTTTACTCATTGGAGTTCAATGAGTTCACACCTCCCTTGAAGTTCTTTGGGCCAGAGAGCACTATGGGAGAAAACCCATAATCCCTCTCTCTCATATCCCACAATTCCTCCCTCTTGTATAAAAGAAACAGACACAGAGCACTTTGGGGGATTTTCACCGGAATGGCATGAAGACTGGAGCTGGCTGGAGGCTGAAGAAAGTAGAGGCAGAGGCTGAAGGACCAGACCTTTGGATTTGGTGACATTCGGAGAGAGCTCTTGGAACCAAGCAGAGAGATAGGTCTCTAAGCTAACCGGGCTATATTGGGATAATAAAAGATCTGAACTTTTATCACCTGGCTGCGTTTTAAGAAGAAAAAGCTCACCACAATTTGGCGCCCTGAACGTGGGACAAACAGACCCCTCCGTGGATTTCAGTGGAAAAGCTCCGATCCTGATTCAAGTGGAAAAGCCTCTGATCCTGATCCAGTGGAAAAAACTTCAACCCAGAAATTAGGGTGAGTGCAACAAAGAAATTTTGTTAGAAGAGTTAAAGTAGAATTTCAGCTAAGATGGGACAGATATTTAGAAAACAGTCTGTTTCTGTTCAAGGAAAATGTTTAGAGAGCATTGTCAAAATTATGGAAAGCCAAGGTTTAATTATAAGTTTACAGCAAATCACTGAACTTTTACAAACTGTAAAGGACATATGTCCTTGTTTCTCTCTTGATAAGGAATTAGATCTAAATGAATGGAAATTGGTTGGAGAGGATCTTTGTCAATTCTATGATAAAAATGGGCCTAACTCAATAATTAATACATATAATGTAATACAATTGGCTATAAGAAGTTATTTAAGTGATAGAATGATGAAAAGGAAAGTACAGGAGGAAGTGCCAACTTTACTAGGTGAAAAGGAGGACAAATCAGATGAGAATGGAGTTAATTACAATTCTGAGGATGATACTTCACAGCAGGAGGAATTAAGTGATTCCACATCTCATGACCCTCCCCCCGCAATTAACCGTTCATGGGTGGAACAAGGGGGAGGGAGGGAGACAGAAACACAGTCAACTTCTCCTGTAAAGCAGAATTTGACAAGATTAGAAAAGGCATTAATTAAAGCAAAAAATGAAGGAGAAGATATATCTGATTTTATAAATACATATCCTGTGATTGAAGAGCTCAACTCCTCAGGTCAAAAAGGGAGAAGATACACTCCTTTTAATTTGGAAAAAATTAAAGATTTGAAAAAGGGTTGCACTCTTTATGGGGCTACATCATCTTATGTGAAGATGTTACTGGATAATTTGTCTTATGAAATCCTAACCCCGAATGACTGGAAATCCATCACTAAAACATGTCTAGAACCGGGACAAAATTTATTGTGGCTTTCGGAGTTTCATGAATTATGTAGGATTCAAGCCCAACACAATAGGCAAACAGGAGCTATTGTACAAGTTGCTTTTGACCAACTAGCTGGTGAAGGTCAGTATGCAGAGAGCTCAGAACAGGTTTATTATCCCATAACAGTATATGAGCAAATTTCTAAGGCTGCAATAAAAGCTTGGAATTCTCTCCCTGGACAGAAAGATGGAAATAATGCTTTCACAAAAATAGAGCAAGGTCCCAATGAACCTTTTGCAGATTTTGTGGGACGTTTACAAACAGCTGTAATAAGAACCATTGGAGACAATGCAGCAACAGAAATAATGACTAGACATTTGGCTAAGGAAAATGCCAATGAGATTTGCAAGAGAATTATATGGGGGCTAGACAAAAATGCTCCTTTAAAAGAAATCATTAGACGCTGTGCCACAGTGGGCACAAATGCTTATTATGCCCAGACTATGATGAACATGGAAAGACAAGGTCCTTCTTGGCAGAGGAATTCTAGAGAAACTCGTCGATGTTTTCACTGCGGAAAAATTGGACATTTGAGAGCTCATTGTAGATATGGAGATAGAGTGAGAAGACAGGGTGAGAGAAAACCCAAAACCCCATGTCCAAAATGTAACCCAGGCTTTCACTGGGTCTCTAAATGTATATTGACCCAGAGGAATGAGAGGCAGGGCCCAGCTCTAAAGTATCAATCAAAGGACAGGTGGGGCATGATAGCAGCTGAGGTTACACCCAGAGAGACTTTAGAAATTCAGTACTCTGATGTCATCAACCAACAGAAAAGCAATCAGGATTACAGTTGGGGAGAATACAGGCCTTTTAAGACAACAAGACAATATCCAATGCAAACAACTCCAATGTAATTACCAGATGATGAGAAGAAATCCCAAATTTGGTAAATAGAAGGGAATTAGGTTAATTGCTTGGGGAAGAGGATCTGCTTATATTTCCACAGGTGGAAAAGGCTAACAATGAGACTGTCAAAAGAACTTTAAAATCCTCAGCTTTCAGTTCCTGAAAAACCAGCAAGAATCACTGGAGTCCCTGAGATGAAAAATTGTTGATGAGACTTTTGCAGTACTTCAGAGCTTACAGGAATTATTAGATTCCTGGCACATGAACTAATGGACAATGGAATCCTATTGGACTGTTTCTAGGACTTATGGACATGTGTAAATTTTCAGGATGATTCATGTTATTTGTTACATTACTACTAGCCTGTGTTATATTGCTATGTGCTTATGTAAATTATGTATAATGCCTCCCATATTGATGGATTTATGTATACCATATATATCTGTTACAAAGTTCTGGCCCATATTGATGGCTTTATGTGTACCCCCTCAGAAACCCCCTATGTTTTAAAACAAAAGAAAGGGGGAGATGTTGGAATCCTTACTAACTGTTAATGAATTAGAGTTGATCTAATCTTACAAGAAGATGTTTTGGGCAGAACCTGAAACAAGGTACTAAGTAGAACTAATTAATACAAGGCTTGTGTCCACACCTTTACTCATTGGAGTTCAATGAGTTCACACCTCCCTTGAAGTTCTTTGGGCCAGAGAGCACTATGGGAGAAAACCCATAATCCCTCTCTCTCGTATCCCACAATTCCTCCCTCTTGTATAAAAGAAACAGACACAGAGCACTTTGGGGGATTTTCACCGAAATGGCATGAAGACTGGAGCTGGCTGGAGGCTGAAGAAAGTAGAGGCAGAGGCTGAAGGACCAGACCTTTGGATTTGGTGACATTCGGAGAGAGCTCTTGGAACCAAGCAGAGAGATAGGTCTCTAAGCTAACCGGGCTATATTGGGATAATAAAAGATCTGAACTTTTATCACCTGGCTGCGTTTTAAGAAGAAAAAGCTCAACACAGTACCTGATCTAAAATTATATTATAAAGCAGCAGTCACCAAAACCATTTGGTATTGGCTAAGAAATAGATTAGTGGATCAGTGGAAAAGGCTAGGTTCACAAGACAGAATAGTCAACTATAGCAATCTAGTGTTTGACAAATCCAAAGCCCCTAACTTCTGGGAAAAGAATTCATTATTTGATAAAAACTGCTGGGATAATTGGAAATTAGTATGGCAGAAATTAGACATGGACCCACACTTAACACCATATACCAAGATAAGATCAAAATGGGTCTATGACCTAGGCATAAAGAACGAGATTATAAATAAATTAGAGGAACATAGAATAGTTTATCTCTCAGACTTGTGGAGGAGAAAAAAATTTGTGACCAAAGATGAATTAGAGACCATTACTGATCACAAAATAGAAAATTTTGATTACATCAAATTAAAAAGCCTTTGTACAAATAAAACTAATACAAACAAGATTAGAAGGGAAGCAACAAACTGGGAAAACATCTTCACAGTTAAAGGTTCTGATAAAGGCCTCATTTCCAAAATATATAGAGAACTGACTCAAATTTATAAGAAATCAAGCTATTCTCCAATTGATAAATGGTCAAAGGATATGAACAGACAATTTTCAGAGGATGAAATTGAAACTATTACCACTCATATGAAAGAGTGTTCCAAATCATTATTGATCAGAGAAATGCAAATTAAGACAACTCTGAGATACCACTACACACCTGTCAGATTGGCTAAGATGACAGGAAAAAATAATGATGAATGTTGGAGGGGATGCGGGAAAACTGGGACACTAATGCATTGTTGGTGGAGTTGTGAACGAATCCAACCATTCTGGAGAGCAATCTGGAATTATGCCCAAAAAATTATCAAATTGTGCATACCCTTTGATCCAGCAGTGTTTCTATTGGGCTTATATCCCAAAGAAATACTAAAGAAGGGAAAGGTACCTGTATGTGCCAAAATGTTTGTAGCAGCCCTGTTTGTAGTGGCTAGAAACTGGAAAATGAATGGATGCCCATCAATTGGAGAATGGCTGGGTAAATTGTGGTATATGAATGTTATGGAATATTATTGTTCTGTAAGAAATGGCCAGCAGGATGAATACAGAGAGGACTGGCGAGACTTACATGATCTGATGCTAAGTGAAATGAGCAGAACCAGGAGATCATTATACACTTCGACAACGATATTGTATGAGGACATATTTTGATGGAAGTGGATTTCTTTGACAAAGAGACCTGAGTTTCAATTGATAAATGACAGACAAAAGCAGCTACACCCAAAGAAAGAACACTGGGAAACGAATGTGAACTATCTGTATTTTTGTTTTTCTTCCCGGGTTATTTATACCTTCTGAATCCAATTCTCCCTATGCAACAAGAGAACTGTTCGGTTCTACAAACATATATTGTATCTAGGATATACTGCAACATATCCAACATATAAAGGACTGCTTGCCATCTAGGGGAGGGGATGGAGGGAGGGAGGGAAAAAAAAATCGGAACAGAAACGAGTGTCAATATAAAGTAATTATTAAATAAAAATTAAAAAAAAATAGGCTTCCCAGATTAACAGAGGAGGAAGTAAATTGCTTAAATAGTTTCATTTTAGAAAAAGAAATAGAACAAGCTATTAACCAATTCCCTAAGAAAAAAATCCCAGAACCAAATGGATTTGCATGTGAATTCTACCAAACATTTAAAGAACAATTAACTCCAATGTTATATAAACTATTTGAAAAAACAGTGAATAAAGGACTCCTACCAAATTCCTTTTATGACACAGACATGATACTGATGCCTAAACCAGGTAGGCTGAAAAACAGAGAAAATAAATTATAGACCAATCTCCCTAATGAATATTGATGCTAAAATATTAAATAAAATATTAGCAAAAAGATTACAGAAAATCATCGCCAGGATAATACAGCATGACCAAGTAGGATTTATACCTGGAATGCAGAGCTAGTTTAATATTAGGAAAACTTTTAGCATAATACACTTTATCTATAACCTAAATAACAAAAACCATATGATCATCTCAATAGATGCAGAAAAAGCATTTGATAAAATCCAACATCCATTCCTAATAAAAACACTTGAGAGTATAGGAACAAATGGACTTTTCCTTAAAATAGTAGAAGAATATGTTTAAAACCATCAGTAAGCATCATATGTAATGGGGAAAAACTGGAACCTTTCCCATTAAGATAAAGAGTGAAACAAGGTGGCCAAAATCACCATTATTATTCAATATTGTATTAGAAGTGCTAGTGGATTTCTAATACAATAAGGGAAGAAAAGTGATTAAAGGAATTAGAGTAGGTAATGAGGAAACCAAATTATCACTTTTTGCAGATGATATGATCCTGCAGAGAACCCCAAAGATTCTACTAACAAGCTATTAGAAATAATCCACAACTTTAGCAAAGTTGCAGGATACAAAATAAACCCATAAAAATCATCAGCATTCCTATATATCACTAACAAAATCCAACAGTTAGAATTACAAAGAGAAATTCCATTTAAAGTAACTGCTGTTAGTATAAAATATTTGGGAATTTATCTGCCAAGGGAGATTCAGAAAGTATATGAGCAAAACTACAAACACCACACAAATAAAATCAGATCTAATCAACTGGAAAAATATTAAGTGCTCTTGGATAGGTTGAGCAAATATAATAAAGATGACAATTCTACCTAATCTATTTATTTAGCGCTATACCAATCAGACTCCCAAAAAACTATTTTGATGACCTAGAAAAAATAACAACAAAATTCATCTGGAATAACAAAATATCAAGACTTTCAAGGGAACTAATAAAAAAAAAATCAAATGAAGGTGGCCTAGCTGTACCAGATCTAAAACTATATTATAAAGCAGCCGTCACCAAAACCATTTGGTATTCACTAAGAAATAGACTAGTTGATCAGTGGAATAGGTTAGGTTCAAAGGACAAAATAGTCAATAACTTTATTAATCTAATGTTTGACAGACTCAAAGACCCCAGCTTTTGGGATAAGAATTCACTGTTTAACAAAAACTGCTGGGAAAATTGGAAGTTAGTATGGCAGAAACTAGGCATTGATCCACACTTAACATCATACATCAAGATAAGGTCAAAATGGCTTCATGACCTAGGCATAAAGAATGAGATTATAAATAAATTGGAAGAGCATAGAATAGTTTAATTCTCAGACCTGTGGAGGAGAAAGGAATTTATGACCAAAGAAGAACTAGAGATCACTATTGACTACAAAATAGAAAATTTTGATTATATCAAATTGAAAAGTTTTTGTACAAACAAAACTAATGCAGATAAGATTAGAAGGGAAGCAATAAATTGGGAAAACATTTTTACAGTCAAAGGTTCTGATAAAGGCCTCATTTCCAAAATATAGAGAGAATTGAATCTTATTCACAAGAAATCAAGCCATTCTCCAATTGATAAATGGTCAAAGGATATGAACACACAATTTTCTGATGAAGAAATTGAAACTATTTCTAGCCATATGAAAAGATACTCCAAGTCATTATTAATCAGAGAAATGCAAATTAAGACAACTCTGAAATACTACTACACCTATTAGATTGGCTAGGATGACAGGAACAGATAATGCTGAATGTTGGAGGGGATGTGGGAAAATTGGGACATTGATACATTGTTGGTGGAATTGTGAATACATCCAGCCATTTTGGAGAGCGGTTTGGAACTATGCTAAAAAACATTATCAAACTGTTCATATCCTTTGATCCAGCAGTATTACTACTGGGCCTATATCCCAAAGTGATCTTAAAGAAGGGAAAGGGAACTGTATGTGCAAGAATATTTGTTGCAGCCCTCTTTGTAGTGGCCAGAAACTAGAAACTGAATGGATGCCCATCAATTGGAGAATGGTTGAATAAATTGTGGTATATGAATATTATGGAATATTATTGTTCTGTAAGAAATGACCAACAGGATGATTTCAGAAAAGCCTGCAGAGCCTTACATGAACTGATGCTGAGTGAAATGAGCAGGACCAGGAGATTATTATGTACTTCAACAAAAATACTATATGATGATCAATTCTGATCGATGTGGCTCTCTTCAACAATGAAATGAACCAAATCAGTTCCATTGTTCAATAATGAATAGAACCGGCTACAACCAGTGAAACAACTCTGGGAAATGAGTGTGAATAACTACATAGCATTTCCAATCTCTCTGTTTTTATGCGCTTGCATTTTTTATTTCCTTCTCAGATTAATTTTGCTTTATTTCAAAGACTGATTCTTCTTGAGCAGCAAAATAACTGTATGGATATGTACACATACATTGTATTTAACATATACTTTAACATATTTAACATGTATTGGTCTACCTGCCTTCTCTAGGGGAAGGGGTGGAGGGAAGGAGAAGAAAAGTTGGAACAGAAAGTTTTGCAAGGGTCGATGCTGAAAAATTACCCATGCATATATCTTGTAAATAAAAAGCTATAATAAAAAATAAATGATATGTGACCTGATCAGGGAAGTACATAGCAGAATTTCTAACTCTTGTTCAGTAAATTATGGGGAATAACTTCAATTAATTATATAGGTCTCACTTTTTTCACCTAAAAAATTGGGTGTTTAGAGCAACCCTTTAAAGTCTGTCTTTCAACTTTATGTTATACTATGGTTTATCAGAATTGAGTAGCAAAAATGACTCCAATCTTCTATTAACATTACCCCATTCAACTCACCATGCCATTCATCCAGAGAAGCCAACATAAACTATTATATTTGCCTTGTACAGTCCTGTTGGAATCCTTACTAACTGCTAACTAATTAGAGTTGATCTAATCTTACAAGAAGATGTTTTGGCCAGAACCTGAAACTAGGTACTAAGTAGAACTAATCAATACAAGGCTTGTGTTCACACCTTTACTCATTGGAGTTCAATGAGTTCATACCTCCCTTGAAGCTCTTTGGGCCAGAGAGTACTATGGGAGAAAACCCAGAATCCCTCTCTCTGGAAGGAGCATAAATAGGCCAATGGGCCAGTCGAAAGGTTCTTCAGAGGAAGACGCTACAAGTCGAGATTTCACCGGAATGACATGAAGACTGGAGCTGGCTGGAGGCTGAAGAAAGCAGAGGCAGAGGCTGAAGGACCAGACCTTTGGATTTAAAGACATTTGGAGAGAGCTCTTGGAACCAAGCAGAGAGATAGGCCTCTAAGCTAACCGGGATATATTGGAGATAATAAAAGATCTGAACTTTTATCACCTGGCTGCTTTTTGAGAAGAAAAAGATCACCACATTTTGGCGCCCGAACAGGGACCGATTCAGATCCATCTTGCGTTTTGAGAAGAAAAAGCTCACCACATTTTGGTGCCCTGAACGTGGGACAAACAGACCCCTCAGTGGATTTCAGTGGAAAAGCTCCGATCCTGATTCAAGTGGAAAAGCCCCGATCCTGATTCAAGTGGAAAAGCCTCTGATCCTGATCCAGTGGAAAAGACTTCAACCCAGAAATTAGGGTGAGTGCAACAAAGAAATTTTGTTAGAAGAGTTAAAGTAGAATTTCAGCTAAGATGGGACAGATATTTAGAAAACAGCCTGTTTCTGTTCAAGGAAAATGTTTAGAGAGTATTGTCAAAGTTATGGAAAGCCAAGGTTTAATTATAAGTTTACAGCAAATCACTGAACTTTTACAAACTATAAAGGACATATGCCCTTGTTTCTCTCTTGATAAGGAATTAGATCTAAATGAATGGAAATTGGTTGGAGAGGATCTTTGTCAATTCTATGATAAAAATGGGCCTAACTCAATAATTAATACATATAATGTAATACAATTGGCTATAAGAAGTTATTTAAGTGATAGAATGATGAAAAGGAAAGTACAGGAGGAAGTGCCAACTTTACTAGGTGAAAAGGAGAACAAATCAGATGAGAATGGAGTTAATTACAATTCTGAGTATGATACTTCACAGCAGGAGGAATTAGGTGATTCCACATCTCATGACCCTCCCCCCGCAATTAACTCTTCATGGGTAGAACAAGGGGGAGGGAGAGAGACAGAAACACAGTCAGCTTCTCCTGTAAAGCAGAATTTGACAAGATTAGAAAAAGCATTAATTAAAGCAAAAAATGAAGGAGAAGATATATCTGATTTTATAAATGCATATCCTGTGATTGAAGAGCTCAACTCCTCAGGTCAAAAAAGGAGAAGATACACTCCTTTTAATTTGGAAAAAATTAAAGATTTGAAAAAGGGTTGCACTCTTTATGGGGCTACATCATCTTATGTGAAGATGTTACTAGATAATTTGTCTTATGAAATCCTAACCCCGAATGACTGGAAATCCATAACAAAAACTTGTCTAGAACCAGGACAAAATTTATTGTGGCTTTCAGAGTTTCATGAATTATGTAGGATTCAAGCCCAACGCAATAGGCAAACAGGAGCTATTGTACAAGTTGCTTTTGACCAACTAACTGGAGAAGGTCAGTATGCAGAGAGTTCAGAACAGATTTATTATCCCATAACAGTGTATGAGCAAATTTCTAAGGCTGCAATAAAAGCTTGGAATTCTCTCCCTGGACAGAAAGATGGAAATAATGCTTTCACAAAAATAGAGCAAGGTCCCAATGAACCTTTTGCAGATTTTGTGGGACGTTTACAAACAGCTGTAATAAGAACCATTGGAGACAATGCAGCAACAGAAATAATGACTAAACATTTGGCTAAGGAAAATGCCAATGAGGTTTGCAAAAGAATTATATGGGGGCTAGACAAAGATGCTCCTTTAGAAGAAATCATAAGATGCTGTGCCACAGTGGGCACAAATGCTTATTATGCCCAGACTATGATGAACATGGAAAGACAAGGTCCTTCTTGGCAGAGGAATTCTAGAGAAACTCGTCGATGTTTTCAGTGCGGAAAAATTGGACATTTGAGAGCTCATTGTAGATATGGAGATAGAGTGAGAAGACAGGGTGAGAGAAAACCCAAAACCCCATGTCCAAAATGTAACAGAGGCTTTCACTGGGCCTCTAAATGTATATTGACCCAGAGGAATGAGAGGCAGGGCCCAGCTCTAAAGTATCAATCAAAGGACAGGTGGGGCATGATAGCAACTGAGGTTACACCCAGAGAGACTTTAGAAATTCAGGATTCTGATGTCATCAACCAACAGAAAAGCAATCAGGATTACAGTTGGGAAGAATACAGGCCTTTTAAGACAACAAGACAATATCCAATGCAAACAGCTCCAATGTAATTACCAGATGATGAGGAGAAATCCCAAAAGTGGTAAATAGAAGAGAATTAGATAGGTTAACTGCTTGGGGAAGAGGATCTGCTTATATATCCACAGGTGGAAAAGGAATCAGATGGCTAACAATGAGACTGTCAAAAGAACTTTAAAATCTTCAGCTTTCAGTTCCTGAAAAACCAGCAAGAATCACTGGATTCCCTGAGATGAAAAATTGTTGATGAGACTTTTTGCAGTACTTCAGAGTTTACAGGAATTATTAGATTCCTGGCGCATGAACTAATGGACAATGGATTCCTTATGGACTATTTCTAGGACTTATGGACATTTGTAAATTTTCAGGTCGATTTATGTTGTTACATTACTACTAGCCTGTGTTATATTACTATGTGCTTATGTATTTTAAGCAATTGCAAGAATCATTGGATTTCTTGAGATGAAAGATTGTTGATGAGACTTTTGCAGTAGTTAAATTTTCATGTTGATTCATGTTATTTGTTACATTACCACTAGCCTGTGTTATATTGCTGTGTGCTTTTGTAAATTATGTATAATGCCTCCCATATTGATGGATTTATGTATACCATGTATATCTGTTACAAAGTTCTGGCCCATATTGATGGATTTATGTGTACCCCCTCAGAAACCCCCTATGTTTTAAAACAAAAGAAAGGGGGAGATGTTGGAATCCTTACTAACTGCTAACTAATTAGAGTTGATCTAATCTTACAAGAAGATGTTTTGGCCAGAACCTGAAACTAGGTACTAAGTAGAACTAATCAATACAAGGCTTGTGTTCACACCTTTACTCATTGGAGTTCAATGAGTTCATACCTCCCTTGAAGCTCTTTGGGCCAGAGAGTACTATGGGAGAAAACCCAGAATCCCTCTCTCTGGAAGGAGCATAAATAGGCCAATGGGCCAGTCGAAAGGTTCTTCAGAGGAAGACGCTACAAGTCGAGATTTCACCGGAATGACATGAAGACTGGAGCTGGCTGGAGGCTGAAGAAAGCAGAGGCAGAGGCTGAAGGACCAGACCTTTGGATTTAAAGACATTTGGAGAGAGCTCTTGGAACCAAGCAGAGAGATAGGCCTCTAAGCTAACCGGGATATATTGGAGATAATAAAAGATCTGAACTTTTATCACCTGGCTGCTTTTTGAGAAGAAAAAGATCACCACATTTTGGCGCCCGAACAGGGACCGATTCAGATCCATCTGAACTAGATCACCACACAGTCCTCTTCAAACAAATAGAGGACTAAATTAATAACCTACATTTTTCTATCTCTTTATCAGATACCTTGATGTTACGTGTGAAATATTATGATATTGTCATATAAGAAAAGTTCCAGGCCTATTGGAGGAAAATGCTTAAAGTGCAAAAAAAATATTAAAATGAAAATTATGGATTTTAGTCATTTGAGTATCTAAACAAACAATATCCACCATTTGTCCTTATTGCTTCAATAATTCTTCCTGTTATCATAAAAAGACAGCTAGGAGGCACAGTAGATAGAGCACTAGGCCTAAAGTTAGAAAAATCTGAGTTCAAATTTGACTTCAAACACTAATTAGGTGACTGGAAAAGTCATTTAATCTTTATCTGCCTGAGTTTCCTCAATGGTAAGATGGGGATCATAATAGTACTTACCTCACATAATAACCAACCATAATAGTTGGTTGTGAAGGCCTAATGAAGTCACATCTGGAAAGGGTTTAGCACAGTGCTTAGTGCAGAATAGGCATTTAATAAATACTTATTACTTTTCCTTTTCTTTCTTCCCAATATAAAGCCAAAATTCTGCAGAAATTTGGCATTATAATTTTAGAACTCAGTAATATTGTTAAGAGAAATTATATCTAGAGTGATCTAGAATGATCATTATATTAAGGCATTTTCATTATATCACATGGATGGCTTGTAATCAGTAGTCATGGATGGAATGAATATCCATAAGGTACTCAAGTGTATCCTTCTATATCCATAGTCTGATCATAAATCCTTTTTTATTAAGTCAGTGAAATTTGAAGTAAAATTTGCCTCCTTGTTTTATGTTCTCATTCAGGTAGTTTGCAATACTTCTTGTGTCTCTTTTTGTAAAGACACTAGAGTCTGACTCATTTTTTAGATATTTGTCTCCAGTAACTTTTTAAGCACCATTATAATTTTTTTCTCTTCAATTTAACAATTCTTTGTATATCCACTTTGATAGTTGCAAGATGTCCTGCCCCTGCCTCTCTTTCTCTCTCTCTCCTTTCCTATTCATTCTTATTAAATCATTTTTATTATGTTTACTAGAACCTAGATAAATGCATTTTTATTAACTCTTGCACTTAATCTCTGATCCAAAGTCACCGTGCCTATATTCATATTTTCCAAGTCACGCTCTTGCTTTCTTTTGAAAGTGGTGGTAAAATGCTACCTGTACCTTTATGGTCTTCAGTTTCTTAACTAAAACTTCTTTGTTTAGCATTGTTTAGCAATGCATTCTAGTTTATTTATGATAGTATTATTTGTAACCACATGAATACCCAGGAATTAGAGACTGGCAATAGCCAAGTTGACAAAGATTGAAAGGTTCTCCATTATGTCGAGCATGTATATCTCAGAAATAATACTGTCCTCCTCGCTCCTAAAGATAAGGCTTATCTCTTGAAATCTGCCAAAGCACTTTCTATTAGAGAATCATTTTTTAGTGTGTTTCTTGGTTATTATGTATTGTTGACTGCCCTGAGAATTTATGTTAATTGTGTCAACTGTACATGGCAAATTCAAAAACATGGAATATTTTAAATCTACTTGAATTTAGAATCATAGGATTTAGATCTGAAAGGGAACTTAGTTTAACATTTTAATTTTGAAAATGAGGAAAATTAAGTCCTAGAGAAGTTAAGGACTTGACCCAATGCATATTGGTAATAAAAAAAAGCCAGAACTCAAACCTGTACCCTCTAACTATAAATTCAGAGTTCCTTCATCAGTTGAATTAAAAGGTCTTGCTTTAGAATCAAAAGATTAAATCTATTTCCTATTACTTTGTGATACTGGACAAAGCAATCAAATCCTCCCACCTCAGTTTCCAAATAGTTTACATGTTGTCTCTCCCATTATACTGTATACACCTTGAGATCAGGGGTTTTGATTTTGCCTTCCTTTTTTTTTTCCTTTTTCATATCTTCAGTACTTAGCAAATATAGCAAGTCTTTAATAAATGATTAATAGTGATACTCCCCCCACCTTCTTTCTTTAATCTCATTGAGGCAATCAGTCATTAATCCTTAAAATATAGCTATATGTCCTTCCGCACACATATACAAAGGTTTATGGATAGAATAGTAGAAATATTTTCATAGTTTCTCTGATAACATCATATTTACTTCCTATAAATAATAAGATTACAGAATCATGGGTCAGGTTTTTCTTAGATTCAGATTATTCAAGATGTTAGAAAGTTTAAATCTTTAATCATCATAACAACCAAAGTATTGAGGAGTCTCAAAGTCATGCCCAATTGGGATTCAGTGAAAATACTGGAGCTATTTAGCCTAGAAAAGATTTTGGTAGTTAGTGGTGTGGTAGAATTATTATCTTCAGATATTTGAAGAGTTATATGGAAGAGGGCTTAAATTTGTTTTGCTTGACTCCCAGAGGGCAGATTTAGAAACAATGAGTGGGAATACAGGGAAGCAGTTTTCATCTCAGTACCACGAAAAATTTCCTAACAATTAAAGATATTACAAAACGGAATGAGCTGGTTTGGGATGTAATTGAGTTTCAGAAGTAGGATAATCCCCAGTTGGGGATATTCAACATGCAAAGGAGATTCAGTCTCATATGAACGTTGGACCAGACAGTCTCTCAGGTATTTTCTTACTCTAAGATTCTATGATTGCACACCATGCCTCAGGAAGAGAAGGATTTATTTTCATCATTTGTTAAAATAGAAATAAAATAAAAACAGAAAAATCAGACAAATAATATAGTTCACTTGAAGGAACACTGCTTTTATAGCCAGTTCTGTGTTTAAATTCCAGTCTGCCATTCATTTTATTATTGTTACAATCTTAAAGAAGTCTTTAAAACTCTTAGGGATTGAGTTCCTTTATCTACAAATATGGCAATTTTATTCAACAATCTCTAACTACCTTTTAGCTACAAGTCCCACGATTCTATTAATTAAACTTGGAATAAAATACACTTGTCATATCTAATTTCCTTGGAGAAAGAATGTTAACTTGGAGAGAGCTAAATGCTAAACAGCTCTACATATGCAATAAGTATCAAAATACTTTCTTACTCTTTCCAGTTACCAGAATTATTAAATTCCAATTACAGAGAAAAAAGATGAAATTCCCAAATTCTTATGAAAAAGAACTATAGTAAAACAAAAAATAAAAGATAGGCACCAGCAAACAAAATTCATATCATATCAGGAAAAACAAAATTTTGTTACAATCTGTGCTACTCATTAGTAGAGGGGGCTACTTTAGGAGAAAATGGGTACTCCTTACTAGAGATCTTTCAGGTGGCTTCTATGTTGAAGGATCACAGGTCTTGAAATGCTGTATGCTATAAAGCAAAAGAGTTGGGATTACAATTAACAGTAATTTATCCAGTAAAATTAAATATAATCCTGAAAGGAAAAAATATATATTTAACAATCTCAAATTTTTATGACAAAACCACCCAGAACTTAAGGGAAAATTTGACATATAACATCCATGAGAAATATAAAGTAAATGCTAAAGACAACTGAAAGAGAATCAACAAAGTCAAACTATTTACTTTGTATATGTGAAAATGTTAACAGTAATCTTATTATTGTCATCATTATTTGGGTAGTTTGAAAGAAAAGAGTAGGCTGACAAGTATGATAGGGTGATTCTGAAAAAATAAAACTGTATGGAGAGATACCAAGGAGTAATTATCTCATACAAATGAAGCACAAAAGGAAATATATTTAGAAAAATTCAAAAAAGTAAGAAGTCAAAAATATGGTAGGGGGAGATCATAAGGGAGGGTTTCTTAGAGAGGTGAGTAGGCTAAGGAATAGGAGAGCAAGAGAATGGATAGAAGTAAAGCAGAGGAGTAAGGAAAGATAGAGTAAACAGCATGAAAAGAATATTGAGGGAAAATGGGAAGGAGGAAATACACAAAAAATAATTGTAGCTTAGGATGTGAATGGAATAAATTCACCTATAAAATGGAAGTAGATTAAAATTTTGAATTCAACAATATGATGTTTTCAGGAAACATTATTATAAAACTGATAGAAACACACAAAGATAAAATAAATGATAGAAGTAGAGTTTAGTATTTTTTTTTAAAAAAGCAAGGATGGTAATTGTGATCTCAGACAAAGTAAAGTTAGAATAGATTTCATTAAAAGTGAAATTTAGAGAAACTACATTATATGTCAGAAATATTCAATACTGTTTTAGAAAATTGAAAATATCTAGACTGTATAAAATATTCTAAAGAATAACTGCCAAATTGGACAGAGGAACTATATGAACATAAATATAAAACACTTTTTATACAAATAACCTCAGACCTAAATAATTGAAGTAATTATTTTTTTCCTTTTTTTAATTAAATTATTTTTTTTTGTTCAAGCTTTTTTTATTTACAAAACATATGCATGGGTAATTTTTCAACACTGACCCTTGCAAAACCTTTTGTTCCAAAATTTCCCCTCCTTCCCCCACCTCTTTCCCTAGCTGGCCGGTTTAATATTTAATATGTTAAATATGTTAAAATATAAGTTAAATCCAATATATGTATACATATTTATATATTTATCTTTCTGCACAAGAAAAATCAGATCAAGAAGGAAGAAAAAATTGAGAAATAAAACAAAATGCAAGCAAACAACCCAGAGAGAGAGAATGCTATGTTGTGGTCCACACTCAGTTCCCATGGTCCTCTCTCTGAGTATAGATAACTCTCTTCATCCCTGAACCAGTGGCACTGGTTTGAATCATCTCATTGTTGAAGAGAGCCATGTCTATCAGAATTGATTGTTGGATAGTCTTGTTGTTGCCATGTAAAATGATCTCCTGGTTCTGCTAATTTCACTTAGCATTACTTAATGTAAGTATCTCCAGGTCTCTCTGAAATCATCCTGGTGATCATTTCTTACAGAACAATAATATTCCATAACATTCATATACCATAATTTATTCAGCCATTCAACTGGTGGGCATCCACTCAGTTTTCAGTTTCTTGCCACTACAAAAAGGATTGCCACAAACATTTTTGCACATATTAGTCTTTTCCCCTCCTTTAAAATCTCTTTGGGATATAACTCCAGTAGAATCACTGCTGGATCAAAGGGTATGCGCAGTTTGATAACTTTTGATTAAATTCCAAATTGCTTTCCAAAATGGTTGGATCTGTTCACAGTTCCACCAACAATGTGGTGGACAACAGAGTCCCAATTTTCCCACATATCCTCCAACATTGATCATTATCATTTCTGTCATTTTAGCCAATCTGACAAGTGTGTAGTGGTATCTCAAAGATGTCTTAATTTGCATTTTTCTGATCAATGGTGATTTGGAGTACCTTTTCATATGACGACAAATAGTTTCAATTTCTTCATCTGAAAATTGTCTGTTCATATCCTTTGACCATTTATCAATTGGAGAATGGCTTGAACTATTACAAATTTGAGTCAATTCTCTATATATTTTAAAAATGAGACCTTTATCAGAACCTTTGAACATAAAAATGTTTTCCCAGTTTATTGCTTCCCTTCTAATCTTGTCTGCATTAGTTTTGTTTGTACAAAAACTTTTTAACTTAATATAATCAGTTATATATTTTATGATCAGTAAAGATCTCTAGTTCTTCTTTAGTTGCAAATTCCTTCCTCCTCCACAGATCTGAAAGATAAACTATACTATGTTCTTCTGATTTGTTTATAATATCATTCTTTATGTCTAGATCATGAACCCAATTCAACCTTATCTTGGTGTTAGGTATGGGTTAGTGCCTAATTTCTACCATACTAGGTTGCAATTTTCCCAGAAGTTTTTGTCAAATAGTGAATTTTTATCCCCAAAGCTGGGATATTTGGATTTGTTAAATACTAGATTATTATAGCCATTGACTATTTTGTTCTGTGAACGTAACCTATTCCACTGTTCAACGGCTCTATTTCTTAGCCAGTACCAAATGATTTTGATGACTGCTGCTTTATAATGTAGTTTTAGATCAGGTACAGGTAGGCTACATTCATTTCCTTTTTTTTTTTTTCATTAATTACCTTGAAATTCTTGACCTTCTGTTCTTACAGATGAATCTAACAGATGTTACAGATGAATAACAGAAGAATTGTTATTTCTTCTAGGTCTGTGGAATAGTTTCTTGGGAGTTTTATTGGAGTTTTCCCCCTTTAGAGCCCCTCCCCTTTTTATACCTTTCCTCTACTATTTCTCTTTTCCCTTCTATTTAGCCTACTCTGCTTTTCTATAATGAGAGAATTTTTTGGTGAAATCAAATATGTCTGTTATTCTTTCTTTGAGCCAAATCTGATGGGAGTAAGATTCACACAATGTTCATCAACCTTCTTTCTTTCCCTCAAATAAATTGATATCTATCAAATAGATTAGTTGCGATAGTATTGTTATCTTTATTATATTCTCTCGACCTATCCAAGAGCACTTGATATTTTTCCTAATTGCTTAGATATGACTTTATTTGTATGGAAAGTGTTTTGTAGTTTTGCTCATATAATTCCTGACCCTCCCTTAGCAGATATTCCCAAATATTTTATCCTACTGACAGTTATTTTAAATTGAATTTCTCTTTGTATCTCTTGCTATTGGATTTTGTTGGTAATGTATAAAAATTCTGAGGATTTATATGGATTTATTTTGTATCCTGCAACTTTGCTAAAGTTGTGGATTGCTTCTAATAGTTTTTTTTGGTTGATTCTCTAGGTTTCTCTAAGTATACCATCACATCACCTGCAAAGAGTGATAATTTGGTTTCCTCATTACCAACTCTAATTCTTTTCATCTCTTTTTATTCTCTTACTGTCAAAGATAAACAATATTGAATATTAATGGTGACAACCACAACCATTTTTCACCCCTGATCTTATTGGGAATATTTCCAGTTTCTCCCCATTACGTGTGATGCTTGCTGATGGTTTTAAATAGATGTTACTGGCTGCTTTAAGTAAAAGTCCTATATTCTTATACTCTCTAGTGTTTTTAATAGGAATGGTTGTTGAATTTTATCAAAAGTTTTTTTCTGCATCTATTGAGATAATCATATGATTTTTGCTAATTTGGTTATGTATATAGTAAATTATATTAATAGTTTTCCTAATATTGAACCAGTCCTGCATTCCTGGTATAAATCATACTTGGTCATGGTGTATTATCCTGGGGATGATTTTTTGCTAATATTTTATTTAAGATTTTTGCATCGATATTCATTAGGGAGATTGGTCTATAATTTTTCTTTCTCTGTTTTCATCCTGCCTGGTTTAGGTATCAGTACCACATTTGTGTCATAAAAGGAATTTAGTAGGAGTCCTTCATTTCCTATTTTTTCAAATTGTTTATATAGTACTGGAATTGTTTTTTAAATGTTTGGTAGAATTCACAGGTAAATCCATCTGGCTTTGGAGATTTTTTTCTTAGGGAATTGATTAATAGCTTGTTCTATTTCTTTTTCTAAAATGAGTCTATTTAAGCAATTTATTTCTTCTGTTAATCTGGGCAATCTATATTTTTGTAGGTATTCCTTCATTTAACTTAGATTGTCAACTTAATTGGCATAAAGTTGGTCATAATTACTTCTAATTATTGCTCTAATTTTCTTTTCATTGATGGAAAGTTCTCCCTTTTCATTTTTGGGACTAACAATTTGATTTTCCTCTTTCCTTTTTCTAATCAAATTAACTGAAAGTTTATCTATTTTTTTTCATAAAACAAGTCTCAGTTTTATGAATTCAATAGATTTTTAAAGTTTCAATTTTATTGATTTCTCCTTTTATTTTTAGAATTTCAAGTTTGGGCTTTGATTGAGGAGTTTTAATTTGTTCTTTTTCTGACCTTTTTAGTTGCAAGCCCAATTCATTGATTTTCTCTTTCTTTATTTTATTCAAGTAAGCATCTGGAGAAATAAAATTTCCTCTTTTTACCACTTTGGCTGCATCCCACAAAATATGATATGTTGTCTCATTATTGTCATTTTCTTGGATGAAATTATTGATTGTGTCTATGATTTTCTGTTTCACTCATTCATTCTTTAGAATGAATTCTTTATTATATTCTCTCAACCTATCCAAGAGCACTTGATATTTTTCCTAATTGCTTAGATATGACTTTATTTGTATGGAAAGTGTTTTGTAGTTTTGCTCATATAATTCCTGACCCTCCCTTAGCAGATATTCCCAAATATTTTATCCTACTGACAGTTATTTTAAATTGAATTTCTCTTTGTATCTCTTGCTATTGGATTTTGTTGGTAATGTATAAAAATGCTGAGGATTTATATGGATTTATTTTGTATCCTGCAACTTAGCTAAAGTTACTATGTGAAAAAGACGCTGCAAAAAATCATTTCTCCATTCCTATACAGTATGAAAACAATGTCCAGAGGCTCTAGAATACTTGGCCAAGACAATACAAATAGAAAGTGGAAGAGTGCCACATTGCAGAGTTTCTGAGTTTAAATCCTGGCAATTCTACCAGGAGAGATGATATTGTCTAACTATAATAAGGAGGCCTAAGATGGAATCCCATATTGAGTTGGAGTTGGAGTTGTGGAAGAGTTGGAGTCTCTTCTATTACTTGGGTTAATTAGAGTTTACTTCCTCTCTTAAATCTCAATTAGTGTAGATAGAGAACTTTTCCTACACTGCTAGAATTTATATAGCTCTTTAAAGTTTTCAAATTGATTACTTCTAATTTTTTTCTGTATACAGTTTTTTTATATGTTATTTGTGTTGCCTTCCTCTTCAGAGTATGAGTTCCTTGGGAGCCAGATACATCTTTTGCTTTTCTTTGAATCTCCAATGCTTAGCCCCGTATCTGACAAGTACACCAATTGAGAGACTGACTTAGAACAACTCTCAGATACAGATGCTATTATTATCCACATTTGAACATTGAGGAAATTAAGGCAAGCCGAGGCAAAATAACTTGACCAGGGCCAAATAGCAAATAAATAACTTAGACAATAAGATTCACATTTTCTTGATTCCCTAATCCAAAGCTCTTTATACTACATCACATAGCTGATTAAATGTACTTAGAGAGTCATTGTGATATGGCAAAAATGTAACTCTTTTGATGTTCAGTCTAAGCATATGTCTTTTGGAGATGAAGGTAAGAAATGGAAAATATCTTTACTTTGACCCATATGTTGGAGAATTTACTCCATTATCTTCCTGACTGATGTAAACCTAAGGATCAGAAGTTAAGTTCCCTTAGTACTTGCTCCTGGATATTCAATGCATTTTTTAAAAAAGAGAAGTATTTCAAACTATTGCTTGACTTCTGGGACAAAAGTAATGAACCAGTTTTTGGTGAATACAATACAGACACAAGAAGGTTCCTTTAGGGTTTGTTTTTTTTTAATTATTCATCCCTAGCTGGTTAATCCTATGAACTGACTCACACTGACTTTATATTAAAGGAACAGAAATTTCCATGCTTTCAGGGCACTGGAAATAGCACCTTCAATGTGAAATCAGATTTCTTGAATAGAATTATACAGAGTCAATATCACTAATAAAGAGATATTGACTTATATAAGATATATGACATATAAGTGATATGATATCACTTATAAAGAGATATTAAAAATGGGGTAGATTTTTAAAATTTGGCAAAAGTGACTAAAGATAGGAGTGGTCAATATTGGAAGGGCTGTTCAATGATATATATTAATATATTGTTGATAGATCATTGAATTGCTCTAATATAGAAAACAATTTGGAATTAATCAAAAAATATCCATACATTTTAAGCCCATAGAATACCACTTCGGGACATAAAAAACAAGAAAGTCAATGAAAAAAAAATCGATATACACATAGAAATAATTATTTCAGCACTTTTGGGATAGCAAAGAACAATATGCCTGATGACTTCAACAACATAAATAAAAAGAAGAGCAAAATCAAAGGTCAACTGCAGCAAAATTATAATGAATAAGGTTCACCTCAAGGAAGAAATATGAGAATAACAGTAGCAACGGTGACAACAACAATGGCTGGCATTTAAATAGCATTTTACATATATTACCTCATTTGATCCTTACAAGCCTGTGAAGTAGGTAGTACACTTATTCCCACTATATGAATAAGAAAGGCTGAGAAAAGTGAAGTGATTTGCTGAGGGTCACATAGCTGGTGAGTAACTAAGGGATAATTTGAACTCAAGTCTTCCTAACTCAAGTCTAGTACTGTATCTACTATTCACCTTAGTAGCATGAGAAGATACAGTCTTATATCCTCTCACTTCCCACTCCTTACCTCCTACTGCTTTGTAGGGGAACCAAGGGCATGGAACATTGCAAATAAAGTTGGACTTTGTGGATGTATTCATTTTCCTCTTTATTTAAGAAGATCTCTAGAAGGGAGTAGGAGGACATATAGGTGATCTAAAAAGAAATATATCAATTAAAATTATTCTTTAAAATGGAATGGACATGGAACTCAGTTGACCATTTTATATAAGTATTTACATATTTGTGTGTTCATATATTTCATTGATTTTCATGCAAGAGTGGTCCATTATGCTGATATATCATAATTTATTCAGTCATTTCCTAAACATATGGGGTGTTTACAATTTGTTTCTGTTGTTTTTAGAAATAAAGCTTTGGTTAATTTTTGTTTTCTACAGATTGGCCTTCTTTTTCTCTTAATGACATCTTCAGCCACTCAGTTTATACAATAGGAGGTTGAATTTTTAATGTTGTTGTGTAATTATTTTTGAGCCAATAAATTATAAGATGATTTTTCTCCCAAGTTATACTGTAAACTCTTTGAAGTTCGGTACAGAGTGTCCCATTTACTTTATATTCTCCCTGCTATGCCTAGTAAAATGATCTACACCATTACATAAGCAATATATACTGTTGTTAATGACTATTAGATATTGTTAACAAGTATATTCAGTTTTTCTCTCCAAAATATGAACTTCCTTCCATTTCCCCATAGAAGAATGTGTTAACTGTATTATGTGGAGCTTGGTCAAGAGAAAACCATTTGATTGAAAGCAAAATCACTCAGCATCTTTGACTTAATTTACTCTTTAAAGGTAAACAGACTTGCATCATCTTTTTCTTCAGAATTAGAAGTAAACACATGTCATGCAGCTCCATTTAGAGAGTCTAGATAAAGGAAAAGTCATTAAAGTATTGTAATGGTGTCCTGTGGAACAGATAGTGCTTTCCTGGGAGGAAGAAGCAAAAGAGAGAAATGGACACATAAGCTCTACATAGACCTTACTAGGAAGAAGAGCATCTCAGAAAGGCAAAGTCAGTGCAAAGGCTGAAACTAGCTGTGGATTGTCTTATCTAGCTTCCTTTCTACTTTCTGTAAGAGGCATTCAAACAAACTGAGGCCTATTAAAAACTCTTAATTTAGAAAGGCCAAAGTCACCTACTGCATTCTAGGCCAACCAGTCATCTCGACTCTTGTTTTGTCTCAACTTTCGTGATTCTGGAGGAAAGAGTGGAGCTGATTATTTTTCATAGCTCTCTACTTCACTTAAATCCAATTCATGACCATCCTGAGACATCAGTCTCATAATATCATTGGTCCTCTTTGAGAATAAAGGGCAAACAGCATATCTTTTTCAACAAATATAAAAATCAAATGGGAAAACATTTATTAAGTATTTAATCATGTGGAAAGCTCTAGAGATACAAAAATGAAATCAACAATTCCTTTCATCAAAGAGTTTATATTCTACTATGATAATACAACACAAAGAGATAAATATGTGCAAAGTGTTTAGAAAGTAATGCAAAATAATTTCAAGAGGGAAGAAGAGCAACTTAGCTTGGTGAAGGATAAGGAAATGATACTTGAGTTGTATCTTGAAGGAAACCAAGTCTTTGTAGAGAAAAACAAATGAAACACATTTTAAAAATTTTTTCTTTAAATTATTTTGTTTGAATTAGTAGGTCCTTAAAAGAAAATAGTATATTTGGAGATAAACTGCTAGTTTCTTGAGAAAAGAGGTCATTAAAATTTCTTCATTGTATGAAGCACATCATTTTACAAAATGGGAGACAATATTATATTATATTATATATATTATGACAATATTATGGGAAACAATAACATTAGGTTGAATTGAGTGCTGCATGATAGTGGGAAATGTGAATTAATGCACATACAAGAAAAGGAAATGTTTTAAAATTAAAAAGTTCAATTAAGTAACATACATTTTAAGTGCCTACTACTTAGTTCTGGAAACACTAAAGCAAAAAAGAAAAAAGTCCTTATCTTAAAGGAATTTATATTTTATTAAAAGAGAAAATATAACACTTTTAGATAAAAGTATGACTCTAAGCCCTAAGGTTTTCATGCCTATAAATTTCTCAGTCATATGAACTTAACAATGCTTACTGAATTGAAGTAGAGGATACACAAAAAGAAGCAATTAGCATAATTGAATTCAAAGAAGTGAGTTTAAATAGCTTTTTAAAATGAGTAAAGGAGATGAGTTGGCAAAAAGTACAGTTCAATGTTGAAAGAATGTTGTATACAAGACATAGAAGTGACAAGCTAGTAAGAGCAATAACAAACAGAAAAGAATGATTGAAAAAGAGAGTTTGTTTGGGGGATCAGTGAGAAATAAATTTTATCACCACAACTGAAAAGAAATGATATACCTAGATGGCAATAATAATAGATGGAAACTTCATGTGACTTCCCATAATTACCCAGTCATAATGGAAATAATATGGATTCAATCCATCATAAAGTAATAGTGTTTAAACTTGTGAAACTTCTCTTGGTTCTATCCTCTTCTCTCTATTCACATTATCCCTACATCATTTTGGGTTCTCATTGCTTTTATCTGGAACTACTTCAACAGCTTCCAAATTAAATTTTGTGACTCCAATCTCTCACCTTGTCCAAACTATTCCTTAAATAGTTGTGAGTATAATTCTACTAAGTCACATGTTTAAACATGATAAAATCAAATGGCTCTGTGTTCTCTCTATAACAGGACATCTTACCCTAGATTCCATGAATACCACTCACCCACTATCTTGGGGGTCCTTGTTTTTAGTTGATCCATGAACTTGAATAGGGAAAAATTACACCTTCATTCTTACTAAACTTTAATTGAAATTTAGCAGAGTCCTGATGGTGTGACTTTTTAGTTTTTGAAAAACCGTAACATAGTAGGTATGGCACTGAACTTAGAATCAGAAAAAAGTGGGTTCAATTCCTGACATAGAAACTTATTTTTTTCACTCCTATGGGAATCAGTTTCTTCATCTGTAAAATAGGTGACTTCAATAACTTGATAGATTCTAGGTCCCTTAAAGCTGAAAAACTATGTTTTTATGTTCATATAACTCTTTCTTCCTTAAATGTAAACTAAAATTTACTTCCTTTTCCATGGAATGGCATTTCCTAGCACAATAATCTCCAAACTCTAATAAAAGAAAAATATTTTCCTGCATGCAAGTGTAGAAAGAGTAGTAGGCTCAGGGTGAGAAGGGAGATTTCTTGAGAAAAACTCTATCTCCTGACTTTGGTGATTTAATTTTTTTTAATAATAGCTTTTTATTTTCAAAATGCATGCAAAGGTAGTTTTTCAACATTCATCTTTGCAAAACCTTATGTTCTAAATTTTTCTCCCTCCCTTCCCTTTCTTTTCTCCTCCAAATAGCAAGTAATTCATTATAGGTTAAACATATGCAATTCTTCTAATTTTTCCACATTTATCATGCTGCACACAAAAAAATTAGATTAAAAAATGAGAAAGGGAAAAAAAAGCAAACAGCAACAAAAAAGATGAAAATACTATGTTGTGATCCACATCCAATTCCCATAGTCTTCTTTATGATTGCAGATGGCTCTCTCCATCCCAACCCTATTGAAATTGGCCTGAATCACCTCATTGTCAAAAAGAGCCAAGTCAATCATAGTTGATCATCACATAACTTGCTGTTGCTATGCACAATGTTCTTTTGGTTCCACTCATTTCACTCAGCCTCATTTCATGTAAGTCTTTCCAGGTCTTTCTGAAATCATCTTGCTAATCATTTCTTATAAAACAATAATATTTCATTACATTTGTGTGTCATAATTTATTCAGCCATTCCCCAACTGATGGACATCCACTCAGTTTCTAGTTCCTTGCCATTAAAAAAAAGGCTGCTACAAACATTTTTGCACATATGGATCCTTTTCCCTTTTTTAAGGTCTCTTTGCAGTACAGACCCAGTAGAGAAAGTGCTGTATTAAAGGTTATACACTTTGATAGTACTTTTGGGCATAGTTTCAAACTGCTCTCCAGAATGGTTGGATCAGTTCACATTTTTTTCCATTTTTTGAGCAAAAAAAAGAAATACTCCTTTGGGGCAGAAATCATTTCTCTTCTATTTCTTACATTTGGTAGCATTATCAGCTATACAAATTTTTCTCTTTTCCTAAGAATTCAATATTTCAGATCAATGACCGGGTATATTGGATCTCAATTCTAAAATATACCTGTGATAGATCAACTGTAGCTTTGTTCTATGAGCTAGAAAATTAGGATATACTAAAACATCTTTTGCATAGCAGAAAAATGGTTAGGTTTACAAAGTAGTTGGCAAAAATATTCATTAAAACAAGAAGGTACCAGAAGGCCCACTTTCCCACTTTGATTATTATAAGCCAAGTGAGTTTACTAGCTTTGGTGTATGCTAGAGTCTTCTCCCATGGAGATAAGCATCCCTGATTAATAGGTCAACAAGTATTTGTTAAAAACATTTTCTATGTACTAGATACCATGCTGAGTACAGGGGATACAAAGAAATAGCAATGTTTATATTACTTGACTAAGGAATTCTGTGTGTGTGTGTGTGTGTGTGTGTGTGTGTGTGTGTGTGTGACAGATCTTTTTGGCAGGTGAAACCTGCCTCTTCTGTGAATCTCATCTCAAAATAAGCTTTAAAGTTATTGAAAGAAATGGGAAATTTCAGCTATAAAGGAATGAAAAATCAAGATTTTTTTTCTCATCCAAGTTCATGGACTCCTGAAATATATTTATATTATTAATAGTATATGAACTTTCTGATAAGGACCTCATCTGTAAACATATTTCCTATTTCATGTAAGTCTTTCCAGGTCTTTCTGACTGAAAATGATAGTTACAATTCTGTCCAATTTAGTTGTTATTGTTTGGTCTTTTAAGTCATGTCTGATTCTTTGTGACTCCATTTGGGGTTTTCTTGATAAAGATACTAGAGTAGTTTGCTACTTCTACCTCCAGTTCCTTTTACAGATGGGGAAATTGAAGAAAACTAGGATGTGACATGTCCAGTTAGTGTCTGAGACTGGATTTGAATTTATGAAAATGAGTCTTCCTGACTCCAGCCTTCACATTCTGTTCACTGCTCCACTTCTTAGCTCCTATCCAACTTAGAGCTTTTCCTATTTTTTTAATATGCAATTAATCTTTTTTACTAGAGCTTTTTGTTTACAAAACATATGCATGACTAATTTTTCAACATTGACCCTTGTAAAACCTTGTGTTCAAAATTTTCCTCTCCTTCCTTCCATCTCCTCCCTTAGATGGCAGGTAATCCAATACATGTTAAATATGTTTAAATATATGTTAAATCCAATATATGTATACATATTTACACAGTTATCTTGCTGCATAAGAAAAATCAGATCAAGAAGGAAAAAAACTGGCTTCTATTTTTTAAGTATATGGATCTAGGTAAAAATGGAACAGAACCATACCCTTAATGAGCTTAGATTCTAATTAAATATTACCTTGATAGGGGGAGACATGACCTGAGAGTCCAAGTTGAAATTTGCTTCATGGATCTTCCCTTTTCTCTCCACAGAAATAATTTTTTTTAAATGTACTGATAATCATGTGGTGAAAGATATGATAAAAGGGGATGTTTTATTAATAGAAGACATTTTATTAGGCAGACAAAATCACTTCCTTTCCTCTCAGGATTAACACCTTATTGGTTCTCAGCAGAATACCAGTATAAAAGTGAGGAGGGAGGTTGATGAGGAAGAATTCCAAACAACACAACATAGGTAGTAGTTGCCTTTTGTCTGACCTGGCCTACCTATCAAAAGCAAAACACCTTCACTGATGAATCATTGTTGTCATTATGTTCTTTTGTTCAGTGTGCCTCACAGTATTTAAATCAGAGAGATGTTTACTAAAGCAGCTGAATTCATTATGAAATGGCATTACTAATTATGGCAATTTAGGAAATATGCTTTATTTATTTATTTTTAGCTCAGTGGTAATTGAGGATAAGCTGGTATGGAAAATGTGACACAAGGAAACAAAAACAAACCACTTAGTGGGAAAGGGAAAAAAAAAGATCCTGTAACTCTCCACATTTGGGGATGGAGTGGGGTGGGAGGAGCACCTTATCATTAGTTAAGGGGAAAGGGATAAGAATACAAAAATCATGTAAAGCACATAACAAATACATGAGCTTTTTTAGAGTGGAAGGTTGTCTTAGGCATGATTGAAGTCAACAAACACATATTAAATGCCAATTAAGGAAAATTATATGGTCTCAGTTCTTGATTCAGTTCTGGACATTTCTTTTGAAGAACAATCACAAACTGGAGCATTTCTAGAAGGTAAAGAAGATTAGGACAATGAGCAGAGACAAGATAATTGAATGAAGTATGAGGCTCCATTAGGTGAAGGAGCTTGGATTAGTTGAAGGAATTTAGGAAAAGGAAAATTCAGGGTGAATAAGATCACTGCCTTCAAATATGTGAAAAGATGCCATATGGAAATAATATTAAGCCCCAAGATACAGAGCTACTAAAGTTCTTGAGAGGCAAGTTCTGGCTTGATGTAAATTCACATTTTCTAATAATTAAAGTTATTTAAAAGTGAAATGATCAGACATCAGGATTGTGCAGGACATTATTTTAATGACTGGAGAGAGTTGATTGTTAAATTTGCAAAGTGAATATATCTCAGAAATCAGCAAATGCTACAAATCAGGACTTGGTTCATTATTTTGTATATTTTTCTAGTCTTAAGAAAATGTTAATAATTCTGATTAAACTTAAAATTGTGTCTTTTCATTTGCCCTCCTACCATGTCCTACCCCACTATATTCAAAAGAAAGAGATTGTAATTGAGCATTGAGTACAAGGTAAACTATTAGCTTTATATACCCAATAAATAAGGACCAAAAAACCAGCAACCTAAAACAAATCTCAAGTTATATCCCAAACATTGATCTGGTGAGCAGAATAAAATATAACTTAAATACATTTTGCCTAAGTATAAAACTGGAAAAATCATTCTGTCTGTCTCGCATGTTAGATACATTAAAACATTTTCAAAAAGTGTTGTAATGGTAGTTAGTGAAGAGAAAAATATCAAGTTCACCTGAACATTGTTCTCAATAAAAATGAGTATTTGAATGACCAAGTAACTGCTTAGTAAATGAAATAAATCAAGCCGTTTGGACTGGGAAAGGTCAGGTGGTTTTTCCAAAAAAGCTAGGTCTCTTGGATTCCTGACTGGTTCCAGATTGTTCCCCAGGCCATTGTACATGTTCTATGTCTAGGCAAGCAGGAAAAATTTCAAAAGTGAAAAAATTCAATAATATTAGTTACTTTGTCCCATGAAGATACTATTGAAAGTTTTTTAAAATTCAATTAGTCTTTCAATTATATCAGAAAACATAGGTTTGTGGGTAGAGACAAGGTCTTTACTTGTCTTTCCAAATGAAGGTTTCAATTAAACACAAGAAACTTGAACTTCTTAGTAATGGTAAATGCCTACTCATATTGCAAGAATGAAAGGATAAAATCAATGATTTAACTCTGTCTTATGATGTAAAATGTCAGATCCCTATAAAAACTCTCTCTTATTCAATTCAATCACTCACTTGGAGATAACTGACTTAAAAGGGCAAGAAGAATATTGGCAGTCAAGTCAATTACTAAAATTGATTGTGTAGCATGTCTATTATATTTATAATTGATTGTATAGCATGTCTGTTATATTATAATAATGTTTTGTAATCAATGTAATTAGAAGCATATAACAAAGTCAACTCTAGCTATGGAGAACCAATATACAGTATGAGACATGAAACCAAGAACAGCTGTATTCATTGCCATTTCATGATTTTCAAAATGCACACTGAAAATTGTATTAGCCAAGATAAGAGAAAGGGGAATGTCTGTTCTGAAAGTAACAGTAGCTTAATTAGATTTAGGTTTGGCAAGAAGAAAAGGATGTTGTAGCCTATATGCGATATAGAAAAGCTAACAATTGCCTTTAGTAAAGTTGTTTTTGTACCAAGAAAACAATTCTGAAACTTTATTTTTAGTCTTCTTATTTTTGACATTGTCTTCTAAAAAGGCCACTTTGAATGAATCAAGTATTGTAGTCTGCTTTCACTAGGAAAGATTAGATTGGGTTTTTAATGGTCTTGATAGATTGTTAGTCAAAACAAAGTTTTTTTGTTTTGGTTTGAGCAAGCTAACAGGCTTACTTTAGTAGGGCCACTTATAGTCACATCTAGACATGATAATTGTTTCAAATTAATGACTATTTGAAAAAATCAACCAGAAATGCAATTTTAGTAAAATAGACATGTTTGGCTATAGTCATACTCCAATGCAATTCATTAATAACACAATTTTTCTAAAGAGACAGCGAAATGTTAACCCATTGTGAGATGTGAAATAAAGTGTTTGTTTTTTGAAAATATTCATGACAATTATATAATTGATTCCTAGTTAAATTTAGATGAACAGAGAAATGTACATCTTTTCTTTTGGCCATTCTCACTACAGCTGTGGTGACAAGAAGTTAAAATGCAGATCCACTGATTATTAAGTATTATGCAGACAAAAAAATAGAAAATTTATATTTTTAACTGAATTCATATTGTATATTTTATGTGAGTATATAACTATAATCAACTTCACTTTTGTAGAGAGATAGATATAAATAGATGCCTCTTTTAAATAAATTTTGTAGATAGATGCCTTTTTTATAATCTTAAGAGACAACAAAACCCATTATACGCATATTTGGGAAAAACAAAAGAATTCTCATCCATTCTTTCCCTTCTTTGTTTTTGGAAGGCATTAAAAATTTCATTTAGGCCCTATCAATAGACATTCATTGATCCTCCCTATATTTCAGATGTTCTGAGATTCAAACATGTCAACATATACCTTGATTGAAATGATCATACCTTTCAAAGTTGAACTCATCAGAATAGCATGCCATTTATGAATAACATCAATATTATTACCATGATTTTCATCAGTTACATATAATATATTTTAAATAATTTTGCTTTTGATCTATGATTTCATTGGTTTAGGGACATGTCTCGTGTCATGTAGATGAACAATTGCCTGTGATATATAATCTGAAAGAGCTGCCAGAGTATTAAGAAACTGAATAACTTTACTGAGGTATCATTGCTAGAATGTAGATAAGGCAAATCTTGAACCCAGGGATTCCGGTCTAATTTTGTATCACAATTCAGTATTTCATGTTACCTCTCATATAATAATAATAATTAATATTCCATGCAAGATTTTAAATACTGTAAGTTGTAAAGGGGTTTTTGTGTAAATATTAGTTGAACTACAGGATAGCTAACATTCTTTCTAATGATTAAGTACAGTAAAATAATAATAGTAACAATATCAACCATGGATAGGATTATATAGCATTAGAATTTTGCATTGCATTGCATAATATTTAGATTGATAAAGGGGATGCTTTCAACTTTAATAAGGGAGATTTTATGAATGAGAATTAGAATAGATTTTGTGTTTACCTTAGAAATACTTGAAACTCTGGGCTCTAATTTTGCATGTGTCACTCTTTAACTAATTAAATTTGAACAAATCACATAGCCTATTCACACTATCATACGCCCATCTGTAAAATATTTCTAGATAAAATCTAGGTCAATTTGTTTTACTTACTTATATTCTTACTATTTACAAATTTTATCTTCCAGTCAATATTATTTACAATCTGTTCTAGACATTCAGACTGCACTTTCCACTTCAATGTCTCACAGATTATTACCCATACATATACTCTTTACTGAACTTTGCCTCTTAAAAGCTATAACTTCCCTTAATTTTTATTTCTTCTTCCTATATCCCTCTACTTATCCCCTTCTCCTCCAAATTATCTTCTAATTGCTTTTCTGTGTTGTACTTTTCATTTGCCAATACAAAATCTATAACATCTAAAAGTAGATTTCTTTAGAACTAAGACTGGTGTTTACATTTTCAGAATAATTACAATTATTAGGCATGACAAGTTTTTGAAATATTGAATTTGATTTTCTAGATAATATATCCAGATATATCTTAGGCAGAAGATATTGATTGTATATTCATACATATATGTTAAGTTCATGTTATCTACATCTCTTATTATTACTATCTATTCAGAAAGAAAGTTCTAATGTGAATCATAATGCTTTAATAACATTTACATGTCTCATTTTTAAAAACTTGATAATATTTAGTTTCCTAGAGAATATATTCAAGGTATACTGTGCAGATACTAAATTATGGTCATTAAGTCAACCTTTCACAAAAACAATATTCTTGGGCAGTCCAATCCACTTCTACTTTAATTCAGAATGAACAGATGAACAAGTATTTTAATTATTCAATAATTAAGTATCAAAGAGTCAAGAAAGTTTCTTCTTGTAGAAAAATGAATCATCAATAGTGTATAAAGGCAGTGTATAAAGTGTATAAAGGTAATGATATAGGGTAAAGGTGATAATTAAACACATGTCCTATGGATCCATGGAGTCCACAACACTTGTAACTATAGCCCAAAACAGACTAAAATGAAATTGAAAAAATTTAACAAAATAAAAATACTTTCAAACAGAGATGATATTACATTTTAAAAGTAAGTCAACATGTACTCTTAAAGAATCCTTATGTATGCATCAGTGGCTCTCATTTCTATTTGGCTTTAACAATATTATTGTTGTGAGTGGAGTAAAAATAGCTCAGGTTTGAATCTTGCCTTAGATGTTTACTAACTGTAGAAAATTCCCATTATCCTTGCTTGTTTGGGAATTTAACTACACTTTCCCATGAAACACAATATTTTTATCTAAGATGTCCATACTTGTGTGTAAATGCCATTTCTAAGAGGTTAAATTTAGTTAAAATGTTATTTTGAAATAAAGCTTTACAATGAGTAGATAAATTATTACTATTTGGTTGTTTTTCTGAATTCAAACATTTTTAAACTACTTTTTATGCTGTGGATAATAAGAGTCTTTGTTTATAGGTACATACACATGTACATACACACAAACACTATTCTAGGTTTTCATTGACTAATTTATGACTTTTATTTGCTAGTCCACCATTAAATCAGACATCTTTATTATGTGACAGAATTCATATCTTTGTAGAAATGAACTGTAACAGAATCATCAATCAATATCACTATTATCCTTAAATATTATTCATTTTATTGTGGCTCATTTTATGGAACCCCAAGACCTGTATTCAGAGCATACTTTTCTTAAGACAATTATCAACTTATCACTAGGTTGGTGACAGAAAACTATTGGGAAATCTTAAGTGTCCGTTGATGGAATGAGATAAAACAGATCTATCACCCCGTTGTTTTAAAACAGTTCTTGGCTCTGTATGTAGGAAAATCTGCTAATCAACACATGTATCTCAATGAGTTGAGACAGCTCAATTATGGTGGTTTCAAGTATTATTTTGCTTACCAGTTTATATAAATATTGCTTATTTTTATCAACAAAAACATTTACAGGCATCCATCTGTGGGTGATAGAATGTGATGAAAGTCATTTTCTAAATCAAATTATAAAGACATGTTTCATAGCACCATTGAATCTGAAAGTTGGAATGGAACTCAGAGTTCATTAATCCAATTTTCCTCTCAGCATGAGAGATCACTCTAATACATTCTTCATGTATTGCCCTCCAGATTCTACCTGAATGTATCTTTTCCCAAATGGAGCTTATCACCTGATGAAGCAATTTATTTTATTGATGGGCATCTTCATTTCTCAGAAAAGTTTTTACTTTGCTAGGTCAAAATCCAAAACCTTGTAACAATTATTACTCTTGTAGTCACCATATTTCAATATGTTATCTGACAAAACAGGGAACCACTGTGATGTGCCATTTTTCACTTTTCTTTTTTCATAGATTATCATGTATAAAGAATGTATCACATGTTCATCAGCCTAATGCTGATAAAACTCTGTCCTTAGGTCAAGTATCTAGATTTATTGCTAAGCTAATATTTGAATCCTTTTCAATATACAATATATTACAGTACCTTCACTCAGCTCACTTAACTTTTGTGAACTCAGGCTCATCTCCCCATCACAACATAATATTACTGAAGTTTTATGGAGAATCCTTTAATTATATAATTATTTTTTTGAACCTTAATGCAGGATTTTACATTGATATTATCTCAAAATAAAAAAGTTCAATCAGATTCTTTTATCCCAGAATATCTCATGATACTTTTGAGAGCTGCTTTTCAGCATGTTTATTTATCTTATTCCTATTATTGTGCCTTCTGCAAATTAAATGAACATGTCATCTCCAAGCCTTTGATAAAAGAGTGAAATGGATAAGGCCAAAGTCAGCGCTCTGTGGTACACCACAAAATATTCCTAAAACAAACACCTCTCCTTATGTAGGAACAAAGCCTTGGATATTCATATAACAGAAATGTATACTTACTGTTAAATTAATAATGCAAAGGACAATGAATGTTTATTCTGTCAGAGTTCTTTCTACTTTTTTCTTATTTCCCTAATAAACACTAAACTTGCTTAAGCATAAAGCTTTTTAAAGTTAAACCAAACAACCTGAGTGAAATAATTGACTAAACTATTCACTTGTTACTCAGCTATTTCAGATATAGCTGAACTCAAACAATATTAATTTTTAAGTTAAAAGAGTACAGAGAGACAATGAATGAATGTGGGTTAAAAACAGATGTGAAACAATTAAACTAATGATAGTAAATATATCCTGATAGGCATATAGCTCCTTAAAAGTCGAATTTGTCCAAAATATATGAATAGGTAATTTTCAGATGAAGAAATTAAAGCTATCTATAGTCATATGAAAGAATTCTCTAAATCAAAGAAGCTTCTTACACTCTTGGTTGCAACCCCAAGTGGGGTCATGTCACTGAATGTGGGAATCATAAAAATTGGCAATAAGTAAAAGACGTCAAATATTCCATCAACATTTTATTCTTTATGTAAAAACAAAAAAAAATTCATCTCATTAGTGTGCAAATTTGTCTTCATCTTTAATGAATGATAAAATTATATGAATCCTAAAAACTTTTAGAAATAAATTTATTTATGATTTATTCTCAGAACATGTTTGATTTATATATCTGTATAGCCAGAGTCCCATAAAAATTTCTCAAACATAAAGGACTCATGAGTGGAAAAAAATTAAGAAGCACTGATCTAAGCCATTATTGGGGAAAGCAAATTAAAACAACTCTGAGGTACTACCTCACAGCTATCAGATTTACTAAAATTACAGAAAAAGAAAATGATAAATATTGGAGAAGATATGGCAAAACTGGAACATTAATGCATTATGGTGGAGTTGTGAATTAATCCAACCATTCTAAAGAGCAAATTGGAACCATACCCAACGTGTAATAAAACTACTAGGTCTGGATCTCAGAAAGCTCATTAAAAAAAAAAAAAGAAAGAAAGAAAACAACCCACATGTACAAAAATATTTATAAGTTCTTTTTATGGTAGCAAAGAATTGTAAATTGAGGGGATGCCCATCATTTGGGCTATGGCTGAATAAATTATGATGTAATGGAATGTGGAATATTGGTATAGCATGTAAGGAAATACTATGTTTTATAAGAAATGATGAGCACATGATATTCTGAATAATCTGAAAAGATTTACATGAACTGATGCTGAGGGAAGTGAGAAGAATCAGGAAAACATTGTATACAGTAAATTGTGTATGATGATCAACTATGATAGACAGCTCTTCTCGGCAATATCATTGTATCAAAGACTCATTAAGAAAAATGCTACCCACATCCAGAGAAAGAACTATGGAATCTAAACATACTATTTTAATGTTGTTTGTTCCTTCTCATGTTTTTTATTTTCACTCTGTTTTTTCTTTCACAATATGACTAATGTAGAAATATGTGTAATATGGCTGTACATACATAACCTATACAGATTGCTTTCTGTCTTAGGGAAGGAAGAGGGCCAGGAGGAAGAGGGATAAATTTGGAACTCAAAATCTTACAAAATGAATGTTGAAAATTCTCTTTACATGTAAATGGAAAAATACTAGTAAGTGGAGGGGGGAAGAGTAGAGACTATTTTGTTTATTTTGTTTGGCTTGTATTTGTGTCTCAATAGCTTAGCACAGGGACCAGCACATAGTAGGTGCTTACTATATGTTTGTTGCTTTCATTCCTAGTACCTACCCAACAGAAACATTAACTGAAAATGCCTATTAAATATGCCCTCATGTCATATTAGCTTGAATCTTGCATGTACCTACTGATTTATGTTTCCTGTATTATGTGTATCCTTTGAGAGTAGAAACTAAAAATGATCTTTACCTTTTTCTTTTCTTCCCCACACAGCACAGGACCTGAGACATAGTAAGTGTTTAACAAACACTTATTGGTCAATTTCTTTTTATTCTCCTCAAATTAGATGCATGTAGTTAATTTCATTATTTCTCATGGTCTCTAGGCCTTTTACCATCCTGGTCTTCCTCCTCTAGACACAATCCTGCTTGTCATTTCACTTCTTAAAATGTGGGTGGACAAGCCAAAGTCAAAAATCCATAATACAGTATATAAAATATCTCTGAACTGTTTCTCACATCTCAGTCATTCCCTCTATTTCCATGATCTTGTTACTATCAGACTTTATTCACCTCTTACCCATTATTTCAAAAGCCTCAAATCAGTCTCCTTGTCTCCAGTTTCTGCCTCCTGCAATCCAACTTCCACATAACTGCTATATTGATATTTTTAGAATTTGGGTCTACTATGCTAGTTCCTTCCTTCAAAGGCTTCAGTTGTTCCATGGTTCCATAAAAAATAAATCCCTCTGCCATTTAAAGCCCTTCACAATCTAATTCCTGCCTCTCTTTCCAGATGTATTACTCTTTTCCTCCCTTTTATAGTCTATATTTCATCTCAACTATGCTACCTGGCTTTCCTCATACACAATATTCCATGTTGTGTCTCTGTGTCTTTACAACAGGCCTAACCTGCTCTCCAATGCCTACTTTACTAGGTGGCACAATGGATAGAGTACCATCTCTAGAGTGAGGAAAACCTACATTCAAATCCAGCCTCAGATACTAGCTTTGCAACTTCAGGTAACTCATCACTCTGTTTGCCTAAGTTTTCTCATCTATAAAAAGAGTTGGAGAAGAAAATGGTAAACCACTCCAATATCTTTGCCATGGAACCCCTAAAGGGGTCAAGGAAAGTTAGACATTACTAGAAAATAACATATATAACACTCTAACTTTAATAAATAAGGGACACATTTAGGAATATATAATGGGCTGAGGCTTGAGTTGATGCACTGAGGTCCCAAGCACATGAGGCAAAATAGTAATTGGACCATACTCTATTAATATATATGGTTGGAGAAAGAATGGCCCCTGCCCACTCTTTGTGCAAGTCCTAATGCGTTGTATAGGAAATGATGTTTTTGGTGGGTGGAGGCAGGGGAGTGAAAAAGGAAGTGGAAAGAGAGACTGCTGGCTGGCATCTTCTCATAGCTGCTCGCATTGCTATCTTGACCACCCTTGACCTCCGATCCCCCTCTGCTAGCTGGCTTCCTGTCCCAACTACCCATATTGCTTTCTTCACCTCTACTCAGAGTAAAGACTGAAGGTTTTCCCCTTAACCTGAATTCCTGACTCTGGCTGATTTTAAATACGTGGTCATCACAGGAATAGATTTTGTATTTAATCATTTAATTCAATAAGAAAGTTTAATAAATTTAAAGCTGATCAATCCTCTGAGATCATCATAATAAAGAAAAATTAAAAACTACTAAGTAGATTTTAATTATGATTTATATGTCATTTCACTTATTTGCATCCTTTTTCTCTTTTTTTAAATTTTATTTGATATACTTGGAAAAACTTTATCATTTTAGGAACTCAGGTATATGCTTTATTTATAGAAAGAAATGAAAAAATAAAATTCCTCTATTTTTCAAATACAATACTTTATTTTCTAATTTGTTTGGTTTAATATAATCTTTGCAAATATATTGTATAACAATTTAATTTGAAACAACACAATTCCACTCACTATTTTTGCAACTACTATCCTACTATACTACTTCTAAAAGTCCTAAATTATTTTATTTATTAAGTAATGGTTGTGGAAGAAACACAGGAAAGTCACTCAGGAAAGCTGGGTTGTTATTCTGGCTCCTAAATTCATTAACCTATGCAAATGGCACTAAAGAAGCAGTATGTCATGTTGGAAAGAGTTCTGGGCTTAAAGTTAAGAATCCTTGATTGTAATTCTGGTTCCAGCACTTGCTAGCTATATAGGCAATAATGACAAGCCACTCAAAAATCTCTTTGATTTTACTTTCTTCATCTATAAAATGGAGATAATAAGGCTTAATTTGTTTCCACCCTCCTGTACCAATGTTGTTTTGAAGCAAAAGCTTTTTAAAACTGAAAGTACCACATACATGCACAATTAGTAGCTATTTAATTAGTTATTGAATTATATTAATGCTATTATTGGTAAACATGTATCAGTGATACCATTATCGTAAACATATAGGAAAAGAAAAAAATGATGAAACAGAATATCTTTGGATATGCCTCAAACAAGAATAAGAACAACAAAAACTCATATCAAGATCTTGTTTGAACTCAGAAACACTAAATTTGTACCACTTTTTTTCATCTGCAATTAAGAAAAGCAAACTGACTTTTTCTTCATGAAGCACTCAGACTGTGTGACCATGCATTCTGCAAGAGAAAACTACTTTAACTGTGATTTTTGGTTAAAATAAATAGCAAATCTATCTTTACAATTATCAAGTTTCACCAGTATTTCTGGGCTCACTGTTACAACACAATCTGGTAAATAGAACACACCAGCAGATTTGACCAAGAGTTAGAGGAAGGATGGGAAGTTCTGATATATGCATCAAGGTAAAAAACTCCAAAGGTTTACCTTCTTCCTTTTACTATTCTTAAAAAACAATTTATAGTAATGGATAGACTTTGACTAAAAATCAGGCAAAGATGTTCTAGCTTTGATCAAGCATTGTTTAACAATGAAATGGTAGTTCTATGTTCAGGAGAACCAAAAAAAAAATTATAGGACTCAGAATTGGAAGGCTCGGAATTACAGATTATCAGTCCTCTCATTTCATAGATGGAGGACTGAGGCTAAGGAAAATGCAATGATTTCTCCACATTTATATAGGTAGTTGAAGCAAGATTTGAATCTATGTCCTTGGACTCCAAATGCAGGATTTTTCTACTACACCATGTCCAATAATCATCCCTCTTTTGTTGTTGATGACATTGTTAAGAAAGAAATGTCAAATAACTACACTACCTTTGTCAAGAAAACCTCATGGACAAAAATTCACTTGAACCTAGGTCCTTGTACTCCAAATGCAGAGTTACTACATGATATCTAGCTATTATGTCTCCACTCATCTCTAGCTCTATATTAGCAACTGCCTTCTGAATATTTCCAATTAATATATCAAAGATATTTCATGTGTCACATATCCAAAAATATAATTCATGATCCTTTACCTTAACCCCATACTTCTCTTTTACTTCCTTATTTCTGTTGATGGCATCTCCAGTTACTCAGGCTTGCAATTTTGATGATGGAGTTCTAGTGGTAGAGAATTGATATGGGAACCCCCTCTTTGGTCAGAGCTACAGGTCCAATGTGAAAAGAATTCACAAAATGAAATCTGAATGGTAAAAAAAAAAGTTTTATTTTTTTTGCTAAGTAGCTCTTTCTTAGTAGACAAATCTTTTAATGAGGAGATTTGCAAAGAATGTGTTAACAAAAACCTATTTTATGAGCAGATCTTGGGGTCTGGGGGCAGTTTGAGCTGATTATCAGACCAAAATATCCCAATTGAATGAAATCACTTTGAAGGCTTTTTCCAGAATTTGGAAATGGGGGAATCTGGCTACCTAAAAGATTAATGGGGGAAGGGTTGACTTAGAAAAGACTTGTCTGGAAAATATACTCCCACCCAAACTGGGAGTCTGAGACCTTGAATCTCCGTCTTTTACAGATCAAAGGGGACACAGTTTCAGAGTGATTATTTTACAGATTAAAGGAGACACAGTTTCAGAGTTCACCCCCATCATTATTATTCATTATTTCCATTTCCCAACCTTTCACATTGAATCCACTTATTAAGTTATGCTGCCTCAACCTTCATAACATTTCTCATATCTTTTACTTAACTCTTTCTTCTTTACGTCTCATCATGATTACTGCCTTATAAAGATCCGCACTGCTTCTAGTCCTTCTCTCTTCAATTTATTCTCCACAAAGCTACGTATTGATAGTCTTATAGTACAGATTTTACCATGTCACTGAAGAACGCTGGAACTCTGAAAAGGTGTACTTGAATCCAGAACAGCAGAGTACTCAATGTGAGATAATGGTTCTATAAACTTATACTTGATGATAGGGTGATGTGATGGCTCTCCTCAAGATTGACACCTGCTGAATGTGGTGTGTTGAGGTAATCATAGGGAAAGTCTGGACGGTTGAGGGGGAGTCAAAATTTCTTTATTGCAACATGCTCAACAGGGAAGACTTCAAGCTCCAGACTCTAGAGTCCAGAATCCATTTTTGACAAGCTGCATGGCAGCTTGCCTTCCTTCTTTACTTCTCCTCCTAAAGACCAAAAACTTTGACTGATCCTGACTCTGACTGATCCTGAGGCCCTCCAGAGAGTTAGTCCAGACATTACAGGTCACTATCTCCTCAAGAAACTCTGATGGCTCAAATGCTGTTAACTTTTGAAGGCTTTCATCATATGCAATGGGGAAAAACTGGAACCTTTCCCAGTAAGATCTGGAGTGAAGCAAGGTTGCCCACTATCACCATTATTATTTAATATCGTATTAGAAACACTAGCCTCGGCAATAAGAGTCGAGAAAGAAATTAAAGGAATTAGAGTAGGCAATGAGGAAACCAAACTATCACTCTTTGCAGATGATATGATGGTATACCTAGAGAACCCCAGAGATTCTACTAAAAAGCTATTGGAAATAATTCATAATTTTAGCAAAGTAGCTGGCTACAAAATAAATCCCCATAAATCCTCAGCATTTTTATACATCACCAACAAAACCCAACAGCAAGAGATACAAAGAGAAATTCCATTCAGAATAACTGTTGATACCATAAAATATTTGGGAATCTATCTACCAAAGGAAAGTCAGGAATTATATGAGCAAAATTATAAAAAAGTCTCCACACAAATAAAGTCAGACTTAAATAATTGGAAAAATATTAAGTGCTCTTGGATCGGCCGAGCGAACATAATAAAGATGACAATACTCCCTAAACTAATCTATTTATTTAGTGCTATACCAATCAGACTTCCAAGAAAATATTTTATTGATCTAGAAAAAATAACAACAAAATTCATATGGAACAATAAAAAGTCGAGAATCTCAAGGGAATTAATGAAAAAAAAATCAAATGAAGGTGGCCTAGCTGTACCTGATCTAAAATTATATTATAAAGCAGCAGTCACCAAAACCATTTGGTATTGGCTAAGAAATAGATTAGTGGATCAGTGGAAAAGGCTAGGTTCACAAGACAGAATAGTCAATTATAGCAATCTAGTGTTTGACAAACCCAAAGCCCCTAACTTCTGGGAAAAGAATTCATTATTTGATAAAAACTGCTGGGATAATTGGAAATTAGTATGGCAGAAATTAGGCATGGACCCACACTTAACACCATATACCAAGATAAGATCAAAATGGGTCTATGACCTAGGCATAAAGAACGAGATTATAAATAAATTAGAGGAACATAGAATAGTTTATCTCTCAGACTTGTGGAGGAGAAAGAAATTTGTGACCAAAGATGAACTAGAGACCATTATTGATCACAAAATAGAAAATTTCGATTACATCAAATTAAAAAGCCTTTGTACAAATAAAACTAATGCAAACAAGATTAGAAGGGAAGCAACAAACTGGGAAAACATTTTCACAGTTAAAGGTTCTGATAAAGGCCTCATTTCCAAAATATATAGAGAACTGACTCAAATTTATAAGAAATCAAGCCATTCTCCAATTGATAAATGGTCAAAGGATATGAACAGACAATTTTCAGAGGATGAAATTGAAACTATTACCACTCATATAAAAGAGTGTTCCAAATCATTATTGATCAGAGAAATGCAAATTAAGACAACTCTGAGATACCACTACACACCTGTCAGATTGGCTAAGATGACAGGAAAAAATAATGATGAATGTTGGAGGGGATGCGGGAAAACTGGAACACTATTGCATTGTTGGTGGAGTTGTGAACGAATCCAACCATTCTGGAGAGCAATCTGGAATTATGCCCAAAAAATTATCAAATTGTGCATACCCTTTGATCCAGCAGTGTTTCTATTGGGCTTATATCCCAAAGAAATACTAAAGAAGGGAAAGGGACCTGTATGTGCCAAAATGTTTGTAGCAGCCCTGTTTGTAGTGGCTAGAAACTGGAAAATGAATGGATGCCCATCAATTGGAGAATGGCTCGGTAAATTGTGGTATATGAATGTTATGGAATATTATTGTTCTGTAAGAAATGACCAGCAGGATGAATACAGAGAGGACTGGCGAGACTTACATGAACTGATGCTAAGTGAAATGAGCAGAACCAGGAGATCATTATACACTTCGACAACGATATTGTATGAGGACATATTTTGATGGAAGGGGATTTCTTTGACAAAGAGACCTGAGTTTCAATTGATAAATGACGGACAAAAGCAGCTACACCCAAAGAAAGAACACTGGGAAACGAATGTGAACTATCTGCATTTTTGTTTTTCTTCCCAGGTTATTTATACCTTCTGAATCCAATTCTCCCTATGCAACAAGAGAACTGTTCGGTTCTGCAAACATATATTGTATCTAGGATATACTGCAACATATCCAACATATAAAGGACTGCTTGCCATCTAGGGGAGGGGGTGGAGGGAGGGAGGGAAAAAAATCGGAACAGAAACAAGTGTCAATATAAAGTAATTATTAAATAAAAATTAAAAAAAAACTTTTGAAGGCTTTCATTGTATAATTCCAACATGTCTTCTTCAGTCTGATTTCCCAAAATTTCCCATCAAAGACTTTTTATTCCAGTAATACTAACTATACTGGCCTACTTACCCATTTCCTATTCTTGACCTTTTTTCTCATATTTCTTTATTTTTGCATAGGCTGTCTCTACCATCTTGGAAGATGCCTCTTGAAATTCCTAGTTGCCTTCAAGACTCAGCCTAAGTGCTTCCTCCAGCTCATTCATGATTACCATATTTCATAGTGCATTTCTCCCAAACCTGACATTATTTTCTATCTGCTTTGTATGAATATTGCATTTATGTATCAGTATACAGGCTGGACCTTTTCATACTGGAGTATGAAATCCTAGAGGTCAAGTAGTATTTTTCTGTCTTTCCATCCTTAGCATTAACAGAGTCTGAAATGTTATAAATGTTTGTAGAATTGAATATAAATGTTCTAGTTCAAGAAAGAGATTAATTTCTAAATTTTCAGACAAAACAAAGAGGACAAGAAAATCATCATCAGATATATATATATATATATTTATATATGTAGAACATAAATATAAATTATTTTTATAATTATAGCATTTTAATTTTCAAAATACATTCAAAGAAAGTTTTCAACATTCACTCTTGCAAAACCTTGTATTCCAAATTTTTCTCCTTCCCTCTCCACCTCTTCCCTCTTCTAGACAGAAAGTAATCCAATATAGATTAAACATATGCAATTCTAAATATATTTCCACATTTATCATGCTGTACAAGAAAAATCAGATAAAAAATGAGAAAAAGGCAAGCAAACAACAACATAAAGGTGTTGTTGTTGTGATCCACATTCAGTCCCCATAGTCCTTTCTCTGTAGGAAGATAGCTCTCTTCATCACAATTCCATCGGAATAGGAGTGAATCACTTCATTGTTGAGAAGGCAATTCTATCCCAGTTGATTATCACATAATGTTTTCTTTGTTCTACTCACATTTAGCATCAGCTCATGTCAGGCTCTTCAGGCCTTTCTGAGATCAGCCTGCTGATCATTTCTTAGAGAACAATACTATTTCATTATATTCATATACCATAATTTATTCAATCATTCTCTAAGTGATGAACATACAACTCAGTTTCCAGTTCCTTGCCACTAAAAAAAGGGCTGCTACAAATATTTTTGCACATGTTGGTCTCTTTCCCTTTTTTATGATCTCTTTGGCACGCAGACTGAGTAAAGACACCGCTGGATTAAAAGGTATGCATTTTGATAGCCATTTGGTCATAGTTCCAAATTGCTCTCCAGAATGGTTGGATCAATTCACAATTCCACAAACTTCTGATATTTATCATAAATATGATTTTTTTTAAAATCAGACCTATTATTCCATAGATATAGGCAACTCCTGGTGCACATTATTATTTTTACTCTCAATTTTCTTACTTATAAAATTGAAAAGATTGGAGTGGAATAGTTGTTAAGATTCCTTCTAGCTTTCAAATTTTCTTCTACTAATATATTCCAGTATTTCAGATTCTTGTCTTCAATCACACAGATTAGACTACCCTTTCTTCCCCCTATTCACCTACCTCTACTCTCTCTCCCTAACAGTAGTAGTCTTCATAAGCTGCTGTGGGAAAAACAAAACATACTATCCACTGACCAACTTACAGGTGAAAATATTTTTTGCAGGGCTGGTATTCAAATGAAAGTTATATAGTCCAATATTGTTCCTGAATTCAAAGTTCAGATGATAAGACCTATCAAGGCAATCTACTGACATTGGTTTTGAAAACCCAGAATCATTTCAATAAGATGAAAAGGCATCAGGAAAGAACCCAAACTAGGGAAATAGGAGTAGAGAGCAGGAAAAAAGATTAAAGGGGGGGAGAGGAGCTAGACCTTTAATTCCATTCTCAAGTAAGAAAACATTTTCTATCAATGTAAATTGGCACCTCCAATATAATTTATAGTTTTAGAGAGGTTCCTAGAGCCCTGAGACATTAAGTGCTTTGCCTAGAATCAAAACAACCATTATGTATCCAATGTAGAATTTGAACTCAGAATTTAAGTCTTCCTGACAAAGTCCAAATCAGTAACCATTTTACCATGCTTAAAGTAAAATATAAAAAAAGTCATTTGACAAACATAATATTAAAGAAAAGCTATATGTCCATCTCAAAATGGCTAAAAAATACAGAATCCAAAATTAGCGAGATGGTCATTAAAATTCAATTCTATCAGTCATTTGTGAGAGTAGATCAGAGTAGGCATGAGATTTTGCTTATTTGTGATAACTTGAGTCTAATGTTCTAAACTTGGATTTCTGTCAAGACTGAATAACTGAACTAAGTAAACAGATACACATGATGAAATCATCTATGTAGTCTTTTTTTTTTTAATGGGGAAAGTGAACTTTGGAAACAGTGGCATATTTGCATATGTATAGCCAATTACCTCTAGATTGAGGCTCAAGAGAATTATGTTCAAGTCCTGGCAATAGCAATCAAAATCCAAGGTCAAGTGAATAGCTTTATGGTCAGACACTTTATGAAAGCATTGAGCCACACTGTATGGTCAGTAATATGAAGGAAAATTAGAAGACATGTTTTGTAGGGCATTTTCCAGATCCATCATTCCATCATGCCATGACGACATTTGACCACTGATTTGAGAAATATTCATCCACATGATCCCAAACCAAGTATTTATATCAATTCTTCAGGATCTATATTGTAATATTTCTCATTGTTAATGTAATTCATGTAGTAAATCCACTTAGATGCTGTCTGAAGTGTGTCTCAATTGTAATGTTTTTAGCAAAACTTAACCAGGAGTGTCTATTCATAAATGATTGAAACAATTCTTGGAATAAACTTTTGTCATTTAACCGAGTTTCTTTCCCAACCTTCCCTCCCCTTATTTTTTTTTTCTTTTAAGACTGAAATAATAATAGAATGAGTGAAAAAAAGAAAATAAAATGCATTTCCTTTGGAGAGTTCTGTTTTCTCAGCTAGGGGTTCCAAGCAAATGAGCTATTGACCTTTATTTTGTATCATTAGTAATGATTTCAAAACACTTTGATACTTTCAGTAATCAGGGCAGAATATGATGGTCAGTGTCTCTAGGGCTTCAGTATGAGTGGATGGTCAAGTTTTACTGAAATTAGAATTTTCTAAAAAATGAAAAGCTTAATGCCACAAGAAAACATTAGGCATTTTTAAGGTACAGATTTTCACGCTAGGAAACTACCATTATTCCAATTTTATATTCTATACAAAAGTCCTAGTTTTGAGGGACCTCAGTGAAGAAGCCACAGCAGGCAATGTGAAGAGTGCTAGGTTCAACCTGAGAGAACCTTGATTTATATCCTATTTTGACAACTTACTATCTGTGTCACCTTAAATGAGGTATGGACCCATTTTAACATCTCAATTTCTTACAATGTAAAAAGAAAAGGTTGGACACTAGGAGCTAAAGATCCTTTCAAACCTTAAATAAGCACCTCTTTGAGTTTTGCATTTCCTCTCAGTAAATAACGTAATTTTCACAAAGTAAGTACTGAAGAATATTTGTTGATCTGAAATATTTTAAAATCAGTTGCTTATAATGGTTTAAAATCACAATTGCTAAACATTACTCTAATTTTTGATGTATATAAATGGTCTGCCTCCTCAAGCATTTCATTCAGTGAAGCATCATGGTCTGGAAGTAAATATGGTTTTATTGTTTTTAACCAAACCTGTTATTTAAGGGTGTAGGTAATTCTCCCTACTAATGTCGATCAGTAGTGGTGTTGAAACTGACAATCTTAATGGATTGCTTGAGTAGACCTGAGCGGATTCTTTTGAAAAGTTTAGCTTATGGATAATAAATTTGGGGCTATGGTGACCTAAAAAGCAAATAGAAATAACAAAATGGCTCTCAACTCTTTCCATCCTCTTTCAATTTTCCTAGTGCTGGTGGCAAAATGAAGGGCAATGAGGCAAAAAAATACTAAGAATAATATATTTTTTATATTACATAAAATGTTAATTTATTGATGGTACTAGTAATATGAGAACTTTGGCCCATTACTGGCAAGTTACTCTAGAAATAAATTATCTCAAAACTGATACTTACTATGAATTAAGCTATAAGATAATAAACTCTAGTTAAACTTAAGGATGGGGGACGGATTCATTATGTACTATATGAAATAAATATTCTATCTGGGTACACTTAAATTCAGCTCTTCTGCTTAAGTTTTTATTTCTTAAGAACTAGCTAATCAGCTCCTATCTTTCCCACTAAAGAAAAGAAAGATCAGAAATGCTTGCACTAAACTCATGTCTCCTCCCTTTCTGTAGATGCCCTGAGTAAGAATTAGTAGGAAGGATTCCATTTTGAAGTAGATATTAAGTCCTAAACTCAGGGTCATAGAGGTGACTGTACTCCTCCATGCTGTGAGAACTAGTCTAAGTGAAAAAAAAAATAAGTGTGTCAGTAATTTTCCACATAACCCCTGAGGAGTTTGAAAACCTCCCACCTGATGAGAGGACTCTGAGTCATTCATGGCTTGCTGGTGCTTCAAGCTACTAGAGTGCATTTCCATTTAGTTATATCTAAGGGATCTACCATAGTTCAAATAATAAAAAATCTGGGCTTTGGAGGGAATTGCTAGGGACTGAATGAATATCACTGCTTTGATGATTGGTAGTTCCTTGTAAGTCCCTTATATAATCGTTTCCAGCAACGTTTTATTGGAACACAATGAAACCTCAATAGGCTTGTTCACCTGGTTAATATGCTTTGGAAGATGTGAAATAGAAAAAAAAAAGATTAATCAATGTGAAACAAATACCAAGTAAGAAGCCTCTAAAAGCCCAGAAATTATTTCAAACTGCAAATACTTCATTTCCTTGCCAAGTAGAGAGACATAACAGTCAATGGCAAGACAAGCTAATGGTGCAATCTCATTTGTGAAGCATCATAAAAGACGGCAGAGCATTATGAGGAGTTTGACTCCAACAACAACAACAAAAAAAAACATAAGCATGTTGAAAAAAATGAGCTTTCTGAAAACTTGACAGGAGACCCAGGTGAATCTAATCATACCAAAAGCCTTTACATGAAATTGAAAGGAGGACATCAAATGAACAGGACATCAAATGAAATAAAGCTATTACCGTTTCTTTAAGTGAAGTATTTTTTACCACTAATGGAAATAGAGCTACCACATGTGCAAATGAACTAAAGGACAATGGAAACACGCATATAGAAAGAAACTCAAATAGGTTATTGTAGCATATTGCCAATGATACTTCAAGAATGAAAATTAGTGTAAATATTATCAGGACATATATGCCAGTAAATCCCTTTAATAGCCATATAATGCGAGTAAATGAAGCAAGTGTATAGCACAAATGCTGCATTGCAAAAACCTCCTGAGCATTGAATAGATTCACTGTGGAGAATTTAGGATAACATGTGTGCTTTGACATAGGATGAGAGAGCAAGGGTCAGTTAAAATCTCTACCAATGGAATGAATACTCATATCATTGAGATTATAAATCTGTCATCTATCAAATGATTATAATTAGCCAAATCTTATAGTGGAATTCTTTGGTCTAATTTTTTTAAAAAAGAGTTTTATTCAATGTCATTTTTTTTTCCTCCATAGTAATTTCTCCCTAATTTTTAACCCTTATATCATATAAACTTTTTCTTGTAATAAAGAAAACTAATTAAGAACAACTGACCTAAATCATTACTACAACTGAGAGCATATTCATTATTCTGTAATCAGTCCACTGATTCATTATTCTGTAAATAGTCCACTATTTTTCAATTCAAAGGAAGGACTTGTATTAAAATATCTATTCTAGGAGCAGCCAGGAAGCACAGTGGATAGAACACTTAACTTGGAGTTAAGAAGATCTGAAATACTAAATGTGTGATCCTGAGCAAGTCACTTAACCTGTATTTACTTCAGTTTCTCTACTATAAAACAGGGATAATAAATACATGCCTTACAGGATTATTGTGAAGATAAAGTAAGATGATATTTGTAAAGCACTTAGCAGAATGCCTAGCATATATTAGGCACTATATAAATACTTTTTCTCATCCTTTCCTTCTGTTCTCTTGAGCCAAAAATGAATACTCTAATTTGTCTGAGTTTTTTATTATTATTATTATTATTTTACATTATTTAAGCCATTGTGTATCTTATTCTTTTGGTTCCTCTTTCTTAACTCTTCATTAATTCATATACATCTTCTCATTTTTCGATAAATTCCTCTCCCCATTTTCAACATTTCTTATTGTATGTCATATGCCATAATTTATTTGATCATTATCTAATTAATAGACATATACTTTGTTTTGAGATATTTTACTATCATAAAAGTGCTACCAGGAACATCCAAATTGAAATGAATAAATCTTTGATCCAGGTACTGACATACTGGGGGGCATAATACCTTTTTATAGCACTTTAGAGACTATCATTTCTACTGTTTTGAGGTCCTTATGGCCTGTTTCTCCAAAGCCCAGTAGAGAGAGAGAAGTTGGGACATAGACCAAAACTGATTTAGTCAATAGGAAAAGGTGACAGGATGCTCCCTCTCTTAGAATGATTTATATCCAGAATTAGTGTAATTTCACAGGCACTCCCAAACCCTATCAATTGTAATTGATTCAAGTGCCAGGCTTTCTAGTTGTGGCTCAAAAATGCTATAGTGAATATTTTGGCATAGACAACTATTTTTCCTTAAAAAACAAACAAACAAACCCCAATTTATTTAGTTGGATGACTTTTCTTGCAAAATTCCAAATTATTTTCCAAAATTATTGGAGCAATTTACAGCTTCTGGGAGGGCATAATGTTGTCTCTATTCATCCTTATAACTCTCCTAATTACTGACTTCCACATATTCTCAATATCCATAATCCCTTTAATCTTACTAGTTTTTTCAGCTTGTGAAGCAGGAATTGGCCTCTCACTACTAGTCTAAATCTCCACTACTCATGGTAATGACTACAGCCAAAACCTTAACCTACTACAATGCTAAAAATCCTCACAGCAACTTTCATGCTTATCCCACTAACATGATATTCCAAAAAACCCTGAGTATGAGTTAACACTACTACACATAGCTTCCTAATTAGCATCTGGAGCTTAACCCTTCTCTATCACAACTCTGACCTAGGCTATGACTATAATAGTTCCTTCTCAGTAGACTCCCTATCAGGGCCACTACTAGTTCTATCATGCTGACTTCTTCCACTAATAATTATTGCGAGCTAAAACCACTAGCCCACGAACCCCTAAAATGAAAAAAAATCTACCTAACTATACTTATCATCTTCCAGCTCTCCCTAATTATAGCTAAGTGTCTTAATGTGTCTGACTTTCTATAATGTGGGTCTAGATTTTTACAGACAATTATTTCCTCCAATCTTGTGCAAAATTTCAAATGAAATACAATATATTTTATTACAAAACTAGCCAGTCATTGAGCCCTTTATATAGTTATATTTTGTTTCCTTCATAGGGTCAATAGGGGAAAAAACAGAAATGTGAAAATTAATGTATGAATTGACAATTAACTACCATCTATGGGAAAATGCAAAGTTACAAATGGTTTTATAAAACTGAATAAATATATACTCTAATTTATTGATTATTGAGCAGTTGGTTAAGTATAAAATAATCTATTCATTCCATTAGCTTTCCAGTCATCTCTGCAGTATAGTAAAAAAAATAAACTAATAATATGTGTGTGCATGTATAATAATCAGAAGATGGTTTCATTTCATGAGAGCATCACTGAATAGAGTGGTAGGCTTGGAGTCTAGAAGACTTCAGTTCAGTGACCTCACTCACTATCTGTATGACCTTAAGCAAGTCATTTAACTTCCATTTCCTCAAGTGTAAATGGGGATAAAAATAGTACCTACCTTTCAGAATTGATGTGAGAATCAAAGGAGATAATATTTGTAAAGCATTTAGCACAATGCCTGACACATAGTAAGTATTAAAGAAATACTAACTTTTTGTAAAAGAATAAATTTTACTATGCTTGTGAATGAATTTATCAACTGATGGCCCCTTGTTTAGTATTATCAACCTGAGGAAAAGAATAGCACTTTAGAGGTTTATTTTCATTTTCAAGAAGAAAGATATACTTATTTTTGTTGTTATATGCCAACTGAGCCTTAAGCATATTTCAAATAGCTCTTGATCTTCCATTAATCTCATAATCTTTTTGGAGCAGTCTGAAAAGCTGAAAATGAGCTGATTAAAGGTTTTAGATCTCATAATCAAAGGAGGGAATGCCAGGGGAAGCAGGAAAAGTGTGTTGAGAAGCTTCTAATGAGGCATAGGGATTAGAAATTGAGATGCATTCCAACTTAAATAGGAAAAGATTAGGGTAAAGAACCAAAGTTTTAAAAGATCTCTGTAATTGATTATCAAGGAAGGCAGCTTTAGAAAATAGGTTTGGTATCCTTCCTCTCTCTCCTCTTCTCTTTTCTTCTTTTTTCTTCTCTTCTCTTCTCTTCTCTTCTCTTTTCTTCTCTTCTCTTCTCTTCTCTTCTGCTTTCTTGTATCTTCTTTCCTCCTCTCCCTCCTTCCTTCTTTTCTTTCCCTCCTTTCCTTCCTTCCTTCCTTCCTTCCTTCCTTCCTTCCTTCCTTCCTTCCTTCCTTCCTTCCTTCCTTCCTTCCTTCCTTCTTTCCTTCCTTCCTTCTTTTCTTCTCCTCTTCCTCATTCCCTCTTCCTCTTTCCTACTTTCTTCCTTCCATTCTCCCTCCCCCTCTCTCTTTCCCTACTTCCTTCATCTACCAAAAAAGCCCCAGGCAACTTATTTTGCTTGAGACTTCTACATAAATCCATCTGATTAAAATGCCATAGATATTTTTTTTAAGGGAAACAGAAGGGGATGCTTCTATGATAGTTATCATTATCATATAGAGCTTTAAGGTTTGCAAATTGATTTCCATATATACCTTATTTGATTTTCATCACAACCCTTTGAAATCGGTGCTATTATTAGCCACATTTAGATGTGATGAAGCTATGGCTAAAAGAAATAAAATGTTTTGGCCAAGTTCACACAGAGAGCTGAAGTAAGTTTTTTTCAAGTTGTCATGCCCCTACTTCTAGCATTCTTGGAGCAACCTGCTTGGCTGCTCCAAGACATTGTCTCACCTTCTTAAAAATAGTTACACTACTATACCTAGTTGGTGACTTCCTCAACTGGCAATCCCTTCCCTTCCATCCACTCCAGTTTTGGCACCACTACCAAGTCATTTCTGCTCTTATTCATGAACATACTTCTCTATGACCACACTTAACATCCCAGTAGCTTTTCTGGCCGAAGTGCCCTTTGCTGGCTGCCTTTCTTCTATGTGTGCTGTCTTCCTCAAAAATTCCTGGAGTGTGGGCTTGGGACAGAGATTCTTTTTGCTTTTGTATTTTTATCTCCAGTATTTAGCATTGTGCCTGACATAAAGTCATTTCAATTGCCTTTTCCTTCCTTCCATCATCACCACCTCCATAGCTTATGAGAATCAATTTTCACTGTATGAATAAATGTCTACATTTCTTTGATAACAAAGATAACTTAATTCAAGGAAAATAAAGGATAATTATAGGCCCTCAATATAAATGAGCAGCTACTGGACCAATAAGTTACATATAAAGCAAATACCTGATTCTCTGTGAACAATATTAGGGATGCATACATTTAGAATTGCCTGAACTATTTTTGTTATTTTTCTTTTGTCCAAGTGTAATTGAAACCCCAAATACAAGGGCTGTATATCATCTTATAAACTTTCATATTAAAATTATTTATATTTTATTATATTTTCATTTATTTTTGTAAATGTTTCCCAATTGCAGTTTAATCCCCTTCAGTACCCTAGGAACTATTGCAGATTGCTAACTGACATCTCTGTTCCATAGCATCATGCACATCCTGGGAACAAAAAGTAACAACACTAAAATGAACACAGGAGAGGAGTATTCTGGGAAGATGGCAAAGTAGGTCAGTAAATTTCAAGCTCTATAAATTTCCCCTACAGACAGAACAACTTTGTGCTTCAGGGTAAACATAGATTACTGAATAATCCCTCCTGGTACAAGCCAAAAAGATTTGAAGTAAGATCCAAGCCTAAGGATTAGATAGTGTAAAGTTTAGATACCTCCGGGATAGTTCCAAAGAAACAGCAAGTGGGGAACCCCAGTGCAAGCTAGGTTTAACCTTTCATCTGAGAGATGGGGGGCAGAGTAAAGCGGTTTGAGTCCAGGCAGACTGAGAGATTAGGAATGCCCGGCCCAATTGTGCTGCAGAGATGCAGCTCTGGGTGACAATGAACCAGCATAGCTGATGAGTAAAGAGGAAGTAGAGTAGAGCTGCTGGCTGTGCACTAACAGAAGAGTACAACATTTAGCTTGAGGTTCCAGGTCAGAAGGGAGAACTGAAGTGAAGCTAGAGGCACCATCTCCAATTCCAGGATTAGAGGTGTTTACACTAATACTTCTCATTAAAAAAAAAAATGAATTGGCAAAGAAGAAAGAACCCTACTATAGGAATAGGAAAAACCAGGGTTCATATTCAGAGGAGGACACTGAAGTAAAAAAAGGCTTTTTCTACTTCAAAGAATAATGTTAAATGGCTTTCTGCCCAGATAGAATTTATAGAAAAATTCAAGAAAGAATTCAAAAAACCAATTGAGAGATATTGAGGAAACAATAAAAATAAATTAAAAAATAAAAACCATTCAAGAAAAACAATAAGATTATGGGGGAAATTTAACCAAGTAGAAAGAGACATACAGAGTTAAAAAAATAACTCTTTGAAAATTAGAATTAGGCAAGGAGAAACCAGTGAAGCCACAAGAGACCAAGAAATAACAAAACAAAATATAAACAATGAAAAAATAGAATAGAATGTGAAACATAAAACAATTTATCTGGAGAACAGATCAAGAAGAGAAAATATAAGACTATTCAATGACCTGAATGCTATGACCAAAAAAAAAAAAAAAAAAAAAAAAAAGAACTTTGACACAATAATATAAAAAATAATCCAAGAACATTATCTGATAGAACAATAGGGGAAAGTAGAATAGGAAAAAATCCATGGATCACCAACTCAAAAGAGATCCTTTGTGTAAAACTCATGGGGATATTATTGTCAAAATTCAAAACCACCAGATCAAAGAGAAAATGTGTAAGAAACAAGAAAAAAAAAACAATTCAAATGTGCTGGAACTACAGTTAGAATTATATAGGACATATCAGCAGCCATAATAAAAGACCACAGCTCCTGGAATCATATAAAGCAGGAATCAAAAGAACTAGATCTGTGGCCAAAAATATCATATCTAAGAAAGTTATCCATAATATTGAATGCAAAAAAGGATGTTCAATAAACTTGCAAATTTTCAACTCTTTCAACTAAACCTGAATTCTATGAAAAATTTAATATATAATGTTATGGGCCAGAACTCTGAAACAAGGATTCTTACAAAGTGTTAAGTCAGTGGAATTGATAAATACATGGTGTTTAATAGTTAGTTATAATAGTTAGTTAATAGTTAGCATGGTGTTTAATAGTTCTCTAGTTCAGTTCATGTACTTAGTACTTAATGGAGTTCTACAAGATTCACACCTATGATAATATAATTATAAGAGATCATACTATAAGCTCAGACAAACTCAGCCAGAATCAGAGCCAGAGAAGACAAAGGACTGGAGGTGGGAGCTCATGCTCTCAGAGCCAAGGAGAGAGATTCATTCATCCCATCTCACACCAATGTGGTGCAGGGCTCTCCTCCTTCTCTTCTCCACTGAAACCAAGACTCCAGAAAGCCTCTAAGAAAGCTAGCCCAGGCCTTAGGCAAAGAAACTAGATTGTGAAGGAAAAAATAAAGACTGGACTTTAACACCTGGCTATTCTTGTGGTAATTCCTGAACTGAAACAAAAGCTGCTCCAAGACCTCCAGAAAACCAAATGAAAATATTATAATATAAAAGTCAATATCAAAGATAAATTTCAAGGTGCTTAACATGGGCAAATTTTTTGGTTTTTTACATGGAGATATATACCATATATTTAAAATTGGCATTAGCAGTTGGGTAGCTCAAAAGAAAGATTGGGGCAGAGTTGAATATGACTCTAAAAAAGCAATATTGCATAGGAAAAGGTAAAAATAATTATGTTATTCAAATGAATTCATAAAGAAATAAGGGTGGAGGAAGAAGAGAAAGGAGGAATCTATGGGAGGAGGTTAAGTAATAGCAAGACAAGTTAAGGAACAGAAAAAGTAGAAGAGTTAGCAGAGATAGGAAAGAAGATATCTACATAAACTACAAGGTCAGGTATAGAACTTATTAGAAAAAGAAAGGGCTAGTGATTAATCTCAGAAAAAGTCAATCGAGGGAAATATACATTTTACATCAGCTATACTAATATTAGTTTAGCTGCATGTTTACATATTGGGTAAATAGGTGTGTATGTATGTGTGTATTTGAGCATATGTAGATATGTATGCATTTTGCTATACATTTATGTGTACAGAGATATATGCATAACAGCATGGGTCTGTGGTTGGGTATAAATATATATGTGGATGTGTGTGTGAGAAAGAGAGAGAGAGAGAGAGAGAGAGAGAGAGAGAGAGAGAGAGAGTATATGTGGGTTTTGAGATGCATATGTGCATGTATGTGTATGTATTTATATATGTATTTCTAAATATATCTGTGCTTAAGTATAGCCTGCTTGGCGAACACAGGAGGGATGAAAAGGGGGGAAAGAATAAAGTTTAAAAAGTGCACAGCAAAGAACAAAAAAAAAAAAAAAAGAAACTGCAAGGAAGCAAAGATGTACACACAGGAATATAATTTATTTTACTATTATAAATCCTTTCCTGAACTGGAAATTTATTGTTATATATTCTGAATCCTCCCTGATTTTGGGTTGGGTACATGAAAAATCTTATGTTTTGTTTTATTTTATTTTCCTTTTCTGTCTTTCTTTTTTCTTTTCTCTTTTTTAATAAACAAAAAAAATTAAATATAAAAAATGTACACAGAGCAAGAAAAAGTTGTGACAAAGCTGATGCTAAAAAAAATGATATTTACATAAGGACCAAAAGTATGCAAAAATTGTGTGTGGAGTGTGTTGGAACTATATAGACAAAATGACTATATAGTCTGTAAAGCTAAAAATAAGTTTTAAAAAGTCTAGTATTTTTTGGAGTTCCTTTTCTGATAGTGAAGATGGGCTTGCTGTGGATCACCCAAACTTTCTCAGAACCACTGAATCTTAGAAAAAAAAAAGGTACCATCTCCTCCAACCTTAGATCTTCAGGCATCTTCTCAACTTCATAGCTGACAAGTGTTCATCCTCAGACTGTGAACTCCAAGGAATGGGAAACATAGTTCTTTGTCCTCCTGTTATCTGCTCACATATGTTTAAGTAGTTAGATTGAATTAAGGGCTTACTCTGTAATCTTGGAAGGGAGAAAGTTGGTGGTGGTGGTTTGCTGGGTCAAGATATCTATGTGGAGAATGCCCTCTTGGTCTCTTTTTTGGCTTTAACAATGATGTCATATGATAAACATTTTTGTCCATAGTAGCAAAGTGCTGCAGGTTTTGTATGAAATATGACAAGTTCTAAATGACTTTCCATTCCAAAATTAAATGTTAGCAGTGAAAATATAAATGCTAGTTGCTACTGTGCAGCTACTACTAAAAGTAATAATAGCACCTACCTTCTAGAGTTATTTTGAAGATAAAAATACTGAATTCATACTAGGAAGAAAATATCATGACCTTTCCACCCATGGTTCTATCTTCACTATTTTAAAATTATTCTATAGCATTTACCTCCCAGGGATGTTATGAAGATAAGATGAGATGGTATTTGGAAAGTAGCATCAGTATAGCAAGTTTACAACAATTAGAATTTATATGGGGCAGCTAGATAGCACAGTGGATAGAGTACCAAGCCTAGAGTTAGGAAGAGTCCTCTTCTTGTCAAATGCAACCTCAGATACTATCTGTGTGGCTCTAAAGCAAGTAACTTAATCCTGTTTGCCTAAGTAAGACTTCTCTAAGATGAAGAGGAAAAGGAAATAGCAAATCATTCCAGTATCTTGGACAAAACAAATAAAAATCATCTGGGGTCATGGAGAGCCAGACACAACTGAAAATAACTGAACAATAGAATGCTGGAATTAGTTTCAGGAAAACTCAGATCTGAATACTGCTTTCAATCTCAATAGCTATATGACCTTCAATACATAATTTAAACATTCAATCTCAGTTTTCTTATGTATAGAATGGGGGAGAGGAAGGATACACTGTATGACTTCTAAGTTCTTTTCTAGATGAGAGTCTATTATTCCATGTTCAATGATACCTACTTTCTTGCTGTATAATTGTAGTCAAGCCAACTTTATATCTCTTAGCCTTAGTGTCCTTATCTGTAAAATTACCTTCCCTATAGTCCCCCCTTCAAACTATCTTTTGACACCAATCCAGGTATCAGGAGGACTTGAATTCAAATTCACCTTCAGAATCTTGACACTTATTGGCTGAGTGACTTCAGGAAAGCAGCTTAACTGCATTGTCTCTCAAAAAAACATCAAGACCAAAAGTGTGTTCTTATTCTGAAAAGAGATAATGTATATGAAGTGCTTTGGAAATTTTAAAGCATTAAAAATATGTTGTTAGTATTATACTTGGAAAAATAAGATAAGAAATCTGCAAAGCCATTACTATGGTTGGGGGTTGTTTTTTTAATAAGTATTTTTTATTATAGCTTTTTATTTACAAGATATATGCATGGGTAATTTTTTAGCACTGACCCTTACAAAACCTTCTGTTCCAATTCTTCCCCTTCTTCCCCCCACCATTGGCAGGTAGACCAATACATGTTAAATATATTAAAGTATATGTTAAACACAATATATGTATACCTATCCATACAGTTATTTTGCTGCACAAGAAAAATCGGACTTAAAAATAAGGTAAAAATACCTAAGAAGGAAAACAAAAATGCAAGTGGACAAAAACAGAAGGAGTGGAAATGCTATGTTGTGGTTTACACTCATTTCTCAGAGTTCTTTAGCTGTGTGTAACTGGTTCTCTTCATTATTGAACAATTGGAACTGATTTGGTTCATCTCATGTTGAAAGCCATGTCCATTAGAATTGATCATCATATAGTATTGTTGTTGAAGTGTATAATGATCTCCTGGTTCTGCTCATTTCACTCAGCATCAGTTCATGTAAAGTCTCTCCAGGCCTCTCTGTATTCATCCCGCTGGTCATTTCTTACAGAACAATAATATTCCATAACATTCATATACCACAATTTATTCAGCCAATATATAATTGAATATATTCAATTTATAAGCTATAATCTCCAATTGATAGGCGTCCATTCAATTTCCAGTTTCTAGACACTACAAAAAGGGCTACCACAAACATTTTTGCACATACAGGTCCCTTTCCCTTCTTTAAGGCCTCTTTGGGATATAAGCCCAGTAGTAACACCGATAGATCAAAGGGTATGCACAGTTTGATAACCCTTTGAACATACTTTCAAATTGCTGTCCAGAATAGTCAGATGCATTCACAACTCCACCAACAATGCATCAGTGTCCCAGCTTTCCCACATCCCCTCCAACATTCATCATTATCTTTTCCTGTCATCCTGGTCAATCTGAGAAGTATATAGTGGTATCTCACAGTTGTCTTAATTTTCATTTCTCTCATCAATAATGATTTGGAGCATCTTTTCATATGGCTAGAAATAGTTTCCATTTCTTCATTTTCAGATGACCATTTATCAATTGGGGAATAAAGCCATTACTATTTTAAGGAATTCTCTCTACAATATATACACATTATATTTTGTGATTTCATACATAGGTTGACATAGTAATACATAAATATTGACCACATTTAGTACTCAAAAACTCCAGTGAAACTGTGATCTCATCCTTATGTCCCCTCTAATATAATAGATTATAACCTATTCTGCTATGCCTACCTGTCTTGTATAGGTCTTGATCATTAATAGTAAAAATCATGCACAGTAATATAGAAGTGAATGCTATCATCTTTGTGGTAGTGATGTTAAACTTTTAAAACTGTGATCAATTCAACTATAGAGTGATGAAGTTAGTTCATCTGAACTACTACAGGAGATACATTCAGAATCAGGAAGTGTATCAAATCTCTTCATTTCACTTCTGGGCCACAGTCTTCTCATCTGGAAAATCAAAATTCAAACTACATGACGCCAAAGATTCCTTCTTCGGGGGGATCCCGAAATCATGTTAATGCCTTCAAAAACAAATAGAAAGAATATATACATGAGTATAAATAAATAAAATTGCAATGATTTCAATGTACTTTTATAAAAATATGTTATTTTCCTCAGTAGAAAATACGTTTTGAAGTTTAAACTTTCTTTTTTGAGACTAGTATGGCCATGACTTCTGAAAGTATTGACAGGAACATTAGATACCAAGAGAAAAATGATTGTACATTTGGGCAAATATTCTCCAGTGATCCACAGAGATCTATTGGAGAGTTTTGTCCTGACCTTAAGGTTGAAATAACTTGTGGGAACATGAAGCAGAAGATAAAAGGATGAGATTGAAGAAGAGAAGTGTTACCGTAAAAAAGTCAGGGATGTGGAATTTACCAAAGCTCATGGGACTGATCATACTCCAAGAGATTCAGCCTTCTCCTGGGTAGGCTTCAGCCCTTTGAGTGGCTGGGAGGAAAAGAAAGCATATCCAGAGGTCAGAACAATGCAGAAATTCCTTGTGTTGAATTTGATCTGACTTTATCCTGTGTCTTTAAAGAAATGAAGATTTAGAAGTTTCTTTAGGATTTTCTAGTAGAAAACATGCCTGTCCTCACTTACACCTGTCCTAAACTCATTATTCTCACCAGTTCTCAGAGATTGAATAGAATAGATACACTGATCTTAGTTTTTTTTTCTTTTTCTTTTTTTTCATTTTCATGTTTAGACTGTGGGAGGATTGGAAACTAAAAGAAAAATCCTGCAAGGAAGGAGATTAAAAGTATAGGAGTTTACATATATAAAATCCCTATTTAATACCACAAGAGAAAATTTTATGACTGGGGAGTTTAAGCATCTGGATATTAAGGGAGATGATAATTTGCTTGAGAAATAAGACAATTTTCAACTAAAGCCAGTGCTATTACTATACACAAGGTCAGAGAGTTGGGTGGTAAAGAATGAGATGGTAGTAAAAATTTCTTTCCTATTTACTTAAAACTTCCCTTGTATTATAGAGGGTAAGTAACATCTCTGAAGTGGAATGGCTGCTAGGGAAGCCCCATCTCAGGAGAAGAAAGGGGCAACATATTATATAAACATTTTTAGAAGGTCCTTAGCTCATGACATGACTGACATCCCAGCTGTTAAACACTATTTGGTGGTGGGTTTTTTTGGTCATTTGGGATTTTTTGATGGTTATTTCAACAATATCTTTGATTCTAGTCATTCAACACATTAAGTAAGTGCCCAGGATAGGGATTGAGGTGGTAGAATGGCTTTGATCTTGCCATGTCAAGACTCATAAATGATTAATATATCTCTATTCCAATTTTATTTCTTTTTGTTTGGTTTTGTTTGGCTGTATAAAAGGTACTTATTCTGTGGTCAATTAAGCATTTGTATGAATGTCCCTTAAGGTTCTGGAAATTACTAGGTCAAAGTCTTGCTTGTTTTAGCATTACCAGAATGGGGATCCTTATTCCATTGTAATGACTCTTTCCCATTGTATAATGTAGATAGCTGGTGGACACAGTAGACACTCACTAGCTGTGTGACATTGGGCAAGTCATTTAATCTTATTTGCCTCAGTTCCCTCATTTTAAAAAATATGAAGTAGAGGAGAAATTGGCAAACCATTACAGTGTCTTTGCGAAGAAAACCCAAACTGGGTCACGAAGAGTCAGACATGATTGAAACAAGTGAAATTATTTTTCTGTGGTGAGATCTTAAACCACTGAATCTAAATAAAGTAAATCCCAATCATAAAAGATAGGTCAGGCACCTGGACCAAATATGGTAGAAACGATTCCTGTTTAGGTGCCCGCTAGATTAGAATATTTTGGAGGTTGCTTCTAACTCAGAGATTTGGTGGTTCTGAGGATGTGAGTGGTTTATAAACACATTATCTAAAATCAGAAAATGCAAACAATACAATTAATAATTCACATCCTGTATAGTTCCAACACACCCAAGCCATAATTTCTGCACTTTAGATATCAATATAAGTAGCTTTTTTCAGCATCAACCTTATCACAACTGTTTCCTTGTCCTGTGTTCATTTTAGAACCCTTAGCTATGCTTCCCAGGATGTGCATAAAACTATGGAATAGAGATGTAAGCTAGCAGGCTACAATATTTTTTAGGGTGCTGAGGGGATTAAAATGTAATTGGGAAATATTTAACAAAATAAATAAAAATATAAAGATATAGATAATGTTAAAAGTGGTTTTCTAAGCCAACATATAGCCCTCAGTGATTTTTATGTTTAATTTAGTGGCCCCTGAAGCTCCAAATCAACTGATATTAGTGGGAAATAAAAGTTTCTTGCATCTTTGCTATACCTGGAAAAGAAAATTCTTTTGATATACCTAGAAAAATAAACATCAATGAAATGATGTTTTCCCATTTCCAAAATCTCCTTGCTCCAGTAAGAGATCCTCTAATAGAAAGAAATGGAAAAAAAAAACATAGTAGTTATTTGATGGTTCAAGGCACTTCATTTATTTTCCCTCTGAAGGAAAGTTCTGACCAGCTCTCAGAAGACATAGAATTATATAGAATGAAACTATTATGATGATTCTTAGAGAAAATTCTAAAATGGCTCTTTTTATGTAGGGAATAGCAGTTTGGGACTTGAGACTGGGGGGTCATGTGAGGTAAGCAAGAGAATGACTTTTACTTCTGTACTTTGGGGATGTGGGGGTTACAAAGTGGTGGGGGTGGGGGTTGAATTACTGCCAACATGCTATTTTTTAAATAAGGAAAACAAAAGAATTTTTAGAGTCCCCCTTTCCTCTGGCAAAACCAATAGAAATGGTGTGTAGGTGGATGCTGATTTCCCCTTTTTACTTAGTGATAAATTCAGTGGGATTTAAATTAGCCAAGACTACAGATCAATTTAGCAAAATAAATCAATCAAACTAATTGTGTGACATTGGGTTGACACCTAAATCCTGCTTTTTTTGATACTTTTGTTTATTGGTTGGTTTTTTTGTTACTAAATTAGTCCAATTTAAGATTCTGAGTTTGTCATTAGCTTCTAATTAAAGCATGGTATAATCTCATCAGGATAAAAAAAAAGGATAAGCTTTTTTAAGAGTATAAAAATGAACAAGAACACTAGAGACAGAGATAAGAGACCTGGGTTTGAATCATACCTCTGATACCTTGACAGATGTATGATTATGCTTTGTCATCTCTTCTGAACCTTAGTTTCCTCATCTGTAAATTAGGGATAAAAAATACTTGTACAATTTAGTTCACAAAAATTTTATGGGGATATATAAAATAATAGCATATGAAAAGAAGTATATGCACAAATATCACCAATTATTAAAAATTGATGGTGAATAACTAGAACCATTTGTGGCAAGGTTTTTACAAAATTGTCATGGATATGGTACACAAGGGTTGGAAAAGAAGAAATTTACATCTAGAAATAACAATTGGTATAGGAATAAAGAAAGACCAAACTAAAAATGAGAAACCTGTACCTAATCAATAGGTGGGCAAAGGGTATGGGAAGGCAATTTTAAGAAATTAGACCCAAGCTATCAATAGCCATGAGGGGAAAAAAAATCTTCTAAATCATTAATAATTAAAGAATGAAAATTGAGGAAATTCTGAATTTCAGCTTCGTTCCCTTCAGATTAACAAACTTGCCAAGAAAAGGAAAATGACAAATACTGGAGCGGCTGAAAAAAAAACCAGATATATTAATGTGCTTTTGGGGGAACTATGAACTTATTCAGTCATTCCAGTTTTGCATTATGCCCAATAGATTATCCAGCAACATATATCCTTTTACCTAGTAATGAAACTACTAAGTCCATAATTCAAAGACACCAATGAAAGAAAAAAATATCCATTTGTACAGAAATATTTTAGCAGCTATTTTTGTGGTGGCAGAGACCTTGAAATTAAGGAGTGGTCTAGTCCATAATCATTATAATTATGATCATCATTATCATGTATGTTAAGGTTATAGCATGTAAGGACTTTACAAGTATTATTTTATTTAATTTTCACAATAACCCTGTTAGGAAGATACTATTATAGTACTCATTTTACAAATGGGCCAGACAGAGGTTAAATGACTGGCCCAAGATCATACAGTTAGCAAGTGTCTATTCCTGTCTCGAGGTTCAGTGATTTATGTGCTACATCATTTAGATATCTGTGGCATATTATTGTCTAGTAATAAATGATAAAGGAGACAATTTCAGAGAAACCTGGGAAGAATTGTATGAAGTGATGTAGTAGAGTAAAGTGAGCAGAATAAGGAAAACATTTTATGTGATAGCAATATTATTGTAATGGCAAACAGTCACAATTGCAATGCAGCCACAATTTCAAAAATGCATTATAAAAAAATACTATCCACACCCTGACAGTAGGGTGATGGACAAAGTGTGAAGATGGAGACAAATATGTATTTGGACTTGGAAATTCAGGAATTTATATTTTTGTTTGTAAGTATATATGTGTATATACCCATATACATGTGTGTATATATCTTTGTTGCAAGGATTTTCTTTTTCTTTCCTTTTCAGTGTGGTGGTGGAAAGGGAGAAAAGTAGATTATTATTCATTGAGGGAAAAAGTTTTAAAACCAACAAAGCTGGTCTGAGGTGAGGGAATGAAGTAAGTGCTCTAACAATTTGTAGTGTTTCAAGATGAGGACTATGATAAATCTTTTTTTAGAAGGGATGCTCTTTTTCTCTTTATCCTATTATCTAATCATAAAATGTGAGAGCTAACATTTAGATCAAAGTTTCATTTCCAATTCATACACAAAGTATGTTTCATTTAAGACATCCCAACAAATGATCATTTAACCTTCATTTGAACACTTAATATGTAGAAGCAACAAAGAGTAGCTGAAATATATGGCATTATTCATTCATTCACTAAACATTTATCAAGCATTAGCTATATGCCAAGCACTCTATTAGGTATTAGAGACTACAAAGACAAAACAGTTCCTATCCTCCACATAAGTAAATGTAGTGTGTGTGTATGTGTGTGTGTGTGTGTGTATTGAATAAAAAGTAATATTTAGTGGGATGGCACTTAAAACTTGAGAGTATCAGGATAGAATTCATAAGAAACATTGTGTGACCTGGATTTGAAGGCACCTAGGGAATTCTTAGAGCCAGCAGTGAGAAGGGATTTCATTCCAGAAATTAGGGGCAATCTATGTAAAGTCATAGGAGTAGGAAATGGAATATCATGAAGGTCATGTTGGTTAGATTGTAAAATGCATTCTACATTAGCTAGTCACCTACATGGCATAATGATTAAAACACTGGGCTCAGCAAAAGGAAGGCCTGGCTTCACATCATGATTAAATCGTTTACTACCTTGTTAGACAAGGCAAATTGATCAACTTCTCTCAGCCTCAATTTTCTTATCTGTAAAATGGGAGATAAATAACTAGGATAAACTCTAAGCAATATGTAAATGCTATTTAGCTATTAACTACACAAAAACAAAAATTACTTATGAAGCAAGCCTAGTCAACTCTTTGTTCTACTATTACCTCTGTGACAGAACAAATTGCTTCTCTGTGAGCCTCGGTTTCCTTATTCATAAAAAGGACGGATTTCTTTTTATTTCAAAATCCCATGTTCCTAAATTATTTTATAATACAAAGATTTCTTAATAAAGATTTATTGACCAACTTACTATTGTGCTATGGATTGCTATGGCATAGAGAAGTGTGACTCTTTTCAAGACTTCTGTGAGATATCTCCATTTAAAAAAAAATAAAGCTAAGTAGGAGGATTATTCAAATGGAGGCAATTTCTAATGCTGGCTATTTCTCTATAAACACTGGAAGGATATCCTAGGAAAAATAGCTACAAATAATACTAAGGGAATTTAGTTATGTATAATTCTGTTTTATAAATGTGGTTTTCACAGTGGGATATAACTGGATATGATAGTTTTTAATTTGAGATGATCCATAAATCAAATGTAACCAAAGTTATCCCTCAATGAATTCAGTGTACCAAAAGTGTGACAGATGTAGCAGGGAGCCAATAGCAAATAGCAGTGGCATACAGACCATCCTGGTAAGAAGTAATAAGAAATTAGGAGGGAGAGAAGGAAATGTTCTTAGAGAAAAATCTCAGGATAACTACAGACAGTCAATTTAGTATATTCACTGAAATAAGTAATTCATTCAGTGAAAAAAAAAAGTTCTGTTAAATCACTTATTTCCTTTTACTGGGAAGAAGGGTGTATATTCTATGGAGGAATTCTTAACTTGGCATTTGTAAACTTTTAAAAAATATTTTTAAAATTGTATTTAAATATAATTGTTTTCCTTTGTGATTCTATATATTTTATTTTATGCATTGGAAAGCATTATTTTGAATAGGGTACTTCACCAGACTGCCCAAAAGATTCATGAGACTTTAAAGGTTAAAAAACTTTAATAAGTAATCAAAAGTAGCAACAGACAATGGATAGAGCAGAAATCATTGCAAAGCTCAGAATAGATCCCATAGATGAGTATATGTATTCAGCAGCCAATCAGGCTTTTCAGATATATCTATTTACACTTCACCAGACTGCCCAAAAGATTCATGAGACTTTAAAGGTTAAAAATTTTTAAGTAATCAGAAGTAGCAACAGACAATGGATAGAACAGAAACCATTGCAAACCTCAGAATAGATCCCATAGATGAGTATATGTACTCAGCAGCTAATCAGGCTTTTCAGCTATATCTATTACACTTGGGGTTTGAATATTGAGAGAGACTGGAATTTTGGCTCCATATTTAGCATTTCAAGGTTTACTATAGGGAAATTCAAACTTTTAGGAGTTCTGAGACCCCATTAAAACTTCTAGGGTCACCAGGATCACCATGAATAATGAGTTAAGAGTGTACTAAATCCCTAAGGCCATTGCCAATGGTCAGACTTGTCCCAATATAAAGGTATAGTTATATCTTAGTTTTCCATAGTCTAGTCTTTTCTAATGTTTAGTAGATTAAAACTCATATCCATATTAAAACAATTAAATCTTCACTAAGACTTTTTAGACATTCTATAGAAATCCTAAATTTCAGTATCTCCTTGCTTAAAGGTTTGGCTGATCCAGATCAATTTTACCAGTAACCAATAATAACAAATTATGCTTCTTTCCACCTGTTGTACCAAAACATTTCTTTAGTGTAAAGGATAGCACAAGCTCCAATTTTCCTGTAATCAACTAACAACCATTTATTAGACAAAAAGCCAACACATACCAAGGCAATTTTCCATGCCCCCAAATCTACAACTGGAAAATTCTAAATACTTTATGCTATAAAGACCTATAAAATTGACCTAAATATAAAAAACTAAAAACTATTCATTCCTCAGCCTTCTCTGGCAGCCACCATGACAAATGGGGAAGTCTAAGGCATTGTCCTTCCCTCAGGAGTTTATAATCCATTTGGGGAAAACAAACTAATGCAAATGACACATGATAAAACTTTTCAGAGAAAATAATAGATTGCTAAATTTTGTGACACAAATTAAAGATATTGTCAAAATTCTCATAAAAATAAAAGGTAGGATACATATAATAGGGACAGAGGATAGAGCACTAAACCTGGATTCAGGAAAACTTGAATTCAAATTTGTCCTTATATAGTAGTTGTGTGACCCTGGGCAAGTCATTTAAGTTCTTTTGTATTGTCAGTTTCCTTTTCTGTTAAGTGGGGATAATAACAGTCCCTACTTCCTAGGTTGTTAAGAGGATAAAATATAAAACATTGTAAAGCATTTTGCTATATAAATGTTAGTAGTTGATATTACTATAGTATATATTACTATTATTAATTATTATTTTTAAGGCTAGAAGCCCTATTTCCTCTAGTTTTCTGTTGACAGATTACAGTAGGAAGCACACAACAAAGAGATGGGTTGAATTTTGTCTCTGAAACATAATGGTGTATGACCCTGAACAAGTACCTTAAACTCTCATTGCCTATAGGAAATTCTCTAAGACTACAAGTTGCAAAATAATTGTTAATCTATAGGGAAGGGGAGTTTTCTCATTGGAAATTTCATATTCCAATAAGCTTGCAAATCTATTTTTTAAAATCCTCCAAAACCTAAATTAGTTTTCAGATAAGGATTTCTAGAGTAAGAATTTACCTAGACGGACTTCCGGCCAAGATGGCGGAGAGGAAATACACTTCTGTGTAATCTCCGTGTTTTTCTCTCACTATTCATTTCATTTCATGCCTCTGAATTAATGCTCGACTGAAAAAAAAACCATACAATTACTTACCAAGAGAAACCATCCTTGAGACTCGTCAAGAAAGGTCTGTTTTTGCGCGAGGGCGGGGACGGTATTTGGAAGCAGTCTGCGGGCAGCAGCGGCAACCAGAGCACAGATAGCAGCTCAGAACCGGGTGGAGCGGAGTGGGGGCAGGGCGCGATCGCAGCCGTCTCTGCGGTGAGAGCTTTGCTATAGGAGCAAGTCAGCAGCCCAGCAGAGAAGCTAAAAACACCGGGGTGAAGAATAAAACCCCAAACAGCTGGAGTTTCTCGGGACCTGGCCACCCCTCCCCCACAGTGTCTTAGCCCGCTTGGATCTCAGAGCGCTCGGATCTCAGTGCGCAGGCGCCATAGCACAGTAGGACTTGTGCCTCACGAATACCCTGCCCCTCCCCCAAAGAAAGCAGCCTCCATTCAAGGGGTTTTTTTTCATTCTGTTTCTTTGATAGTTTGTCTTTGATAAATAGACAGAATGAGCAAGAAACTGAAAAAGAATTTAACCCTGGACAGCTTTTATACAGATAAAGAGCAGACTCCAAACCCTGAGGAGACTAAAAACAAACAGTCCCCAGGTGAATCCCCGAAGGAAGAGACCTTATGTCCCTCAGCACAGATGAATCTCATGGAGGAAATTAAAAAGGCTCTCACAAGGGAGCTAGAAGAAAAATGGGAAAAGGAGAGGGAGGCTCTGAAAAAGGAGAGGGAGGCTTGGCAAAAGAGCCTGGAGAAGTCAGTTAAAGAGAGAGTGGATAAAGAAACCAAATCCTTGAAAAATAGGATTAGTGAACTGGAAACAGAAAACAGCTCTCTAAAAAACAAAATTGGCGAAATGGAAAAAAATTCCACAGAACAAAAGAACTCAATTGGACAATTAGAAAAAGATCTTTAAAAAGTGAGTGAAGAAAATACCTCACTGAAAATCAGGGTCGAACAATTGGAATTGAATGACTCGAGGAGACAAGAAGAATCAGTCAAGCAAATCCAAAAAAATCAAACAATGGAAAAGGATGTGAAATACCTTCTGGGGAAGACAACAGACCTGGAAAACAGATCCAGGAGAGACAACCTGAGAATCATCGGACTTCCAGAAAAGTATGATGAAAAAAAAAGCCTGAACACTATCTTCCAGGAAATTATCAAAGAGAACTGCCCAGAAGTCATAGAAACAGAAGGTAAAATAGACATTGAAAGAATTCATCGATCCCCTACTGAAAGGGATCCTAAAATCAAAACACCAAGGAATATAGTGGCCAAATGCCAGAACCCTCAGGCAAAGGAAAAAATACTGCAAGCGGCTAGAAAAACCCAATTCAAGTATCAAGGAGCCACAATAAGGATCACCCAGGATCTGGCAGCATCCACATTAAAGGATCGAAGGGCCTGGAATATGATATTCCGAAAGGCTAAGGAACTTGGTATGCAACCAAAAATAACTTACCCAGCGAGATTGAGCATCTTTTTCCAGGGAAGAAGATGGACATTCAACGAAATAAGCGAATTTCATCTATTTCTGATGAAAAAGCCAGAACTTAACAAAAAATTTGATCTACAAGCACAGAACTCAAGAGAAATCTAAAAAGGTAAAGATTAATCTTGGGAACTATATTTCGGCTGTAAAGATGTATAAAGAATACATGTATACCTTGTTCTAGAAACTAGTTGTGGAAAGGACATTGTACTAGAAAAAAGGGAAAGTGGGGGTACTACATTTCATGAAGAGGCAAAGAAAACCTAGTAAATCTGAGAGAAAGAATGGAGAGGAATGAAAATAGTGAGTATTTTACTGCTTTCAGAATTGGCAGTAAGAGAAGAATTTTAGACATATTCAATCTATGGTGAAACTTCTCCCACCTCATTGAAAAGTGAGAAGGGAAAAGTGAAAAAGGAAGGAATAAGCTAAGTGGAAGGGAATACGGTAACTGGGAGGGAAAGGGGTAAGTTGGGGGGGGGGAACTCTAAGGGGGGGGAGGGATACTGAAAAAGGGAGGGCTGTGAGAAGCAAGGGGAGCTCACAAGCTTAATACTGGGAAGGGGGGTAAGGGAGGGGGTAAGGGAGTAAGAAGGGAGAAAAGCATAAACCGGGGTTAACAAGATGGCAAGTAATACAGAATTGGTCATTTTAACCATAAATGTGAACGGGGTAAACTCCTCTATAAAGAGGAAGCGGTTAGCAGAATGGATTAAAAGCCAGAATCCTACAATATGTTGTATACAGGAAACACACCTGAAGCGGGGTGATACATGCAGGTTAAAGGTAAAAGGTTGGAGCAAAATCTACTATGCTTCAGGTGAAGCCAAAAAAGCAGGGGTAGCTATCCTGATCTCAGATCAAGCTAAAGCAAAAATTGATCTAATCAAAAGAGATAAGGAAGGGCACTATATCTTGCTAAAGGGTAGAATGAATAATGAAGAAGTATCTATATTAAATATATATGCACCAAGTAGTGTAGCATCTAAATTCCTAAAAGAGAAATTAAGAGAGCTGCAAGAAGAAATAGACAGTAAAACTATAATAGTGGGAGATCTCAACCTTGCACTCTCAGAATTAGATAAATCAAACCACAAAATAAATAAAAAAGAAGTCAAAGAGATAAATAGAATACTAGAAAAATTAGATATGATAGATCTCTGGAGAAAATGTAATGGGGACAGAAAGGAGTACACCTTCTTTTCAGCAGTTCATGGAACTTATACAAAAATTGATCATATATTAGGACATAAAAACCTCAAACTCAAATGCAGTAAGGCAGAAATAGTGAATGCATCCTTTTCAGACCATGATGCATTGAAAATTACATTCAATAAAAAGCCACAGGAAAGTAGACCAAAAAATAATTGGAAACTAAATAATCTCATACTAAAGAATGATTGGGTGAAACAGCAAATTATAGACATAATTAATAACTTCATCCAAGAAAATGATAATAATGAGACATCATACCAAAATGTATGGGATGCAGCCAAAGCGGTAATAAGGGGAAATCTCATATCTCTAGAGGCCTATTTGTATAAAATAGAGAAAGAGAAGGTCAATGAATTGGGCTTGCAACTAAAAATGCTAGAAAAGGAACAAATTAAAAACCCCCAATCAAACACTAAACTTGAAATTCAAAAAATAAAAGGAGAGATCAATAAAATTGAAAGTAAAAAAACTATTGAATTGATTAATAAAACTAAGAGTTGGTTCTATGAAAAAACCAACAAAATAGACAAACCCTTAGTAAATCTGATTAAAAAAAGGAAAGAGGAAAATCAAATTGTTAGTCTTAAAAATGAAAAGGGAGAACTCACCACTAACGAAGAGGAAATTAGAGCAATAATTAGGAGTTACTTTGCCCAACTTTACGCCAATAAATTCGACAACTTAAATGAAATAGAAGAATACCTCCAAAAATATAGCTTACCTAAACTAACAGAGGAAGAAGTAAATATCCTAAACACTCCTATCTCAGAAAAAGAAATAGAACAAACTATCAATCAACTCCCTAAGAAAAAAACCCCAGGACCAGATGGATTTACATCTGAATTCTATCAAACATTTAAAGATCAATTAACTCCAATGCTAAATAAACTATTTGAAGAAGTAGGGATTGAAGGAGTCCTACCAAACTCCTTTTATGACACAGATATGGTACTGATACCTAAACCAGGTAGGCTGAAAACAGAGAAAGAAAATTATAGACCAATCTCCCTAATGAATATTGATGCTAAAATCTTAAATAAAATATTAGCAAAAAGATTACAAAAAATCATCCCCAGGATAATACACTATGACCAAGTAGGATTTATACCAGGAATGCAGGGCTGGTTCAATATTAGGAAAACTATTAACATAATTGACTATATCAACAACCAACCAAACAAAAACCATATGATCATTTCAATAGATGCAGAAAAAGCATTTGATAAAATCCAACAGCCATTCCTAATAAAAACACTTGAGAGCATAGGAATAAAAGGACTTTTCCTTAAAATAGTTAGGAGCATATATTTTAAACCTTCAGTAAGCATCATATGCAATGGGGAAAAACTGGAACCTTTCCCGGTAAGATCTGGAGTGAAGCAAGGTTGCCCACTATCACCATTATTATTCAATATTGTATTAGAAACACTGGCCTCTGCAATAAGAGTCGAGAAAGAGATTAAAGGAATTAGAGTAGGCAATGAGGAAACCAAACTATCACTCTTTGCAGATGATATGATGGTATACCTAGAAAACCCCAGAGATTCTACTAAAAAGCTATTAGAAATAATTCATAATTTTAGCAAAGTAGCAGGATACAAAATAAATCCCCATAAATCCTCAGCATTCTTATACACCACCAACAAAATCCAAGAGCAAGAGATACAAAGAGAAATTCCATTCAAAATAACTAATATTTGGGAATCTACCTACCAAAGGAAAGTCAGGAATTATATGAGCAAAATTACAAAAAAGTTTTCACACAAATAAAGTCAGACTTAAATAATTGGAAAAATATTAAGTGCTCTTGGATAGGCCGAGCAAATATAATAAAGATGACAATACTCCCTAAACTAATCTATTTATTTAGTGCTATACCAATCAGACTTCCAAGAAAATATTTTAATGATTTAGAAAAAATAACAACAAAATTCATATGGAACAATAAAAAGTCGAGAATCTCAAGGGAATTAATGAAAAAAAAATCAAATGAAGGTGGTCTAGCTGTACCTGATCTAAAATTATATTATAAAGCAGCAGTCACCAAAACCATCTGGTATTGGCTTAGAAATAGATTAGTTGATCAGTGGAAAAGGTTAGGTTCACAAGACAGAATAGTCAACTATAGCAATCTAGTGTTTGACAAACCCAAAGATTCTAAATTTTGGGATAAGATTTCATTATTTGATAAAAACTGCTGGGATAACTGGAAATTAGTATGGCAGAAATTAGGCAAGGACCCACACTTAACACCACATACCAAGATAAGATCAAAATGGGTCCATGACCTAGGCATAAAGAACGAGATTATAAATAAATTAGAGGAACACAGGATAGTTTATCTCTCAGACTTGTGGAGGAGAAAGAAATTTGTGACCAAAGATGAACTAGAGACCATTACCAATCACAAAATAGAAAATTTTGATTATATCAAATTAAAAAGCCTTTGTACAAACAGAACGAATGCAAACAAGATTAGTAGGGAAGTAACTAACTGGGAAAACATCTTTACAATTAAAGGTTCTGATAAAGGCCTCATTTCCAAAATATATAGAGAACTGACTCAAATTTATAAAAAATCAAGCCATTCTCCAATTGATAAATGGTCAAAGGATATGAACAGACAATTTTCAGATGAAGAAATTGAAACTATTACCACTCACATGAAAGAGTGTTCCAAATCACTATTGATCAGAGAAATGCAAATTAAGACAACTCTGAGATATCACTACACTCCTGTCAGATTGGCTAAGATGACAGGAAAAAACAATGATGAATGTTGGAGGGGATGCGGGAAAACGGGGACATTGATGCATTGTTGGTGGAGTTGTGAACGAATCCAGCCATTCTGGAGAGCGATCTGGAATTATGCCCAAAAAGTTATCAAACTGTGCATACCCTTTGATCCAACAGTGTTTCTATTGGGCTTATACCCCAAAGAGATACTGAAAAAGGGAAGGGGACCTGTATGTGCCAAAATGTTTGTAGCAGCCCTGTTTGTAGTGGCTAGAAACTGGAAAATGAATGGATGCCCATCAATTGGAGAATGGCTGGGTAAATTGTGGTATATGAATGTTATGGAATATTATTGCTCTGTAAGGAATGACCAGCAGGATGAATACAGAGAGGCTTGGAGAGACCTACATGGACTGATGCTAAGTGAGATGAGCAGAACCAGGAGATCATTATACACTTCGACAACGATATTGTATGAGGATGTATTCTGATGGAAGTGGATTTCCCTGACAAAGAGACTTAACTGAGTTTCATTGGAGAAATGATGGACAGAAACAGCTACACCCAAAGAAGGAATACTGGGAAATGAATGTGAACTATTTGCATTTTTGATTTTCTTCCCGAGTTATTTTTACCTTCTGAATCCAATTCTCCCTGTGCAACAAGAGAACTGTTTGGTTCTGCAAATATGTATTGTATCTAGGATATACTGCAACATGTTTAGCATATATAGGACTGCTTGCCATCCTGGGGGGGGGGAGGAGGGAGGGAGGGGGAAAAAACGAAACATAAGTGATTGCAAGGGATAATGTCGTGTAGAAATTATCCTGGCATGGATTCTGTCAATGCGAAATTATTATTAAATAAAATAAAATTTATTATAAAAAAAAAAAAAAAAAAAAAAAAAAAAAAAGAATTTACCTAGACTTTAACAAAGTATTTGATGAAATTTCTTATAGAAGATGAAGAGAGGTCTAGATTAGTGAAATTAAATGCATTTTGAAAAGGCTGACTAATTCACTTAATCTACAAGATATAGAACTAAATGTTTTCTTCACTTCTCTAGCTTCATTGGTGGGTATTGTCTGTTCTATACACTCTTTTTCTGGTATTTAGCTAACAATTTTCTTGATCTATTTTCTGACCTCATTTCACTGTCCTGTGACAATAAGAAGCAGACCTCAAATCTGCCCATTTACCTGTGGAGAAGTGGGGAATATAGAACAGCAGAACTATTCTCTGCCTATAGTGATGTCATTTAGCCAGAGAACTAGTGAATGGCAAGAATTCAATCAGGGACTCAGCATTCATGGATGAACTGGGTCTGAAGGAAAAAAATACTAAGATCTTGCTGGGTTCAGTTCTATCTTCTGAGAAGTACTTGGAGTAAGGTGTGAGATCAATGAAAAATGGACCTCAATGTGAGAAAAGACTAAATCAACTATAAATTCCAATCCTCAGGAGTAAACATGCTAGGAAAAGGGAAAATTAAGAAAGTTTATGACAAGGGAATCAAAGGAGGAAAAAGACTAAAAACTACCAAAATATCACCAAAAATTTTGAATAAAATTTACTTAAAGACTTAGAATACAAGCAGATATATTAATAGATAAGATAGAAACATAAGTGAAGATGGCAAGGTATCGAAAAGAAAGTAAATATTGCAAGACAAATGAAATTGAACCAATATCTGAAGAAACACAGAAGAGTAAATTTTTCCAAAAGATCCTGGAATTTCAAAAAAAATCCCAAATGGCTCAAGAAAGAAATGAGGATCTTGATAAAATTTAAGAGAGGGAAATGTAGAATTTTTAGCTTAACTTAGAAGAATAAAAGAAACCTCAATCTATTGTGAGTCTCTTTAAAGAAGTAAAAGACAAAACAATTTTTTAGCGGCATTAATTTGCTGAAGTGGAAAATGATTTAGAGAAAGAGAAACAAAGAAGAGTAACATTGAAAGAACACATGATTTCTATATAAGTAAATCACATTGCTCTTAAAGACAGTGCATAAGATAATATAAGGATCACAAACCTCTCTGAAGATATGCTTTTAAAAATACATTCTACAATGCCAGAGATAATGCAATGAAACTACTTAGAATGTTTGAATATGAAATGGTCAAAGGATAGGAATAGATAATTTTCAGATGAAGAAATTGAAACCATTTTTAGTAATATGAAAAAATGTTATAAGTCACCATTGATTAGAGAAATATAAATTAAGACAACTCTCAGGTACCATTTCATGCCTCTCAGATTGGCTAAGATGATAGAAAAAGATAATGATAAACATTGGAAGGAATGTGAGAAAAGTGGGACAGTGATGCATGTTTGGTTGATCCAACTATTCTGGAAAGCAATATGTAACTATGTCCAAAGGACTACAAAACTATGCATACCCTATGATCCAATAGTTTCTCTATTAGGTCTGAATCCCAAAGAGATAAGAAAACAGAGAAAAGGACATATATATGCAAAAATATTTGTACCAGCCCTTTTTATAGTGGCAAGGAACTAAACATTGAGCAGATGAGCTGGAGAATGACTGAATAAGTTATGGGATATGGATGTAATAAAATATTATTGTTCTATAAGAAATAATGAGCAGGCTGATTTCAGAAAATTCTAGAAAGTCTTACATGAATTGATGCTAAGTGAACTGAGCACAACCAAGAGAACATTGCAAAATAATATTATTATTAACTATATGGACTTGGCTCTTTTCAATAAAGAAGTGATTCAAGGCAATTCTGATATCCTTCTATGAAAAGTGCCATCTGTTTCCAGAGAGACAACGATGGAGACTGAACATGGATAAAAGCATAGTATCTTCACTTGTGATGTTGTTTATTTGCTTGGATCTTTTGTTTCTTGTGTTTTTTTCTCCTCTTGGATGTGGATTTTTCTTGGGAAGCATGATGAATAGGGAAATACGTTTAGAAGAATTGCACATATATAACCTATACTGGATAACTTGCTGTCTTGGAGATGGGGAGAGGGAGAAAAATATGAAACAAAAGATTTTGCAATGCTGGATATTGAAAACTCTTTGCATGTATTTGCAAAAATAAAATGCTATTTTAAAGTTTTTTTAAAAGAATTTTTGAATGTTTGAATATAGGAAACAAAGCATACATATATCACTTCCATAAAAAACCTAAACTTCAGAATTCAAGATAGTTAAATTTATTAATTCCAAGGAAAAAAATTAAAAATTTTGCAAGCAACTAGGATAAATACACTCAGATATAAATGAAAGGAGATTAAAATATTACTAAACTATTTTGAATCCATCAGAAACCACAGAATGGAATGAAATAATACATTCTGCAAAGCAAAAGAGATAAGATACAAACCAAAATGCATACCTGAACCTAATCTAATAACAACTATGGTTGTTCAAAGAAAGGCATTTGAAATATTACTATTTAAAAGAAAATAAAACAAATATGTGAATATATTAATTTTCAAAATACCTTAAATGGCAGAAACAGAAGAAGGAGAAATACATAAAACAATTAAGGAAAGTACAAGAAATAAAATAATTAATAAACTCATCTCTAGAGATTATTTCAAAAAAAAAATAGAAAGACAAATACATCTATGAATTTGAAAAATAACAACAGAGAAACCATTCATAGTTTTCTTCACAAAAGTATGCGACATAAGGATCAAAGCAGAACTTAAAGAGATGGGGGAAATGTTGGTGGTACATCATTAAATATCATGCTTAAAGCACTGAGGACATTAAACTTTGTCCTCCCTATTCCCAACTCTAAGTGGTAGAGGACAAGTAAAGAATATAATGCACCTTAATCAATCCAAGATAAACAACCAAAGAAAAATAATTTCTGTTGCATTTCTGAAGGACAAGGGGCTACAAGAAAATAGATGAAATGGCAAAGGGATTTAAAGAGGAGACATGAAATGGAAAGATCTCAACTTAGTAGTAGGAGTGAGTCCCACTAACAAATATTTCCATGCATGGTAAAAGAGAGATTTTGTAAGATGGAGATATTACAATACATCTGATATGTAGAAATTTTATGCTCAAGAAGACTGCTCACTTTTTCTTGGAGAGTAATGTATTTCTATGAACAATATTTTGAATCAGTAGAAGAAAAACCAGAGCTGATAGAATTAATTGTCATTCCAAATGGTGAAGAGGCATTGACTTAGAAAGAGGATTGCATGACAAATGAGAAAGAAAATGATCATGGATAGGCACAATGTGTTTTTTGTTTGTATGTTTGTTTGTTGTTTGTTTTTGCTGAGGCAATTAGGATTAAGTGACTTGCTCAGGGTCACACAGCTAGGAAGTATCAAATGTTTAAGACCAGATTTGACCTCAGGTCCTCCTGACTTCAGGGCTGTTGCCACCTAGCAGCCCCTAGGCACAATCTTAATACAAATTTCACTCTCATAATTTAATTTTTAATTAGTAAAACATTTAATTAGTAAAAAAAATTTTAAATAAAACATTAGTAAAAAAAATTAATTAGCAAAACAAAAGAAAGTAATAGATTAAATAGGAAAACAAAGCCCAACAAAATGTTGTTTGAAAGAAAAAAAATGTTAAAAAAGCAGAGACCAAAAGAAAAAAAAAGCTGAAAGAGAATTTCCTATGTTATCAGATGAATCTTAAAAGCAGGAATTGAAATTAGTAAAAAAAAAAAAAAAAAAAAAAAAGAACAAGAAAAGAAGAATTTACAACATAGAGATAAACAAGGAAATTATATTATGCCAAAATTAACCATAGGAAAGAGATTCCAAGTTAGTAATACAAGTAAGAAACTTCAATATTTCTCTCTCAAATTTGGACAGAATAGAAGCTTGAGCAGAATCTAATATTAAGGAAATTTAATAGGAAAAAATATGATGTTCTACACAAACAAACTTTCAACTTTATGTAAAGAATGAAAGAGATAAGGTTACACAGAAAGTGCCCTTAAAAAAAAAAATCTGGGAATTTTAATATAATGAAAGTTCAAGGAGTTAGTGTAAAGTGGTAGCTTAAAAAGTAATACTGTTATACTCTTTACTCAAAGAGAAATGTTCAAGAAAAGGAAGAAATTCATTATATTCTTTCTTAGGACATAACAGAGAATCATGAAAGAAATTCTAATATATCTGGATCAGTGACAACTGGAGTATTGTGTTTGGTGTTGAGTATTTTTTTGGGGGGGGGGGGATTTGAGTGGGAAAAAAACTTTCACATCTAGAAAAGAATGACCAGGATAGTGAAACAACTAGAAAATATTCTTTATTCAGGTAAATAAATTAGGGGGAATGTTTAACCCCCACAAAAACAAAAGGCTTAGAAAGGATACAGTTAGCTTCACCCATATGCAGAACAGTCATTTGGAAGAGGATATAGAGAAGAAAACTAGACATAGTCTGGCATATGACCGGGAATTGGGGAGAGCAAACAAAAGGAGAAAGGCTAGGTAAGGTTAAAATTTTGTACAGTATGTCAGTCCAGGAAGAATTTGAAATTTCCAAAATGAAATTCTGAAGATAACAGGAGATGACACTAATAAGGAAAAAAAATCTCTATCGGGGACTGATATGATGCATGGACCAATTTTGATTGTTAAAAGAAATTTAGTAACGATAGAAGCAAATATGTATAAAATAGGGTGGAATTAAGATTACTCTATAGTTTTAATATAAAATAGTGGCAGGATTACCAAAGTTTAGAATAATCTTAAATTTACGAAAAAGCCTTTTTAAAAAGATGTCTTTAAGGAGCTAGATTAGGGAAAGTAGAAAGATCAAAGAAGGGATAGAGTTGTTTTTTAGATGAATGGGACAATTATACCTGACAACAAAAAAGGAAGAACTGTTGAACTCTTGTTTTTCCTTATTTTCTCTGCCAAGAAACATTGAACTTCAAACAAGAAAAAAATAAAAGTGGTTCAAAAACAATGAGTAAATGGAAAAAGTAGTTTCCCTTGATGAAATACAAATTTCTATTCTAGATAAAAATAGACTTGGGATTTGTTAACTCCTATCAGTAATTTTTGAAAGATCACAGAGAATGAGAGAGACATTACAGCACTAGAAAAGTGTTCAAAAAAAGAGAAAAGAAAAGATTTTGCAAAATGCAGATTAATGAGCTTGACTTCAATTCTGAGGAAAAGTCCAGAATGGATCATTGCTATCAACTCAAAAAGCACAATTATGTGCTCTATATTAAGGGCTGGAAATACAAATACATATAAGTAGAGGCAAAGATAGTGCCTGACTTCAGGGAGCTTTCATTCTAATGGAGGAAGACAACACTTTAAAACAAAGACTGGGGTGGGAGAGAAAGGAAGAAAGTATGCAGAAAGGGGGCATTTTAAAGAATAACTAGGAACTAAAAAGTTCCTAATAAACTTTCATCTATGGGTTTAAAGTAATAAGAATTTAAGTGGATTAAATGTAAAATCTTATAACTGTAGTAAAATCAACTTCATAAAGACATCCATGTGCAGAGGATTCTGGGAATATGGCAGAGTAGGTCAGAAATTCCAAGCTTCTTAGGTTTTCTCCACAAATTTCAAATTTTTAAAGTTTTTTTTTTTTTTTTTTTTTTTTTTAGTTCTTCTATGAATTCTAGTCTGAATCCAGGAAGATTGAGGGAAGTTCTGCTGATAAGGAACAAAACTAGCTGTGCTGCTGAGATTTGGCTTTGGGTGAGAAGAAAACAACACATTCCTGGTGTGCACAGAAGCAGTGGAGCAGGATAGTTGCTGGCTATGGCCCCTTCCAGGAAGGTTGAGCTTTTGGTTTTAGTTCTAGGCCAGAGGGAAGAAGTAAAGGAAGATCTGAGGCCAGAGACACCAAAAAGAATTCATAGAAGAACTAAAAAATAATAAAAAAAAAACCTTTAAAAATAAAATGAGAGAGATTGAGGAAAAAACAAAAACAAAAAAAGAATAATCCAAGAAAAACAAAAAAAAATTGAAAAGACAGTCAACCCACTAGAAAAAGAGATCTAGAATATTTAGAAAATGATAGCTTGAAAACTAGAATTGATCAAGGGGAAGCCAGCAAAATTATGAGGCCAAGAAATAATAAACAAAATATAAAGAATGAAAAAATAGAAGAGAATGTGAAACATCACACATAAGAAAAACAACAGATCTGGAAAATAGATTAATAAGAGAAAACATAAGAATAATTAGACTACCTGAAAGCTATGATAAAAAAATTTTTGATACAATGATAAAAGAAATAATCAAATTGTCTTGAAGCATTAGAATATGAAGAAAAAGTAAAAATAGAAAAAATCCACTTGGGAGAGATCATACAAGGAAAACCCACAGAAATATCATAGTCAACTTCCAAAACACTCAGATCAAGAAGAAAATGTGATGAGCAAAAAAAACAAAAAAAAAAACAAAAAAACAAACAAACAAACAAACAAAAAACAATTCAGATATGACAGAACCACAATTAGAATTACACAAGACTTAACAATAGCTACTTAAAATACCACAGATCTTGGAACACTATATATTGGAATGCAAAAGAACTAGTGTTCTGGCCAAAAATATCATACCCAGCAAAATTAAACAGAATCCTGAGTGGAAAAAGGGGACATTCAATGAATTGCTAGACTTTCAGGATTTTGTTGCAAAAAGACCTGAACTTAATAGAAAAGTTGGCATAAAAAATCTAAAAGAAACATAAGGTAAAGATTAAAGATTAACTTCGAGGAACTCAACAAGGCCAAAGTATTTATGTTGCATACTTGGGAATGTAAACCATATTCTAAGGTTCATTAGTAAGTGAGTAGTTTGAAAGAAAAACTAGGATAGTGCTGAGTATGATGTGATTCTAAAAAAAATAAAAACCATGTAGAAAAAGGTAAAAAGAGTAATTATGTTTTGTGAATGAGGTGCAAGAGCAAGAACTGACATGGAAGAATTAGTTGGGAGAGGAAGACTGATAGTTCTGGAGTCCTACTCACATCATGAATGAGTTAAAGAGGGAACAATACATTTGTATTTAGAAGGATATACAAGTCTTCTAAATTTATAAAAAAATAAGAGGGAAGATATAGAAAGGTATATAGGATAATAGGAATGGCATAAGGTATATAGATTAATAGGAATGAGATAAAGAGGAAGGGAAAGGTAGGGAGGAGGAAAAGGAAGACTCTTTGGTGGAGTGACAGTAGATTAATAGCAAAGCAAGAAAGAGGGTAGAAGTAAGTCAGAAGAATCTGAAGGGAAATGAAATAAAAATAATAACAATGATGAGTAGTATAATTTATTAGAAAACAAGCAGGGGTAGTAATCATTCATCTCAGACAAAATTAAAGATAAAATAGATTTAATCAAAAGAAAAGACTTATGTCAACCATATTAATCAATATTGTTTTGGACTATTTAAAATATATTAAAATATAATATAAGGTTAGGATATTGTTATGCTGAAGAAAATTAGTTGGTGAATTTAGAAAAATATGAAAAAACTTGGATTTATGAACACTAATGTTATCTACCTTCAGAGAAACAAAGGACAAACAAGTATAGCACAGCCTTATATACATGTATATGTTTATATATGAGTATTATTAGAGATATCTATGTATATGTATGTGTATATGTGTATACACATGTATATATGTATGCATCTGTGTATTTGTGCATTATATTCATGTTGTTATAGCCTTCTTTGGGGAAGTAGTGAGGAGAAAAGCAGGGAAAAAATAATAAAGTAAAAAGTGCACAGAGAGAACAAAAGAAAACCTTCAAAGAAACAAGGTGTTATATTTATTATATAGGCTTTCTTGAAATAGAAATTTATTGTTACATATTTTGAGTCTTCTCCTATGTTCTCCTCTGAACATGGTAATGCATTTTTTTTCTTTTTGTTTTTTTCCTTTTTTTCTTTAAGTTTTTAATTAATTTTTTTAAAAAAAAAAAGATAGTATGGGGAACCATGATTAGACAAATTATCTGAAAAAGATATATAGACTTTGGTGAATAAATGAATACAAAAAGGGGATGTGGAAAAGCATTATTAAATACCTTCTATAATGCCAGGTATTGTACAGTAAGAGTTTTCCAAATTTTATCTCATTTGATCCTTACAACAACCTTGTAAGGTTGGTGCTATTATTATCTCAATTATACAGTTAAAGAAGTTGAAATAGATAGAGATTAAGGATAGAATCCAGATTGTGACTAAGGCGGAATTTGTATTCAAGTTTTCCTGACTCCAGGTCCAGAGTTCTATCCAAGGAAACACCTAGTTTAAGTACTGTGCTAATAATCCTGGGGATAAAAAAAAAAACAAAAGTGAAGGCAGTTTGTACTCTCAAGAAGCTTTTATTCTAATAGGAGACAACATATATTGGAAATTAGTGGCCAAGGAGCAACACTTGGATTTAGAAAGTTAGAGAGATAGAGGACTGAGCTAGAAAAGAATAGTGTATCATCCTTTTTACCTAGGACTGTATAAACTACACAGCGTTATGAGGATGACTGAAGAAATTGTGCTGCCTTAAGCTTCCATTGAAAGAGGTATACCTTTCAGAAATAAAAAAGTGATAGGCTATCTGAACTTGGCAGTGATCTAATCATACCTATAATCTTGTGTTTAGCATTGGTCACCGCAGCTTAGAAAACCCATTTATAAACTGGAGAGTGTCCAAGGAGCCTAACTAAGAGAGTAAAGACCTTGAATTTATGTCATATGAGGATTAGTTAAAAAGATAAAAAGGAATGTTTAACCTATAAATACTAAGTGCTTTAGCCTAGAAACCTCAGGAAAAGATAATAGATTTCTTAAAGTTTTTGAAGTCATGTGTGGATGATTGACTTTTTTATGTTCTGAGATTTTAGAAAGAGTGGTGATAGATGGACGTTACAAAGAATCAAACATAGGTTTGGTGTTAACAGAAAAAACTCATCTTCCAACACTTAGAGGAATTTTAAAAGATTAGAATCCCTCCAGTTATTAATAAGGTTCACCTCATCGTATATCTTAAATTAAAGAAGAAGTGGTTCTTTGTTGGGTATGTTATAGCAGAGATTCTTTGTGCATCTAAGTGATCTAAGTGACTACTAAAGACTCTTTGAATCCTGTAATATTTGTAATGCTTGACCCCAGATGACGCAACTAGTAATAGTGATTGAAAGGTTAAAAGAAGAAAAATTAGGTTTGGCTTATGGAAAAAAAAATTCCTAATAATTAAAGCTGTCAGGAAACTCAATCTGTTACCTTGCAAGATATTAAGATATAAGATATTCCCTTATTGGAAGTTTTCAAGGAAAGCCTGGACTATCCTTCATTGGTGTTTTAATGGCTAAGAAACAATAACAAAAGTTAATTAAACAAAGTTTGAAGCAAGAAAATATCTAAGCAAAAGATTTCTCTTTGCCAAAGAAGGAAGAGGATTTCTCAGTGAAGTATACTCTTTCTTTAAAAGTTAAATGTTCTAAAGAAGACACACTTAAGACACACTTTTATAATACAAAGGGAAATGAAATGAGAAAGAAAAATAATATTTTTCATATGAGCTATGCCAGACACCTATAAGGAAAATGTTTATATTTACAAGAATGCAGTATCAGTGGAACCTAAGATAAGAGAAAATTAAAACTATGAATGCAATGAGACAATTATGTGTAGGATCAACAGGATGATCACCAAGACAATGGTGCTTGGATTTGGACTAGGCACATGCAAAACTATGAAAATTATAACAAATAATATCTGAAATGGGGCATACGGTTATTTGAGATTATATTGATATGGAAAGATAATGAGAGAGATTTTAATGTGGGTAAATAATTTGTTGATCCAGTAACGTGATTATGGATACCCCAAAGACACCTTTCTAATTGCTTGTGGCATATGTGACAACCATTGCCATGATAAAAGCTGTTGGAGGAAACATAAAATGAAGACATATCCCTGAGAAAGAACATCAAATACCATTCATAGTAGAAACAAGTTGGGAGAGCTATTGAAAAGCTTCATAAAGACATTGGGAAATTATACCACTACAACAGATTACAATAGGTTCATGCAAAATAAAATCTGAAAGACATTTTGTTCAATCAAAAAAAAAAAAAAACAAAAAAACAAAAAACAAACAAAAAAATTAAAAGGAATTTAAAAAAAAAAGAATGTCAACAATTCTAAATTCCCTTAAACATTTAATATGTTAAGGTAATGAAGACTAAATGTTAAGGCAGTCCTCTTCTATCAGATTTTAATGGATTATCTCATTAGCTTCCCTGGATTCATTTAGGAGCAGTATCAGCAGAAGTAGCAGCAGTAGCAGCAGTTTTGACTGTGATAGTGGTGGTGGTGGTAGTAGTAGTAGTAGTAGTAGTGGTAGTAGTAGTAGTAGTAGTAGTAGTAGTAGTAATAGTAAGCATGCTTTTACATGGTGTCTATATGCCCAACATAGTTGCTTTACAAATAACATTAACTTTGATCTTCACAATCCTAGGAGGTAGATACTATTATTATCCTATTTTACAGTTGAAGAAATTAATGAAAATATAGATTAAATGATTTATCCAATGTCATTTAATATGAACTAAAGTTCTCCAGACTCTAGTCTCAGTGCTTACAGTATTCACTGTACCACCCAGTTACATAGCTAGTTCTAATCATTATGCTGCCCAGTTCAATAGCTATCTTAAACCCAAATGTCCAAAATCTAACCCATTTCCTTTCCCTCCAAACCCTATGGTTGACAATTTTCATATTAGTTATTGGAGGCATTCCTAGTCACCAGGATTCCAATCTAATCATTATTATCAATTCTTCCCTTTCTCTCATTTCCCCTCCTCTCTCCCATATTTAATTTGTTGCCAAGTTGTATTGATTCTAACTTTCAACAGTTTTTCCATATATCCCTTCCTTGTTCCTGATGAAGGTCTTAATTCTTCACATTTGGATTATTGAAATATCCTTCTGGTAATTCCTGTTGCCATTATATTCTCCTTACTCCACTTTATTCATTACTCAATGAGCAGAGTGATCCTCCTAAAGTGAAAGTCCCATTATGTTATCCAGCTTATTTAATGAATTTCATTGGTTCTTTATTACCTTTAAGACCAAATATAAAATCCAGTGTGTAGCTTTTAAACCCCATTATATTATGGTCCCTTCCTTCATTTTTAATTCTCTTCTACTTTACTCCTTTAGAAGGAGTATTCTTTAATGCAATAATTCTTCTCTCCTTGTTGTCTTTTACACAAGACACTCTTATCTCCTCACTTTGAATTTTCACTGACTGTCCTCAAACCTAAAATGTCCCCTTTTCTCAACTCTACATCCTGAATTTCCTGGCTCCATTCAAGGTTCAATTAAAATCCCATCTTCTGCAACACGGCTTTTCTAATTCCTCTTAAGGCGTTAGCCTTCCCTCTGTGATTTTCTTCAATATGTCTGTATACCTCTTACTAGTACAGACTTTTTGCCTGTTGTCTCTCCCATTAAAATGTGACCTCTCAGAGAGCAAAGGCTGTTTTTGCTTTTATTTGCATTCTCAGCACTTAATACAATGTTTTCTATAATAGCAAATATTTTTAAAATGTTTTGTTGGAGCCAATAACTTTAATAATATAATGTTTGACAAACCCAAAGACACCAGTTTCTGGGATAAGAATGCATTATTTGACAAAAATTGCTGGGAAAATTGTAAATCAGTATGGCAGAAACTAGGCATTGACCCACACTTAACACTGTACACCAAGATAAGGTCAAAATGGGTTCATGACCTAGGCATAAAGAATGAGATTATAAATAAATTGGAAGAGCATAGGATAGTTTACCTCGCAGACCTGTGGAAGAGGGAGGAATTTATGACCAAAGAAGAACTAGAGATCACTATTGACCACAACATAGAAAATTTTGATTATATCAAATTGAAAAGTTTTTGTACAAACAAAACAAATGCAAACAATATTAGAAGGGAAACAATAAACTGGGAAAACATTTTTACAATCAAAGGTTCTGATAAAGGCCTCATTTCCAAAACATATAGAGAATTGACTCTAATCTATAAGAAATCAAACCATTCTCCAATTGATAAATGGTCAAAGGATATGAACAGACAATTCTCAGACGAAGAAATTGAAACTATTTATAGACATATGAAAATATGCTCCAAATCATTATTAATCAGAGAAATGCAAATTAAGACAACTCTGAGATACCACTACACACCTGTCAGATTGGCTAGAATGACAGGGAAAGATAATGGGGAATGTTGGAGGGGATGTGGGAAAACAGGGACACTGATACATTGTTGGTGGAATTGTGAACACATCCAGCTATTCTGGAGAGCTTTGGAACTATGCTCAAAAAGTTATCAAACTGTGCATACCCTTTGATCCAGCAGTGTTTCTACTGGGCTTATACCCCAAAGAGATACTAAAGAAAGGAAAGGGACCTGTATGTGCCAAAATGTTTGTGGCAGCCCTGTTTGTAGTGGCTAGAAGCTGGAAAATGAAAGGATGTCCATCAATTGGAGAATGGTTGAGTAAATTATGGTATATGAATGTTATGGAATATTATTGTTCTGTAAGGAATGACAGCAGGATGAATACAGAGAGGACTAGCGAGACTTACATGAACTGATGCTAAGTGAAATGAGCAGAACCAGGAGATCATTATATACCTCAACAACGATACTGTTTGAGGATGTATTCTGATGGAAGTGAATCTCTTCGATAAAGAGAGCTTTAATTGATCAAAGATGGACAGAAGCAGCTACACCCAGAGAAAGAACACTGGGAAATGAATATAAACTGCTTGCATTTTTGTTTTTCTTTCTGGGTTATTTATACCTTCTGAATTCTATTCTCCCTGTGCAACAAGAAAACTGTTTGGTTCTGCACACATATATTGTATCTAGGATATACTGTAACCCATTCAACATGTAAAGGACTGCTTGCCATCTGGGGGAAGGGGTGGAGAGAGGGAGGGGAAAAATGGGAACAGAAGTGAATGCAAGGAATAATGTTGTAAAAAATTACCCTGGCATGCATTCTATCAATAAAAAGTTATTAAAAAAATGTTTTGTTGGACTTGACTATATGGAATCAGAGCAGCAAAAATTATAAAGCAGATAATTTGAGGTCAATGAGAAAATGTATTATAGAAGCATTTAAAATATATTTTTAAATGATACAATTTGGAAGAAAAGAGAAAATTTGGGGGGGGGTTGTATACAAGTCAAAATAAAAATAAAAGTTGAATTAAGAAAGAAGGAAAATATTAATATTATGAGCAATAGACAATTATTTTAATGACTATTATCAAAAAATATAGCCTCTCTGTAAAACCCAAAAGTAATGGAGCTGTATAAGATTCATAGTAATTAGGTTAAATATTTTAGAATGTCACATGAATTATTAGGAGAGAACTTTAGCAGATATAAACAAAGTATTGTTTTTCTTGATCGAGGGAATTTATGAGGTATTAAATGTTAAGAAGATCAGTGACCACTCATAATATAGACTAGTTTGTTTATATGCTTTATATAAAGCATTCATACTTCATATCACGAAAATATATTTTAAAACATTTAAAAGAAAACAATATATTGATTGAAGATTAAAATGAGAATGACAAAAATCCAAAGAGGGGAGTAAACATGATCAATTTTATAATTATGGAACAAGTCACTTGAAAACACCATAGAATATAATTACATCTCTGATTATTGATATTTTTCATTCAGTTTTACATAAATATGTAACGTGCTACAAATATGTGTATAATAGACACAAGTATAATGAATTTTTGATGATTGCATAGAAAGTCTTCTCTTTTTAAACATGTCAGTAACACAATGATTATAAGAACAATTTATAGAAAATGTGATATTTCTCATGGAAATAATTTAAGTGTACTGGGTTCTGTGTACTCTCTCCTAAGTATTAAGCATGAGTCCCAAATTAAAGGAATTGAACCAAAACATAATATTAACCACTTTATATACATGGGTGACAACCAATAAAAAAAGAATAACTGCTTCATGTTTTTTATGATTTCTCTGGTGATACCAAACAGCCATTTTGATTCAATAAGTATGAAATTCTTATATACTCAGGATGAACAGAAGCTTAAATGTGGGAATCACAATGAATCTTCATATGATAACTAATAATTTCAGTCTCCCCTGGATCAGACATGTCAAGCATAAAGATAAAACTTCAAGACTGAAGTTGTAATTTAATATATTAGAAAATTTACAGATATTCTGAAATTAAAGCTGAAGGGTAAGAAGAACATTAAAACAACTAAAAGTTATGTAATGTCAGCATGATATATATGAGTAGAACTGCAAAATGGAGCACAACAAATTTTTGAAAAATTTTCTAGTAAAAATATATAGATTAATGAAAAATAAGGTTTATCATTCTTAGATAACTATAGAATTGTTAATATTCTCAAACCAAAAAGAAGGTAAAAGATTTATGATTAGGAAAAAGGAAAAAAAAAGAATAAAAAAGAAAGGAATATAGAAATGAAAGAAGTAAAAAAGAAAGGAGGAAAGGTAAATAATAATAATTTATTAAAAATTACTATTGTGAGATGATTGAGGTCAGTTCCATTGATATGGTGATGAAGAGAGGCTTCTACACCCAGAGAAAGGACTATGGGAACTGAGCACGGATCACAACATAACATTCTCACTCTTTTTGTTGTTGTTTCCTTGTATTTTGCTTTGTTACTCATTTTCTTTCCTTTTGATCTTATTTTTCTTATGCATTAAGATAATTTTAAAATATGTTTACATATATTGGATTAAACATATATTTTAACATGTATAACATATATTGGATTCCTTGCCCCCTAGGGGAAGAGAGTGGGAGGAAAGAGGGGGCTATGCAATGGTCAATGTTGAAAAATTATCTTTCCATGTGTTTTGAAAATAAAAAAGCTTTAAATTAAAAAATTAATTTTAAATTTAATTTAATTTAATTTAATTTTTAAAAATTAATTTAAATAAAAAAAACCTACCATTATGTCAGACACTATGTTAAGCACTTTACATTGTTATCTTATTGGATCCTCACAACAATCTTACAAGATAAGTGCTATTATTATCCCCATTTTAAAGTTGACAAAACTGAGCAAGACAGCAATTAAATGACTTGTCTATGATTATACAGCTGGTAAGTATCAGAGGCTGCATTTAACAGATAAATAGGTAAAAATCCAAAAAAAAAAAAACAAACCTACAGAAATATTTTTGTAACAAAGAGGTGATTACTTCAACAAAGCAAGATTTCAGGTTCCTAATTAAAGCACACCCCTGACATTGTCAAATATATGCAAAAAAAACTTACCTCTTGTTGTGTCTAGGAAGGAAGGAAAGAAACAAGTATTTATTAAGTGACTACTACATGACATGCACTGTGCTAAGTCCCCCTCTTTTTTATCAAATATTATTTCATTTAATTCTCACAATACCTCTGGGAAGTAAGTTTTTAATTATCTCTTTTTTATTGTTTAGGAAACTGAGACAGATTTTAAGTAACTTGTTGGGGATTCACAACTAATAAGTATCTGAGACGACATTTGAATTCAGATCTCCTTGACTCCTGGTTCATTACTCTATCTACCATGCTACAGCTGTCTTTAAGATTAAGACCCAACAGAGGAATCAAAAAATCTTCATAGATGAAATTTATATGTAAACTACTATATATAAATTACATGGCCCTAAAGAAACATTAAACAAATGCCTGAGTCATAGGAATTTGTGGAAATAGAGGGCTTTTGTTTCCATTTCAGATCCAGGTCATAGTTATAAGAAGCTAAAGAGGGTTTTCTTTAAGGAATTTGGACTTAGTGATCAATGTCCAGACTATATACAAGGAAATGGTAAAAATATGAAAGGCATCATTGCAGACTATAATAATTATCATCTACTGTTTATATAAATAGACCTGGTAGTTATATTATATATCAGAATCTTGCAAATTTTGCATGAATTGACAAGTGACAAATCCCAATACTATAATCTCAAAATGTTCTAGAGAACTCAGTGTCCAAGAGGCAGACTACTTTAATGGGCTGAATTGTCACACTCAATTGCCTAGATATAATACTGATTTATAAAAACTCAGGAAAACCTTTTCAAATAAATGTACCAATATCAATTATAGTCTTCAAGCTATGTGGCATTTTATCATAATTTATAAAGCTTTCAAGGAACAGAGACCTGTGCGAAATAAAAATCATGTAGAAACACAATAAGGTGTATGCCATCTGTTGTCCTGTTTGCTACTCAATTGCACTGAGGATGCTTTCAGTGAGTCTGCAGATAATTAATTCTTATTATTAATATAATTAGTTTTTATTACTATAAAACCAATAATTTTTTCTACCAATGGAATAATCCATAGTATACTGAATAAAAAGGAATCCTAGCATTGTCCCAGGAGTGTTTCTAACTTTAATTGATAAAATAAATAGAATGAAATGATGATGAAGATGATAAAATACAAATGCAAGAAACTTAATTGATAGTAAAAGATGGACTTTATACAATGCTTTAAGGTTTGCACAACATTGTATGTTCATTATCTCATTCAATCTTATAACCATATAAGGCAGATGCTATTATTATTCCCATTTTACAAATGAGGAAATTGAGGCTTGATGAAACTAAGTGATTTGCCCACTAATCTGCCTCAACTTGGATAAGAGTGTTCTAAGAAATATCTCCAAGAGAGAAAAATGTCTTGCAAAAAGCAGAATTATTTTCTGCCAAGTACTCCACCAATAACAGAATGTCTAAATGAAGGAATAACAACAAAGTTATACAGGTAATGAAGTCTTGGCACTTAGATTTCAAGATATAGCTAATATAGCATTTCCACTCCTTCTGTTTTTATCCACTTGCATTTTTTATTTCCTTCTCAGGCTATTTTTACCTTGTTTCTAAGTTTGATTTTTCTTGTGCAGCAAAATAACTGTATGGATATGTATAGATATATTGTGTTTAACATATGCTTTAACATATATTGGTCTACCTGCTTTCTAGGGGAGAGGATGAGGGGAAGGAGGAGAAAAGTTGGAACAAAAGGTTTTGCAAGAGTCAATGCTGAAAAATTACCCATGCATATATCTTGTAAATAATAAGCTATAATAAAATTTTTTTAAAAAGATATAAATGATATTAGTCACATGGATGGGGGGGGGAGGAGAGTTGAGTCCTAATTTTTCCCCAAATTTATACATTTTCATTAAACCTGGTGCAAGGAGATATAAACTGACTCCAACTCAGAGGGAAAGTGAAGAAAGCATACTCAAATAAAGAAAGCAACATAAAAATGTTACACAACTGTACTATTTTTCCAATGTAGAATATATGAGTGGTCCCAGTGGATCTTGAGTATCTGTGATGTCACTTCCACAAGCAAGTCTGTGGTCTCTTTAGAGTCCAGTTACTGTCAGTTCAGATGGAGGTGAATGTGAGGAAGAAGCTGATTATTTTCCAGAGCAATGAGAACAAGAACTGAAAATCCAGATGTTTCTGGAAGACTCAATATGATTATAAGCAGCACCATTCCAAGAGGACTCCTAAATTTCTGGTTTTGTGCTTTGCTTTGAAGGAAAGCATCCAGATGGCCATCTATATATCGTCAGTCATTTGTCTGGAGTCAAAAAATAAAATCCCTTCATCAGAGTACTGTGAAATTGCCTTCACATTGTGAGAACTTGAATACAATTTTAGGATTGGATCATAAATACATTAGGATCACAAATACCAAGAGAGGATCATCAATACATACCTGTACAAGTAGGCATTGAACTAGAACAAATCGGGTCAAACTCAAATAGAAATGGTTCCCTGTAGACAAAATATTGACTTTAAAAAACCACAAATTAACATTAGCTATGTTGCACTGTATTTTATTTCTATATTAAAACACTTCCCCATTATCTTCTAATCTGGTTCTCAAGTTTTGCAGGGCACATGCTTCATTACAGGAGGAGATGCTCACTTAACTCACATTATCTATATAAAGTCAATATTTATCTAATTCTTGAATCTTTAATATTTTCACTATAGCATAAATTGTATTATTTTTAGTTCAGCTGCAGTCTCAGTGGATTCCAAACCACCTTTTAAATATTCCTTCACTTCTCAATGGAAATTCTTTTCACCAATTTCATTTTCTCACAATCCCTGAAAGCTTATGAATAAGGACTGAATCTGACATTTCACTAAGATAGGGAATTGTTGGGTGAGTAAACTCTCTTCGCAACTTATAGTTTTAGAAAATTTCCTAGTGCACTTAGAAATTGTTACTTGCCTGTAATTCCATAACCAATATGTTTTAAAGGGAGGAATTGAACCTAGGTCTTCTGGGTTTGAAGCTGACTTTTTAAACCTTTTATCATATTGTCTCTAATGTCACTTATTTTCCTCTCCTCTGAATTCTTCTCTCTGCTACTCACAACCTACCTAAACTTCAAGACCCAGATCATTCTCAATTTCTTGATTGTTCAGGTCAATGATAATCTTTCTCTTTGAATACCTATACTATTTATTTTATATTCTATTCATTTGGCATATTTTATTTTCTGCCCTGTCCTATTGGTTAATTTTGTGGGCTTATAAAATCTAGAGCTATTAGGGACATCAAAGTTTATGTAGTCTAATCCTTTCACTTTACAAATGAGGGAATTACCATTTAAAGTAACTACTGATTGTATAAAATATTTAGGAATCTATCTGCCAAGGGAAAATCAGAAACTTTATGAGCAAAACTACAAAACACTTTCCACACAAATTAAGTCTGATCTAACCAACTGGGAAAATATTAAATGCTCTTGGATTGGGCCAGCAAATATAATAAAGATGACAATACTACCTAAATTAATCTATTTATTTAGCACTATACCAATCAGACTCCCAAAAAACTACTTTGATGAACTAGAAAAAATAACAACAAAGTTCATATGGAAAAACAAAAGGTCAAGAATTTCAAGGGAAATAATGAAAAAAAAAATCAAATGAAGGTGGCCTAGCTGTATCAGATCTAAAATTATATTATAAAGCAGCAGTTACTAAAATCATCTGGTATTGGCTAAGAAATAGACTAGTTGATCAATGGAATAGGTTAGGTTCAAAGAACAAAACAGCCAATAACTTTAATAATATAGTGTTTGACAAACCCAAAGACTCCAGTTTCTGGGATAAGAATGCACTATTTGACAAAAATTGCTGGGAAAATTGGAAATTAGTATGGCAAAAACTAGGCATTGACCCACACTTAACACCGTACACCAAGATAAGGTCAAAATGGGTTCATGACCTAGGCATAAAGAATGAGATTATAAATAAATTGGAAGAGCATAGGATAGTTTACCTCGCAGACCTGTGGAAGAGGGAGGAATTTATGACCAAAGAAGAACTAGAGATCACTATTGACCACAAAATAGAAAAATTTGACTATATCAAATTGAAAAGTTTTTGTACAAACAAAACAAATGCAGACAAGATTAGAAGGGAAATAATAAACTGGGAAAACATTTTTATAATCAAAGGTTCTGATAAAGGCCTCATTTCCAAAATATATAGAGAATTGACTCTAATTTATAAGAAACCAAACCATTCTCCAATTGATAAATGGTCAAAGGATATGAACAGACAATTCTCAGACGAAAAAATTGAAACTATTTATAGACATATGAAAATATGCTCCAAATCATTATTAATCAGAGAAATGCAAATTAAGACAACTCTGAGATACCACTACACACCTGTCAGATTGGCTAGAGTGACAGGGAAAGATAATATGGAATGTTGGAGGGGATGTGGGAAAACAGGGACACTGATACATTGTTGGTGGAATTGTGAACACATCCAGCCATTCTGGAGAGCAATTCGGAACTATGCTCAAAAAGTTATCAAACTGTGCATACCCTTTGATCCAGCAGTGTTTCTACTTGGCTTGTACCCCAAAGAGATACTAAAGAAAGGAAAGGGACCTGTATGTGCCAAAATGTTTGTGGCAGCCCTGTTTGTAGTGGCTAGAAGCTGGAAAATGAATGGATGCCCATCAATTGGAGAATGGTTGAGTAAATTGTGGTATATGAATGTTATGGAATATTATTGTTCTGTAAGGAATGACCAGCAGGATGAATACAGAGAGGACTGGCAAGACTTACATGAACTGATGCTAAGTGAAATGAGCAGAACCAGGAGATCATTATATACCTCAACAATGATACTGTTTGAGGATGTATTCTGATGGAAGTGGATCTCTTCGATAAAGAGAGCTAATTCAGTTTCAATTGATCAAAGATGGGCAGAAGCAGCTACACCCAAAGAAAGAACACTGGGAAATGAATATAAACTGCTTGCATTCTTGTTTTTCTTCCCGGATTATTTATACCTTCTGAATTCAATTCTCCCTGTGCAACAAGAAAATTGTTCAGTTCTGCACACATATATTGTATCCAGGATATACTGTAACCTATTCAACATGTAAAGGATTGCTTGCCATCTGGGGGAGGGGGTGGAGGGAAGGAGGGGAAAAAATCAGAACAGAAGTGAGTGCAAGGGATAATGTTGTAAAAAATTACCCTGGCATGAGTTCTATCAATAAAAAGTTATTTAAAAAAAACAAAATGAGGGAATTATGAATCTAAATTAGGATTCAAGCCTGGGATAGATCCTCTGATTCTAGAATTGATGATCTTTATATTTCCTCACACTGCAGCCTTCCACTTGTTTCCAAGTTATAATATAAATCCTTGAGATAATACTAACTAGTACAGGATGGCTAGGAATTTTCCCTATTCAATGAGACTTGATATAGTATGCATGTGAAAGGAAAGGAAGAATGGTACTTTTTATGGTAGTCCTCCACTTTATGGTTCTATGCAGGTCCAATTCTTTTCCCGTAGGTTGCCAGTTCTAGATGTTCAGTCACTGTCATAGTTTTTCAGAAGATTACCCTACTCTTATACCTGGCTTGTATAATTACTCCCAACTGTGATATACCTCTGACTGGGAATTGATGCTATATAGCAGGGTTTCTTAATTTTTTCCATAATGACCCTTTTTTTTAACCAAGAAAATTTTAAGCAAACCTGGATACATAAATATTTAAAATAGGTATACAAATCCAACATTTGCTGATGATAACTCATAATTTCACAAATTATAAATATAATTTCACAATAAATTCACATAAATTCACAAATTAACATTAAGTTATATGACTGCATATCAGAAGCTTTGATATATACGACCAGTGGTGCAACGCATACCAAATTCTGTAAGGTTTTTTTTTAGAGTTTTAGCATATCCAAGACTCTTTGTTGCCTTATTGAATCAAATTTGTCCCAGCTGCCAAAATTCTTATTTTTGGCTCTGACAGGGACCTGTATTTTATTTCTTTGTTTAATCACCCATTAGTCGATTTTTAAGTATATCAAGATTGAATACAAATGAAAGTTTTAGTCAATTCATCTTACTACAGTGCAGTCATAGAAAATTATAAACAGACATAAACTTAAATATCATTTACTCAAATGTCATTTTACAAATAAGAAAATTGTGAAACTATAGAATGTTATATCTGTATGATACCTACAGATTATCTAATCCATATTCTTATATTTGAGATGGGGAAAATGACCCAGAGATTTTAAGTCATTTGTCTGAAGTCAAACTGCTAATAGGGAAAGAGCCATTGTCCAGTCCATTTTCTTCAATATACAATGAAATCTAATGGTATCAGACTCCCTAAAAAATACAATTTATGCTATAGTGAAAGTATTAAAGATGCAAGAATTAGATAAAACAAACATATGGACTGTCTCAAGTATGGTGGATTGAGCCTAATCTCTCAAAATGTGAGTCTTTTGCACAAATGTGAATTCAGTCTCCAGCCCTTTTCTTCACTTCAAATTTTCAAAGATAAAGAACCACACTTATTCCCCAACTCTGTACATTTCTTAGTGAGGTAGTACTCATAGATCCTTAGTATCATTTAGTGGTAAAGATGAAGTATTATAACTATAATAATGTAGTGTGTTACAAACTTTTATTTTTCTACTCAAAGAAATTAATTTTTAAGGAATTCTACGCATCTGTACAAAAACAAACTCCAACTCTTTTTTGTTGTTATTATTGTGGTTATAAATAACTTCATGTTTCTTAGGCATTTCCATAAATACACAGTTTTCCAGTGCTTCCTAGATAACCAATGTGGTTTCTGCACTATCGACCATGGAGACACATATGTGTCCTGTACCGTGGACTTAGTTTTGCCAAGAAGTGTTCTTGATGAATGTGTGGAATGCTCTTTTTCCAGTGTCAAACATCTGCTTTTGGCACAATTTTTCAGGCCAGCCCCATGCTCAGCACAAAGATGGAATGTATTGGGTTTGTTTGGGTAAAAGTCACTCACGCAACCAATTTTTCCCAAATACCAAGGCTTTTGCAATATGCATCAAAGGTCAGTTTAGGTGTGCTAGAGGAACAAATCAAAGCATTTTTATATCTTCATTCTTTTCTTTCCTTTGCCAACTAATGGTATTCTTTGACCCTGCTACCTCACTATGAACAATTGAGATGCAAAGAAAAATAGAACAATGAATAAGCAAAACAAGCAATACTAGGGTCACCAGATGTGGTCCAGGGACTAACTATCTAGGCACAGGCCAACTTAATAACTTCCAATTTTGTTGTTGTTAATGTCAGAGGCAACTAAAGAAATCTTTGTGACCTAAATTTAAGTCTGGACATTCCCTCAAAGGTATTCTTAAGGTGGTGCTAATAAGTGCTTTATTCAGTAACAGTGGAAGATGGCTAATGTTGAACTTTAACAACATGATCATGTCTGTTGGGGTTATGATAAGACAGCTTTTAATTCTAGACAAGGACATGAGTGCATTTGTAGAAGGACCTCTACCAAAAAGAGCTTAGCATCTTTTTTGTGACTTGTGTTTCAAATATATGGCCTGCAACACTTTCATCCAGTAAATATGTATCAGAGATGAGTCTCAAACCCAAGTTTTCCTGTCTATTTATCTCTACACCATGCTGCCTCTTGACCTTCAGTTATATGTTCTGTTACTTTGTTAATTATTACAACTGTATCTGATTTTAAATGTTTTCCAACCTAATTTCCTAGAAATAAGTTTCACTGCCTGAGTCATCAAATTAAACTGTTTCATCTCACTAGAAGGCAATCCTTGCTTTACCTATTTGATAGAAATCTAATCACAGTAGCAATGAAGCCATCCAGTACAATTTATAACTGACAAAGAAGCCTTGTTAGTTCATCCACAAGTGATTATCTACCTTCTGCTTGAAAACCTCAAGTGAAAGGGAATGATGGGAAATCCATTCTCATTGTTAGGATGCTTTAATTTGCCTCAGGGATTCTGAACATGCCTTGTATGAAATTAAAAAATATTTTGACAACTGCATTTCAATATATCCATTTCCTTTGTAATTCTACATATTTTATTTTATGAATTTAAAATACTATTCTGAAGAGTCTATAGGCATTATCAGATGGTCAAAGGGCACAAAAAAGCTTAAGAATGTCATGCAAATTAAATTTTCTTCTTTATAATATCTAGCCATTATTTCTGGCTCTGCTCTATACCAAACAGTAATGTCCATTCATGTTATAGCCTTCAAAGTTTGAAGACATTTTTTATATTGCCTTCCTCCCACCATCATTACTTTTTCCTTAATCTTACTCTTTTTAAGGTGAAATATTTGCATTTCTTAAAATGGATCATTATACAACATGATCTCAATGTGCTACATCATCTTGCTTTCCCTTGGTGTTTTCCCTCTCTTCAATCTCTCCTAAAATACAATACTCAGATTTGAATAGTGGAATTTATATGTGGTCTGAGAAATAGATAGTATAGCCTAGTATCATAATTCTAAATGAAAACCAAATAAGAGCTTTTGGGGGTGACTATGTTACCTTGTTGAATTTGCAGTCTATTAAGATTGACCTACAATCTTTTTTTTTTAAGATGAACTATGTAAAGCTTACTTTTCTTTCTTCATCTTATACTTGTATAGTTAATTTTTTAACACATTTACAAGGCTTTATATGTATCCCTTTAAAATTTCATATTATTAGATTGGATTCAATATTTTAGATTATCAAAATATTTTTTGGATGTTGACAATTAGTGAATTAACTCTTATAATTTTGTATCACTGGGAAATTTAAGAAGCATGCCATCTGCGCCTTTTTCCATGTCTAAGATACAAATAGACCAAGTACCAGAATCAATTCTTGGAATATTTCACTAGGGATCTCTTTGCAGTTTACTATTATAACATTAATGGGGCTATCTAACATTTCCCAAAGACACCTAAGTGTACTAATACTTAGCCTAAATATTTCTTTCTTGTTTGAAATAGACAAGATCTAGGTAAAAGAGATATAGGATATTTCTTGATTTACCAATCTAATTCCAGAAAAAAATGGGGAGAGAGTGGAAATGAAAAGTTTGTTTGTCAAAACCCATAAACTTTTCCCCTAAAGTCTATCCTTTTCTTAGATTCCCTATTACTTTTGAGGATACCACTAGACATTCAAGCTTCCAACTTCAATGTCATTCTCATTTCTTCTTTTATATTCGTCTAACATAGCCAACACATTGCCAAATCTTATTGTTTCTGTATCTATTACATCTTTCAAATATATGCCCTTTCCTCTGCTCATATAGTTACTACACTAGTATAAGTCCTCATTACTTCCTCACATAAGGACTATTGCAAGAACTCTCAGATCTCTCTACTCTAATTTATCACTCTCATCTCAGCTGACAAAATGATTTTTCTCACATACAAGTGTAAATTTGCTTCCAACTGTATTCAATAAACTCCAGTAAATTCAATATCATGTCAGGATCAAATATAAAATGACCTGGCTTTTAAATCCTTTTATAACATGACTCTTTTCTATTTTTTTGTATTGTTTATACTTATTTTCTCTTCATGTATTTTTTTCTTTTTTTTCAGGAAACTAAGTCTCATAATTCTCTTGAACACTAACTTTTTAAACTGATTCCATTGACTTCTTTGGTCTATATTGACACAAATACATGTCTTATTTATTCAGATTATATTATAAACCTTTTGAAATCAAAGTTTATTAAGCCTCATGTGCACAACAACTAATCATGCACTTCATAAAGTAGACCCTAAATCATATTTGTTAAGTACACGAATTATGAATTTTGATTGTCTTATATCTATATCCTGCTGACCCATCAATATATTTTTTATGATCCAGTAACACTGGCCTTCAAATTGCTCCTATCTACAAGCCCTTTTATTGCTTATTCCACAATCCTGCAGTGTTCTTACTGCTCATCTCCACCTCCTGGATTTTTTAAAAGCTCAGCTCAAATTCTACCTATTGCAAGAGGACTTTCTGTAATTCTCTCTTTCCCCCACCCCAATGACTGCTATAATTAATTCACATTCACACTGTTTATATCTTGCATGTATTTCGTTGTTTTCATGTTGTCTTCATTAGAATGTTGAGATCCTTGAGGATGTGTTTTTCTCTTTCTTTGTTTCCTAGTAGCTGGCATAGTATGTTAGTACATGTTAAATGCTTAATAAGTGTAAATTAATGATGATGGTGATGATGATAAAACCAAGTATTCCTCTTTTTGATTTTCTATATTATACTGGATGAGGTACATGTATGCTCTATAGAATTAAAATTTTAGAAGTGAAAAGTATCTAAGTGATTTTTGTTGATATAAAAACCTTGCCCACATAGCAGCAACAGGAGGTCATCTGCTTGACAATTGAACCGATTTTATTTCTATAGTTTCAATTAATAGTAATGTATTCTTTTTTAATTTTTAAAGCTTTTTATTTTCAAAACATATGCACAGATAGTTTTTCAACATTGACCCTTGCATAGCTTTGTGTTTCGGATTTTCTCCTCCATCCCCTCACCCCCTCTCCTAGAAGGCAATCAATCCAATATATGTTATACATGTTAAAATATATGTTAAAAGCAATGTGTAAAGATATTTATACAATTCTTTTGCTGCACAAGAAAAATCGGATCTAAAAGGAAAGAAAATTAACAAGAAAGCAAAATGCAAGTGAACAACAACAAAAAGAGTGATAATTTTATGTTGTGATCTATATTCATTTCCCACAGTCCTCTCTTTGGGTGTAGATGGCTCTCTTCATCACTAGATCATTGGAATTGGAATCAATCATTTCATTGTTGGAAAAAGTCACATTCATTAGAATTGATTGTCCTATAATATTGATGTTGCTGTGCACAGTGATCTCCTAGTTCTGCTCATTTCACTTAAAATCAGTTCATGTAAATCTCTCAAGGCTTCTCTGAAATCCTCCTGCTGGTCATTTCTTACAGAACAATGATATTCCATAATATTCATATATCATAACTTATTCAGCCATTCTCCAACTGATATCTGCTCAGTTTTTCTAGTCTTTTGCCACTTTGAAAAGGGCTGCCACAAATATTTTTATGTATGTGGGTCGCTTTTCTTAGGAAGCTTTTCCTTATAGTGAATCAAAATCTGTCTTCCTTTCATTTTTATCTATTGGGTTTCAAACCAATTTGAAACCCCTGCTCCAGAGCCAGACAATACAAGTCTAATGTTTCTTCTACATTATAATTTTGCAAACACATAAAGGCAAATATCATGAGTTTCCTTCCCATCCACAAACCCCTCAAATATTGTCTTCTATAGTTTAAGCATCTCCAGTTCCTTAAATTCATTGATCCTATACTATTATGTTTTTTTAGCCTCTTCAGCATCCTTGTCATTCTTACCTAAATATGTTCTAGTTTATCAATGTGGTACCCAGATTGATTAGAGAAAAGTCTCATTACTCTGGAGTCTTTATAACTTCATTCGTAAGTTGTAACTTGTTTTTAGAGAGGGTTATCGTCTTTGATTTCAATTGACTTCTCTAGTTCTGTGGTCCCTTTGGAGCTATGCAGGAGGGAAAAAAAGTTTTGTTAGTTCTTCCCTCCCAGATTCTTCAGTGAAAGTAGGGTATGTTCTTGAATTTTTTATTTATTTACCAAGTATTTATTGGGTTCTGGGCTCAAACAAAGTCATGCATAAAGAGTTAACAATTGATGTATGATGCCAATTTTAATACTTAGGATTATACTTCAAAATGATCAGTACTCATAATTTGAGTTGATGAGAATTTCAATTTGTATTACTTCAAAATTTCTATTTCCATTATGACAACAGACTTTGAAGTGACTATAGTTTCATGTGGATCTTTCTTTTGGTTAATGATGACTATAAAATTGACTAGAGCAATCTATATCATTTGAGGATTTTGGGCTCTTGCCCCAGATAAGGATGCCAGAATCTGGTTGGAGGTTCTCTCTTCCCCACTATACATTTCCAGATGCTCCATGATTATTTCTAGCATTGCTTTTCTACAAAATTCCTATATATGGCTTCATTCTGAATCACAACATTTTTGAACATCACCAATCTAAGATATATTCTGTGATGAAGTGGGAAGAGAGGATAATTTCAAAAATGTTCTTATGTCTTAGAGAGTATTCTTGGTCAGGGAGAAAATGGAAGTTTCTTCATTTCTTGTATACAGAACCAAAAATAGATAACTACTTAAAGACCTTATCTATTTCCATGTGTATGTTGGGGATTAGAGGATTCTTTTTTCCATATCTTAATAACTAGGTAATATCCTTCAGCAGGTTAATGCAGATCTCTTCTCCAATTCGTAGAAAGAAAGCTAATTCTTAAAGGTTTAAATCATTATAACTAATTCTAATTCTTTTGTTGTTACATAATTATATCATAGGCCATTTTTTTTTACCATCTTTTACAATAAAGCAAGGAAACATAGTTCAAGAAGAATCAAAGTAGCACCTTATTTATCGTGTATTAAATTGGACAGTAAATTACACTGCAGACTTCAAATTGTTGTTATTACCTATCAAATGTTTACCAATCTGACTTAATTTAACTGCTGGATGGGACTTCTGGCCAAGATGAAGGAGAGGAAGCACACAGCTGTGTAAGCTCCACGGTTTCTCCCAGAATCCATTTCATTACAAGCCTCTGAATTAATGCTTGACAGAAAAAATAATTACCAAGAGAATATATCCTTAAAATTCACCAGGAAAAGTCTGTTTTTGCTCAAGGGCGGGGACAGTTTTAGATCCGGTGCAGCCTGAGGGTAGGCAGCGGCAGCGAGAGCACGGGAGGCAGATCACAACTGAGCAGACCGGAGGGAGGTGGGGTGTGATCTCAGCCATCTCTGCAGGGGAAGCTTTGCTACAGGATTGGATACTTTGCCCTGGCAGCAAGTCAGTAGCCCAGCAGAGAAGCTAAAAACATCAGGGGTGAAGAATATAACCCCAAACAGCTGGAGTCTCTTGGGACCTAGTCACCCCTCCCCCACAGTGTCTTAGCAGCTCTAGGAGTATTAGAGTGCAGCTGCAGCACAGTCCTGCTAGTGCCTTGCTGCTGCCCCTGCAGTCTGTAGAGGAAGCTTGGTAATACCACCCAGCCCCTCCTTCCAAAAAAGCAGATTCCATTTGGGTTTTTTCTTTAATTGTTTCTTTGCTAGTTTGTCTTTGATTCTTCTCTGACAAAATGAGCAAAAAATTGAAAAGAACCTTAACCATTGACAACTTCTATATAGATAGAGAGCAGACTCTAAACCCTGCCCCAAAGGAAGAGATCATCTGTTCCTCAGCACAGATGAATCTCATAGAAGAAATTAAAAAGGCTCTCACAAGAGAGCTATAAGAAAAATGGAAAAAGGAGAGGGGGGCTTGGCTTAAGAGTCTGGAGAAGTCATCTCACTCATTTAAAGATAGAGTGGATAAAGAAATCAAATCCTTGAAAATAGGATTAGTGAACTGGAAACAGAAAATAGCTCTCTAAAAAATAAAATTGGCGAAATGGAAAAAAATTCCATAGAACAAAAGAACTCAATTGTTCAGTTAGAAAAAGATATTTTTAAAGTGAGTGAAGAAAATACTTCATTGAAAATCAGAATCAAACAAATGGAATTGAATGACTCGAGGAGACAAGAAGAATCAATCAAGCAAAACCAAAAAAAAAAAAAAATCAAACAATGGAAAAGAATGTGAAATACCTTTTTGGGAAAACAACAGACCTGGAAAATAGATCCAGGAGAGACAATCTGAGAATTATTGGACTCCCAGAAAAGTATGATGAAAAAAAGAGTCTGAACACTATTTTCGAGGAAATTATAAAAGAGAACTGCCCGGAAATTAGAGAAACAGAGGGTAAAAATAGACATGGAAAGAATTCATCGATCACCTACTGAAAGGGATCCTAAAATCAAAACACCAAGAAATATAGTGGCCAAATGCCAGAACCCTCAGACAAAGGAAAAAATACTGCAAGCAGCTAGAAAAACCCAATTCAAATATAGAGGAGTCACAATAAGGATTACCCGGATCTAGCAGTATTCACATTAAAAAATCGAAGGGCCTGGAATATGGTATTCTGAAAGGCTAAGGAACTCAGTATGCAACCAAAAATAAGTTACCCAGCCAGAATGAGCATCTTTTTCCAGGGAAGAAGATGGACATTCAATGAAATAAGCAAATTTCACCTAATTTTGATGAAAAAAACAGAACTTAACAAAAGGTTTGATCTATAAATATAGAACTCAAGAGAAACCTAAAAAGGTAAAAAGAAATCTTGGGAACTATATTTCTGCTATGAAGATCTATAAAGAATACATGTATACCTTGTTCTAGAAACTAGATGTGGAAAGGACATTGGACCAGAAAAAAGGTAAAGTGGGAGTACTACATCTCATGAAGAGGCAAAGTAAACCTATTATATCTGAGAGAAAGAATGGAGGGGATGAATATAGTGGGTATCTTACTGCCATCAGAATTGGCTTTAAGAGAAAAATTTTAGACATATTCAATTTATGGTGAAACTTCTCCCACCTCATTGAAAAGTGAGAAGGGAAAAGTGAAAAGGGAAGGAATAAGCTAAGCAGAAGGGAATACGGAAACTGTGAAGGAAAGGAGTAAGATAGGGGGAGGAACTCTAAGGTGGGAAGAGGAAAACTAAAAAGGGAGGGCTTTGAGAAGCAAGTGGTGCTCACAAGCTTAATACTGGAGAGGACGGTAAGGGGAAAAGAAGGGAGAAAAGCATAAACAGGGGTTAACAAGATGGCAAGTAATACAGAATTGGTAATTTTAACCATAAATGTGAATGGGGTAAACTCCCCCATAAAGAGGAAGCAATTAGCAGAATGGATTAAAACCCAGAATCCTACAATATGTTGTTTACAGGAAACACACCTGAAGCAGGGAGATACATGCACAGTAAAGGTAAAAGGTTGGAGCAAAATCTACTATGCTTCAGGTGAAGTCAAAAAAGTAGGGGTAGCCATCCTAATCTCAGATCAAGCAAAAGCAAAAATTGATCTAATTAAAAGAGATAAGGAAGGGCACTATATCTTGCTAACGGGTAGCATCAATAATGAAGCAAGATCAATATTAAACATATATGCACTAAGTGGTGTAGCATCTAAATTCTTAAAAGAGAAATTAAGAGAGCTGCAAGAAGAAATAAACAGCAAAACTATAATAGTGGGAGATCTCAACCTTGCACTCTCAGAATTAGATAAATCAAACCACAGAATAAATAAGAAAGAAGTCAAAGAGGTAAATAGAATACTAGAAAAGTTAGATATGATAGATCTCTGGAGAAAATGAAATGGAGACAGAAAGGAATACACTTTCTTTTCAGCAGTTCATGGAATCTATACAAAAATTGAACATATATTAGGACATAAAAACCTCAAACTCAAAGGCAGTAAGGCAGAAATAGTAAATGCATCCTTTTCGGACCACGATGCAATGAAAATTACATTCAACAAAAAGCCAGGGGAAAGTAGACCAAAAAATAACTGAAAACTAAATAATCTCATATTAAAGAATGTTTGGGTGAAACAGCAAATCATAGAAATAACTAATAACTTCACCCGAGAAAATGACAATAATGAGACATCATACCAAAATGTATGGGATGCAACCAAAGCGGTAATAAGGGGAAATTTCATATCTCTAGAGGCCTTCTTGCATAAATTTGAGAAAGAGAAGGTAAATGAATTGGGCTTGCAACTAAAAATGCTAGAAAAGGAACAAATTAAAAGCCCCCAGTCAAACACTAAACTTGAAATTCTAAAAATAAAAGGAGAGATCAATAAAATTGAAAGTAAAAAAAAATTATTGAATTAATTAATAAAACTAAGAGTTGGTTCTATGAAAAAACCAACAAAATAGACAAACCCTTAGTAAATCTGATTAAAAAAAGGAAAGAGGAAAATCAAATTGTTAGTCTTTAAAATGAAAAGGGAGAACTCGCCACTAACGAAGAGAAAATTACAGCAATAATTAGGAGTTACTTTGCCCAACTTTATATCAATAAATTTGACAACTTAAATGAAATAGAAGAATACCTTCAAAAATATAGCTTGCCCAGATTAACAGAGGAAGAAGTAAATATCCTAAACAGTCCCATCTCAGAAAAAGAAATAGAACAAGCTATTTCCCTAAGAAAAAATCCCAGGAACAGATGGATTTACATGTGAATTCTATCAAATATTTAAGAACAATTAATTCCAATGCTATATAAACTATTTGAAAAAAATATGGATTGAAGGAGTCCTACCAAACTCCTTTTATGACACAGACATGGTATTGATACCTAAACCAGGTAGGTTGAAAACAGAGAAAGAAAATTATAGACCAATCTCCCTAATGAATATTGATGCTAAAATCTTAAATAAAATATTAGCAAAAAGATTACAGAAAATCATCCCCAGGATAATACACTATGACCAAGTAGGATTTATACCAGGAATGTAGAGCTGGTTCAATATTAAGAAAACTATTAGCATAAGTGATTATATCAATAATCAAACTAACAAAAACCATATGATCATCTCAATAGATGCAGAAAAAACATTTGATAAAAATCCAACATACATTCCTAATAAAAACACTTGAGATGAAAGGAATAAATGGACTTTTCCTTAAAATAGTCAGGAGCATATATTTAAAACCGTCAGTAAGCATCACACACAATGGATAAAAACTGGAACCTTTCCCAGTAAGATCTGGAGTGAAGCAAGGTTGCCCACTATCACCATTATTATTCAATATTGTATTAGAAACACTAGCCTCTGCAATAAGAGTAGAGAAAGACATTAAAGGAATTAGAATAGGCAATGAGGAAACCAAACTATCACTCCTTGCAGATGATATGATGGTATACCTAGAGAACCCCACCAGAGATTCTACTAAAAAGCTATTGGAAATAATTCATAATTTTAGCAAAGTAGCTGGCTACAAAATAAATCCCCATAAATCCTCAGCATTTTTATACATCACCAACAAAATCCAACAGCAAGAGATACAAAGAGAAATTCCATTCAAAATAACTGTCGACAACATAAAATATTTGGGAATCTATCTACCAAAGGAAAGTCAGGAATTATATGAGAAAAATTACAAAAACGTTTCCACACAAATAAAGTCAGACTTAAATAATTGGAAAAATATTAAGTGCTCTTGGATAGGCCGAGCGACTATAATAAAGATGACAATACTCCCTAAACTAATCTATTTATTTAGTGCTACACCAATCCGACTTCCAAGAAAATATTTTAATGATCTAGAAAAAATAACAACAAAATTCATATGGAACAATAAAAAGTCGAGAATCTCAAGGGAGTTAATGAAAAAAAAAATCAAATGAAGGTGGTCTAACTGTACCTGATCTAAAATTATATTATAAAGCAGCAGTCACAAAAACCATTTGGTATTGGCTAAGAAATAGATTAGTTGATCAGTGGAATAGGTTAGGTTCACAAGACAGAATAGTCAACTATAGCAATCTAGTGTTTGACAAACCCAAAGATCCTAACTTTTGGGATAAGAATTATATAAGAATTATATATATATAATATGTTGCAGCATATATATATATATGACTGCTTGCCATCTAGGGGAGAGGGTGGAGAGAGGGAGGGGAAAAATCGGAACAGAAGTGAGTGCAAGGGATAATGTTGTAAAAAATTACCCTGGCTTGGGTTCTGTCAATAAAAAGTTATTATAAAATTAAAAAAAAAATTTAAGTGCAGGGTGGCTCTAAGAAACTAGAGAACTATCTAAGTCTTTGGGGGAAGAACCCTTAAGGTTCTCACTAAGGGTGAAAAAAAGTTGCTCTTGAATGATTATGAGCTCCTCAAAGTCCTTCATGGTCTTTTTGTGATGTAAAATAAAGGCCACCTTATATTTGAAATATGGTATTAATCTGATAGTGTTGACAAGATCTGAGGATGTCTTTATTCACACCTGTTGAGACTTGGAAATGAACTATATATTATGAAGTATCCTTGGTGGACATGTGAGTCAAAATATTTCTTGTTGAAAAGAGCTTAAGTTTGAACTTGGTCTTTGTAAATCAAGAGTGTCTTGGTACTAGGTCACAGTAGCATCATTGGGTTTTCAATAGATTATAATGGTAAAGGTGCAGAAGCCAGCCATTAGCATATTTTCAACTCACCGAGGATCAGTTAGTCATCAAGCATTTACTAAGTACTGGTTCAGTGCAAGACTACAAACAGAGGCAAAAATATGGTATATACCCTCAAGAAGAGACATTCTAATGAGGAAGATTACATGCAAATAACTACATATACACATGACATATACAGGATATATGAGGGAAACCACTAGATGTAGTAGGAGAGGTAGGGGAAAATGGAAAGTCCTCTTTAGATGGTCCTATTTTTCCTGAATCTTTAAGGAATTAGGAAGCAGAGGTAAGGAAGGAGAATATCTCAGGTTTAGTAGATAGCATGTTAAGTAGTGTGGAATTGAAAAGTGGAGTGTCCTGTTGGGGGAACAGCAAATTGACCAGTGTTGCTGAATTTTAGAATATATCTAGAGAAAGAAAGTATGTTAAGACTAGAAATACAGGAAATGGATAGGTTAGGTTTTAAAATCTAAACAGAGGACTTTACAAATAGTTAATGTGTGTGTATATATATAATTCTCTAAGTGCAGCAACTGTTTTTTGGTTCATTATTTTGTACTTCCAATCCTAAGTATAGTGCTTGACACATTATAGATATTTAATAAATACTTGTTGACTTGGCAACATTATATTTTATTCTAGAGATAATAGAGAGCCACTAGAATTTTTAAATAGCACAAGTTGTGATTAATATTGTCAGATTCTGTGCTTTAGGAAAATATTTTTTTAAAATTATGTTATTTCATTAAATATTTCCCAATTACATATAAAAATTTAAAGCTCATTTTAAAAAAAATAGTAAAATTTTCCTACTTTCCTATTGCTATTCCTCCTTCTTTGAAAAGGCAATTTGATATCTGTTATATATGTAAAGTCATGAAAAATATATATTCATATTGTGTAAGAAAACAATAAAAATAAAGAAAGTTGGGAGAAACTATATACATGAAATATATTTAGAATTTATCAGTTCTCTTTCTCAAGGTGGATAGCATATTTTTAGGGGTCCTTTGAAATTGCCTTGGATCATTGTCTTGATCCAAATATTTGTCTTTCATAGTTGATTGTAGAATTTTTCTATCATAAACACAGATTAACACAAGGAAAACAGTTCTCTTGTTAGGGAATGTTAGGGAAACCATTTTGATAAATAAATGGAAGATATACTGAAATGAGAAGAGAACTGAAGCAGATCAACAAGTAGAAAATTCTTGCATTCATTAATCTACACCTGAGGATATGAGGATTTATCCTAGCATGGTGGTCATGCAAGTGGAGAGAAAGAAATGATTTTGAAAGATGAAAAGATTTGATAGCAGATTGGATTGTGTAGCAATGGAAGAAAGAATTTGATATGAAGAGTAAGAGAGCCTGCGTGGCTAGGAGAGGGTAGTGTCTTTGACATAATAGGGAAGTTAAGAAGAAGGAAGAGTTTGGAGGGAAAGATTACAAATTCTCTTTAGCAAGTATTGAGTTTGAGATGCTTATAGGGCATAAAAGATGAGAAATCCATGAGGCCATTGAAGATACAAGTTCTACAGAGAGAATTAAGTGCTGGATAAATAGAGCTGAAAGTGCCTCTAAATGATAACTGAACTCATGCAAGTTGAGATTACCATCTGAGACAGTATAGAGGGAAAAGGGAAGAACATCTGGAACAAAGACTTGGAAAATACCCAAGGTTAATGATTGGGATCTGTAGGAAGATCCAATAAAAAGGACTAAAGCTGTCAAATATGTAGGAGGAAAACTATAATATAACAATGTCATGAAAACATAGTAGGAGAGAGATCCAGGTTATTAATAGTGTCCAAGGATGAAGAAAAATCAAAGGAAAATAGGGATGGAGAAAAGGCAACTAAAATGGTCAATGTAAATGACTGGGATGACTCAACAACAATAAAAAGAGATAATTAGAAACTTCAAGGAGAACAGCTTAAATTGAATAATGAGATATGAGGCCAGTAAAGAGGAAGGAGAAGAACAGATTAAGACAGTTTTCTCAAGGAGTCCAGCCAAAATGGGGAGAAAGATTATAGAATATATAGCAGGATATAAATATAGGAGGACAACTAGCAAAGAGAATACCATCAAATAAAGGTTTTTTTTTTTAAGGATTCAGGGAGAAATAGTCATGTTTGAAAGTAGTAGGAAAGGAGCTAGTAAATAAGAGTTGAAGATTAGAGAACAGTGATGATAGAGGTGATGATCTATTGAAGATAGTATCAAGTATCAAGGCTACTAAAGGGAACTGCCCTTTTTGATTTTGTCAGTGTGTTGATCAATAATTAAGAACTCTTGATGAAGTGCTTCAAATATCAGTAACTCATTGAGGAGTCTATGTCTCTCAATAGAATCAAATGGGAAAATGAAAGAAATGATTATTTCCTACCTTAATAAACAATTATTGAGGTTTATTTTCAACTTTCTCATTCAGAAATCACCATCTCTAGATTATTCAATCAGTTTTTGAAATGCAGGGCTGAAAATTAAAGGGAAAATTCATATCTATTCAAAAGATAAAGAGACTTTAATTTAAGTGAATTAATGAATTTCAGCCCATTATATTTTACTCAGACAGGTCTGAGAAAATGTGGATTCTCTCTTTTCTCTAGATTATCCTGGATGGATGATATGGATATAGATAAATCTTTTTGTCCAAAACAAGTGATCAGATTCATATCCCCAGCCTACCATTAGGGTAAGCCCAACTCTTATTATAGTGTTCATTCTCTCATTACTTGTCAACAAATTTCAGTTGATTTCCACCCTTAGGTGTACCCCCTTTTTCATAGACTTTTAAAATATTGACAGTTTCCTAGGTGATCTCTCTTTAGTCATTGAGAGGATGAATGAGTCTTTTTGGTTAACTACTTGCTAGCTGTGTCTGATAAAATTTAGCTATAATTTATCCAGAAACTGTCTCTCAAAAAATTTTACTCATGACACTTTAGAGAGGTTTGCTTAGGTAAGGAAAAGGATTTGCCCTTTCATGAGAACAGAAGTGAAGAAGGAGATAGTGAAGGAAAGCATCTGAGAGTTGAAGGAAAGTGAATACTTTTATTAATTTTTACCTTCATGACCCCAGTGATTACTGGGAATTTGCAGCTATGCTCCAAAGGTTGTCATCATTGTCCCATTGTGCTAACATCACTGAATGGGAATCATCACAGAGTGAAGCTACCCTTCTTGAAGACTATAGAGGCAGGAGTCATAGAGGGTTTTTGTGGCCTTAATACCTACTCTCCTCATACACTCACCTTGTCCTTTACTAATTCAAGTTAAGAATTGGTGTTAAGGGTTTGCATTCAATTATACATTATGCTTGTGCTCAATTGTTAATCATTGTTTCCTATGATTTTGGTTTTTTTCCTAAAATTAAGATGAGTATTTCTTTATTTCTTTCTGCTCTCCACCCCACACCCAACTCTTTATTTTAAATTGAAAGAAAGTAAAATAAATCCCTTCAAATAAATATGCATAGGCAAGCAAAACAAAATTTCCATATTTGGTCATTAAAAATGAATATTTCATTCTACTCACTTCACTCAAATAGCAATTCATATGAACCTATTTTTCTTTTGGACTGTTCTGATTATTGGGAAGTTTTTTTTTATTATATCAAACCTAAAAATATCTCTTGGATGGTGTCTAGTGCACATCAAGACTACTCATCTTCCTGAGTTCAGATTTGGTCTTAAACAATTACTTCTTACTCTTTGTTTTGCCCTCTGGAAGCCTAGTAGAACTAATCCCGTTTCTACAGCATGCTTCAACTAACTCTGTGTGTGTGTGTGTGTGTGTGTGTGTGTGTGTCTGTATCTATCTTTCTCTCTGTGTCTCTACCTGTCTCTGTCTTTCTATTTCTATTTATGTCTGTGTCTCCATGTCTCTCTCTGTTTCTGAGTGTATCTGTGTCTGTCTCCTCATCTATCTCTGTTTCTCTCACTGACTCTGCCTCTATAATCAACACCAGATAATGGTATATCCAGAGTTTAAAGAGGAACCCAAGGAAGCCCATTCTGCTTTTGGAAAACTCTAATTGTTATAAATTATTTCTTCACATTTAGTCTAAATTAGCTTTTTATACCTTCTTCCCAATGCTTTAAACACCAAAATTTCTTCTTTAATATAAATAACAAGTAGTTATCCAATATTTGCTGGAAGACTTTCATTGAGAGGAAATACACTTATTACCTGTGGCATCCCAGTGATCCTCAATATTCAGAAAAGGTAGTTCACATTCGTTTCCCAGTGTTCTTTCTTTGGGTGTAGCTGCTTTTGTCCGTCATTTATCAATTGAAACTCAGGTCTCTTTGTCAAAGAAATCCACTTCCATCAAAATATGTCCTCATACAATATCCAACATATAAAGGACTGCTTGCCATCTAGGGGAAGGGGTGGAGGGAGGGAGGGAAAAAAATCGGAACAGAAACGAGTGTCAATATAAAGTAATTATTAAATAAAAATTAAAAAATAAAATAAAATAAAATAACTGGGTCAAATATGAAAAAATATTCAGAAAAGGTGAAACTTTTTATAATCTAAGTAATAATTGATAATTGTGGAGAATGATGGCACTTGAGTAATCTACTTTTCCTGAACTACTGTTTGCTTTTCCCTATGATCTCATTTCTCAGAAGCATCAGAAATATGGGATAGCCATTGCAATAATCATAATAGTTGACATTTATATATTATGCTTAAAAGCTTATGAAACATGCTACAAACATTATCTCATTTGATTCTCCAAACATTTTCGAAAAGTAATTAGATTTATGATCTCATTTTTTCATGGCTCAAGTCTCCTGGAAATAAAATGACTAAGTCACATAGCTAGAAAGTAACAGATTGAAAACTTGAACCCAGTTTTCTAGACTCCTGATCCAATGCTTTTCTTACTATTCCACATTGTCTCTTAGGAAGCAGTGTCTGTTTTAGGGTTTGTCCGTTTTGCATATCTAGTAATTACAACTTTAAGAAGGCTGGAAAATGCCAGAAAATGGAAAATGTACTCCCAATTTATTGATTATAGCTGCCATAACCTCATTATATTTTATCTGTGTTGGTACTTCAAATATCTGTAAGGACAAGCTGGGGGAAGATTTGGTACCAACATGGGTTACTTTCTAATAAGTTGTTGAATGTGCTGAACAGTGAAAAGATTTATTTATTTATTTATTTTAGTAAATCATCTGGGAATTCCCTGTCTAACTCTCTTCCCCAACCAAACTCATATTCTTTACTGTGAATAAATTTCATGAACTTCACTAAATATATCCAGGCTCTTAATTTTATTTTTACAAGGCAATCAGAGTTATATGACTTACCCACTGTCACACAGTTAGTAAGTATCAAGTGTCTGAGTCTGGATTTGAACTAAGATTCTCTTAACTCAAGGGCCAGTATTCAATCCACAGCACCACTTTGATGTCCCAAGGCACCTAAAATTGAAGATACACCTATTCATATTAAATCAGGTTAGGTTCTAGAAATGACTAGGCCAATTCTTACTATTACAATTAGGTGACATTTATATGTTACTTTATAACACATTTATATACATTATTTCATTTGATCTTACATCTTTTATTTCATTTAGGTATTGCAGGTAAGCTTTTATCCATTTTGCTGAAGAAGAAACCAAAGCTGAGTAAAATTAGATAAAGGGCCCAATATTATATAATTAATAATTTATGGAACAAGAATTCAAATCCAGGTTTTCTTATTCTGGATCCAAGATTCTTTCCATCATACTTAGTAGCCTCTTATACATCTCTCTATTCTGCCTTTGTTTACAATTTTTTGTCAGTTCATTTATAATCACTAAGTTCTATTTTCCTCCAGTAATGTCCATTGTGACATCAAGATAGTTTGATCTTTTGTAATTTGAAAGTTTTGCTAGCACAATATTAATTCTCATAGTATATACCTCTCTACAAAGGACCTAGAAATTTCTGAGTTTGTAAGATGGAATTTTGGTTGTTCTACATTGGAAGTATAGGGAACCAACATTCTTGCTTTTTAACCACTGAACCTCTAGATCTTGGGTAATTTTCTGCATTCCACAAAACATGTGTCTCCAATCACAGCTGTAGATGAGAAATCTCTGATATTAGTAGAGGGAAAGATCAGGAATATGGCTTTGCTATAGGTATGAGTTACTTCTTGGGAATTAGGGTGTGACTTGGAGTTCTGAAATTTTCCATAGATACATATATCTTGACCATTCAAACACACACACACACACACACACATATCATACCATACCACACCACACCACACCACACCACACCATACCACACAGGAGTTATTAAGGTTTGTAGTGGAAAACTCTTCACCACATGGGACGCAAATGTGACGTCAAGACTGACTATATGTAGTACTGAAGCATTTGGTTACAATTAGTCCTGACTAGCATACATAAAAAATATATTCAAAGAACATTAGTGCATGCTGAACAGAGAGCTGATAGTTCTTTAAAGTTCTGTTCTATTATTACTTTTCTGCTGCTTTCATATTAAACTTCAATTAGATAACTCTCATTGGTTCATTGGAGTAGGATTTCCATTTGAAATTAACATTTGTCAACAGATACATTTATAAACAGCTGTGGTTTACTTGGGCTGTGTACGGTATCATTATCCAGACCATCTGGTCATTCTGTTGCCCGTGCTTCCGCTTTGGGCTCTCTCTCTCTGACAAAATAATTTATCTTATAAAATCTGCTAGCTCTCTGTAGAGGAGATCTTGCTGTCTCTCACACCTCATAGAATCAAAATAAATGAATTTGACAAATAAAAGGGGTCACAGGGGGTGAATGGACCATTTCAAAGGGAAACGTCTGGCCTGGTTACTATTTCCCCTTTCCCCCACTTTTTTTCTATTAAACATAGCCAGATTATAGAGAGAAATCAGTACAAAAACAAGCAATGCAAACATCTGTCATAACATTTGAAAAGAAAGTAATGTTCAAATGGAATATTTCCCAAGATTTATTTACTTGATTAATTTGTATATTTTATTTGAGAAATTTTTTGCTACGTCTCAGATTTGCTTTAGAAATAAGAATTTTTTTTCATAATTTATTGCATTAATAACTTTCTTAACAGTAGTTCTACTGTTGGTCACCAATACCCTCATTCTCATTATGGTGGGAGCTTCATAAGAATGTGATAAAAACAAATTCTACATGTAATATAGGTAACTACATATAAAGCCTTAAGAAAAGGAAGAAGGAAAGCCAAACCAACAGATGAAGACAAAGTACATGTTTGAAACATTGAAAGTCAAAGCAAAAGTAGGAAAATAAATCCATTGTCCAGGTACAGAATGTTACCTACATTGTTAGATCTTTTTTTTGTTTGTTTTTGGTCGGATCTTGCTTAATGCTTTCATTATCACAGAGTTAGGTTCAATGATGTGGGTGGATGGATTAGAGTGTGATGGGAAAAAATGCATGTCACATATTCAAAATATTGAATTTGTCTTTTTCAGGTTCATAAACATAATTGATTAAAAGATGAATGGAATGTATCTATATCCTTAAAAACAAAAGATTATCATATTGGAAAATATAACTTCTGAAAAATGGGTGGTTTTTTTTTTCATATTGTTTGTCTAGAGGGAACAGGAAGAAATCATTTTCATCCAGAATAAGAAGAATTCTGTTCATGAAACTGAAGCTTAACAGCAAAGTTTAGACATTTAAGGTGGAGGAACAAAGTAAGAATTTTTGGTTTCAACTGAATCTTCTGAAAAATAAAGAATCCAATTCCAGCAGGTTCAATATTAATTTGGTAGCATTAAGCAATAAAATAGTTATATATAAAAGGGACAGGGCTTTATTATCTTTGTAATACTTCCAAAATTAATTAAATGTAATACTTCCAAAATTTAATCCTTTAAAAAAGTTTGACAGTTGTATTTTTTACATAAGCAGAGCTTAATAAATGCTTGTTAAGTGAACAACTAGGAAAAAAAATAAAAATAAGGATAGAAACAATTTCTGGAAAATTTTTAAAGTTCACTGTTGTTATTATTACAATAACCCTTTTCCCCTATTACAAACCAGTTAAAATATTATCTTTAAAATCTTTGAATGAATGAATATGTTTATTAATTTAAACTAAGAATTGAGAATAAAAAAGTAAGATATACTCCATGCCTCTCAAGGAACTTAGATTTTAACATGTAAAGTCATTATGCTCCACATGAAGAAGAGTGTTAGCAAATATTCTGGTATGGGAAATTATGGATCACTATGATAGTATCTGGAATAATTGAGTAATTGATTGATACAGGTATGGATATGGCAGAAGATGATCATAGGGGAGAGTGTGCTAATAGAGTCAATTCTCAGAAATCATGAGAGACTTTCAACATAAAATATTCCCATCTTTTGTTATTTTTGGCAACTTGTTAAATATGAGGTGAAACTTCAGAATTTTATATATATATGCATATCTTATTCTTAATTTTGAACATATTTTTATGATTTTAGCAGTTTGCAGTCTTTTGAGAAGAATTTTTTCATATCCTTTGATGGCATTCATTGGGGAATGGTTTTTGCTCTTAGTTATTTTTGTTAAATATCTATATTTTTGAAAATCACAACTTTATCAGAGAGATAGCTGAGACAAAAATTTCCCTCCACAAATAACCTGTCATTTTGTTAATATATTTGCTTTGTTATTGATCCTACTTCCTACAGAATGGTTAAGACAAAGACTGACTTTTCAGTAAATATAGTTATGCAAGTGGAGTCGAGTTACAAGAGTATAGTTTAGTGAATAGAGGATTGGGCTAAGGAACTGAGAATCTTGGGTTATATTCTCAAGTCTGCACTTAATAGCAGGATGATTTTAAACAAATCCTAATCCCTTCAATTTTTGTTGTCAAATGAGATATCTTTTAATTCTGAAATTCAGTAATTTATACTAGTAGAAAAGAAGCTTTAGCAAGGAACAAAAGTTACCTCTAACCTCCATTACTAATATTTTTCTCTCTTCAGATTAAGAAAGTAGTCATGTCTGATTTTTTGTGATACTCTTTGGGGTTTTCTTGGCAATGTGATTTCCTTCTCCAAATCATTTATATTTGAGAAAACAGAGGCAAACATGACTTGCCCATACAAGTTATACAACTAGTAATAGAGAAGTTGGAAATGGTCTGGCACAAATCTTAGATTTTTTTAAGGAATGGATTTCAAAGGGTGTAAAGAAAGTTTTTTTTTTCAATTTTCCCTCCACCTATGCATTTTATTTGTATATATATATTAACTTTTTAAAAATACAGTTCTTTATGAATCATGTTGGGAGAGAAAAATCAGAACAAAAGGGAAAAACCCCAACAGAATTAAAAATCAGAAAAAAAGGGAACATAACATATGTTGATTTATAGTCAATCTCCATAGTTCTCTTTTTAGATGTAGATGGCATTTTCTATCCAAAGTTGATTGGGATTGCCTTGGATTACTGAACTACTGAGATGAGCAAGTCTTTCATAGTTGATCATGGAAAAATCTTGCTGTTACTGTGAACAATATATTCTTGGTTCTGCTTGTTTTGCTCAGCATCAGTTTGTGCAAATCTTTCCAGGCCTTCTAAAATTAGTTTGTTCACCATTTTTTATAGAACAATAATACTCTGTAACTTTCATATACTATAATTTATTCAGCTATTCCCTCATTGATGATCACTGATGGTCATCTACTCATTTTTCAATTCTTAGTCACCACACCAAAAAAAAAAAAAAAAAAAAAAAACTACTACAAACATTTTTGCACATGTAGGTTCTTTTCCTTCCTTTATGATTTCCTTGGGGTTGTTAAATATATTCTATACCTACATATAAGAGATGAAACAGAGAATAAATACAAAATATGTCAGGTAATTAGCTTATCCTGAGAAAACAAGCTTTAAGTGAGACCCAATTGATGTTTTTAAATATTTGAAGGATTGTCACTTGGAAGAAGATTTAGACTTGGGCTTTTTGTACCATACTGCTTCTTTAAGACAATACTTAAATGCTAATAATTACTTTTACCTGGTAGCAACGAAATAACAACAAAATATTTTTGATAGTTCAGGAAGAAAAAAAATTACCTCTTTTAAACTTTGATTACATGTAAAATTGGGGGATGGGGGAATCTGATTTGAATTATCTAATGCAATTAGAGAATCATGTGATTGGGGTTTTTTTTGTATTTAACTACACTCTTCAACCTGACCCTTATGATCAACATTTTGAATAATCTGACTCATGTCCTCAATCTAGGTACTTAATCCACTGATGCAAATCATAAAGCTTCCATGCCCATTCTTCCTGTATAATTCTCATTCATGTCTTCCTCCAAATCTTTCCTATAAGTCGTACCCAAAATACTGATGGCCTTCCTCAAAGTCTCTTGACATTGCATGGATACCAATGGAGCATAAGGATAATCTACTGGTTATCCTTCATGCTCACATACATAAATTTGTATGTATGTGTACATAGCAAATACAAAATCAAGAAAGCATTTTCTTATCTTTTGTCAAGTAGGAGAGAGTTATACAAGAAACCGTGCATATCTAATAAGTAGAGTTTCCTTATCATTAAAAAATATAGTAAATTTGACATGTAAATTTCAAAGTAGATTTGCTTGCCTATAATTTCTTCTGATCTTTCTATTCTTTTCTTTATTTTCATGGAGAATCCTATCCTAACAATCCTACTTTCTTCTATCTCCCATCAAAAAACATTTACAAGTCAAAAACAGATTCCCCTGTTGTCCAGGTTCAAAATTGAATCGCATTCTATGTTTTTGTTAGATGAAATTGTGGTAGATTATTTTATTGATCAGAATTCTTAAACCTTTCAATATTCTTCTTTATAATGATATAATAGAACTTGTTCTCATTTGCTCTTTTCAGTCTAAATCAAATCATCCCAATCTTTCTTATGTTTCTCTGAAATCAACCTTTCTTTTGGTATAATAATATTCCATTATATTAACTTACTAAAAATTGTTACAATTATTCCCTAATTGGTGGGAACTCTCTTAATTTGCAATCCTTTGCCACTTCAAAAGGAGTTACTATAAATATTTTATCATACTTGTCTTTTTTCTAATGTATTTGATCATTTTTTAGGTATAGGCCTAATAATTATATTTCTGGGTTGATATTTTAATAGAAACTTTTAGCTCAAAACAACTTTTATTCCTTTGTATCAAAAAGTAATCCCAGGTCATCACTACTTCTGGGAAGAAAGAATTATATCCTAAATTTCAGCCATCACTATCTTTCTTCATTAGCAATGGCCTTTTCTTTGGTTAAAAAAATTAAAAGACCATATAAGTAACTAATAGTAAAAGTGCTTTTAAATTGATCACTATCTCCCAGGATGGCACTTCAATTATCCCAAAGGAAATACTTATCCTTCCCACAAATATAATTTGGCAGTAGCAAGTGAGGAAAAAATGCAATGCCAGATGAGAATTCCCATGAGAGTTTTCTCACACCTTCAAAGCTTCAGTCATCTCGTGGAAAAAAAAGCCAAAAATCTTGAACAAAGTAGATTGTCAATACCTGTTATTTGGCAGATCAGTTTGTAGAAAAATTTGAAAACACATCTCTAGAAATACTGGACTAGACCTCTGAGATCTTTTTTTTTCTCTAAGGTTCTATGATGCTATGAATGAAAATGCATTCTTTCCATGTCAACAGCTCATCAGGCACAGAACATTGATGAGATGAGTTGTTTGGTAATATACCAACTCAGAGGCCTTCAAACTCCCTGTGAACATGTACTCTGCTGCTGAGTATATTTCACTATCCAACCTGCCAGGACATTGTGATTCATTCTGCTATTTTAGGGGAAAGGCAAGCTAATTATAAACCATATGTGGCACCAAGGATCAAATTAGATCTCTACAATGCCAAAACATCTGGTCAATTTTTAATCTCATTTGTATGTTTGATCTACCCCAAAGCAAATAACTAATTTACTTGAGACTGTAACATGGCTCTTAGCTGGTACCATCTTGTACTGTCGTTATTTCTATACAAATCTTTACTGGCAATTGGTGAGCTTTCTTAAGATTAGAATCATGATTTGTATGTAAATTTATCTTATATGTAGATTCTCAAAATTGGCTTATAAAATGAATGGGTACGTGATAGTATTCTTAAAAACTGAAGTGAATGAAAAATTTTTTGTTATGATAATCCAAGATCTTATTGGAGGTAGGTTGAGATAAAGTGGGAATAAGAGTAATGTAGTAGAAATCATTTGAAAAAAGTCCAAATGCCTGGCTATTCAAATCCTGGTTCTATTACTTATTACATATGTAATCTTTGGCTACATCACTTAACCTCTCTATATTTCAGTTTCTGCATTTATAAAATATGGGGATTATACTAAAAGACACCTAAGGTCACTTCAAGCTCTAAATCTATGAACCTGTAATGAAACTAGATTTGAAATTGTCTTATCTTCTGTAATGGTATGTAAGAAGAGGAATTATACCTGTGATTACATTGGTATTGAGAAATGCCAAATGAAATTCTATGAATTCAGATTGATGCCTTTTCTATAATTGAAAATTGTATTAAACTATCTAAATTATTGAGAAGATAAGTGACTATAAGAGGATCACATAGCTATTATGTGTCTGAGTCAGCACCTGAACCCATCTTTTTACCCACTATACTATGCTAGTAGAATTATTAAGAAATCTCAAACAGAAACTTTGAGAGAATCAACCAATCAAATAGTCATTGCCTGTTTAATTGAAAGTCTATATTCATTTTGTTGCCTTTTTAAACTAATTCAACTGGATGTTTGCGTAGCATGTAGACACAGTCCAAATGTTATTTTCTAATTTCATTTAATTGCAGATAAAAATTCACATTGGAAATTACCAGGATGGTGCCAATTGATTTTTAATGTGGTCTCCAAACACATCATCACCAAAAAATATGTTAGAAAAACATTCTACCCTTTCCCTTCTTCAGCAAGAAAAACATTGACATTCACAACAATGCCTGTAATCATGATTAATTAATCTGGACACGCCAATCTCAAAGTCTATAATTTCAGCTGCCACACAAATGCTTCAGAAACACAGCTGTATTTTAACAGAGCATGATAAGGAGTGAGTTTGTGTGAAACAATCAGAGGGTCTGAGGATGATGTCCTTTAGCAGAGGTGCCAAATAGATCTATTCTCTTAGTCAGTTAGGAATTCAAGTTTCTGATCACCAGCCCCACAAGCAACTGCCACAAATGCTTCAGCAATCAGCAGCCAATGTAACAGCATCTCTATATTTTCCAAAGCAGAGCCTGTGGATAATCCATCAACAAATCATCCAATATGCTGCACATCTGGAGGACACAGTCATGGAGTTAATTTTGATCAGAGAAAGAATTGCACCCTTATAATTTGAGAGGAATTGTAGTCAGGGAAAGTGATATATTGTGGATATTCTTTGTGTCCCTGGAAATATGTGGGTTTAGCCCTGAAGGTCAACAAGATGCCAACAGGTTCTAGTTGATGAACTCTTAGTTGAAATCTAGGATATTCTAAAAAGTATATTATGGACAGGTTTTTTTTTCAGCCGGCTGTGATATTTATAATCACTTGACATCACAGGTTTTGATAAAAATGCTTTGTAATCTTTCAAGTTATATAGATATGTTATAAATATGGCTTTGGTGAATTTATCTTCCTTGGGGACTATGAATATGCTCCGGAACATCCACTGTCACTAGAATGTTATGGAAATAGAAATGACCAAACTTGACAGCTGTTCAGCCAGGCAACTGAACTGTTCAGTAGAGGTTCAGTTGACCTCTACCTGAATAACTCTAGTGAGAGAGACTCACTACTTCTTGAGATAAATCCTTCCAGATCAGGCCAACTCGAATGATTAGAGAGTTTTTCTTTATATTAAACTTTAGTTGGGTCCTATGTGACTTTTATTGTTTATTTTTAGTCCTCCTCTCTGGTGTCAGGGAGAAATGGTTCTGTTACTCATCTACCTAATAGCCCTTAACAGTAAATCCTCAGGTAAAGTCCAGAAGGGAGGCAAAGTTTAACAATGGAAGATAGTTTGCTTTAATTAGGTAAGAATGGAGTACATTGAAAAAATATTGAGAGAGAAAAATTAGAAAGGTAATTTGAGGTCCAAAGAGATCATGTTACTTTCCTAAGTTAGTGTCAGAACCAGAGTCAGGTCCCAAGTTTCCTGACTTCCAATTCAGTGTCTTTCCACAATATCGTACTCCGTAGTTCCCAATTTCTCTGCGTAGTACACTATTGAAGTTGGTGTTAGGAAGACCTGATTTCAAATCCAGTTTAAGGAAAAATGACTTTGGGAAAATCATTTAAAAACTGTCTTTATCCTCATCTACTAAATAAAACCAAAAACAACATCTCTCTTCCAGTATTATTGGAAGGATAAAATGAGATAATATTTGTAAAGCACTATGTAAAAGTTAGCTTGTTATTGCTATGGGAAAACTTCAACTGTTTAGAAATGGGTCAATGTATCTCAGAATGATACCAAAACAACTATTACAATTAATAGCATAAATCAGATTTATTTATTTTTTCCTTCTTAGCTGCAAAGGCAATGTTGTATAGTAAGGAGAAAAAAAACACATAGATTTAGATTCTGAGAAACAGAATTTAAATCAAATTCAGCTACTTTGTTTCCATATAACTTTGTATACTTGCTTCCCTTTTTGGTCTCAGTTTCCAGCTCTATAGGTTGAGTAGTAACAGCTCAATTCATCTCATGGACATAGGTCTTTTTTAATGAATAATACTTTTGGGTATTGTAACGACCGCGCTAGCACCCAGGACACCCCAGAATCAGCTGGAGTCAGGATAAGCAAAAGTCCTTCTTTATTCTTCGTCTTAGACTCAGGATTGAACAGGATGGAGGCAACATCTCCGAAACCACCTTCTCCTCGTCCAGCGCCGAGAGTGTGTCCCTGGCTAGCTTTACTCCACCCCCTAGTCCCTCCTACAATCCTTTAGACACCAATCATTGAGCCAGTACAGATAGTGGAAAGGACCATTTTCCCAGAATATGCCCATAAAGTATTGTCAATTAGTATTAGCCTCAAGCGCATAGCAGTCCCGACCTCAGTGCATCAACCCGATACTTTCAGCCCTCTACAAGGTATAAAGACTTTGATATAACAATTCTAGTTACAAAGCACATTTCTGAAAAACAGTTACATTTATTATTTATTAATAGAAAGGAGGGATATGATTCTGACAGAATGATACTCATATTCACCATTTTAATTGACCAGACTTCCTTTCTCCTCAAGTTGATTTTAATAACACAATTATAGTGATCATACATATTGTTCTTTTGCCTCTGCTTTCTTTATTCTCTATCACTTTGTAAACTACTCCCGTAGTTTATGTAAATTCTTCATTTTCTCACTTCTAGCAGTGTAGTAATATTCTATTTCACACACAACAACTACAATAAAATTTATCTCTGATCACTATCTGAGGGCTAAATCTATTATGCTTTATCTTCATCCCTCTAGATTCTTTATTGCCTAAAGTACAAAATGAGTTGAAGAGTTTCTCTGTTTCCCTAATGTTGGACCCCTATTGAACATGTACCCCCAATTCTAAGACTTCAGTGACTAATATTCCAGTTACATTTAATCATAAACAATAGATTAGCTTTTATAAAGGGACAGAATTTACTCAGATATTTTCCAGTTGTTGGGCACATATTGTTTCTCTCCCTCCCTCCCTCCCTCCCTCTCTCCCTCCCTCTCTCTTTCCCTCTCTCCTTCCCTCCCTTCCTCCTTCTCTCTCTCTCTCTCTCTCTCTCTCTCTCTCTCTCTCTCTCTCTCTCTCTCTCTCTCTCTCTCTCTCTCTGTTTCTCTCTCTGTCTCTCTGTCTCTCTCTGTCTTTCTCCCTATTTCTCTCACTCCCTCCCTTCCTTTCTTTCTATCAACTGATATAGATATAGTTTTAAAGTACTGGTATCACTATTTTAGGATTCATAGGTCTTTTCTTCCAGTCAATTGTTCCATTAGATTATTATGTTGGTAGTAGAATCTCAAAGTTTAAAGATATAAGTAGTTTACTATTTTTCTCGCATAAGTACAAAATATTTTATAAATTAGCTCAACTAATAGCTTAACTAGCAGTGAATAAATATATGCATTTTCTCATCATTCAACAATTACTGATTGTAGTCATTCTTGATTCTCAGACATATAATATCACCAGAAGAATATTGATAAAAAGATGTGTTTTGTTTCATGGAAAAGTTGCAGGCTATTAAAAAATCTCACAATATTCCAAATATAACCATCTCCCTTATATAGTTTATCATTGAGTTCATTAATCTTTTACTTTGTCTAAATAACATGCATAAATGGGTCAGTTTTATGAATTTTCCATCTATTAGCATGTTTTAATCTTTACAATAGACTATGTTCAGTCATTTGGTCTCAGCCAGGGGTGCTCAAACTATGGCCCGGGGATCAGATGCGGCAGCTGAGGATGATTATCCCCCTCACCCAGAGCTATGAAGTTTCTTTATTTAAAGGCCCACAAAACAAAGTTTTTGTTTTTACTATAGTCCGGCCCTCCAACAGTCTGAGAGACAGTGAACTGGCCCCCTATTTAAAAAATTTGAGGACCCATCAAACCATGTGGATCATTAAGCCAATTTCTTTGAAGTGAATATTGATATTATTTAGGATAGTCTGAATTACATTCTAAAATCTGATGTTTGTTGGCTTTAACTAGAAAAGAAAAAACAGGTGGATGAAGAAGAATGTCTGTTGCACAGATTATGAGACTGAGTTGGATGAATAACCCATTGAACTAGTTTATCAAGTGTGTATGTGCAAACACATACAACAGATCACTAGGCAGTGCCTGGAATCAGGAGGACTCAACTTCCTGAGTTCATATTTGGTCTCAGACACACTTACTGTGTAATCCTAGGCAAGGCAAATAGGGCAGCTAAATTGCCAGGCCTAGAGTTCTCTTCAAATATGATCTCAGACATTGAGTTGTATGACCCTGGACAAGTCACTGAACAATCTTTTATATAAAGAAATAGCATTAAAAATATGAGAAGACCATGAAGTTAATATGAAAAAGAACACATGGAAAGTGTTTTCCATAGAATGGTAGCTACATAAAATAGCAAGTTCTAAAAGAAGGTCTCCTGTATATTGAGCATCAGCAAGAATCACATAAAATGATAAGGCACATGTGTACCAGTGGGAAGAGTGACCACATCAGTGAAACCATAGTTCTATCAAAATACATTTCATCACATTAGATTAAGTTTATTGTCATAGATAATCAAGATCTTTTGGGGATCCTGATTCTTATTTCACATAACAATCCATCCTAATTCAGTATCACCAAAAATTTAATTATCATGTTATGCTTTTTTCCAAAGCCCTCTCCTGTTCCCCCCTCCCCCAAAAAAATGAATAGGGTAGGGCAGAGAATCCTGAGGCTCATCTAGAGATCTCCATTCAAATAAACATTTAACATTAATGACTGGGTTGGGAGGGGAGATTCTGGTCATAGGACAAGTTCCAAATCCACTTAAACATACTATCATCAAACACAATTTCCATCATGTCTACAAACTTTCTTCTAACCATCATTCATTGTCCTTCCTCTCTATCCCTCAACTTATTACCTTAACCATAACGAGCTTTAAAAAGACACTTTTTTTGTTGTCTTTAGCATTCTTTCACAGTCTGAAATTTGGAACTTCAGATACTTTTCTCACAGACCTATACCTATTTTAGATCCTTAGATCTTAATTATTCCATCTCTGAATTCTTTGAAATCCATTCTCCCAAAATCTAGAATATGTGTAAACAGACTACAACTAATTTTTCTTTTCCTTTTTTTTTTCTCAATTTCCAATATGGAGTAGTCACTTCCTCCCAAGGTTCCCATCATTTATATTTATGCAACTAGCTCTTCCTTATTAGTCAGAATCCGGTCCAGGAGAGCAGTTCATTTCATCATCTCCTCCACCTTTTGAAGAATGGAAATAACATTAAAACTAGCCAAGGATTTCTCAGTTGCTGTGTTTTTGGCAGAGAGAAGGAGAGAACACTCCAACAGATGTCCAGATAGTGGATGTCCCCCATCACTGCTATATCATACTTCTGTGAAGACTTAAACTGATCCATGTAAACCCTTTTATTTTCTCCTATTACATCGTTGATCTGAAATAGTTGTTTCTATTTCTCTTTCCACTCACCCTCATCCAAAAGTGCTCTATCTTGTTTTTCCTCTCCAGTGCATGGTGTTTCTCACATATTGATCTTCTTAGCCTAAAATGCTCCTCCATTATACTCCCCTCTTATCAATTCTGCTCTTTTAAAATAAAAGCTTTACTCTTAGAGCTAAGATTAGGCAGAGTAGTATATTGCCCATGGCTACATTGCTACACCACACTTTGAAATATGAAATAAAATAAAATATAATTGAGAAATATTCAACAAAATAAGTATGTAATATATAGAGAATGCATCTATAGAATAGAAAGTGAATATATCTATGGACTAGATACAGAAAATAGATAATGTTAATATGTGATTTTCTAGTCATATGCAGTCAAAGGTGATCCTTATATCTGGTTAAGTGGTCCCTGCTTTTATTTAAGTTTGACAATACTTGTCTAGATCATCAGGTCAATCCCTGATTTGAAGCATTTGCCAGTTTCTGAAGTCTAAATACTCACCTTGAATATTTAACAAATGCCTCTCCCAAGAATTGGTATAATCTTGCTAGAACACATCATTGCATGGGGAAGGGGTAGTCCCTAGATCTCAGATTAAGAACCTTTTTTCTATAATTATATTCTATTCATAAAGTACTTTCCACCAATTATCAGAGATGAGATAAGTCTGGTCAAATTTCTCACTTTGTTTTAATATTTATAGTTCATTTTGTTTATTTTCCAGGCAGTGTGCATTTGTGTTTAGGTACTGGATAATTGTACAGTCATATCCACTTTTTTTTTTTATCTTAAGACAGTTTTTTTTTTTTTTGGTAAAACCATGTAACTCTGATTTCTGGTTAAAAAAACAACAACTAATAATTGACTAGTGTGAGGAGAAAGAGAGTGAACTACAGTTAGAGATATTGCTGCAGTACAAGGAGTCTTTCTAAGACATGGAGGAAGAAAAGATGTGTAGAAGCTGTGAAGAACTAAATAGACAATACTACTACCATCATGCATCATTATCATAATAATAATAAAGTCTTATGAGTGGAGTAATAGAAGCAACTGAATAGGAAGAGTGCAGAATTATCTGCCTCTTTCCAATAACTAGGAACATGGTATCAGCAACTAGCTATAAATGCAATCTTTGAAGAAAGGGGGAGATCAGTAACACCTGGGAAAATTGGACCAAAATAAAGGAAAGAGGGTTAAAACAGGAAACAAAATTAGATAGCATAGGTCTGCCTATTTTGTCTTCTCAGAAAAAAAAAAAAAACTTGAAAGTAGGATTGAAGAAATCAGTGAAAAGGCATCTCAAATCAGGGGAAAATATTCTCCCTATAGAGAATAGGAACACAGCAATGAACCTCCACTCATGATGAATCAATTGTGTATAATTTTTGTGATCATGAAAGGAAACGTCTGTGGAAAATACTCAAGAATAAGTTAATTATAAGAGGTATGTAAACTGGGCTAGACTTGGGGCCCAGGATAGAAGAGGAATAGCAATATGGAGGTAGGATCATCTGCCCAAATGAGCTCAGGACAACTTCACTAGGGTAAGAACAAAAGAATAATTATCAAAAATAGGAAAGAAGTGGTTGTGTTTAGGGAACTTATTAAGGAAAATAAGTTAGGCCCATAGTGGATTAAGCACTAGATTTGTTGGAAGAAAGAGATAAGGTCACACCTCTAGCAAATGCTTGCATAAGTGTGAACTTGCATAAGTCACAGCTTCTCTGATATAGTTTCCTCTTCTGGAAAATGAGGACATTGAATTCCATGGTCTCTGATTCCTTCCAACTCTAAATTTATGTTCAGCATTCTCTCAAATTAGAAGAAGCAAAAAAAAAAAAAAGAAAGAAAGAAAGAAAGAAAGAAAGAAAGAGGGAAAAAGATAGTAAGGAGACATGAAGAAGAAGTACAGAGGGAGGGAGGGAAGAAGGGAAGGAGAGAGGGGGGGAGGCAAGAGAGAAGGTAAAAGAGAGGGGAAGAGTAAGAGAAAGAAATAGGGGGAAATAGAGAAGGAAAGAAAGGCAAGGAAGAGATGGAAAGAGGGACAAAAGAGAGAGATGGTAATAGAAGGGAAAAGAGAGAAGAGAGGAAGGAAGAGAGAAAGAAAGAGAGGAGAAAGAGAGAAGAAAAAAGAGGGAAGAGATGGAGACAGAAATAGAGAGGGAGAGATAAAGGGAAGGAGGAAGGGAGAAAGAAAGAGATAGTAGGAGGTAGGGAGGGAGAGAGAGAGAGAGAGAGAGAGAGAGAGAGAGAGAGAGAGAGAGAGAGAGAGGACAACTATCTCATAAACAGGAAAGAAGGCAAAGATCATTTATTTCAGAAGGGATAGTTTTGTCTTAAGTCTGTGGAGGAGGAAAAGAGGGACATGGAGAACACTCAGAAAAATTGATGTATTAAACTTTAGTCTCCCCCATCCACAAGTACTAAAATTTAGAAGGGTGCTATTTCTTTTCCAGATGAAGATCATAGACCATTTAGCCTCAGATGTAAACCTAGCCAAGCCATCAAAGGTATTGTCTTCCAGTTCCTCACCATATTTATCTAATGTGGAAAGGGTTTCCTTCTGCTTTTCTGCATATTTTTTCTTCTGTTCCACCTCTGACACATACTAGCTGTGTGACCTTGGGCAAATTATCTCTCAGAACACTAAGCCTAAAAAAAGGTGCTAATTCACATTAGTAGAGACATTTTTCTTATTCAGGAGATCCTACTTTGTTATAATCAGAGGTCCACTCCCTGTACCATTGTCTTCCTTTTTTTATTTCTCCCAAAAGACATTCCATTTCCCACTCTAAGAATTTATTACTAATTGACCCCTTTGCAGTTTTGAGATTACCTCCAATTTATCAGTTTGGTAGCTAAATGGAATAATATATTAAGTGCTAGATCCAGAGTCAGGAAGATCCCAAGTTCAAATACAGCCTCAGACACATGCTAGTTGTGTGACCCTGACCACCTTAAACTCTCTTTGCCTTGATTTCCTTATCTGTAAAATGGAGATAATAATATAAGATCTGCCTTTGAATGAGGGAAATTACAGAAGCAACCAAGAAAGGGATCAGAGTCTGGAGTTCACAGAGCTGAGGCTGAGGACTAAAAACTTAGGGCACATACTTAAGTTCTCCACTCAGCTATCACACAGATAACAAGCGGTTCCACAGGCTCAAGCAGCTACTTTTCAGGGTTGTTGTGAGGGTTGAATGAGATGATAATTGTAAATTCTTTAGCATGTTGCCTTGCATATAGTAAGCATTATAGAAATATTAATTATTATTATTATTACCATATAGACCTTCACTTTTTGTTTGTTTATTTGCCATCTTCTCCATTAAAGTGTAAATTACTTAAGGACAGGGATTTTTTTTTTGTCTTTGTGTCCACAATAGTTAATCTAGTGTAAATGCTTAGCTAGTTGATTAATTGATTGATTGACTGACTGTACTTGTCCCCATCTCTTTTATAGTAGTACATTTTAGAAGTCATTTTCATTTATACATAAACCTTATAGTAAAGTCTTCAAGAACTTGAATTAAAGTTACAAGAGGATTCATATAATATATTGCTAACCTCCTAAGATTCTGCTCTAAAGTTTAAAGTCCCATTCACTGTTTCTGTGACAAAAATTAACGTATGAAAATCTCTTTTTGCCCCTTCCTCTCTGTCTCCTCCCTCCCTACGTCCCTCTCCCTTCTTTCTCTCACCCCGCTTGTCTCTCTCCCTGTCTCTCTTCTCTCTGTCTCTCTATCCCTGTCTCTGTTTCTTTGTCTCTCTGTCTGTGTCTCTCTGTGATTCTGTGTGTCTCTCTTTCTGTGGTCTGTCTCTTTGAGTCTTTCTCACTCTCTTTTTTAAAAATGTGGTCTTTTCCCTTTCTTTTAAATTTGGGCTCTGCTCCTAAGGTATAAGGGGTATTATCTCAGACTTCTTCTGCCAGCAGCTACTGTTCCATCCAAGCTGTCCTCCTGTTGTTGCCTTTCATGTCTGGGGCTAGCTGAGGGCTGAGGTGGTCTGTAGCAGGTGCTACTGGAGACCAAAGCGGTCTGGTAGCTTCCCTGGTTTTGAGCCAGAATTCCGGTGATGTTGTGTGCCACGTGCTGAGACCCCATGGGCTGTTTCTGTGTTTCTCCGGTGCTAGAGTAAAGCACAAGTTGGTCTGACTGAAGGATTTCTAATTCCCAAGTGATGTGCCAAGGCTCCCCGAGATCTGGCTGCTGGCCGATGCTTAATTGTCCCGAGCTACCAAGAGTACGTAGCATTTTCTGAAGTTGGAGTGCCCAAGATCCCTAGTTTTGCCAGGACACCTAGTATTAGTGTTCAGCTGCCCCATTACTCTAGAGCTCTGGATCTTCTGCTCATGTGCTGAAGTGTAGCCTGCTGGGCATCTTCTTTTCTTAAATTGAGTCTGCACCTCCACCCCCTTACTGGAATAAGAGAGACCTCTCCTGCCAATACTCCAAGTTTCCTGACTAAAAGATTGTTCCCACCTTTCTCTGTTGTCACTCTAGGATCTGTCTGGGGATGCTATTTTATGTTTGCCAGGATTACCAAAGTGCTGTAACCCTCTCATAGGAAATAAGAGGGTTACAGCAATTCATTACTTACTTCACTATCTTGGCTCCAGAGCATTCCAAAAATCTTTATTTTTTTAAAAAAGCTCTTGTTTCCTAAGGCTACTTACAAATGCAGGATAACACTCCATCTTCTGGCTCAGAAATCATTCCTTCTAACCACTGAGGGGAAGACTTCCAAAATAGCTTTAAAAAGCTTCCGTTATGGCCAGATCTGCATACGATGCCTTGGGAGGAGAAAGGTTACAGTAGTAACCCGGAAAGATCAAAAGTCTGGAGTTCACAGAGGTGGGACTGAGGACCTGGAGCATGAACTAAGAGGACTCCTTTCAGTTACACACACACAACCCAATTTCATAGGATGCGGAGACATAGCAATTGTTCTGACTCCAGTTTATAGACCCAACCACCACTTTTAGGAGTCCACAATTATTTCTCTTCATTGTATATTACTCTGTTCATGTTTCAAGACTGAATGGTGTCTGGGCATCCCTGGACTAGCCCCCTCCTCCACAAGACACACCTCTGTAGGTGGGATAGAGAGTTGAGAGATATGTGGAGGGTGGGGAGAGACTGGACATTTCCTGGGGGGCTCACAGAAGTTACAGTTTGTTCTCTTCCTAAGAGGACCGATTCATCTGGGATGTGATGCCATGATATACAAGTGATTTGGATTTCAATGAGAGAGAGCTTGGCAAGGTCACCTGTCTTACTTTCTCCTCCCAAGCCATCAGTATCCAGTAGCCAGATCTAGATCAGGATGACTTAAGATGACTCTGGATGCAATGGGAGGCCTTGGACTTTTTAAGGGAAGGTCTTCAACAGATCTCAGTTTGACCGAGCAACCACAGTGGTTTCATGGTATAGTACTTCTGGCTCCCCCTCCTTCCCCACCTACAAAGAGAGGAAGACCAAGAAATAGCAATCTGAACTTTTACCTTTTAATCTTTTCCATTGTTTACAAGATCTGGTCCCATTACCTCTTTCCAAATCTGGCCTCATTCTCAGTCCCTGAATCCCCCTTATCGCAGGAACCAGAATTCCTAATTTGATCTTCAGGTTAGAAATAAGTTCCATAAGAATAGTTGCTACAGGGAAGCAGTTGCAGAGAGCTTAAGATAATTAGAATTCAAGGAATTCAAGGTAGAAAATAATAATGAAAGGTAAAGAAAATAATAAAGAGCAAAGAACTAATTACACAGAAATAGGTAAATCATAATGTAAAATAGAAAATTCAATAGCATTAAAAAATCAATGCTAGAGATGTTGTTAGAGATGTTGCCAACATTCTTTGCCTTTAAAACACAAGGGCAGATTGATGTGGTGACCAAACTCTAGTGCTTTGTCAAAGAGGCTATTGCCTAAACCTCCTTCCCTGCTCCCTCTTCCTCTTCTCCCTTCCGTCCCCTTGCTTTCTTCCACCTCTCTCTCTCTTTCCCCTTCCCTTTCTTCTTCCTCTCCTTCCTCTATCCCTTCATCCCCTCCCCCTCCTACTCTTCTCCCTATTTCCCTCTTCCCCTTTTCCCCTCTCCTTTTCCTTCCATTCTCACTCTCCCATTTATTTTCCTCCTCCTTCCTTCCTTATTCCCATTCTCCCTCCCTCTCCTTTATCTCTCTAATTTGACTCCTTCTTCATCTTCTCTCCCTCCTCTTCTTCCTCCTCCTCCTTTTCATGACTAAAACATTTAGGTTTCTTTCTTCCTTCTGAAATTGATTGATCCCCCCCTCTTTTTTTTTAAAATATCAGTTTCCAGATTTATTCAACTTAGTCAGTTTTTTACTTCGACCTTACAGACAAGTCAAGGAAATAAGCATGCCTTCACAATAGAAAGGGTAGAAACAATGCCCAACCTGTTAAAAAAAAAAAAAAGCATCAGTAGTTCCTTTTATATCTATAATCAAATACACACACACACACACACACACACACACACACACACACACACACTCCTGGAGACAATAAGTCAATAAGCATTTATTCAGCTTCTCCTATGTTTCAGGCATTGTATTGAACCCTATGAATACAAAGAAAGAACAAAAGGCCTCATTTTCAAGATGTTCAGAATTTAATGGCATTTAAAGCCGTTTGGAATATACAGGTTTCAGGTTATCTTTTCATTCTTATTAGACATGGATAATCCTCTTCATGTGATCTTGTGATCTATGGTCCAATTAAACCAAGCTTCTTGCTGCTCTTCTCACACTACATTCCATTTCTCATCTTATTGTCTTTGTACAAGGTATCTTCCCTGCCTAGAATGCTTTCCCTCCTTATTCTGTCTTCCTCAGAACTCTAAGAAGTTCTTTCTTACACCTCTATGAAATTTTTATTCATCACCCCAACTTTGAGTGTCTTATTCTATTACTCACAAATTACTTTATATTCACTTTGAATATATTTTGTACTTACTAAATATGTGAATGTATTGATCCTCCTAATAGAATATATAAATTTCTTGAGTTTAGGGACTCTTATCTACCAGGGATTAACACAATATCCAGTACATAGTAGGTCTTTAGCAAATGTTTAGATTTCATGTTTAGATCAAATGTTTTGATTACACAGATTGTCACAATGGCTATACCTGCAAATAATTCTACTCCATCATGGTTGAGACTTCTTTCAGGACATATAATGGGGAATCATCTAATAGCAAAGGTCTATTATTGAACAAAAAAGTAATCCTGAGTCTGAGGTTGCAGAGTCAAAAGAAATAAAGGAATAGTCTATCATGTTATCTGTGATCTAAAAACAATGAAAATGATGTTTTAGGGAGTACAGGTTTTCCATCCTACATAAATATTCTCTGTGGCTTTGGTTGTAATTATCAGACCAGGAGGTGCATTTCTGGCTGCATTCCCTTTGGGAGAGTATCATCCAGGAAGTGATACTGTTCACTTCTAGACAGAGTTATAAAAGTCATCAATATGGGCATTCGGAATATTGATATTTTTGCCTTGGGGAATAAAATAGTGATAAAGAGTATGAGCAGAATCAGCAACAAGCTGTTGAAGTGATTCATTCCTCTTCCCCAAGGACAATAGCTTCATCAAACGTTTGAGGCTCTTGACAGCTTCCCTCTAATTCACTGCAAATTTTGGCCTGTTCTACTATCATGTTGGTCATAATAATTGTCTTTTTCTGTTGCCCCCACCACTTTCTCATTTTTAAAACTCCAGAATAGCTCATTTTCCATAGGTGATTTCACTCACTTACTGTCCTGTCCAGCAGGACATCAACAGTGGGTCATCGAGGGGAACCGGGGCCGAGGGGGAGCAAAGGCTCAGGAAGACAACAGTCTGGGAAGGCACATTGTGCCTGGGAACAGGATCGGAGAGACAGAGAGGCAACTCAAGGTTTAGGTTGGTGAATGTCTCTGTTTAATGAATGAAGAGGGTTTAATTAAATATGATTTCTGAGTGGGGGGTTGCAATGAGAAGAATGTCGGACCATAGGTGTGGCAGAAATCCTGGGGTATACTGTTATCTAGATCCTGGGCGGAGATGACCGATTTCTTGGGACATACATTATCTAATCTCAGGAATTTAGGGTGTTTGCTACTCACAGTCACATTCTTCTTAGCTCTTTGTCTCCTGTCTCCAAGGACATGGTCTCCAGCAGTCTTCAAGAACATGGTCTCTGGCATATCCCCCTTTCTTTATTTATATATGGGTGGGAGGCCTGTCTTAGGCTATGTGGGCGGCATCCGTCCCAGCACCCCAGCATCAAACTTCCGGGGTGTGCTTCTGGAAACCGGGCCCACAATAATCCCGTCATTGGGTGTTCCTGCAGCCAGAGGGTATGATGATCCTGAAATATGGGGCCACAATAATCCCGTCATTGGCTCACCCACAGCTTATCTACTGAATACTGGGGGGGGGAGAGGAGGGGGGAGGAATACCTGAGACCAGACCTTGTATGGATATGAGGAGGGGGTGGGGCAAAAGTGCTTAAGGCAAAGTGAATAGGAGCTAAGAGTTCCCATTCTTTTTGGTATTTTGAAAAAAATATACCAGTTTCCCCAATGTTCTATCTCTACCTCCCCTTTTTTTTTTTTTCACGGAAAGGAATTATCAAATGACATTCCCCATATAAATCCCAAGAGCAAATCAAAATCCCTATACATAACAGACTAATACAGTAGCATTTCCTAAAAAGGCCTAAAAAGCCCTCAAACATAACAGCAATAATTACACAGTTTTAACAAATCCGTATCAAATCTTAAACACACAGTAATGGATGATCCAGGCAAGGTTTAACAGTCAGTCATCAACCATTCCCAAGGTCCCTCATATCAGTCCAAAGTATAGTCGATGCAGGGTCCAGTCCATGGTCTCATTTTAAAACTGCTGCTTCAGGCTGTGAAGTGATAGGAGTCTCTTATTCCATGCAGAGTGGGTGTGTGCCGTGGTGACAATCAAAGCTGATCAAAGCTGATCCAGGTTCCAGAAGCAAGCCAATATCTGTAATTTGACCAAAATCTAAAACAAAAACACAAATCTAACACATAAAGATTGGATCAGTCTCAGATAGAAAGACTCAGTTCACCAGACTGTTGCAAAACATGAGGAGGCCAAAATAAATTGGCCAGCAGTTTCCTATGTGAAGAGATGACTTTGCTTTACAGGCCAAGCAAATGGCTGCAGTCTTACAGACCTCTGTTAATTGTCCACTTATCATGTAGAAACCTTAAAGGAACAAAACACAAATATCCAGTAACAGACAGATGACCAGGCGAAATAGTTGCCCAAGCATTTAGGATACAATGATTACATATAACCAGACTGAAAATAGCAAAGCATGACAATTCTATTGACCATTGCTCTGATCAGAGAGATCAGTTACAAAAGGAAAAATGCAAGAACATTAACATAAGCAGTTGAGTTTTAACAGCTTATCAATCAATTGTCCCAGTAACTGTCAGAGGGTGGAGCTTTAAAACTCCCAAATAGCATTAGCTAATTTAAGCCCAAAAACTTTTACCTCCAATAACAAATGTCATTAATCAAATTCCGGATAAATCTTAAACAATTATTTATCATGTCCTTATAAGTCGTAACAGAAAGCAATTTTGTCTCAGTAAGTTCACAACTTAGAACAATTATCATATCTAGGTAGATGTTACATGAGTGAACATTATACATACAAATCATTTTGCTTTTAAAATACCCAATACATAGAAAAACATCCCAAATTGCATATTGTCCATAACAGAAACATTTTCAAAAGGACAAAGAAAAAACTTATGTCCAGAGGCCCTTTAAATAACCTCAGAATGACCCAATATAATCAATTTAAACTTATACAAAAAACCCAATTCCACATAAAAGAATTCAAGAAGGTTTTTTTAACATAGCAATTAAACTTTTAGAAATACTCAGACCAAAGTATGGATCACATTTATGACCATATCTCTTAACCAAGAAACCTTTATGAAGAAACAAATATTCAATTACCTAAATTAAGCATGTCCTTAAAAATCACACTTTGCTGCACTGCCGCAATCAGATAAGAAAAAAAGCGGCAGGAACATACTTAGAGAGGAGAGGGGAGGAGAGGATTCCACGTGGCCACCCTTCCCCCACTCCTGACCCCTAGAAAAACTTCCCTCAGGTTCCCCACTCAATTTCCTACATGGGGATCCTTTTCAAGATTTAACCCATCAGTTTCCCAATATCAGGTTTCTTCCCAAATCCACCCATTTCCAACTTTCTCTTTCCCCATGACTACATACTTAAACAATCTCCTTAAAGAACTTTCCTTCCCAGATGCTCCTTTGGTAAAGTAGCAGAAGGCAGTGGGGGTGGGTGACTCCTTACCCCACCTCTTCACCTACTTCCAAAAGTCTTTCTTTCACCTTCCTAACACCATGCGACCTTTAATTTCCCTTACAAATCAGTCCTTCCTAAATCACCTGCATTCCTCTTTCCTTTTCCCTTCAAAAACCTGTAAGATTCACCCTATGGTGAACCCAAACCTCCACAAAACCCACACATGTCCAGCAGAGCTGGTTTTAAAGTATAACTTAAGTTAACAAATAACTCAATATATTTCAGACGGTAACAAACTGAATCAAACTAATACAGCTGTTTTTTAAAGTTTTTTTTTTCTTCTACCACATTTCTTGTAACAGCGATTAGCATCTTATCTCCAGAGCTTTTTATTGCCCAGGCCAGACTAAGCTTGAATTTTATTGCTCTTTAGTAGGCTTTTCCTAAAAAAAATTTTAAAATCACTAGCAAATTTTTCAAACAACTAATCCCCAAATTTCTTAATCATTGTTCTTAAAACTTAACAAAGCTTTTAAATCAGCAAAAACAGACTAGGGGCTTTTTCCAGGATTCCCCACCCTCAGAGAGAAGTTTGTTTCACCTTGAAAATTCTGTGAACTTCCAAGGAAGCCCATTTAGTGCTTTTCTCTGCCTTCACAGAGAATGCCTAGATATTCCATTCAAACTTCTTTCCTTCAAAATGTTAGCACCTGCTCTTCTATATATATATTTTTAACTTTCCGAATTTTCAAATCCCTTTCAATCTATTTTTTTTTTAATTTTCTTCCTTTCTCTCCCTTTTCTCCCTTTTTCTCACAGGCTGCTGCAGTCAGCCAGAGACAGAGAGAGAGAGAGAGAAAGATTTTTCAAACTTCTTGATATTTTCTAAGCCTGCAACACAGAGGCTGAATCCTTATCTCTTACAAACTTACTAACTTTTAACACAGACACACACAGACAAACATGGAGCTCCAATTTACTATGCACAGTTGCAACGTTGTTTTCCAATCAACAACATAACAGACAAACTACACAGAACATAGAACATATATCACACAGACTACACAGTTATACAGATTCCATGACATTCAAGATTTTTTAAAGCATGAGAACAACAATTTTCTCAATCGTTGACACCATGTCTGTTTCAGGAGCTGTTCAGTGAACTTGAGTGTTTCGATCTTCTCTTCAGGTTCCAAGGTGTCTTGGTCTCGTAACTGATGATAGAAGATGTGTCTTTTTGTGATCGCAGAATCTACTTGAGATTTAACGAAAGTGGTTAGTTTATTAAAGGCCCAAGGGCCAAAAGAAAGGAGGAGAAGGAGTCCCACAAGAGGGCCAAGAAGACTAGGGAGAAGAGTAGATAGCAAGGGGGAAGTGGAGAACCAGTTCTTATGCCAGGATTCATTTTTTTCTCTTTCCTGTTTTCTTTTTTCCAGACTGTCCCTAACTTTTTGTAGGCTGTTTTCAACAAGGCCAAGTTTATCTGAATAAAAGCAGCATTCCTCCTTGAGGGCTGCACAAAGACCTCCTTGTTGTAAGAAGAGAAGGTCTAAACCCCTTCTGTTTTGCAGGACGACTTCAGCTAAGGATGCTACTGAGTCTTTAAGGTGTTTAAGTCCTGCTTGCAATTCCTGTAAATCCTTATCTATAGCAGTGCTCAATTGGGAATATTGTTTGTCATTTTGTATGAGGGAGGCTATACCCGTCCCCGTTCCTACCGCTCCGAGGCCAAGGAGGACGGTCAGGGTTAATGCAGTAAGGGGTTCCCTCTTGGTCCTGAAATTGCCAGTACTTTTTCTTTCCCAGATATCAAGGAAATCATCGGCCTGGTGTATATTAATATGAGGGAAGAGAAAGACAGAAACGCAGTAATCGCGTTTTTTGATAAAAGATCGGGCATCCAGAAATGTAGTAAGGCCAGCAGAGCAGGCAAAATAAGAGCCGTCAGGAGCGGCCACATATTGCCATGTCAGGTTGACAGGTATGGTGTGGTTGCAAACGCCTTCAAGCTGTTTGGGAGGAAGCATGTTAGGTCCTAGGAGACAAATTCCAATGCCAGTGACTTTACTGACAGTCAGGCCTTGTTCTTCTTTTTTGCCCCATCTAAGTTGGGAGGTATCATTTGTAAATGGGGGGGGGGATAAAGTGTGCCACGCCCTCGTAAAAAGGGGGGCTTGAGGAGTAGCACATCCAGCAGTTTTCTAAAGAGGAGATGTTAAGTTGGTGTATAGCTTGTATGGAGGCGTTTACCACCGTGAGGATGGTTGATTTTAGTGGGGAAGGGCCGGGAAGAAGGGTGGGGCGAAAAAATGTTGGGCTCATGCCTTGAGGGAGAACTTTCCACTGAAACCGGGGGGAGGGACCCACACAGTTAGTAACGGGGAGGGTAAAGGCAAACCTTTTGGAATCTTCAGGGTGTAAGGGGATGGAAAAAAAGCAGTCTTTGAGATCTATAACAATCTTATGAAAACCAGCAGGAATCGCTATAGGAGTCGGCAAGCCTGGTTGTAAAGCTCCCATAGGGACCATGGTTTTATTAACTGTTCTCAGGTCATGCAATAATCTCCAAGAGCCTGATTTCTTTTTGATGACAAATATTGGGGTATTCCATGGCGAATTTGAAGGTTCTATATGACCTTCGATTAATTGTTGTTGTAGTAGAGTCACTGCAGCCTCCAGTTTTTCTTTGGAAAGGGGCCACTGGTCAAGCCAGATGGGAGTGTCGGTTTTCCAAGTGATCTTGTCCGCCTGCAGGCTGGGCGGACCAGTGGCCTTTATAAAAAATGGTTCTGAAAACCAAGGCCAGCACGGCCAGGGTGTGGCTGTACTTGTAAAGGCTGATTGATACCTTGGTTATTTTTCCCTAATCCTTGTTGAGGGAGAAAACCCTGGCTTAGCATTTGTCTTGTGACTACAGAATTGGGGCTGCACATAATAATACCCATTTGTGAGAGAATATCTCTTCCCCATAGGTTAATAGGTAGATTAGGAACTATGTAAGGGCGGACAGTGCTCGTATTTCCCTCAGCGTCTTCCCAAGTTAATAACTGGGAAGATTCCATAGTGTCACATGCTTGTCCTATACCCTGGAAGTGAGTGAGGGAGGGTTGCATGGGCCAGGTATTAGGCCAATGTGTGGCAGAAATGATTGTGGTGTCAGCTCCTGAGTCTATCAGACCAGAGAACGACTTGCCTTGTAGCTTAAGGGTTAAGGTGGGTCTTTCTTGTGATAGGGTCTGTATCCAATAGATATCTGAGGACCCGGGGGTGGATTTTCCCCTTTGTGCTCTAATGGCTGGGTATGAAGTATCTAGGGGGAGGGGTACGGCTTGCGCTAAACGCTGATGAGGTTTAATTGAAATGGTGGTGTTTAAGGCAGAAGCAATGACTTTAATTTCTCCCTTGTAATCATTATCTACCAGTGTGGGGTGGATCATTAGCCCTTGGAGAGTCGAGGAGGCGCGACCAATGATAAGAAAGAAGGTATTGTCAGGAGGGGGTCCAAATACACCCGTGGCGAGGGCTTGGGGGCCATCCTCAGGTTTTAGTATTGTGGGGGTGGTGGTAGTCGACTTGCAAGTATGGGGAAAAATGGGGCAAATGAGAGTACTGTCCGCGGGGGGTGGCGGGTCTATAATGACTGAGGGAGGGGATTCTGCGTCTTTCTATTCTCAGTCTTGGGAATTTCAATTGGAATGGAAGCAGCTGATGTGGCACGAGACATCGGGGCCAGACAAGATTCAGCGGAGAATAATAATTGCCGAACCCTGCCGTTGTTAGAGGCTCCTTCAATGACTTCATTAATTAATGTCCAGAGGGGGAAAACATTTACGGGAACAGCATTCGGCCCTTCTTGTTTTAGCAAATTGTTTAGGTCTCGGCCAACCTTCTGCCATTTCCCGGGGTGTATTTCAGGGCCATTTACAATAAACCAAGGACAGACCTTATCTATGTATATAAAGAATTTTATGAGGTCCTTCTTTTTTACTTTTATGCCTCTTTCCTTAAGATTTTCTTTAAGATCTTTAAGGAATATTTGTTCTTTAGATAAATGCGATCCCATAGTATCGACAGTCGCGAAAACTTACCTTTTTCCTTGCGGGGTTCCGTAGAGACCGTGAACTTTCTCGCAGAACGGGGACCCTGGGTTCCGGGCGATCCAGAGCGATCTATCGGGCCGAGGTCCACTTCGAGCCCTCACGTTGGGCGCCAGTTGTCCTGTCCAGCAGGACATCAACAGTGGGTCATCGAGGGGAACCGGGGCCGAGGGGGAGCAAAGGCTCAGGAAGACAACAGTCTGGGAAGGCACATTGTGCCTGGGAACAGGATCGGAGAGACAGAGAGGCAACTCAAAGTTTAAGTTGGTGAATGTCTCTGTTTAATGAATGAAGAGGGTTTAATTAAATATGATTTCTGAGTGGGGGGTTGCAATGAGAAGAATGTTGGACCATAGGTGTGGCAGAAATCCTGGGGTATACTGTTATCTAGATCCTGGGCGGAGATGACCGATTTCTTGGGACACACATTATCTAATCTCAGGAATTTAGGGTGTTTGCTACTCATAGTCACATTCTTCTTAGCTCTTTGTCTCCTGTCTCCAAGGACATGGTCTCCAGCAGTCTTCAAGAACATGGTCTCTGGCAACTTACAATTTCATGGAACTAATCAGGACTTTGCTTCCTACCCACTACCAAGAAGATTTTTTTACAGATAAGATTTAGAGACCTACAGAGAAGAGAAATTGGATATAATTTCATTATGATACATAAAGCTAAGTATAATTAAAAAAATATACTGAATTCAAGAGAATGGTTTGTATATCTTTGTCAGTAGCGAAGGAAGACTATAGTAGTGAGATTTTTGTTTAAATCACAAAATGTGGAGAGTTCAAAAGATAGCCTGACAACAATAAAGAATGAAATTTTGAGCTCTTTGTGAACACTTTTAAAGAAAAGAGGTGATCCCTAGAGCAACATGTGTTTGCTTAAGAGCAAGTGATGACAAAAATAATTTCATTTCATTTTTATAACAATGTTCTGACCAGGGTAAAACTATAGATTTATTATATTTGATTACAGAAAGGCTTAAATACATTTTTGTATTTTAGCAAAAACATGGCATGATATCTCTTTAGACAAAATGGAAAAAATAAGCAAGGTGACAACATATTTATTAGATTCATGATTGATTGAATTTTACAACTTAGAGGAAAACTTCAATCAGCTTTCTTAGATCTATGGCCTTGTCCCATTCAACATTTCATTAACTAATTGTTTAAAAATATAGAAGATATACCAATCAAATTTACAAAAAAAAATGTGATTAATTCATTGGATAATAGAAATAAATTTCAGAGATTATAATAATCTGAATTAATGTGCCAAAACTTTGAATCTCTCCCATTCCCTTAACATATTTTACCTCATCCCATATTTACTTGTGTATTTTCCTTAGCTCTTCTGTTGTTAAGTTCTTGGAAGGCACAGGCAGGGTTGTTTTTCATGTTTGTTTCTCCAACATAAGTTTAAATATAACAGGTTCTTTAAAATGTTTGTTTAATTGAAGTGGGTAAATAGAGCCCTATATTTAGCATTAAAAATGCATCAGTAAATGTGAGTTACTTATGTAGACTAACATATCTAGGGACCCCAGTAACACTTTACTTCACACTCCAGTCATTTTCTTACCAATCTCAACCTTGGATTTACAAGATAGGATAGAGCAGCCCTGAACAGTTTCAGGCTTAGAAGGTGATACAATGAGAGGAATTTTCATAAAGTCAATCAAAGTGATAACGATGCGGGAAAGCTTCCTTTCTAGATTCCCACCCTCTCCTAGTTAATAATGTAAATTGCCCTTTAACTCACAAATCCTGGTCCCTTTGAATTCCAATAGAAGATCTGACCTGTTCCCAGCCCCACCCGGATATGAGCCAACTTTGGGGCTACACCCGAAAGCCCCTCGAGCTAAGTCTCCTATTATAAAAAGGCCACGCTGGGAACCCCTCTTTGCAGAGATTCCAAACATGGCTACCATGTGAGGATCCTCTGTCCACTGGACCCTCTGTCCAGTGCCCTCTTTATCTTTATCTTCCCCTATACTTTAACTTTGCTTACCCAATAATAAATCTCTTTTATCAATCTAGCTCTCCGGGCCAATAAATGCTTTTATTGGGAACTCGCGCCGCTACTAGACCACCTTGCGCCGAATCTGTACCCCAAACCTGCCACAAGACCTTAACCCTAATTTCATTTAGGTACCCCAAAGCTAGACCTCAACAATAAGATGAGGAAATCAGGGCAAAATAAAAGTCAACTTTATTCCCATGTACAATAAAAACAAGAAGTGGGAATGAGGATGAAATTAAGAGATTAAAAACTGACAGATCAAGATGCTGCTGAAAGGTAAATTACAGATAATAAAGATTCAATTATTTTAGTGTACGAAAAGGCATAAAGAGATAAAATAATGTGAGGGAATGCTAGCATGTCATTCAAAGAAGGAAGAAGCAAATGATTAAATAACAATCATGGTTTGCTACTGGCCATTGTGATTGTTGTTCAAGAGGGTAGCATTTCTGGGTTTTAATGGACTTTGATATTCATAGAATCTTAGATTGTATTACTAAAAGAAACCTCTGGAAACTTGATTTACACAGAGAAGTAAGGGACTTTCCTAGAATCACTCAACTACTAACTATCTGAGGCAGGATTCAAATGCAAAACCATTAGGACAATGGAATTCTTATTATTATGGAAAACAATTTATAAGTGATGAAGAAGAATAACTAGATTGATCATATCTTTTAGCATGTACTCAGAAGTCAAATTATAAGGAAAATGTTCATATATATCAAAATATTTATAGTGGTAGATTTTGTTTATTTGTAATAGCACTTTTTGTGGAAGAAGAAAAAAAATCGGGGAAAAGCAGATGGCAGTAAAACTGTAAAGCACTTTATGGATACCAGGTCTGATGACTGTCAAGGATGCTAAGCTTTAGTCACAACTTTTATGGCTATGGGTTGGGAGAAACAAAATCTGTTTTCTTGTATCTTACTCTTCTTCTACAGTTATTTGGTTTCTGGAATTCAAGAGGGTGTTGAGTTGGGGTAGTGGGGAAGGAATTGAATCATATTTCTTAAAATCATATTTTAGCTACCTGAGAAGTTTGATAACACATTTCTTTAAGCAAACAAAATATGGCAGCAAATTGTGTACCAGGCAGCTAGGTGGTGCAGACCTAGATGTAGGAAGCTCTAATTTTAAATTTGATCTCAGACTCCAATTGCATGACTTTAGGTAAGTGGCTTAACCTTTATTTATCTTAATATCCTCAACTATAAAATGAGGGTCATAATAATAGCACATACTTTATAGAGTTGTTGGAAAGATCAAAGATAACATTTGAAAAGTAATTAGCACAATTTGGCACACAATAGGTGATTACCAAATGTGTACTCTTCTCCTTCCCTACTACTGATTAGAAGATAACAAAACTCAGGTCAAAGATCATGGACAATGTTGTTACCAGAAAATTAAAGTTAAAGCACATTGCCTTCCTTTCTGTTAAACAGAAGCAAACAAAAGGAGTGGAAAATGACAAGCAAAATCAGTCTTAGTTCCATTTATATAAGTTGCTTAAGTGCTCTCAAGTTATGCACTTTTGGGGAAAGGGCAAGTAGTTTGGGTGTTTGGTAAAAAATGGAGAATCAAAACAAGCTGTACCAATAAAATAGTAAAATGAGAAAAGCAATGGTCAACACTTGGGCCATCTGACCCATGGCCAGGATAGTTTGACAAGATTCATGAAAGACTTGTTTTTATTAATGTAGTTATATAATACAACTGTCTTTATTGTAGAGGATCTTAATTTCCAAGAGATTCATTAATTAAGGCATCATTACTATATGCTATTAAAAATTTAAAGAGTGGCAATCCTATTTGCTACCCACTCCTCGATTTCTTAATTAATAATATACCTCAGGAAAAGGCTAGACACTTTCTAAATTCAACATAGAATGTCAGACACTATTCAGTATTCCTTCTTAGAAAATCCAACCCACTGAGAAGAGAGAAGGTATATAGCTATCAAAACCTGGATCACTGTTAAAAAAATGCAGAGCCCAAGGGAAAGCTCATTTATTACAGCAGAGTACAAACAGTCCTTATTTTATGTAAATTTACATTATGTAAATTCAACTTTACTTAAGAATTCTGAAAAAAATCTGTACTCCAAAAAAAAATTACAAAAATTTCAAGCAGACAGTATAATAAGACGTTATACAAAGCTGGCAGTATAATAGTAGTGGGAAGCTAAAAAGCATTGCTACTTAGTCTTATGTACTTGACTGTAAACATTATAGTGAAGGACAATGCCCAGAGAAAGTTAGTATACAAAAAATTTAACATTTGCATGAGATGTTAACTTATCTGTCAAAACAAAGAAAACATTCTACTCTAAAGACAGAAAAAATATTATCTATGTGGATAGAAGACCTGACTCAGAAATATTCATTTAAACTTGATGAGAATTCAAACAAGTGTTTGAATTTTTGAATATTTAAAGGTAAAATACCTTGAAGGAGCATAGTTATTTATACCAAACAATGGTTGGGTTGAATGGTTTAAAAATCATGCAAGATGTCATAATACACAAATGTTAGGGAAAGCTACTTGTACAGATTCTGAAGCAGCAAAGAAATTCCCAGAGTTCCTGCAACAACAACAAAAAAAAATAGATAAAGGTTCTACTTGCTGGAACAAATCTTTAATGTAGGCAAAACTGGACTGTTTTATCATAGAATGCCATCTGAAACTTACATCTCAGTGAAGGAAAAAAATTATACCTTGGAATAAAGATTTGAAAAATAATGGTACTCTTTTGCTTGGAGGGAATTCAACTAGTAGTTGCAAGTTAAAACCTGTTCTTGTATACCACTCAGAAAATCTTTGAGTATTGAAAAGAATCAGCAAGATAATATCCTCTGTCGTTGAATTGTACTCAAATCTTCAGGACCCCATTTGAGATTTTCTTAGCCAAGATACTGGACTGGTGTGCCATTTCTTTCTCCATTTCATTTTACAGATGAGGAAACTGAGGCAAACAGGATTAAGTGACTTGCTCAGGGTCACATATTTAGTAAATATCTGAGGCCAGAATCTTACTGACTCCTGGCTTGGCACTATAGGCAGTGTATTACCTAGCTGCCCAAGATAATACTACCTATGCATTATTTCCCCTAACCATAAGACATGGATAACTCATCATCTTTGAATAATGGTTTTTGTTTTGCTTCATGTTGAGAAATTTTGTAATAATAATATTCCTTTCAAGATTCTACTTATTTTGGATAATGTCCTAAATCACCCTTTCCATCCAGAGGATTTTAATGAAAATGTAAAAGTGTTCTACCTTCCCCCTAACATTAATAATTATTAGAACCTGTGAATCAGAGAGTGATTGTGGAGATGAATTTTTTTATCCACTACATTTGCCCAGGCAATTGCAACTTTGGATGCAGATAAGGACTTGACATTGAGAAATTTCTGAATTAACAATGGAAGATGGAACAATGGAACACAGCTAAGGCATGGGAAAATATAACAGAAACATGTATGAAGAACATCTGGGGAGGGAATGTGTGTCCACAGTACATTTCTTATCTTCATGTATTTGAAGAAAATGAAAAGTTCCAAATGAGTAGTAAAACTATAAAAATAGCATAAGAGTTAAACCTAGAAGTAGATGACAATGATGTGGAGGAATTGAGTGAATCTCATGGAGAATTGTTGAATGAGAATCTGATTGAACTGCTAGCTGCAAAGATTACAGAAGAAAGGGAAGTTTCAAAACCTGAGGTCAAACCAGAAAAAGTTCACAATGAATTAATTGGCAAAAATATATCATTTGTGTGATTTTTTTTTCTGTTGGAACCAAATCTTCAAAATTTTTAAAAGTTCAAAGTTCAAAGACAAGTTGAGGATAATATCCTCATAATTATCCATAATCAGGATAATAATATCTTCTGATAGATTCATTTAAAAGAAGTTGTGTAGCCAACTTTTTGGATGAAGGATAAATGCAGAGGACTGAGAACTGAACACCTATGTTAACATTGCCATGCATGCTTTATCATTAATTTTAACATTCATTTCACAATTATATTTATAATCATGTCATGGTGCTTAATATGCCTTTATTTTAGGATATTTTATGACTTGCATAAAGATATTATTTTTATATACCATTTTATATAGGTTAAGGAAGTAGAGGGTAGGAGCAAATTTGCTTTATATAGAAGCCTGAAGAACATTTCACTTAAGTAAAACAAGAACTGTCTGTAAAGGCAAATACAAATCTAAATCCCCAAAGCAGTTTCTCACTTACTTCTACCATCTCACTAAAGATTGTGGCAGGTTAGACCACAACTATAGTTGTCAGAAGTAACTAATAATCCCATCCTTCTCTTTGTCACCTATTTAGAATTTCAGGAGCAGAGTTAAATAAATTTTGAAGAAAAAATTATTATTTTGATTGATCCTGTTATTTTAAAATAATGTTGTGTGCTTTAAATCTCTACATAACTTCTAATCTATGTTGTCATCTGAAAACTGTTTTCTCAAGGATTATTACTAAAAGAAGACAAATTCTGAAACTCTTCCAATATAGAAAAACTTTAAATATGGTGTCAGTCACAAATTATCTACAGACTGAATACCAGCCTACTTATGCATATAGATTCTCATCTTCAGAAAGTTGGATACTAGGGGATGATCTATAAACCACAATGAAAACTATGAAACAAAGAAAAATGGAGCATAATGTTGTGTTTCACTCCTTTTTTGTTTCTGTGGTAACAAGAAAGCAGGAAGTAAATTATTTGAAAAATCATTTTTCAGAAGGTCTAAAACACCAATTATACTGTTTATACTTCAAGGGTGTGATCTTTGTCTCACAATCAATATGCTATACATTTTCACAATAAAGGAAACCAGAAAAACAAAGAACTTGTAGCTAAATGGAAGCATGACTCACATGCTGAAAGAGAAGAATAAAGGGAATTGATTTCTTCTAGTACCCAAAGGCAACAAGAAATTTCACTTCATGAGACGTTATATGGTATAATGGATAAAGCCCTGGATTAGGAGCCAGGAAAGTTTAAGTGGTACCTAATAGTTTTGTATTCCTAGTCACTTAACTCTGTTTGCCTCACTTTCCTCATCTGTAAATTGAGAATAATCTCACTTGCTTTACAGAGTTGTTGTCAAATAAAGTTGAAAGTCAAATAAGCTAAAGTGCTTTACCAATTTTTAAAGTCCTATAGAAATGTTCATTATTATCTTATCTTGTACAAGAAGCATAAGTAGATTAATATGAAGATAATTATACCTTATATACCTTCAATTGCAAAGAATTAAGAAGCTGAGATATTTTCCAAGAAGCTTAAGACAATTTATATGCCAAGTGAAAAGTGGCATATTTCCCAGTGGCTGGCAAGTCATAGGTGCTTATTTAATAAGTATTTCTTCATTGTATGATTGAACATGTACCTGAATCTTCTGTGACTTCATTGGGAAAGGCAACTCCAAGGAGAATAATGGGAAACTGTAGTTCATGGTAAAGAAATTATGAGCAAAGGCTTGCAGATAATAGACTGCATCATGCAAACAATCTTCAGGAGGAAAGATTGAAGGAGCAAGGTGAGCGAAACAATAAATATCATACCAAAAAATGGGTGATAATATTTTGACAAACAAGAAATTACTGGTTATTTGGGTTATACTATGGCTTATATTTTAGAATCAATCATTTCATGTAATCATACCTTTAACTAGTTCATAATACTATCCAGATCAATGTAATTTTAGAGCCAAGGATAAGAAAAGGGAAAGATAGCACATTCATTTGCTGAAGTTGGAATCTAATTGATTTCACAAGATACTAGAAACAATGAAAATTCAACAAAAATAGTTGTAATAAAAACATAAAATAATAACCAACATGTATATTATATTTTAAGGTTTACAAAAGGCACTTTGCCTAACAATAATCCTTTGTAGTGGAAATTATCATCTTCAATGTACAAATAAAGAAACTAAATCTCAGATAATTTAAATAATTTGACCACTCTGACAGCTACAAGAAATCAGAGAAAAGATTTGAACTGGGATTTACTGAGTCCAAATCCAGCATGATTCTAATTACTGCTGACTTTGGTTATCACATTTTCTTTCATTTTTTGATATCCCTGTTTTCTTTATTTTAAAAAAAATTCCTTATTTTTAACATTCATTTAAAAATTTTAGATGCTCTCCCTCCTTCCCACCCATTGTGAAGATAAGAAATGTGCTATTAATTATATATGTGAAATCATGCAAAATATATTTTCATGTTAAATATGATCTGAGAACTAGAAAGAGAGAGGGAGAGAGAGGAGAGAGAGAAGAGAGAAGAGGGAAAGAGAGAGAGAAGAAGGAGGAAGAGGAGGACAAAGAGGAGGAAGAAAAGGAGGAGGAGGAGGAAGAGAAGAAGGAAGAAGAAGAGGAAGAAGAAGAGGAGGAGGAGGAGAAGGAAGAAGGAACAAAGAACAAGGAAGAAAGAAGAAGAAAGAAGAAAGAAGGGATGGATGGAGGGAGAGGAGATGCCGGCAAATGGAGACAAAGAGAAACAAAGAAAGTGAAAAAATTTTATGCTTCAATCAGCATTCACATTGCATAAGTTATTTCTCTGGAAGTAGATACTATTTTTCATCATGTCTTTCAAAATTGTGTTAGATCATTATATTTCTCAGAATAACTGTCATTCACAGTTGATTATTATACAATATTGCTGTTACGAAGTACAATGTTCTCCTGATTCTGTTCACTTTGCATCAGTTCATGTATAGTTTCCAATTTTTTTTTCTGAAACTATCCTGCTCATCATTTCTTATAACACAATAGTATTTCATCATCATCATATGTTCACATATTCCCCAGTTGATGGGCATCCCCTCAGCATCCAATTCTTTGCCACCACAAAAAGAGTGGCTTTAAGTACTTTTGTATATATGGGTCATTTTTCCTTGCTCTTTGATCTCTTTGGTATATGGCCTAGTAGTATTATTGCCAGCTGAAATGACATACAGAATGATATGTGTGGAAATATGTTTAGAAGAATTGCACAAATATAATTTATACTGGATTACTTGTTGTCTAGGAGAGAATGGGGAGAAAGAAAGAAAAATGTAGAACACAAGGTTTTTCAGTCATAGAGGTGAAAAATGATCTTTGCATGTATTTGAGAAAATAAAAGGCTATTGTTATTTCTTAAATAAAATAAAATAATGGTATTGGACTAAAAAAGAATAGTTATACATATTTTTGCAAAAAAAAATCAAATCGTATGCAAAGTTTTATAATCCTTTTGGCATACTTCCAAATTGCTTCCCAGAATGATTGAATCAGTTCACAACTCTGCCAACAGCACATTAGTGTCCCAATTTTTCCACACCACCTCCAACACTTGTCATTTTCTTTTTCTGTCATATTAGCCAATCTGACAGGCGTGAGATAGTACTTCAGAGTTATTTTCATTTATATTTTTCTAATGACTAATTATTTAGAGCATTTTATATGACTAAAGAAAGCTGTAATTTCTTTGTTGAAAACAGCCTGTTCTCAGTTTCAATTGATAAATGATGTACAGAAGCAGCTACACCTAAAGAAAGAACACTGGGAAATGAATATAAACTATTTGCATTTTTGTTTTTCTTCCTGGGTTATTTTTTACCTTCTGAATCCAATTCTCCCTGTACTACAAGAGAACTGTTCAGTTCTGCAAACATATATTGTATCTAGGATATACTGAAACATATTTAACATATATAGGACTCCTTGCCATCTAGGGGAGGGGATGGAGGGAGAGAGGGGAAAAATCGGAACAGAAGTGAGTGCAAGGGATAATGTTGTAAAAAAATTACCCTGGCTTGGGTTCTGTTAATAAAAAGTTATTATAAAATTAAAAAAAGAAAGAAAACAGCCTGTTCATATACCTTTTGACTATTTATCAATTAGGGAAGGATTTTCATTCTTACAAATTTGGTTTGGTTCTTTATATATTTGAGAAATAAATTTTGTATCAGAGAAATTTGATGAAATAATTTTTCCCCACTTTTTTTTCTTTTCCTTCTAATCTTTCCTGAACTGGTTTTATTTGTGCAAAACTATTTAATTTAATGTAATCAAGATTATCTCTTTTATATCTAGTAATTCTATCTCTTATTTGGTCACAAATTCTCTCCTTATCCATATTTATGACAAGCAAAATTTCCCATGTTCTTTTAATTTGCTTATGATATTACCCTTTATATCTAATGCATGTACCCATTTTGACTTTATTTTGATATCTAGCAGGAGAAGTTGATCTTAAATAAAATTTCTGCCAAAATGTTTTCCAGTTTTCTGGGTATTTTTGTCAAATAAAGAATTCCTGTCCCTAAAACTTAAATATTTGAAATTATCAAATATTAGATTGCTATGTGTTATGGGCCAGAACTCTGACCTTGAAACAAGGAGATAAGTCAGTGGGATTGAGGAGACATATAAACTCAGCCAGATGAAGGCTGATCCCAGAGACCCCTAAAGAAAACTGAAACAGGACTTCCGGTTAAGATGATGGAGAGGAGGCTCACAGCTGTGTAAGCTCCACGCTTTCTCTCATTATCCATTTCATTACAAGCCTCTGAATTAATGCTTGACTGAAAAAAAAACCACAAATAGTTACCAAGAGAAGCCATCCTTGAGATTCGCCAAGAAAGGTCTGTTTTTACTGGAGGGCTGGGACGGTTTTAGATCAGGCGCAGGCGGCGGGCAGCAGCAGTGAGAGCACGGGAGCAGACTGGAGAGGGGGTGGGGAGTGATCGCAGCCATCTCTGCTGGGAGAGCTTCGCTACAGGATTAGATACTTTGCTCCGGCAGCAAGTCAGCAGCCCAGCAGAGAAGCTAAAAACACCAGGGGTGAAGAATACAACCCCAAACAGCTGGAGTCTCTCGGGACCTGGCCGCCTCCTCCCTTCCCCCCCTCCCCACAGTGACTCAGCACGCTCTGGGATCTCAGAGCGCAGGCGCACACAGTCCTGCTAGTGCCTCACTGCTGCCCCCCGCAGTCTGGAGAGGAAGCTCGGTAACACACCCAGCCCCTCCCCCAAAGAAAGACTCCAGTTATTTCTGTTTTTCTTTGCTAGTTTGTCTTTGATTATTAGACAGGATGAGCAAGAAACTGAAGAGGACTTTAACCCTTGACAGCTTCTATACAGATAGAGAGCAGACTCTAAATCCTGAGGAGACTAAAAACAGACAGTCCCCAGGTGAATCCCCAAAGGAGGAGATCATCTGTTCCTCAGCACAGATGAACCTCATAGAAGTAATTAAAAAGGCTCTCACAAGGGAGCTAGAAGAAAAATGGGAAAAGCAGAGTGAGGCTTGGCAAAAGGAGAGGGAGGCTTGGGAAAAGGAGAGGGAAGCTTGGCAAAAGAGCCTGGAGAAGTCAGTTAAAGAGAGAGTATATAAAGAAGTAAAATCCTTGAAAAATAGGATTGGTGAACTGGAAAACAAAATTGGCGAAATGGAAAAAAATTCCACAGAACAAAAGAACTCAATGGGACAATTAGAAAAAGATTTTTAAAAAGTGAGTGAAGAAAATACTTCACTGAAAATCAGAATTGAACAATTGGAATTGAATGACTCAAGGAGACAAGAAGAATCAGTCAAGCAAATCCAAAAAAATCAAACAATGGAAAAGAATGTGAAATACCTTCTGGGGAAGACAACAGACCTGGAAAACAGATCCAGGAGAGACAATCTGAGAATCAGTGGACTTCCAGAAAAACATGATGAAAAAAAGAGCCTGGACACTATTTTCCAGGAAATTATCAAAGAGAACTGCCCAGAAGTCATAGGAACAGAGGAAAAAATAAACATTGAAAGGATTCATCGATCACCCACTGAAAGGGATCCTAAAATCAAAACACCGAGGAATATAGTGGCCAAATGCCAGAACCCTTAGACGAAGGAAAAAATATTGCAAGCGGCTAGAAAAACCCAATTCAAGTATCAAGGAGCCACAATAAGGATCACCCAGGATCTGGCAGCATCCACATTAAAAGATCGAAGGGCCAGGAATACGATATTCCGAAAGGCTAAGGAACTTGGTATGCAACCAAAACTAACTTACCCAGTGAGAATGAGCATCTTTTTCCAGGGAAGAAGATGGACATTCAACAAAGTAAGCGAATTTCATCTATTTCTGATGAAAAAACCAGAACTTAACAAAAAGTTTGATCTACAAATATAGAACTCAAGAGAAATCTAAAAAGGTAAAGATTAATCTTGGGAACTATATTTCGACTATATAGATGTATAAAGAATACATGTATACCTTGTTCTAGAAATTGATGTGGAAAGGACATTGTACCAGAAAAAGGGTAAAGTGGGGGTAGAACATCTCATGAAGAGGCATAGGAAACCTATTATATCTGAGAGAAAGAATGGAGGGGGATGAATATAGTGGGTATCTTACTGCCTTCAGAATTGGCTTAAGGTGAAAAATCTTAAGACATATTCAATCTATGGTGAAACTTCTCCCACCTCATTGAAAAGTGAGAAGGGAAAAGTGAAAAGGGAAGGAATAAGCTAAGGGGAAGGGAATACGGAAACTGGGAAGGAAAGGGGTAAGATAGGGGGAGGAACTCTAAGGGGGGGGAGGGATACTAAAAAGGGAGAGCTGTGAGAAGCAAGTGGTGCTCACAAGCTTAATACTGGGAAGGGGGAAAAGGGGAAAGAAGGGAGAAAAGCATAAACTGGGGTTAACAAGATGGCAAGTAATACAGAATTGGTCATTCTAACCATAAATGTGAATGGGGTAAACTCCCCCATAAAGAGGGAGCGGTTAGCAGAATGGATTAAAAGCCAGAATCCTACAATATGTTGTTTACAGGAAACACACCTGAAGTGGGGAGATACCTGCAGGTTAAAGGTAAAAGGTTGGAGCAAAATCTACTATGCTTCAGGTGAAGTCAAAAAAGCAAGGGTAGCCATCCTGATCTCAGATCAAGCTAAAGCAAAAATTGAGCTAATTAAAAGAGATAAGGAAGGGCACTATATCTTGCTAAAGGGTAGCATGGATAATGAAGCACTATCTATATTAAACATATATGCACCAAGTGGTGTAGCATCTAAATTTTTAAAAGAGAAATTAAGAGAGCTGCAAGAAGAAATAGACAGTAAAACTATAATAGTGGGAGATCTTAACCTTGCACTCTCAGAATTAGATAAATCAAACCACAAAATAAATAAGAAAGAAGTCAAAGAGGTAAATAGAATACTAGAAAAGTTAGATATGATAGATCTCTGGAGAAAATGTAATGAAGACAGAAAGGAATACACTTTCTTTTCAGCAGTTCATGGAACCTATACAAAAATTGACCATATATTAGGACATAAAAACCGCAAACTCAAATGCAGTAAGGCAGAAATAGTAAATAAATCCTTTTCAGACCACGATGCAATGAAAATTACATTCAACCAAAAACCAGGGGGAAGTAGACCAAAAAATAATTGGAAACTAAATAATCTCATACTAAAGAATGATTGGGTGAAATAGCAAATCATAGACATAATTAATAACTTCACCCAAGAAAACGACAATAATGGGACATCATACCAAAATGTATGGGATGCAGCCAAAACGGTAATAAGGGGAAATTTCATATCTCTAGAGGCCTATTTGTATAAAATAGAGAATGAGAAGGTCAATGAATTGGGTTTGCAACTAAAAATGCTAGAAAAGGAACAAATTAAAAACCCCCAGTCAAACACTAAACTTGAAATTCTAAAAATAAAAGGTGAGATCAATAAAATTGAAAGTAAAAAAACTATTGAATTAATTAATAAAACTAAGAGTTGGTTCTATGAAAAAACCAACAAAATAGACAAACCCTTAGTAAATCTGATTTAAAAAAGGAAAGAGGAAAATCAAATTGTTAGTCTTAAAAATGAAAAGGGAGAACTCACCACTAATGAAGAGGAAATTAGATCAATAATTAGGAGTTACTTTGCCCAACTTTATGCCAATAAATTCGACAACTTAGAAGAAATAGAAAAATACCTCCAAAAATATAGCTTGCCCAAACTAACAGAGGAAGAAGTAAATATCCTAAACAGTCCCATCTCAGAAAAAGAAATAGAACAAACTATCAATCAACTCCCTAAGAAAAAATCCCCAGGACCAGATGGATTTACATGTGAATTCTACCAAACATTTAAAGAACAATTAACTCCAATGCTAAATAAACTATTTGAAAAAATAGGGATTGAAGGAGTCCTACCAAACTCCTTTTATGACACAGACATGGTACTGATACCTAAACCAGGTAGGCTGAAAACAGAGAAAGAAAATTATAGACCAATCTCCCTAATGAATATTGATGCTAAAATCTTAAATAAAATATTAGCAAAAAGATTACAGAAAATCATCCCCAGGATAATACATTATGATCAAGTAGGATTTATACCAGGAATGCAGGGCTGGTTCAATATTAGGAAAACTATTAGCATAATTGACTATATCAATAACCAAACCAACAAAAACCATATGATCATCTCAATAGATGCAGAAAAAGCATTTGATAAAATCCAACATCCATTCCTAATAAAAACACTTGAGAGCATAGGAATAAATGGACTTTTCCTTAAAATAGTCAGGAGCATATATTTAAAACCATCAGTAAGCATCATATGCAATGGGGAAAAACTGGAACCTTTCCCAGTAAGATCTGGAGTGAAGCAAGGTTGCCCACTATCACCATTATTATTTAATATCATATTAGAAACACTAGCCTCGGCAATAAGAGTCGAGAAAGATATTAAAGGAATTAGAGTAGGCAATGAGGAAACCAAACTATCACTCTTTGCAGATGATATGATGGTATACCTAGAGAACCCCAGAGATTCTACTAAAAAGCTATTAGAAATAATTCATAATTTTAGCAAAGTAGCTGGCTACAAAATAAATCCCCATAAACCCTCAACATTTTTATACATCACCAACAAAACCCAACAGCAAGAGATACAAAGAGAAATTCCATTCAGAATAACTGTTGATACCATAAAATATTTGGGAATCTATCTACCAAAGGAAAGTCAGGAATTATATGAGCAAAATTATAAAAAAAGTCTCCACACAAATAAAGTCAGACTTAAATAATTGGAAAAATATTAAGTGCTCTTGGATCGGCCGAGCGAACATAATAAAGATGACAATACTCCCTAAATTAATCTATTTATTTAGTGCTATACCAATCAGACTTCCAAGAAAATATTTTAATGATCTAGAAAAAATAACAACAAAATTCATATGGAACAATAAAAAGTCGAGAATCTCAAGGGAATTAATGAAAAAAAAATCAAATGAAGGTGGCCTAACTGTACCTGATCTAAAATTATATTATAAAGCAGCAGTCACCAAAACCATTTGGTATTGGCTAAGAAATAGATTAGTGGATCAGTGGAAAAGGCTAGGTTCACAAGACAGAATAGTCAACTATAGCAATCTAGTATTTGACAAATCCAAAGCCCCTAACTTCTGGGAAAAGAATTCATTATTTGATAAAAACTGCTGGGATAATTGGAAATTAGTATGGCAGAAATTAGGCATGGACCCACACTTAACACCATATACCAAGATAAGATCAAAATGGGTCTATGACCTAGGCATAAAGAACGAGATTATAAATAAATTAGAGGAACATAGAATAGTTTATCTCTCAAACTTGTGGAGGAGAAAGAAATTTGTGACCAAAGATGAATTAGAGACCATTACTGATCACAAAATAGAAAATTTTGATTACATCAAATTAAAAAGCCTTTGTACAAATAAAACTAATACAAACAAGATTAGAAGGGAAGCAACAAACTGGGAAAACGTCTTCACAGTTAAAGGTTCTGATAAAGGCCTCATTTCCAAAATATATAGAGAACTGACTCAAATTTATAAGAAATCAAGCCATTCTCCAATTGATAAATGGTCAAAGGATATGAACAGACAATTTTCAGAGGATGAAATTGAAACTATTACCACTCATATGAAAGAGTGTTCCAAATCATTATTGATCAGAGAAATGCAAATTAAGACAACTCTGAGATACCACTACACACCTGTCAGATTGGCTAAGATGACAGGAAAAAATAATGATGAATGTTGGAGGGGATGCGGGAAAACTGGGACACTAATGCATTGTTGGTGGAGTTGTGAACGAATCCAACCATTCTGGAGAGCAATCTGGAATTATGCCCCAAAAGTTATCAAATTGTGCATACCCTTTGACCCAGCAGTGTTTCTATTGGGCTTATATCCCAAAGAAATACTAAAGAAGGGAAAGGGACCTGTATGTGCCAAAATGTTTGTAGCAGCCCTATTTGTAGTGGCTAGAAACTGGAAATTGACTGGATGCCCATCAATTGGAGAATGGCTGGGTAAATTGTGGTATATGAATGTTATGGAATATTATTGTTCTGTAAGAAATGGCCAGCAGGATGAATACAGAGAGGACTGGCGAGACTTACATGAACTGATGCTAAGTGAAGTGAGCAGAACCAGGAGATCATTATACACTTCGACAACGATATTGTATGAGGACATATTTTGATGGAAGTGGATTTCTTTGACAAAGAGACCTGAGTTTCAATTGATAAATGACGGACAAAAGCAGCTACACCCAAAGAAAGAACACTGGGAAACGAATGTGAACTATCTGCATTTTTGTTTTTCTTCCCGGATTATTTATACCTTCTGAATCCAATTCTCCCTACGCAACAAGAGAACTGTTCGGTTCTGCAAACATATATTGTATCTAGGATATACTGCAACATATCCAACATATAAAGGACTGCTTGCCATCTAGGGGAGGGGGTGGAGGGAGGGAGGGAAAAAATTGGAACAGAAACGAGTGCAAAGGAAATGTTGTAAAAAAAAAATTACCCTGGCATGGATTCTGTCAGTATAAAGTAATTATTAAATAAAAATTTAAAAAAAAAAAAGAAAAGAAAAGAAAACTGAAACACAGAACATTACATTTTGGTGTCTAAACATGGAACCTTCATCTGGTCCCATGACATCCCAAACATAGGATCAAGAACCTTCATCTCTGACCCAGAAATTAGGGTGAGTGCAAGAAGCAAACTTTGTAAAGGGCTAAAGTAGTATTCCAGTTAAAATGGAACAAATTTTTAAAAAGGAAATTTCTCCACTGAAAGGAAAATATTTCGAAAGCTTGGCCAGACTCATAAAAAAAAAATCAAGGTTTAATAGTAACTTCGGAGCAGATCATTGAACTTTTAGAAACAGTACAGTACATATCTCCTTGGTTTTCTAAGGAAAAAGAATTAAATCTAGATGAGTGGAAGTTAGGAGAACAACTATGTGAATGCTACAATGATAATGAACTTGACTCAGTTTCCAAAGGAACACTTTATACATATAACTTAATACAATTGACTTTAGGAAATTATATAAGTTATAGAATAAGGAAAAAGAAAAAAGTGCAGGAGGGGGGAGAAATTGATAAACTAGGTGAAAAGGATGAAGAATTAGACAAGAAAGAAGTTAAGTACAATTCTGAGTGTGGTGCTTCACAACAGAAGCCATTAGGGTATTCCCCATCTCATGACCCTCCCTTCTCAATTAACTCTTCATGGGTGGAGGGAGAAGGAGGAGAAGGAGAGGCAGTAACACAATCAGCACCACCTATGAAGCAACCTGTGACAAGATTCCAAAAGACACTGGTTAAGGCTAAAAAAGGACAGGTTATATCTGATTTAACAAATGTATACCCTGTTATTGAAGAGCTTGATGCTTCAGGTCAACAGAGGAGAAGATACACTCCTTTTTATTCTGGAAAACTTAATGATTTGAAAAAAGGTTGCACTCTTCATGGGGCTACATCGTCTTATGTTAAGCTGTTACTAGAGAATTTGGCTTATGAAATCTTAATCCCTAGTTATTGGAAATCTATAGCAAGGACATGATTAGAACCTGGACAAAACTTGTTGTGGCTTTCTGAATATAGTGAGTTATGTAGGATTCAAGCCCAACACAATAAGCAAATTGGAGTCAATATACAAGTCACCTTTGACCAACTATCAGGTGAGACATGATAACACTATTTCAGGACTTCAAAATATGTAGGAATCACTGGATTCCCTGATACATGATTAGACTATTGCAGGACTTCAAAACTTGCAAGAATCATTGTATTCCCTACACACATGAAGTAATGGATAATAGATTTCTTTTGGACTATTTCTAGGCTTTATGGACATGGATAATTCCTCATGTTGATTCATGTTATTGTTACAACATTACTAGCCTAAGTTACTATGTTCTTATGTAATTTATGTAATTATGTGTAATACCTCCCATGTTGATATTATGTATACCCATTTCATGTGAGCTCCTTCAGAAACCTGCTAATCTGGTTTGATTCCCTATTTTCCTTTGGTTTTCATCTCTCTTCCTGAGATGTCAGGGATAGCGTGATCACCTTCTTTTGTAGTGTTTAGCCCTTTTTCAAGCAGTCAGGTAAGGTGTGATCACATCCTTTTTTGGGGTTCTCACATCCTTGAGAAATCAGGGACAGTGACCCCCTTATGTTCTAAAACAAAAGAAAGCGGGAGATGTTGTGGCCAGAACTCTGGACTTGAAACAAGGAGCTAAGTCAGTGGAATTGAGGAGACAATGGTTAAATCTAGTTTAGCATTGATTTAATCCTACAACAAATAATGACTTCCTAGTGATATGATGATTGATATATACTCAATGTAAAACAGATAAGTGGGACTGAGAGCCATAGAGGGGAAGCTCTCAGGGCCAGAGAAGACAAGCACACTAGAAGCTCTTGGAGGCTGAGACAAATTCATTCCATCATCCATCTTTGTGGTGGCTGGAAGCCAAAGCACAAACCTTTGGATTCAGAGAACTAGAGGCAGAAGCAGAGAAGACAAAGGACTGGCAGCAGGAGCTTAAGCTCTCAGAACTAAGGAAAGAGATAGGCCTCTAAGAAAGCTAACCAGGCCTCAGGAAAGGAGACAAGATTTTGAAAGAGATAATAAAGGATTTTAACTTTAATTTAAATTAAATTTGGCTGTACTATATGGCTATACTCATGTGGTGATTACTGAACTGAAACAAAGGCTGCTCACAGAGACCTCTAGGAAACCAAACCAAAGAGAACATTATAGCTATGGTCATTTACTATTGTATATTAGTACCTAATCTGTTCCACTGATCTATCACTATATTTTGTAGCCAGTACCACATTATTTTGATGATTATGATTTTGTAATACAATTTGAAATATGGTACTACTGGGCTACTTTCCTTCTTGTTTTTTTTTTTTTTTAATTAACTACTTTGATACTATTAACCTTTTGTTTTTCCAGAAAACTTGCTATAATTTTTCCCAGCACTATAAAATAAATTTTAGTAGTTTGATTTAGTGCTAAATAATTAAATCAATTTAGGTAGAATTGTCATTTTTTCCATTGGTTTAGACTACTTATCAGTTATTAATGTTTCTTCAGTTGTTTAGATATGATTTCATATGTGTGAAAAATGTTTTGTAAATGTGTTTATATAATTCCTTGGTTTGTTTCAGCAGATAGATTCCCCCAAATTTTGTGTTGTTTGTAGTTGTTTTAAATGGAATTTATCTTTCTATATCAAAGTTCTGCTGAACTTTGTTGGTAATATAAAGAAAAGCTGGTGATTATGTGGGTATCAGCAACTTTGCTGAAGTTGATCATTTTAACCACTTTTAGTTGATTCTCTGGGATTATCTAAATAATGCCTTCATATTGTCTGCAAAAAGTGATAGTTTTGTTCCTTCACTGCCTATTATGATTCCTTCAAGTTCTTTTCTTCTCTTATTGTAGCTAGCAATTTTAGTAAAATTGAATGATAGTGGTAATAATGGGCATCCTTGATTCACCCCTGATCATATTGGGAAGCCTTCTAGCTTATCCTCATTGCAAATAATGCTTGCTTTTCTGAGGGAGTTCATTTATAACTTTTTCGATTTCTTTTTTTGGAAATAGGGTTATTTAAATATCTCGTTTCTTTTGTTAATCTGGGCAATTGCTGATGGTTTTAGATAGATACCATTTATCATTTTAAGCAAAATTTCATTTTCTCCTGTACTTTCTAGTATTGTTTTTAAAATAGGAATAAGAGTTATGTTTTGTCAAAGGTTTTTCTGTATCTAGTGAGATAACAAAATGATCACTATTTGGCTTATCATTGATATGCTCAATTATGATAACAGTTTTCCTAATATTGTTTTATTTTGCAAGGCAATTGGAGTTAAGTAACTTGCCCAGGGTCACACAATTAAGAAGTATTAATTGCATGAGGTCAGGCTTGAAGTTGGATCCTGCTGACTCCAAAGCCAATACTCTATCCACTGTGTCATTTAACTGCCCCAGTTTTCTTAATATTGAAAAGCAATATATTTCTGGTAAAAATCCTACCTGGTTATAGTGTATCTTTATGTTATATTACTGTAATCTCCTTGCTATTATTTAATATAATTTTTCTGCTTCAATAGCTATTAAAGAAATTGGTCTATAATTTTCTTTCTAAGTTTTGGCTCATTCTAGATTAAGTGTCATTTGTATCATAAAAAGAATTTGGTGGGAATCCTTTATTTTTTCAAATACTCTAAATAGTTTATTACATTTTATTAGAATTTACTTTTAAATCTATGTGGTCCTAAGAATTTTTTCTTTGGTTTCATTTATGGCTTCTCAGTTTCTGAGATAAGTTTATATAAGTATTCTATTTCATTTTCTGTTAATCTGGGCAATTTATATTTTTAAATATTCATCCATTATACCTAGATTGTCAGATTTTCTAATGTTATTATGTAATTAAGCAAAATAATATCTAATAATTGTTTTAATTTTTTATTCTTGGTACATTTACTCTTTATTTTTGATACTGATAGCTTGGTTTTTTTTTTCTTTTTAAAATAAAATTAACTAACATGTATCTATTTATTGGTGTTTTTCCCATAAAACCAGATTTTAGTTTTATTTATTAATTCAATGATTTTATTACTTTCAATTTTTTAATATCTCCTTTGATTTTCAGTATTTTTAATTTGGTCTTTAACTGGGGGTTTAAATTTTGTTCTTTTTTCTATGTTTCCTTTTTATTGAATTTCCAATTCATTGATCTACTCTTTCTCTCATTTTTATTGATGTAAGCATTTAAATATATAACTTTTCTCCTAAATACTGCCTTGGCTATAACCCATATGTTTTGGCATATTGTCTCATTGTTGTCATTTTCTTTCATAAATTATTTGTTGCTTCTTTGATTTGTTCTTTAACCAACTCATTCTTCAAAATTAGATTGTTTAATTTCCAAATAATATAAATCTGTATTTCCACAGTCTTTTATTGAACATAATTTTATTGCTTTGTGGTCTGGAAAGATACATTTAATATTTCTGTTTTTCTGCATTTGTATGTTTGGTTTTTATGTCTTGAAACATTATCAATTTTTGTAATAATGTCTTATACACCTGAGTAAAATATGTACTCCTTCCTATTTCTCATTCACTTATCTCCAGAGTTTTATCATATCTATTTTTTTCTAAAATCTTGTTCACCTCTCTAACTACTTTCTTGTTTATTTTTGGTTAGATTTATCTAGTTATGAAAGGGGAACATTGAGATTCCCCAGTAGTATAGTTTTACTATCTCTTTTTTTCATTTAACAATTCATTTAACTTCTCCTTTACAAATTTCAATTCCATGTCATGTGGTACATATGTGTTTAGTTGTTGTAATGCGGGAGCCACCTGACAGTGGCTGCTGGAGATCCAATCCAGACCTGCAGATTGGATATCCTCATGTGAGTGGATGATACAAGGAGACTGAAAGGCAGTTGCTGTTCTCTGACCTCTCTGATTAAGAGGCTGTTGTGTTGTCTGACCTCTCTCCTCTTCCCTCTGCCTCCAATTTATCTCATTCCCAGTCCACAACATCTGTATCAGCAAAAGATGCCTTGCAACTCTTTCAGATGTTATGATTCACAACTGTGGAGGCTCTTGGAGAATTGACCTGTCCCTTAACATTTAGTATTGATAGTGCTTCATTGTCTATTGCTTCTTAAACTTTTTCTACTTGAAATTCTTTTTGTCCAAAAAAAAAATTTTATGTGATCCCAGTTATATAGATATACAAATCAAACTTTTACTGATAATAAGTCATAATTTCACAATCCTATATTTATTTATGAAACTCCATGGGAGTCACAAATCATAGGTAAAGAAGCTTGGGTCTATGATACTCCTTAGCAAAATATGATTCCCTTTCTTATTTCTTTTATTCAGATCTATATTTGCTTTTGCTTTGTCCGAGATCATGATTGCCAACCCTAATTTTTTTTTAAACTTGTCTAAAGCATAATATATTCTATGGTTAATTCCTTATTTTTATTCTATTTATGTCATTCTATGTTTCTTGCAAAGTATATATTGGTGGATTCTGGTTTCTAATCCATTCTGCTACACATTTCTATTTTATGGAGAGTTCAAGACATTCACAGTTATAATTGCGTGTATTCCCTCTGTACTATTTTCCCACTTAACAAACTCTCCCTCCATCCTTCCCTCCCTCCTTCTCTCTTCCTCTCCCTCCCTTTCTCTCTCTCTCTTTTCCTCCCTACTCAAAATATATTTTGTTTCTGACCTTCATCTATCTTAGCTCATTCTTTTCCTTATCGGAGCCCTTTCCACCACTCTTTTCTTATCTACTTCCCCTCCTATTTACCTTTTGGGTGAGATAGATTTCTATGCTTAACCAAATATATAATATTCCCTTCTTGAGCCATTTCTAATGATAGTAAGATTTAAGTCTTGCTCACTCCACTTTCTCCTTTACCTCCTCTTTTATGTAAAATAACTTCCCTTGTCCTTCCTCTCTCTCCTCCCTTTTCCCTCCTCCTCCATATTTTCTCAGTGCATCCCTTTTTCTGATTCCCTCACTTAAAAATATTATTACATCATAGTTATTTCATATTTGTGCCCTCTGGCTACATATGTATATTCCTTTTAACCACCATAATAATGATAAAGTTCTTAGGAATTACAAGTTTCATCTTCCTATATAGGAATATAGGCAATTTAACCTTGTTGAATCCTTTATGATTTCTTTCATGTTTACTTTTTTATGCTTCTCTTCCATCTTCCATTTGAAAGTTAAATTTTCTGTTCAGCTTTCAGCTTTTTATTAGAAGTGCTAAGGGGGCCTCTATTTCATTTAATATCCATACCACCCCCTCCAATGTATGTGCTTCATTTTTCTTAGTAGATTATTCTTCATTATAATCCTGGGTCTGGCACTAGCACTATTTTCTGCCTTGGAACTGAGACCAGAGACCCTGCTCCCTTGTAAGCAACCACAAGTACTCTTCTTTGCCCTGGAACTAGCACCCAGAATTGTGTATGGGAAATATAACAAGATGCTGGACCCAGTTACAATAAAGGGTTCCCTCTAATTGCTTTGTCACCAGTTGTCCAACTCCCTTAGTTTCTGTGAGCCGAGAGCTAAGGAAGCTGTCACAGTTGTCTTCAAAGCCTGCAACTGGCATTGTGGGGAAACTGTTGCTCCAACTTGTATTGTTCCCTGAACCAATCATTATCTTGGGGTGATATTCCTTTCTTGCCAACCTCCTAAGTTATCTGACTAGAAAAATATCTTACTCTAACCTTTTGTGGCTCTGCCACTCTGGAATTTGATTAGAAGCTTTATTTTACAATTGTTTTTAAGTAATTGTTGAAAAAGTGCAAGAATGAGTTGTTGCCTATACTATGCCATCTTGGCTCTTCCCTCAATTCTTACTATTTTATAGAGAATTGTAATGGATTCTAGTAAATGGAAAAATCCAAAAGAGTTATGAATATCCTTTAAATCAGCAAAAAATCTTTTTGCCAAGCAGTAAGACATAGCAACCAAGAGGCAAACTGATTTAAAGTACGAACTCATTTTCACAAAATTATGAAGGCAGGCCATGGAAAATTATATGACAACATCATGTCACAAAGGAATGAAAAGTAGTTATAGAAGAGAAACCCTTTAGAGAGGAAAGAGAGCTAGTTAAACCACACTATCCTGAGAAATTTCCAGATAAAATTGGAAGAAAAACCAAAAATAGACATGAAATTGAGTTAAAATTCATGCAGAAGAAATTCACTCTGAAGATGGAACTCAGAGAATGATTTTCAGAATATTTCAGAACAGTGAAGATTAAAACAATGGGAAAATTATTGATAAAACTATTGTTTAATTCAGAAACCAAATAACAAGCAATGACTAACCCATAAACCTATATTCACATTTCTATAAATCTTTTACAAGAATGATCAATATGCTACTTCTTATCATTTTGTAATGTAGATCTTAAAGGTAGCTCAAAATCAATATAAAAAAACCAGAAATTATCTTTCCTCCAGAACACCTCTCTTCCAATTTTTTCTAATTTGTTTTCTGTATACATAATTATTTATGAGATGTCTTCCACTTTGGAATGTGAGCTTTTTGGGAGCAGGGAAAATGTTTTTGTTTCTGAAAGTCTGTACAACACCCATGGCTACAAAAGATGCACTAGCTGTGGTTACCAAGTATCAGCCCAGGTGGTAATCATCTCAAGTGTGTGGATTTCCTCCAAGAAATTCAAGTACTTTGAAAGAGTGTATCTTCAATCCTTTATTATTTTATTTCAGTCCCATTCAGAAAGACTCCTGAGACATGATGATTCATCTTTTTCCCATAACCAAAAATTTCAGATCTATAAAATATATTTACTATATTTTAGTATTTTATTTTTCATTTTAAAATTTCAGAAATGGGAAGAAATGCCATGTTTTATAGGCAGATCAAGTTCAGCATTTTCTCAAGGATCCTTGTCTGATCAAATTAAAAGAGCCCATAATATCAGGGTAGTCTGAATCTGTGGAAATGATTATTTCAACGAAATGAAGACCATTAATGGATGGTCCATTAATCCTCTTTGTGTGTGTGAGAAATATTGCAATACACTCAGTGAAAAGGAGCAGAGATGGGCATAGAATCCCATAAGTCATTGATGACCAATTCATTCATAGGGATTTCAGTCAGGTTGCTTCTAATGAAGCTCATGGTCAAAATCCTAACATGATACACACTCTACTAATTGCAACCCCAGGCCCATCTCCAACTGAGTCAACTGTCTCTCAGGCATGTGCTTGTTGTCAAAAGAGGGAAATGTGGTAGATCTGTTTAAAAAAAAAACCTAAAACAGCACAAACTATTTTCACTAGAGATGTTTGCTCAGAAGAGCATATATACTAAGCCTGGCTCTCTTGTGGAAGATACAATACTAGCAAAAATCAAATATTTTTTGTGGAATCCAAATATATTTTCACTTATTTAATGTCAAAATCAAGGGAAAAGCCACCTCCAGGAGTTTTAGACATGATTTAGCTTTAACAATTCACTTATAAAACAGATTGATTTTAACAAGCAAACAAATGCCACAAAACTTAATTATTGTTCCAATCAACACTATTTATTCAATTTTTCTTTGCTATTATGTGCTTGTTCGTGATTGAAGCAATTTTGGAGCCTGCTGAAGTCTATAGTTTTCTCCTGGAGTTAAGTTTATAATCTACCTCTGAGTAATTTCAGTGAGATGTACCTTAGAGACAGGCAAATAGTTATTGGGGTGGGAAATTAGAGGAATATATATTCCACCAAGCAGCATGTCAGACCTTGCACTTACTTTTCTAAGACCTAGAAAAAGGAGGAAAGAGAAAGATTTGGGTAAAGAAAGAGAGAGAAAAAGAGGAAGAGGGAATGGGACAGGAAACTATAAACTATCACCTTCCTTATAATTTCCACTGACCCAAATATCAAATAATTTACAGACCATGATACCTATTTTTCTAAACAATGAGAACATATATGTCATTCAAAATCCTTTTACACAGCATGTACACACAAAAATCATGCCAGCAAGTGTTGGGCAAGGGAGGCTAAGAAGGAGAATTTAATGATTACACTACTGTCAAACAAATTGAACACTCAGTCCCTTCAACTGGCAATACAAGTCCTTAACACTTTTTCATCTCTTGACAGGCACAATCTGTTTGAGCTCAATCTTTTTCGTTCCAGTTTCTGCCTTTCATCATGTCTGGAAGCAATTGATGGCACAGGAGAGAAAAGATTGTTGTTCCTTGTCCCCAGGGGTATCATGTAAACATAGATTGTTAGAACTAGTACACATTTTAGAGGTAAAGCTAGTTCAGTGACTTTATAGATTTATAGACTTTATAAATTACATTTTATATATGAAGAAAAACTGAGACTCAGAAATGGAGAGATATCCTCAAGATCAAAAAGAGAAGCCAGATTCTTGGCACCCAGTCTGATGTTCTTTTCTACACAATGAGGAGGTAATCCCCAACTTCACTTGAGTTCAATTTTAAATCCTTTTTCCTGTGCCAATATTCCAGTTGAACAGTCTTAGCAACAGACTGTTACTTGACCAAATTCCTTCCTAAAAGCAGTAGAGAATAGTCAAAGAAGACCTAAACTCAATTCAATTCAACTGTTTTAATTGAGCACCTCTTACTATTTCAGCTACTTCACAAACAGTCCAGGTGAAATGTGTTCTATTAAATCCTTTATGTTAGTCTGTGGGACATAAGAATACTGTGTTCATTTTCTTGAAAAGACCTGGAAGTTGTTCAATTTCTCTTCTTAGCACATAAATCCTTTCCACCTGTCCTATTTTCTTAGCCCATGTGTGAAAAACTATTGCATTTTTGCCATTGAAAGTCACACTGAAAGAACTCTAACAAATAAAAAGTTTGTTAGTGTTTTAGAATTTTACTTGGAAATATTTCACCTGTCACAATTGCACAAGGAGAATCTATTTGTTTTTTTCTGAATTAGCTTGGTAGTTCAAGGTATTTTGGATAGAAAAAAAAGTGTTTTATAACAAAATGGAGGAAAAGACCAAAACCAGAAATGTCATGTAGATGATATATATGTCTCTTCACTCTTAAGGACTGGATCAAATGTTTTATCCTGAAGTAAGTAGGATGGCTCTTGTTACTCTTATTTTAGCGATGTAATTTCACCCCTCTGCACACATTTCTGCTTCTGTAAAATGAAGAGGTTGTATTAGCCCACCTTGAAAATCCTTTTCAGCAGTCTGAGATGATTACAAGTTATAATGGAGATCTGGTGTGTGGGAAGATTCCATCAGCTTGGTTGGTTGATGCAACCTTTCTACATGGAGGATGCTAGCAGTTGAATTGTGATGACTAATAAAGCAGAGAATGTGGAGATTGCATAGACACTTTATAACTAATTCCAGCTGACTACCATGTAATGGGAAGAGTCTTTTTCAATTTGATATGTAGCCAAAACTTGTATGAATTCACTTACTCTTATATGACAACTCAAATTCATTTTCAATCCTTTTTTTCTGTTTTCCTCATGTGGACCCTGTAGACTGTTATATAGATAATAAACTTGCCCATGATCACAAAGCTAATAAGAATCTGAAGTAGTATTCATATCTAGATTTTCTGACATCAAGACTAATACATCAAAAAAGATCTGAGTCAACTTTAGTCAACTCTTAGTTCCATTTGATGGCTTCTTCTCCTCCCTATTCTCCAGATCAGTGAGAAATTATGTAGTAAAGGAAAAAGCCTAGAAGTCTTTTTTCTTCTGAGGATATATGGTCCTGAGAAATAAGTTCATCTCTTGGCTTTTTTATTTGTAATTTTCTATTCTAGGTGACTGGAGTTTCTAAACCTGAAAATTTCTTTCTTTTTTTATTAAAGCTTTTTTATTTACAAAACATATTCATGGGTAATTTTTCAACATTGAGTCCTGCAAAGCCTTCCATTGAAAATTATCCCTTTCTTCCCCCTACTCCCTCCCCTAGATGACAGGTAGTCCAATACATGTTAAATGTGTTAAAAAATATATGTTAAATCCAATATATGTTTACATATTTATGCAGTTATCTTGCTGCACAAGAAAAATCAGATCAATAAAAACTGGGAAAGAAAACAAAATGCAAGCAAACAACAACAGAAAGAATGAGAATGCTATGTTGTGGTCCACACTCAGATCCCATGATCTTCTCTTTGGGTATAGATGACTCTCTTCATCACTGAACAATTGGAATTGGTTTAAATCATCTCATTGTTGAAGAGAGTCATGTCCATCAGAATTGATCATCGTATAGTCTTGTAGTTGCTGTGTATACTGTTATCCTGGTTCTGCTAATTTTACTTAGCATCAGTTCACGTAAATCTCTCCAGGCCTCACTGAAATCATCCTTCTGGTCATTTCTTACAGAACAATAATATTCTATAACTTTCATATGTCATAATTTATTCAGTCATTCTCCAATTGATGAGCATCCACTCAGTTTCCAGTTTCTTGCCACTACAAAAAGGGCTGCCACAAACATTTTTGCACATTTAGGTCCCTTTCCCTCCTTTAAGATCTCTTTGGGATATAAGCCCAGTAGAAACACTGCTGGGTCAAAGGGTATGCACAGTTTGATAGTTTTTTGAGCATCATTTCAGATCGCTCTTCAGAATGGTTGGATCCATTCTGACAATGGATCCAGATGATAGGAAAAGATGATGACAAATATTGGAAGGATATGGGAAAACTGGGACACTGTCCACCAACAATGTATCAGTATCCTGGTTTTCCCATAAACCTTCCAACATTTGTCATTACCTTTTCCCGTCATCTTTGCCAATCTAAGAGGTGAGTAGTGGTATCTCAGAGTTGTCTTAATTTGCATTTCTCTGATCAATAATGATTTAGAACACATTTTCACATGACTAGAAAGGGTTTCAGTGTCTTCATCTGAAAATTGTCTATTCCTATCCTTTGACCATCGAAGAATGGCTTGAATTCTTATAAAGTTGAGTGAGTCAATTCTCTGTATATTTTAGAAATGAGAGCTTTATCAGAACCTTTTAATGTAAAAATGTTTTCCCATTTTATCGCTTCCCTTCTAATCTTGTCTGCATTAGTTTTGCTTGTATAAAAACTTTTTAACTTAAAATAATCAAAATTATCTATTTTATGATCAATAAGGATCTCTAGTTCTTCTTTGGTCACAAATTCCTTCCTCTTCCACAAATCTGAGAAGTAAACTATCCTATGTTCTTCTAGTTTGTTTATAGTATCATTCTTTATGTCTAGATCATGAACCTATGTCGACCTTATCTTGGTATACAGTGTTAGGTGTTGGTCTATGCCTACTTTCTGTCATACTAGTTTCCAATTTTCCCAGCAGTTTTTGTCAAATAGTGAAAATCTTATCCCAAAATCTGTTTGGGTTTCTCAAACACTAGATTGCTATAGTCATTGGCTATTTTGTTCTGTGAACCTAACATATTCCATAGATCAACTGCTCTATTTCTTAGCCAGTACCAAATGTAAATTTGAAAATTTCAAAGTTCAAGAGAGCAAATCACAGGAATCTGAGAATTGAAAGAAGGATGGTTTTTGCAGCCATAACAGCATCATTGCTCTGAGGAAGATGGAGACATCAGGACTCCAGCCCAGTGGAAGGGCTTGTGGCAATCATGAAAAACTCATTGAGTTCTAAACTCGGACAAAAACTCAGTGAGATCAGTATCAAGCAGGAACTGAGCTGTTATGAACTTAATGTGTCCCCCTATCCCCCATAGACCACGATGATATAAAGTAAAGGTATCAAACACTGCCAGAGTGCCCCCAAACCAGATTTTTAATTGGGAAATGTTTAACAAAATAAATAAAATGTAATAAAGTATAGATATACATTTTAAAATTAAATCAGTATGACCCACTGGTATTTCTAATGATGGTTTAATAGACAGTTTAATTGAATTTGACACCTCTACTATAGCGAAGATTTATACCTCTGAAATATTGGGGAAAATTTTATGTTTTTTTCTATATCTTTGAGGTAAATATATCTTTGTAAAATCTAATTGATGTTAAATGGTGAAGTGGAACTGGAGTTACTAGTTGCATGCAGGGGTATGCTGGGACCAGTTTGAACTTGTTTTTAGATTAATTAATTTTCAGTATAATCATTCACACCTTAGAAATTAGCAAACACATAAAATCAGTACTTGTTTTATTGTTTTATTTTTTGTCTAATCTTAAGAAAGGGATGGAGAAGATGTCAGTTATGCTAATTAATCTTAAATTGTATATACATCCTGCTCCCCTTACCAAAACCTTGTCTGGTTGTTAAAAATTAAAAACACATTATTTAAAAGTCCATTTATATTGGAATTTAGGGGGCAGGATATAGTTGGTGGAACTTTGTTCTACAGTACTAAAGAATAGATCTGCTAAAACTTTAGATGCCCTCCTTACCCCAACTCTAAAAGGGTTCAAAGATATAGACATAGCAGGTTAGACTCTGGGAAAGATTGTCATAACTCACAAGATAATCTGGATTCCTTTTAAACATATAACTGTATTTAAAATTAATGGCTGATTCACTGATTCATCAAGTTCTTGCTTAGTAGTATCATTATTTTACATTTCCATTTGACAATTCCTCACTATAAATTCAGTCCTACAAAGATCCTATGAATTTTAATACAATATTCAAAATAACTTTCTTTTAAGATTTTAAGGTATGCACTCCTTTTCTCTCAGCTGGACATGAAGATAAAATAGAATACATTTAGCTGCAGAAGTATTTAAAAATACTTTGTATCATAAGCAAGAAACTACAAAGAACCAGGGAGATAATTTTGCCCAGTTGGCTTCTCAAAGGACCAGAGGGAAGGAAAAAATCCTTCCTTCACTTTCTTTCTCAGTGCTCTATAAGAAAAGAACTATTCTTATTTTTGTATTTTTTACAATAAGGCACAATTAATATGATTTGTTTGTAATCTGAATTTTTAAAACTAAAGATTCAATTGTGATTCCAAGACAATGTAAGACTTTTAGAAGATCTCAAGGTTTTCTGGTGGAGTGTTTTGTTTTGTTTTATTAATGCCAAGATAAGACATGCAATCTGTGGCGATGAACTAAAATTATGTTGTTTGGCATTAATGTAGGTGTGTGCATAATAAAAGATTTTACCACATAATTCTCACTTACATATGTTGTTCAGACTTGTTTTGTTTGGACTCAGAGGGCAGAATCTGGAGCAAGGGGTAGTAGTTAGAAAAATGCTAACTTAGGCTTAATGTCTGGGAAAATTTAGTAACACTTAGGTTCAAATGAGCAGTGACTTTCTGGCCATCTTCTCATCATGTTGTCTGTTCTTTGGCAGTCATTCCTTACTACCTCCTACTTTCATCTTACCTCCCATGCAGCAATTGCAGACTCTGCCCCTGAGTTTTCCAGCTCTGGTGGGTGACTTTGTACCTTATCATGTTCAGAATCAGACCTCCACATTTTCTTTAAACCAAAATGCTTGGCTTAAATCTAGTGGGGGAAAAGTATGGGTACAGTGTTACCCATATCTACCAGTTTAGGAACTCTTTTGTTTTTCCTAGTGAAGGAGCAAAGTTTATTCCAAGTAATGTACTCCACTACAAGCAGACTGAAATGTAAGGAAATTCAGCAAAGAAATTAAAGCAAGGAGATACACTTCTACAGCTTTCAATCATAAATCTGTTGATTCTATAATTCTAGAGTAAGGCTAGGGAGTAATCTCCAGATAAATTGAGGGTGGTCTCTGAAATTTGATTATCACTGGACAGATCATCAATCATTAATAAACTGAGAAATTGTCTTATTCATTATTGTCTCAGAGGTGTGTCTATATTGATATGTGGGAGTTTTCTGAGATCAGAAACTATCTGTCTAAGGAGGGGTCAGCATCAGATATATTGGATGTTTCCTGAAGCAGACTCCAAAACCAAAAGTTTTAGGGAGAAACTCCTTTTAGATAAAGAAAATAAAATATAATCATCTCTTTGAATGTCTGAGATAGAGGAAAGGATATCAATGTATATTGAAGACCCTAAATATGAGAGTGTTGGTTGGATAGAAAAGAAAGTCTGTGGAATAGGAACTGAATTCTTTGAGAAGAGAAGAATAATATGAACAAACTATTGAAAGACTGCCTCAAAATCTATGGCAGATTTAGGTAGTTTCTAGAGAAGAGGTAGGCTGGACTTTTGATGGATAGTTCAGGTTATGGAAAGTTCAAGTAAATGACAAAAATGCTAATCATATTCATAGAAGTCTTTTTTTAATAGTGCTACAAAAGTCACAATTTAAATATTTAGAATATTGTCTGAGTCTGTTTCTTTTAACATCTCATAATATGAATATTATATTGAAAATACAGAATTCTGTCCTTCTAACTTTAAATAAGTCTTATATATTTCAAACGTAACATATTGATCTCTGACCTGAGAAAGAAAGGAGTTCACCTCCTCCAAAGATTACTTATTCATTTTCATTTGTAGGTAGTAAACTTCCACCTAAAACAAAGGAAATTACTGCATATATTCTTATGGTTGGATCGAATTTTAGAAGTCCAAAATGTATCTATACCACAAATATCCTTTATATCTAGAGTTCTCAACTTAGGTACTACATTTTGGGTCTGCAGATACATTTCAAGGGAATCTATAAATTTTGATGGGAAAAAAGTACATTTGTATTTTCCTTCACCTTTGGTTTCTTTTGTAGTCTTGTGCATTTTATTTTATGCCTTTAAACCATTATCCTGAGAAAGGCACACCAAAGTTCCAGAGATGCCCATGACAGAAAAAAAAAGTTAAAAACCACAATTCTCAGTGATCATGACATACAATTTCTGTTTTGAATACTCTGATGGTGTCTTAAAGCATTCAATTTCAGTAAAGAATAAAATATTTCTTAGTGATATTATATAATTTCTATTCCTCACTTATCATGACTGAAGAAATATAGATGTTCCATATTTACTTGAACATATTTCCATATTCAGCACCACCAAAAATGAAAACAGTTCCTTCATTCTTGTGTTTATATTATCTTCAGATTGATATGCTCAAAAATATTATCATCTGAAATGATAGTAGAAAGACAAAATGCCTCTGAACATAGCTAGCCGGCATCTAATGATCACATTAGCTTTCTCAAGACAGATTTTGTTCTTGGAAAAAAATTACTTAATACATATGAACCTCAGTGTCCAAGTATTCAAAGAAAAATTTTAAAGAGGCATTTATAAAAACATATGAAAAAGAAAAACATAAACTACAAGTTCATCTTAGGGAGAGAATATAACAGTTGGTAAGTGAACATAAAATTATTTCCTGAATGCATATTTTTAACTTGATGTTCTATATTATACAGTGGAATACAGTCAGAAATATGAATATAGAATTCTACTTTGTCAGTCAATATTATCTTTTTCTCTATAACTATAGACCATTAGAATTTCATGTGATGAAAAAAATTGCATAACTGGGAGGTAAGTCTGAATTTTCATTCATTCCATTTCTCCTCCTTTACTTCACCAGAAGCCTCATTGTATTGCGGCAATTATTAATTCTCAATGACTACTCCAGTGAAGTTCAAGTCTTGGAAGATTCTACAGTACTGAGTGGAGAAAAACTTGTAGTATGGGTCTGGAGCATTGTATTACTCTGTTATCAGAGCATGGAAAGTCACATCACGAGAAAGGTGGTCATGAGGAACCAAATTATTTTGGACACTGGAACTCATAATATTCTAACTCTAAGGCATGAAAATGTTGCAATTTCTATTAGTGAAGGAAGTGAAGAAGGAAATATATTAGTGAAGGAACCTGAAGAAATCATTGATCTTTTGAAACCTTTGTTTTTGATCATTCTATATCCCACATCATGTAGTTAAGTTAATAAGTATTTAAACCTTTACTAAGCATTAGTAATAGGCTAGACACTATTCTGAATATTGAAGATATAAAGAAAGGCAAAAAAAAAAACCACTCCCTACTCTTAATGAGCTCATTTTCTAAGGGAGAAAATAATATTTATACAAATATATGTCCAAAATATATACAAGGTAAAATGTGGTAATCTGAGAAAGAAAGCACTATCAGTGATAGAAAATAAGAATGGCTGCTTACCAAATACAGGATTTGAGCTAATGCTTGAATAAAGCTAGGAAACAGAGTGGTGAGGGAAGGAATACCAGATGTAAAGACTACCAGTATAAAGGCTCATATTTGGGAGATAAGAGTATTGTACAAGTTATTACTCTTTGTAGCTGATTTGATGCTATACTTAGAGAATTCTAGAGAATCAACTAGAAACAAATAAATTTAGAAAGTTGAAGAATACAAAATATATCCACAAAAATCATCAGCATTTCTATATGATACCAGCAAAGTTCAGCAGCAAAAGATACAAAGATAAATTCCATTTAAAATAGCTAAGGATAAAACAAAATTTGGGGGATTCTACTTGCCAAGACAAAGTCAGGAACTATATGAATACAATTACAAAACATTTTTCACACAAATAAAGTCAGATCTAAACAATTGGAAGAATACCAAGTGTTCATGGATAGGCCAAGCTAATATAATCAAAATGACAATTCTACCTAAATTAATCTACTTATTCAGGGCCATACCAATCAAATTGCCAAGAAATTACTTTACAAAGCTAGAAAAAATAATAAAAATGTATCTGGAAGTACAAAAGGTCAAGAATTTCGATGGAATTAATGAAAAATGTAAATGAATGTGGCTTAGCTGTACTTCATCTAAAGCTATATTATAAAGAAGTTGCCATCAAAACCATTTGGTACTGGCTAAGAAATAGAGAAATTCCACTGATAAGTGGAATAGGTTAGGTTCACATGATGCAATAGTCAATGACTTTGGTAATCTAGTTTTGATAAACCCATAGATCCCAGCTTCTGGGATAAGAACTCAGTATTTGACAAAAATTTCTGGGAAAATTGGAAAATAGTGTGGCAGAAACTAGGTCTTGACCCACACCTAACACCATATACTAAGATAAGTTCAAAAGGGGTTTATGATTTAAACATAAAGAATGATACTATAGGGGCACCTAAATGGTGTAATGATTAGAGCACCAGCCTTGAAGTCAGGAGGACCTGAGTATAAATCTGGTCTCAGTCACTTAATACACTTAGCTGTGTGACCCTGAGCAAATCACTTAACCCCAATTGCCTCAGGAAAAAAAAGTGAGACTATAAACAAATTAAAATAACAAAGGATAGTCTACCTCTCAGATCTGTGAAGAAGGAAGGAATTTATGACCAAAGAGGAACTAGAATACATTATGAAATGCAAAATGGATGACTGATTATATTAAATTTAAAAGGGTCTGTACAAACAAAACCAATGCAGACAAGATTAGAAGGGAAGCAGAAAACTGGAGGGGGGGATTTTTACATGCAGGATTTTCATAAAAGTCTGATTTCTAAAATATGTAGAGAACTGACTCAAATTTATAAGAATACAAGTCATTCTCCAAATGGTAAATGGTCAAATGTTATGAACACACAATTTTCAAATGAAGAAATTAAAACTATTTCTAGTCATATGAAAAAATGCTCTATATCACTATTGACCATAGAAATGCAAATTAAGAAAACACTAGATGCCACTGCACATATCTCAGATTGGCTAAAATGACAGGAGAAGATAATGATGAATGTTGGAGGGCATCTGGGAAAACTGAGTTACTAATACATTGTTGGTGGAGTTGTGAACTAATACAATACAATTTGGAACTATACCCAAAGGGCTATCAAACTGTACATAGCCCTTGATCCAGTAGTGTTTTTACTAGACCTGTATCCCAAAGAGATCATAAAAAAGGGAAAATTACCTACCTATGCAAAGGTGTTTGTAAGCAGTCTTTTTTTGTGATGGCAAGGAACTGGAAACTGAGTAGGGATAGCTAAATAAGTTATAGTAATATGAATTTCAAAGAATATTATTGTTCTGTAAGAAAAGACTAGCAGAATGATTTCAAAAAGGCCTAGAAAGACTTACATGCATTGATGATAAGTGAAGTAAATAGAACCAAGAAAACATTGTACACAGAAACAAGAAGATTATGTGATGATCAGCTGTGATGGATTTGGCTCTTTTCAACAGTGAGGTGATGCAGGCTAATTCTAATAGACTTGTGATGGAGAGAGCCATCTGCATCCAGAAAAAGTGTTATGGGGAGTGAATTTGGATCACAACTCAATATTTTCACTTTTTGATTGTTGTTTGCTTGCTTTTTGTCTTCTTTTCATTTTTTTTCTTTTTGATCTGATTTTTTACAGCCTGATAAATGTGGAAATATATATATATATAATTGTACATGTTTAATAAAAATTGCATTACTTGCTCTCTAAGCAAGAGGGTAGGAAGAAGGGAGTGAGAAAAAATTTGAAACACAAAGTTTTACAAGTGTGGATGTTGAAAACTATCTTTACATATATTTTGAAAATAAAATGCTATCTTAAAAAAAATTAAAAAGAAAGCTAAAAAAAAAAAAAAAGAAATAACACCAAGAGAGAATAATGTCATAAAAAGACTCCTCTAGAGAGACAAGTATCAAGGACAAAAGTGCAACTGAAAGTATCAAAGGCTACCAGATGAAGAAGTAAAATGAAGACTTAAAGAAGACCATTAGATTTGGCAATTAAAAATCACTTATAACTTTGAAGAGAGCAGTTTCAGTTAAATAAAATGCTTAGAAGCCAGATTTTAGATAAGACAATTTTCTAAACAAATTCCATTTTATTGTCTTGTTGCTCTTGCTCCTCTTTGTTTTTCTGTTGTGCCTCATTCTTATAAGTATCAAAGCCTGTGGGAGGTATTGAATAGTATTGCCTCATAATAGAATTTTCCCTGTGTCCCTAATAATGTAGTCCAATTCTACTCTTTGCCTTCTCCATAATAATTTTCTCTCTCACTTACTGTGGAATCTTGTCTTAGAATTCTGGCATTCCTACATTTCTGCATACCATTTGCCTCTAGGATCTCTATTTGCCCTTTCCTTGAGTCTGAATGTTGTCCATAAAAGCACAGGACCCTATTAGAGGTAGTAGTAGTATTTCTGCATGTTAAATCTCTTCAAATCATATCAAGTCCATGATAACTCATACTTCCCATTAAATATTGCATCTCTTTCCCCTAGGTATGTTCTTCATTGGGATCCCCTCTCATTATTGAATCAAAATTTCCTCTCTTTCTCTCTTTTAATCACTCCTATTTTTCTTATAACCATCTGACCTCACCCACTTTTCTATAGCACCTCTTCTTTTCTCTTTCTCAATAATATATTATTTTTCCAAACACATGTAAAGATAGTTTTTAACATTCATTTTTGTAAAATTTTGGATTCCAAATTTTTGTCCCTCTGTCCTTTACTTCCTCCCTCCCCAAGACAGCAATCTGATATAGGTTAAATATGTGCAATTCTTTTAAACATATTTCCATATTTATTATATTGTGAAAGAAAAATCCAACCAAAGAGGAAAAAAACCCACAAGAAGGAAAAAGCAATCAAATAACTTGCTGAGATTTCATATGATATTCTTTGTTATCCAAGTGTTGGTTCAATTTCCTGTGTCTCTTAATATTTATTTAAAGATGTACATAGTCATTTAGATATTTTGGTGGTCATCTGTTTAATATCTTCCTGTAGAGGGTCACAGACAGTGGGGAAATTCTGGATGAGGTATAAGACCCTTCAGCCCTGAGGGAACCTGCTAACAATGTCTCATTTGGCTCCCTATCTTCCTTAAGGGCTCTTGACCTTCCTGAGAAGTCAGGGGGCAGTGACAACCTGCGTTGTCATTGAAGCAGAGTGATATCAGGTAGCAGAGTGATACCAGGTGGCAAACTACATACAATAGCAAGTTGTTTATGTGGTCCCATGTAAGTAGTATATACTTAGTATATACCCAATGTTGTTTTGGTTACATAAGATTATGAGGGTATAAAAGGGGAAAGTTCTTGAAATAAACGGACTCCATTTTTTCACCATCCTCAGAAGTCCCACCTCATCACTTCTACATTAAAATGGTATATTTTAATCACCCCAGTGAGGGGGCTCTAGGAAGCACAGTATGTTTTGTCACCCCAAGTTGGGGGCTCTAGAAAGCAGGACTCACTATTTTAAGCACCTTGGTGTGGCGGCTCTAGAAAGCAGGACACAACATTTTCCCTGTTGTTCTAGTAACTTATCTACGTTTTTAATTAAATTTTCTGCCTCCTGAGATCTTTAGTGGCTTTATTATTTTCCCTTTTACATTTCTTGATTCATTTTCTTATTGCTTCAAATAAGCAATAAGATTTTGTTATGATAGCACAAGTCCTATGGGCTGAATCTCAAAAATGCTTCAGTTTCCTCCAGTACTTGGGAATTCATTTTTCACTGACACCATTCCCAGTCCCAAGAAGATTCTAACAAGTACAAGAAATGTCCCAGCTAGACACCAGATTGCTTTTTTTACAAGTATCATATAACATATGTATTAATACTGATCCTTTGTTCCATTTTCCTCTGTTCATTCTTTTTTCTGGCTGAGTGCTATCACCCAGGAAGAATACAATGCTACCCTAGATAGAGGGTGCCACTACCCTAAACAGAGAACACTCTTATTTTCTTATACTTCCACATGTTCATCATTTGGATAGAGAGAGTGGAGTCTTCTGTCATTCTTTTACCACAGAAGGGTGAGGTGAACACAGAGGCAAAATCTACTTACAAGGATAAAAGCAATAGCAAGGAAACAATAAATCTCACAGAAAAATTTAATTTATTACATTGTATGTTCTGTTCAGAGGATAAAAGTAGATGGGGAGATGCTGAGAAATCAAGTCAGGAATTATCTGTTAATGCATACTTTAGATTTTCCGGCATATTGGTCTATGGAAACATTGTTTTTCCACTGATTCATAATTCATCTTTTATGCATGTTTTTTGAGAATTCATGAGAAATAGAAAAAAATGTCTAATTCTTTATCTAGTTCTCCATGATCATGTGGCACTGGGTACTGAATTTCTACTAATGCCTGGTATCCTTCATTTGGGGTAATATTTTTGGAAGATAATAGATAATAAAGCTGTCATTCTATTTGCTGCTTGAGCTCATTATTTAGTATTTCTTGCAAATTAAAAAAAAGGCAACATGGGGTAATAGAAAGAGCATTGTAGTTAGGATAATGAATCTGGGTTTTATGTTTTCTTCTGCCACTCATTAGCTATGTTACCTTCATTTCACTTCTCTGGCACTAAGTTTTGTGATCTGTCAAATGAGCAAGTTGGAGGATTTCTAGATCTAAATTATATTATCATATAATAATTTCATACTGGTTTGCTCTCTATATATTATGCCTAATGGCTTATTTAGACTATTAATCAGTGAATCAATAAATCAATAAATGAGTGCTTACCATGGAACATAAATTATGTCAGGCTTTGAAAATACAAAAACAAAAAACAAAACCATCTCTACCCTTAAGAAGCTTACATTCTATCAGTGGGAACAATATATACATATATAAGTTAAAAGAAAATGTATTTGAAAAAACACAAGGTAACCTGTGAGTTTGTATTTCATCCTAGAGATAATAGGGAATCACTATTATTTGTTGAGCATATTAGTAACTATAAGATCTGTGCTTTAGAAAAAAACATTTTGGCAAATCTGTAGATTTAGCTTCGAATAAGGAGAAATGAGGTAGGCAGACCAAATAAGAGGTCATTGTACTAGACCAGGGGATAGGTAATAAGGATCTAATCTAGTGTGGCTATAAAATGAGTAGAAAAAAGGAGAAAAATGTGAGAGATGTATTAGAGAGAGAATCAATAAGAATTAGCAATTGATTGGAATAAAGGACAGTGGGGAGTTGAGGATTGCTTTGAGGTTGGAAAATTTTGAATTAATTAACTCTAGTCAAGATTGAGAAGGAATAAAAGTTACACAGAGCAGGGATGATAAATCGTCTAGAGGAATCCTAAGGGGAAGAAGGATGAAAGAGCACAGTAAAAACACAGACTAGACTTAGGAGTAAGGCAAAGACAGAGATAAAATGTTAAAATTTAATAATCACATCCAAGAATTTCAGAATTCCTCACCACAGAAGCGAAGCACAAGAATGTCGATTAGATCAGGACTATAAGCTCCCCTGGATATAGCTGAAGTGGAATGAAGGAGTACATCATGGAAATTGAGGAAATTAAGGAATCAGGAGGCCAAGGTATTTGAAGGAACATTAAAATGTACTCTGAAATCCTAAAGCTAAAACTAAGGTTAGAGGGTAAAATTATGATACACTTATAGAAATCCTTGAGAAATGATGGTCAAAAGCCTGGGGCTTAGTACTACATGGATTTCAAAAAAGGAGATTGTTTATTCCTAGAAATGACAATAAAAAACAAGGAATATGTTTTCTTTATAGATAAAACATGTGGGTCAGAGAGCATGAGATAAGGAGAAATCAGTCCTGGAAAGGATAAGCAGGGATGCAGTATCTTTGATGGAAAGATGATTGGAGGAAGAGATCTAAGATAATGAAGTTTACTGATGACAGGATAAGAAGTAATTGTAAACAACTTTAATCATTTAATATTGTAGAATTGATGTGATGGGGTACATCATGGATACATCATTATAAAATCCTAAGTTTAGAATATAGTTCTCAGAGATTTCTGAATTTTTACTCACTGTGATATTTCAATTGTTGGTAAGTTTCTAGTTAGGGTTGCTTGATATTATTGAATTTCTCTAATGGGGTCAAGAGAAAAAAACATAAAGAAACAATCTGAATTATTTATCAGTAAGTGAATCTATGATCTGGTTTTATAAAGTGAGGAAACTAACCTCTTGTACAATTTGAGAATAATAATATGGAAGATGAAAAGGCATAGTATATTTGAAAACTCGGGGTTAATAAATACTATTGCAAAGATAAAATAAATTTCCTAAATTTTCCTAATTCCAAAGAAATAAGAAAGACTAGCCTTCTAATGAGCATGAAAGGATCTCTAGAAATGAAGATGCTTCTTTAATAGTCAGGTATATATATATTTATATATATATATATATATATATATATATATATATATATATATATATATATATACACATATAGGTATCTGTATATGCATACCTATAGCACACATATACATGTGTGAATGCATGAGTATATGTGATCAACGAACATATAAATGCATATGTGTAGTGTAGGTAGTACACATACATATTGCATGTATTGTGGATGTGTGGTGTGTATACCTATAAACGCATGTGCATATACATGTAACCATGCATATACAATCTGTAAACATATACCTATTGTGCACATGCATATACACATGCATATTTACATGCAAATCCATGTACATGTGTGTATACATACATGCATTTCAAATGTTTGAACTGTTAAATTATTTCTTTCTAAAGATAATATCTAATATGGTTAATTCCCAAAGCAGAAGATTTTTAAGCAGAACCGCAACTGGATTAGTTTAAAAACATCACGTAAGGAATGTATCCTACATCATATCCTAGGACAAATTTATTTTATTTTCATGTACTCTACTCTTAAAATACCTACTTACATCATTAAATACAGAATTACCAGATTTTGATTACCAAAAATAATGCAAATATAACAAGGAAGATAAATTGCCAAGCACTTTTCATTTATCATTTAGCTCTATGAAATTAGTATGCAACTTGCTCTATTGAGGTGTCTATATGGACAGAGACAGACTTAATTGTTCATCATCAGAATACCAAGTAGGAGACTTCAAAAAAGCTGACTTTAATTAAAAACTTTATTTTTTCCATACAATTCACAGTTTATACATGGCAAGAGTTGTATCTCACCATATGAACTTTCAGAACACAGTTACTGAGGAAATGGGTGTAGCTTCCTTTTTAAAAGCGCCTGGCCTCCTAAAAATTTTTGTATTAATTTTGCTAAATTTAAAATAGTACCCTCAGCAAGTTAACTGGATAATTACACTTCTAGCTTAAATCTTTATTTTTGAAAAACAGGCTTTTGTAACATCAATATTTTTTAAAGATAGTCTCATTGGACATAACCCAATACATTGTTTCCAATTTTATTTTAGGCAATCATGTTTCAACTTATTTTTATCTACAATAGGCTTAAATATGAAAATAAAGGAAAAAATTAGTAATCTACTGGGTACCTTTGTAGCATTTCTTCTGAATCTTAGAAATATCCACAAATCTAGAGGATACAAAATTAACTAAAAAAGGTTTTAGTTCTGAATATCAGCCTTTCCTATCTAAAAACAGCTATCAGTATTTAAATTGTGCTATAACAGCTTTTTCTCTCTTATGGCAGGGATGAATTATGCCTACAATCTACATTTTCAATGTGCAAAGTCACAGTGATACCAGTTTCCACTTTTACTCTCCTTTCGTTCATAGCTCCAGAAGAAACACCCAATGCGGGGTAGAAAGATTGTGCCCTCCTGGGGCAGTGGTATCATTGTCTTGTGTTCAGGAGCAGGAGTAGGGTCATTGAATCACAACCCTTTTAAACATCAAAGAAAAAAATGCTAGAAGTAAACTGTTTATTAGCAAATGCTTCAAAATCACACTTTTTACTTGTTTTTGCTATTTTTGGCTAAGCAAAACCAATGAATTTAAATCACCTTAAATAAAATAAAATATTGAGTGCTTTCATCAGTCAAATAATTTATTACATGTGGATTATTTCTCCTTTATGGAATACTTGATGATAAATGGAGTCATTTCTGAAAACTTCCACAAAAATGAGGCCTGCCATGGAACTTAACTATTCCATGATCTGGACTATAATCACACAAAAGTTTATTTTATTAGTGGGTCCTGAAGAAGAGAAAAATTTTAGGGGACATTTTCCCAACTTTTGTAAATATAGTGCCTTTAAAATTAGGGTTACTGAGCATTGTTCCAATGTCCATCTACTCTTTTTACTATCCATTCTCTCATCAGGTATCCTCACTTCAATTACTTTCATACACTGCTTTCTGGAATGTAGGGTATCCATGCACGAAGCACTGGGGGCATGGGAAGCAGGGCAGCAGGACAGAGGATGGGATCAAGGGGAAGAAAAATCATACAACAGCTAGAGAGGTTCTGTTTCTTCATAAGATAAGGCACTGACAGAAATTTCTTAGGTAAAAGGCTGCATAAGAATTTCTTGCCATTTACAAAAAAAATGTTGTCATCCATAAATGGTCCGTGTCTAGGCTCAGTTAGGTAGACCCTGAAAAGTTAAGGACTTATCCCTCAAAGCTACATAATTAGAATAAACAATTAGAATTCATTCTTAGGCCTTATGGCACATTAGGAAAAAAATAAGGAAAAGGAAAAAAAAAACAGTCTGGGCACAGAAAGGCATCAGACATCGCTTGTTCCACTACCTATCAAAGATAGGAGTGCAATTCAACAAGCATCTCCAAAATATAGTGCTGGCTCAGAATCCCAATTTCTGTTGGTGGTAGATGACTACAATGGGTATTTGTGTTTTTTTTTTCTTTTGAGCTCATGCACACTTTAAAAATGCTAACAGCATCAATTATAAAGAGTATTCCAAAGTCCTCAGTCATGGTTAAGACCAAGGATTTTCAAAGAACCAGTATTCCAACTGTGGGTTATTTAATGTTCTCAATGACAGCAATTTCTTCACCTGGGCAATGAGGTGTTAAACCATTCAGATAAATACTGTCAGTCTTCATTAGTGGAGGCAGGATATCCTTCTCACTAGTCAGATGGTTAACTGACAGGGTTCTCTTACATGGGGTCAGCTCTTGATTGTGGTTCACTGCCAATTCTGCTGAAAGCTTCCTTTTAATGGAAGTGGCCCGCTGAAACTTGTCATAAATCTCAACACTCAGACGCCTTCGGGTCTCCTTGAACTCAGCTGTAACATTAGCGGTCCATTCTGCAGCATGAGCTCGGAACTCTCCTACCTGTAACAGACACACAAATATAGAAAACTACAATGTTAGACACTTGAAATGTTTTTTAAAAATGAGATTAAAAGGTCAGTATTGTGGGATTTGAATCCATATTTATTCAATAGCCTAATTATGCAGCTCAATCTTTTATAGTATGAGCTGTACTCCACATTTTATACAATGTTTTCCTTAAAAAGTAGTTTATCAATTTATTCCATATAAGTCAAATCATGTTTTTAAGATACTTGAAGAACCTGAAAGAGATATTTTGGGGGTCTATAAAAATGAAAAAAATCACCTCAATTTATGACTCAAATTCCATATTATATCTATACATAAAATCAATTGCTGAATCTTATACTTGCTGCCTTCACAACATCTCTCATATCTGACCATTCTTTTACTCCAAATCCAACATTCTTCCAACTGTACCATCTTTTGTTTTCCATTTTTCATTCTTAAACGTCAAATTGTAAATTAACTCAAGTAGTTTCATCTTAAATAAGCTGTTTTTAGTGCTTATACCAAATGGTAAATCACTATATTGCTTATAGATAATTTTTTATGAAGTTACAAGACAGTATAGTCTTTGAATTATTAATTCATAATGATGTAAAATGAAAGACATGTTTGTAGCATCAATTTCACTTTAAAAACTTAGAAGTATGTCTGAAGATGTCAATGTGTAATGCAATTATGATCAATATAGCATATAAATAAAACACTTTAAAACTTTAAGGCTGTTTTATGTCTGAGATTGACAATTTCAACAACAAATTATCTTGGTTTACCTAAACACACATCCACACATCCACACACACACACACACACACACACACACACACACACACACATACAAATAAACATATATTTTCATCTCACTTCAATTCATCCCTCTCCCAGATGAGAAGATTTACTGTACAGAAGTAACATTAATAAGTACTCCTTCCAATTTCAGCAGAAAATTAGGTTGTTCTAGATAACATCTCACTTCAATTCATCTCTTTCCCAAATGAAAAGATTTATTATACAGAGGTAACATTAACAGGTACTCCTTCTAGAATTTGTAAACACATAAATATGCAAAATATAATTTATGTGATACTTTTATTTCTGTAGTACACTCTTTTTTATAAGGAAATAGAAAAGAACAAGAAGAAAAAAGGAAAAAGAGAGGTCTGAATTCTTCTTTTCTTAAAAGCTATAAATATTTCAAACTCCAAATCTCAGCTATAACATCAGATTATTGCCTTACAAAAAATAATTCTGTTGTTGATATCATGCTGATAAGACATGCTGTGTTCTCTAAAGATGCTGTTGTCAAGGCTGGTCAGCCTAAAATTAGAACTGATCTATCAGGGTTGTTTTAGTTAGTTTAGTTGTTTTAGTTTAGTTTAGTTTTTGACCTGCCAACCTACTCCATTCTCTTAAATAAACTGGCTCTTGATATCTTGATACCCTTTTTTTTCTTTTTTAAAAGTTCTCCCAATTCTATTTTAGTTGTAAGGTTCCTACTATCTCTCATTTCCAGATATTGAGTCTCAGATCTTTATTAGCAAATAATCAGATTTTTATTAGGTCTAGAATTACAGCTGGTTGGAGATGTTTATTTTTTCCATAGTTCTTTTTTTTTTTTTTAATAATAATATAAAACAAACTTCCTCACTCTTGCAGTTTGAAACTTTGATGAGAACTTGGAGTTAAGCAAGGGACACAGAACATCCATCAAACTCTGGATTCTAAGCAGACTTGACCTTCTCTGTGACAGCACTCACAACTCATGAAAAAGCATAACTTTCAGGCTGAGCAAATAACCAAAAGGGCACATGCAAAGAATTTTTGGAGATCAAAAGGTTTTTACAAGTCAACAGTTAATTCTAGTTTAGGAGTAAAGTAGGGTAAATGAAAGGAAATCAACTTATTTGAGATCAATGAATCTTTCAATTTCTGATCATGGTTTACATTAAATCTAAATAGATTTTCTCTAAGATTCACTCCCTCCACACTATTTTTTTGGAATTCATATACTTATATAACTTGATTTGAAAACAAAGGTTTTCATTTTAATCAGTACATAGCAAAGAATCTGAGAAAGAATGTTCATCAAGAAAAAGTGATTTGAAATTTGATGTGTACTTGTAATGTGGGGAAGGCTGAAGAGGTAGGACCCAAATAACCATCACCACCTTATATTTTTTTTTGTTTGTCTTGCCCTATAGACCAAGAATTGTCAATCTCCTGATTCCTAACAGGTTAAGATACTGAGTATGTTGAGCTCATTAAGAGTGAGGGGGGAAAGCTGATATACAGATACATATACCCTACAACTCATTTTATCTGTTTTCCTAAAAAATAATTTTTAAAGAGCAGTATGCTTTATATTATTCTTTATTCCAAAAAAGTTGTTCTTTTGTTACAAAAAAGACCAGAAAAATAAATGGCTTTCCTTAGTCCTTACTATGAGTAGAAAAAAACATTTAAGTACATAGAGTACATATCAGAAATGCTCAAATATTTGTGAATTTATTGACAGGACCTAGAAATAATACAACCTCCAATATATATGCCATAAGTTTCTGTTATAATTGAGAATTTATACCCTCTGATGATTCCAGGATCTGTGTCCTTGTACAAGACTGAACATAGATCCATCGTCTTGTATTCAATACTTACTCATATTATAGCCAATCTACAATGTACTGAAATTACTATGAATAACTTCCCCAAAATCAAGTTGGTCATCAGTCAATAAACATTTATAAATAATCTTCCAAATGTTAGGTACTGTGGTAAGCAAAGGGTATACAAAGAAAGACAAAAAAAATTGGTCCCTGCTCCCAAGTAATTCAGTCTAATGGAGAGAACATATAAATAACTATGTACAAGCAAGATATTTATAGGATAAACATGAAGAGGGCTTCTGAGGAAAGATATTGGGAAGGACTGAGAAGGAGTTATTACAGAAGATGGGATTTTAGCGAAGTTTTGAAGGAAGACAGGAGCCGGAGATGAGGAAGGAAATAGTTCCAGCCAATGAAGGTAGCTAGTAAGAGTAATCAGACAAGAGATGGAATAGGATATGTGAAGAACAACAAGGAAACCAACAGCCCACAAGAAAGTTATTATTAGACAAATTAGACCAATATTTTGGGCCTGTCCTCATTTGTATAAACGCACAGACTTTTTCTCATCACTATTCCTACTATAACTATCTGTAATTTACAATTATAGAAAAGTATCTTAAGTCTCAGAGGGGTTAAATGTTAGCTTATTATATGTTTCTATATATACATGCATATATATAAAAGCAGTTTTACTATATACAAATTTATAAGCATGTATATACATATACAAATATAAAAACATATGTATAATGTGTGTATTAACTTTTTAGATTACAAATTCTTTTTTTCTTTTAATTGTCTTTTATTAAAATACCTTAAATCAGATTATCATAATATTTCGACTAAGGACTAAGGAAGTCAGCTGACAAAAATGTCATCTATCAAAAAGATTTCCAAAAATTAGAAAACAAGCAAACAAGTCAGAAATCAGGAATTTTTTATTGACAACTTTGGTCTTTAATCATAGAACACAGTATTACAAATAAATGTTGTAATATGTTTATCCTAAAACTAATGCAGTTGAATTAAAGAACAATGTCCAGGCCTTCACTAAAAATCTATTTGTTCTTATTTTAATACAATTTCAATAAGTCCCTTTTCCAAGTTTCTAAGTCCAAGGAAGATTATTAATATTATATTAGAGAGAAGGAAAGACTTAAAATAGGCAGTATTAAAATAATTAATGAAAGTAGTAAAAAAAAAAAAAAGTTGGAAAAGATTAGCTGCCTGGGACTATTTAGCATAAAGACAAGCAAGTCTACCTATTTCTTTTTTCAAATTAAATTTTTTTTTCAATTATTAAACTTTTAGCTCTACATATTTTAATAGTTCCTGAGATGATCTTTAAAAAAGGAGAATGTAAGATATTTTAGAAAAATTTCCATCTAAAATGACTAAATGTTTTTAAACTAAAACTAAAGGAGGTTACACTTCTAGTAACTCATTTATCCAGAATCATTTTTCCCCAGGATCCTATAACCTTGCTCAGAATACTTCAATGGCTCTCCATTGTTTCAAGGACAAAATCCATAATCCTTAGTCAATCATTCATTGCTCTCTATGACTAGAACTCAATTTACTTCCCTCATCTTATATCACCTATAGTGATAATGTCAAATTCAGCCAGGTATTTTACTATTAGAGGAAATAGTTACTAGCATGCATTACAAAGAATTATCTACATCAAACAAAAAACTATGTTGAGGAAATGTTGTTTATTGATAAATATTTTAGAATTAGATAATGTATCTCCTTATAGAAACTTTCCTCAACTGGTGTTGAAGCAAATAGGTAGCACAATATATATAATGCTGGGACTGTAGTCAGCAAGCCATGAGTTCAAATCCAGTTCCATAAAATCTATGGTGATTCTGAGCAAGTCAATTCTTAATCTCTCTTTGCATCAGTTGCCATACCAGTAAAATGGAGATGATAACAGCACCTACCTGCCAGGATTGTTGTGAGAATCAAATGCAATAATAATTGAAAAGTACTTAGCACAGTACCTGACACATAGCAAGCACTATATAAAGTTTAGCTATTGTTACCTCATAGGAGATGTTGTAAGGATAAAATGAGAAAACATAAATAAAATTCTTAGCATAATACTGGGCATATAGGTTCTATAGGTGCTATAGGAAGGCAGATTCTTTTAAAAACAAAGAAATATCATATACACTTTTTAGATAACTCTTTTAGAACATTTTCTTTACATTAAGCTTCAATTTACCTTCTTCTGTAACTTTATAATTGTCTCCTGCTCAGTCTTCTAATCAAGCAGTACAATTCTAATACTTCTTCTAGGCTAAATATCAACTTTGTATCAATTACTCATCGCATGACATATACTTAAAGGATTTTCTTTATCATCTTGATTGCCAACCTTGGTTGGTTGAACTCATGTCCAACTCATATCTACTCTCACTTTTTCCAAAATGTAGCACAAAGAATTCAGAGACTAGAGTTTTATTCTCAAAGGTCATACCTTCTGAACATTTATTGCTTCTTAATTTGCCATTATAGATCTATTATCCATGAGTTAATACTTCATTATTTGTATTTTGTTTGCAACTTCTTTGGGGAAGACATTCCATATGCTGAATAGTCTCTTTTCTTTTAACTTTAAGAATGGCTTGTGGAAAGAAGCTAAATATTTATTCTGGAGGCTTACAGTGCACCTGGAGCTTAATATCACACTGTTCCCATACGCTTGCTGGTTCTCAAAGGACATGCTGGCCTTGTTGATTTGTTTCCATTTTTCTTTTGTACACATGTCCAGAATGCTGCCTGGGTAGCAGAATGGAATAGCAGCTTCATTTTCATCTTGCCAACAAAGTCTTTAGTACTGTATTCAAACTCACTGGATCCACCTGGTGCATTGATATCTTTTTCAGCCTCATGGTTCAGAATTCTGTGCTGACTCTGCCAGGCAATCCAATATCTCTAGAATTTTGTATGTCAGAAGTATAGTTACCAGCATGCAAGAGTAATAGTTTTGAAATATAAGAGTTTCTGAGTGATCAAATATAGTTGATCCTCATAGAGTTTTTTTAATGTTTTCCTTATATAACTGTATTCCAACACCATCATCTATAGGTTCTTAGTTGCATCCTTAAGAATAGCTATATAAAAGAGACTAAGCCTTGTATCTTTTCCATTTCTATTCTTTTAACCAGAAAATAATTTTTTTTCTGATGACAACTTTATAATATATATTTACATCTAGAACTGCTACTGTCACCTTCACTCTGGAATCTTTATTCATTGTTTTCCTTGATAATCAAGCTCTTTTATTCTTCCAAATAATTTGTTTTGTCTATTTCTATAAAGAATACCTCTATTTCCAAAATGAAAATGCTTTCATTGAGCTCTAGCTGGCTGCAGCAACTTCTGTTTTTAATTTGGTTAGTCTTCAAAGGTCTTTTGTAGGAGTTTTTCTCTTTAAACCCTCTTTCCTTTGGTAATTTTCATTCACTTCTATAATTTAAAGTACCATTTCTAAATTACTAAATTAACATGGCACTAAATGTATGAATTCATTTTGGCAGCATTGCAAATTTTATTATATGAGTGTACCCCAACTATGTATGCTGATTATTCTTCCTGTTACTTGTTGTTCTTTACAGAGAAGATGTGGAACTCTCTTGGTAGAGGGATTTTTCTCCCCAGAAGTTGCCTATGCCAATATAACTGCAGGTCTTGATTCTATCTATATTTACAGGAATTTAATGTGCTTTGAAAAACTGAATCCCAGATATTTTATGAAATCTGGTTATTTAGACTTGTGGATTTTATTTTATGGTAAATAAATACTTGTTATTGTTACTTTAATTGATTATTATATAAAAATGGTGCTTATTCTTGTGGGTTTATTTTGTATCCTAAAATTTTTTTCAAACTATTAAGGGTCATATCATAGAATATCTTTCTTGATCCTCTAGAATTTTCTAAGTAAACCTTCAAGTAATCAGCAAAAAGTGATAGATCTCTGTCCTCTTTGCCTATCTTTTGCATTTAATTTTTTATAATTTTTTCATATTCATATTTCTGAACAATTAGGGAAAGGATCAGGCTGCTAGGTGGCACAGCCTGAAGAATTTCAGGTTTGGAGTCAGAGTCATTTTCCTGAGTCCAAGCCTCAGATACTTACTGACAGTGTGATTCTGAGTAAGTCATTTAATCTTGTTTGCCTGATTCCTCATCTGTAAAGTGAACTAGAAAAGGAAATGGCATACACTCCATATCTTCCAAGAAAATCCCAAATGACAAAACTCATGATGGGTTAAACACAATTGAACAACAATAACAACAACAAGGGAATGGATACATGTTTGCTTCATTTCTATAAGTGGGAATATTTCTAAAGTTTTTCCTTTCATAAAATGCTAGCTTTTGTTTTAAAAAATACTTTTTAATACTATTATAAAAAGAAACTTCTATGCCTATGTTTTGTTTAGTATAAATTAATGTTGTACTTTGTCAAAGGCCTTTTTGCATCTATTGACATAGCCATGTGGTTTGTAATGTTTTTGTTTGAATATGCTTAATTGTGCTTTTTTTCTAACATTTGTACTCAGTAATCCTATAGATGACAAACACTTAAACATGTAACCTAGGGGAAAAAAAAGTCTCTAGTCGACAAAAACATTGATAAAACTCAAAAAATGTCTTGCAGAAATTAAGTTTAAACCAGTGTTATACCTCATGCCATGAAAAATTCAAAATGGCTATGTGAACTGAATTTTAAAGGCTGTACCATTTTTTAAAAAAATTTAGAAGAAAACCAGATCAGGTACCTTTCACAGAAATGGCTAGAAGATAAAATTTTAACCAAATGAAGGTTAATAATAACCAGAAAAGTTAGAATGGTCATTTTATAGTTACGTAAAAACTTTTGTGTGAGTGAAATTAATTTAATTAGAATAAAAAGGGAGAAGGCTGGGGGAAATCTTTATATTAAATTTCTCTTATAAAAGTCTAATATCCAAAATATACTATGCACTTCATAACCACAACTCCACAGCAAGTAAGCTGTTGTTATAGTCTTTGAACTCGGGTTTTTCTGATTCTAAATCTAATCCATTTTACCACACCACTTAGAAATGGTAGCTCAAATTATAGAAATGAATGAAAATTATTAAAGGAGAGAGAACTTAAAACCAAAACTCCTAAAAAAGACCTTCAAAGACTAACCAAATGAAAAGCAGAGATGTGTTGCAGCCAGCTAGAATACAATAAACCATTTTCATTTGGAAACAAGCATATATGTATCAGGACTTGATTTGATGTTTTGCCAATTATCTGTGGTTAATAATAATAATAATAATAATAATAAAATGATGGAGAACATATTAATAGTGCAAATTAAATTAAAAGTATTATGTATAGATTTTCTCCCAAGGAGCCAGCTGTAAAATATTTAAAAGCACATCACTGATTAAAAAGTCAAGAAGAATGTGAACATCAAGTTAAGTGGACAGAAAAGGTTCTCTTGTAAAAACAAAAAACAACAACAACAAAAAAACAAAAACAAAAAGGAGAAGATACTATTCTTCAAGCCAAGGGAGGAGATTCAATATGATAAGAAGGAAGGGTCTATTTACAGGGGTCCTCAAACTTTTTTAAATAGGGGGCCAGTTCACTGTTCCTCAGACTGTTGGAGGGCCAGACTATAGTAAAAACAAAAACTTTGTTTTGTGGGCCTTCAGGATCCAACAAGGATGAAGATTGATTCAAAAAAAAAAACCCTGAAATTAATGATAAAATTATTTTGAGGACTTTAAAGACAAGGCCAATGGAGTGATGGTGACAGAAATGACTTTTTTTTCTTAATTTATTTTTTAAAAAAATTTATTTAAAACTAAATACAAAATAAGAAAATAAATTAGAAAAAGACAGAAAAGAAGAAAAGAAAGCATTGCCATGTGCTCAGTAGAACATCTGTGAGAATTCAAAATAAGAATAAATTTCTATTTCATGAGAGCATATATAAGAAGATTGAATTTGTGACAATCCATTTTTTCTTTGCTTCCTTGTAGATTACTCTTTTGTTCTCTACTGTGCACTTTTTACTTTATTCTTTTTTCCCTTTTCATCCCTTCCACTTCCTCCAAGCAGGCTACAGTTAAACATGAAGATACACACACATACACACACACACACATACACACACACACACACATCTACATACATGTAAGGGTTAAAAAGCCTCTAGAAGCAAGGAATGCAGTTCAAGGTATGTGGGAGGACCTGAGGGATGAGAGGTACCGAAGCGCAGGCAAGTCCTACGTGAAGGTGGGGCATAGCTCCAGGAGACGGTGTCTGACCCCAGGTACCATGTCTCCTTCCTTAGGGCTCTCAAAGCCTAGCATGCCTCCCTCCTTCTTCTCGGGCCAATCCCATTATGCCAGGTTCCTAGAGGGCCTCCCCTTCCCCCAGATTCTTAGGGGGGTATAAATATGTGCTAAGAATAAAGTTCTCTTTCGCTTCACCCCTACCTCCTGGTGGTCTGTCTCTGTGGGAGCCGGATTGGTGTCTGAAGACGGGTAAGTGTGGCCTAGCCATGCCATTGACAAATGGGCATTAAGAGTAGCTCAAAGAGGAGCTATCAGGTTAGAGTAGTCCATAGAAGCATAACACACACACATATATGTATACACACCTGTATCTATCTATATATCCTATATATAGCCATCTATCTATACATATATATTAATATATACATATCTGCATATGCAGATATGTATATATTAATATATATGTATAGATAGATGGCTATTTTTTCTATTTCTACTTTCCTCTCATGTTCTCTCACTCAAGGACAATTGTATTTGATTATTTCTTGTATTAATCTCCAAGCTTCTTTTTTTGGTCACAGATTTCAGGTACTCAAATTATTATAATATTTTCTCTTCTTGATCTGTTCTCCAGAACTGTTGTTTTTCTTATAAGATGTTTCACAATCTTTTCTATATCTTCATTTTTTATATTTTTATTTTGTTATATCTTGGTCTCTTATACCTTCATTGGCTTCCCCTTGCCCAATTCTAATTTTCAAAGAGTTGTTTTCTTCTCTAAGATTCTTCATCTTCTTTTCTAGTAAGTTAACTTTTTTTCATTATCTTGTTTTTCTTAAACTTTTTCTTTTTGCTTGTTTGTTTTCCTCAGTCTCTCTCATTTGATTTTTAAAATCTTTTTTGAATTCCTCTAAAATTATTTCTGGGTAGGTAGCCATTTAACATTACTCTTTGGATAGAAGAGGATGTTTTTTACTTCACTTTCCTTCTCTGAAGATGAATCCTGGTCTTCTCTATCATCAGAGTTAGTTTTTATAGTTGAGTTCTTTCTTTTTTACCTGTACATTTCTTTTTATAAATGAGAACTATTAATGTAAATACCTCTAATTATGGAGTGAGAAGGATATGCCTCTGATTTTACTTCTGTAGTCTCCTCTGACCTGGAACAACAAACCAAAAACTTCATCCTTGTGTGCTAACAGCAAACACCTACCTTGACCTACTGCTTCTGCACTCACAGGGTGTTCTGAATCCATCTTGCCCAGCGACCCCTCTCAGCAGTATAGCTCAGTCTGGCAGCCTTTTATCCACAGAAATTCTCTCAGTCTTCCTGGACTAAGATCTAAAGTCAGGGAGGTGAAAGTTCATGGGGTGCTGACTGAGTATCCCTCCAAAGAGAGAACTCCTTGTTTCTATGGAGCTAGTCTGGAGCTACTTATACTTTACACCAGGAAAACTCCATTGTGGGATCTTTCTTCTGATCTCCAGTTGTCCCCAAGGTTCTTCTGTTCTTTTTTTATTTAATTTTAACACACATTACTTTATAAATCATATTGGGAGAGAAAAATCAGAGCAAAAGGGAAAACCATGGGAGAGATTTAAAAAAAAAAAAAGAAAAAAAGAAGTGAGCATAGCTTGTATTGATTTACATTCAGTCTCCTTAGTTCTTTTTCTGGATGTAGATGGCATTTTCTGTCCAAAGTCAATTGGAATTGCTTTGGATGACCGAATCACAGAGAAGAACTGAGTCTTTCATAGTTGATCATCACACATTCTTGCTATTATTATGTACAATGTATTCCTGGTTCTCCTTGTTTTGCTTAGCATCAGTTCATGTAAGTATTTCCAAGCCTTTCTAAAATCAGCTTGTTCATCATTTGTAATAGAATAATAATATTCCATTACCTTCATACACCACAGTTTGTTCAGCCATTCTCCAATTGATGGTCATCCATTCCTTTTCCAATTCTTTGCAACCATTAAAAAAAGCTGCTACAAACATTTTTACCCATCTGGATCCTTTGCTTTTTTGATATCCTTGGGATACAGACTCAGTAATGGCACTGCTATAACAAAGGACATCCATAGTTTTAGAGCACTTTGGACATAGCTCCAGATTACTTTCTAACATGGTTAGATTATTTCACAACTTCTCCATTAGTATACCAGTTTTCCCACATCCCCTCCAACATTTATCATTATCTTTTCCTGACATTTTAGCCAATCTGAGAGATGTGAGGTGATATCTCAGAGTGGTTATAATTTGCATTTCTCTAATAAATAGTGATTTGGAACATTTTTTCATATAAGTATAGATGGCTTTAATTTTGTTATCTGAAAATTTTTGTATTGTTTGACTATTTCTCATTGAGAAATGACTTGTATTCTCATAAATTTAATACAGTTCTTTATATATTTTATAGATGTTAGAAATTGTCAGAAATACTGTCTTTAAAAAAATTTCCCAGCTTTGTACTTCCATTTTAGTCTTGTTTCAGTTGGTATTGTTTGTGCAAAACCTTTTTAATTTAATATAATCAAAATTGTCCACTTTGCCTTTTATAACATTCTCTAGTTCTTCTTCGGTCATGAATTTCTCCCTTTTCCGAAGATCTGATAGGTAAATTATCCCTTGTTCTCCTAATTTGTTTAAGGTATCATCCTTCATGCCCAAATCATGTATCCATTTTGACCTTATTTTGGTATGGGGTATGAGATGTACATCTATACCAATTTTCTGACATTATTTTCCACTTTTCTCAGCAATTTTTTGTCAAATAGTAAGTTCTTATTCCAGAAGCTGGAGTTTGGGGATTTATCAAATATTATGTCATATGTATCTAATCTATTCCACTGATCCACCACTCTATTTCTTAACCAGTACCAAATGGTTTTAATGACTGCTGCTTTATTACAAAGTTTTGGGCTTGGTTCTGCTAAGCCAACACATTTTTCATATTTTTTTCATAAATTCCTTTGATATTCTTGGTCTTTTCTTCTTCCAGATGAATTTTGTTATTATTTTTTCTAGTTCTATATAATAATATTTTTGGCAGTTTGATTGGTACAACACTGAATAGGTAGATCAATTTAAACAGAATTGTCATTTTATTATATTAACTTGGCCTGGCCATGAACAATTGATAGTTTTCTAATTGTTTAGATCTGACTTTATTTGTATGAGAAGTGTTTAATAATTATGTTCATATAATTCTTGGGTTTGTCTTGACAAGTAGTCCTCCAAATATTTTATTTTATTTTGTCTACAGTAATCTTAAATGGAATTTCTCTTTCTTTGTCAGTAATATATATATATATATATATATATATATATATATATATATATATATATATAATCATTATATATATATATAATGATTTCTGTGGGCTTATTTTATATACTTCAAGTTTGCTAAAGCTGTGAATTGTTTCCAGTAGATTTTTGGATGATTTTCTAAGATTCTCTAAGTATATCAACATATTTGCAGAGTGATAGTTTTATTTCCTCATTGTCTATTCTAATTCTTTTAATTTCTTTTTCTTTTCTTATTGCTAAAACCAAAATTTCTAGTCCCTATATTCTCTAGTGTTTTATTAGGAATGGGTACCATATTTTGTCAAAAGCTTTTTCTGCATCTAAGAAAATTATCATATGATTTTTGTTGGTTTTGTTATTAATATGGTTGATTAAGATAATAATTTTCCTGATATTGAACCAGCTCTGTATTCCTGGTATAAGTTATTGTAATGTATTTGTTAATATTTTATTTAAAATTTTCCATCAATAATCATTAGAGAGATTGGTCTGTAATTTTCTTTCTCTGTTTTGGCCCTTCTTGGCTTAGGTGTCAGTACCATATTTGTGTCATAGAAGAAACCTGGCCATTTTCCTTCTTTATTTTTGCAAATGGTTTACTTAGTATTGGAATTAATTATTCTTTAAATGTTTGGTAGAATTCATTTGTGAATCCATCTGGCCCTAAAGAAATTTTTCTTAGGGAGTTTATTAATGATTTGTTCAATTTCTTTTTGTAAAATGGGACTATTTAAGTATTTTATTTTCTCTTTTAACCAGGGCAATTTATATTTTTATAAATATTCATCCATTTGATCAGATTATCAGACATGCTGCCATAAATTTGGACAAAATATTTCCTCATTATTGCTTTACTTTCTTTTTCATTGGTGGTGAGTTCACCCCTTTCATTTTTGATGCTGGTGATTTGTTTTTTTTTTCTTTCCTATGATCAAATTAATCAAAAGTTTATCTATTTTGTTAGTTTTTTTTTGATAAAACCAAATCTTAGTTTTATTAGTTCAACAGTCTTTTAGTCTATATTTCATTAATCTCTTTTTTGAGTTTCAAAATTTATATTTGTTATTTAATTGGGACTTTTTAATTTGTTCTTTTTCTACCTTTTTTTAGTTGCATGCCTAATTCATTGATCTCTTCTTTCTATATTTTATTTATGTAGCTGGGGTAAAGTACAAATTTACCCCAAGAACTTCTTTGGCTGTATCCCATAGTTTTGTCTCCCATATGTTATCTCATTATTGTCATTTTGTTGAATGAAATTATGAATTGTTTCTGTGGTTTGTTGTTTGACTCATTCATTCTTTAGAATTAGGTTATTTAATTTTCAATTGGTTTTTAGTCTGTCTTTTCCTGGCCCTTCTTTGAATATAATTTTATTGCATTGTGGTATGAAAAAGAATCATTTACTATTTCTGCCTTTTTACATTTGATTGTGAGGTTTTTATGCCCTAATATAGTCAGTTTTTGTAGGTACCCTGTACTGCCAAGAAAAAGGTGTGTTCCTTTCAGTCTCTATTCAATTTTCTCCAGAGGTCTGACATATCTATGTGTTCTTGGATCCTTTTAAACTCCCTAGTTTCTTCCTTGTTTATTTTGAGTTTAGATTTGTCCAATTCTGAAAGGGGAAGGTTGAGGTCCCCCCTCCAAGAATAGTTTTTTTGTCTATTTCTTTGTTTAATTGGGTTAAAATCTACTCTAGGAATTTAGCTGCTCTACCACTTGGGATATATACATTTAGTATAATTGCTATTTAATTTTTTACTGGTCTCTTTATCAAGATGTACTTTTCCTCCTTATCTTTTTTAATAAGATCTATTTTTACTTTTACTTTATCTGAGATGAAAATTACTACACCTACTTTTTTTAACTTCAGCATAATAAATTCTGTTCCAGCCCTTTTATCTTTATTCTGTATGTGTTTCTCTGTGTTAAATGTTCTTCTTATAAACAACATATTGTACGATTCTGTTTTTTAATCCACTCTGTTATTTGCTTCCATGTTGTTGGACAGTTCATCCCACGTACATTAACAGTTATGATTACCTGCTTTGTATTTCTATCCTATTTTCTCCACTGTATATACTTTTGTTCTCTCTTTTCACTCAGTCCTTAGTGTTGTGTTTTTTTTTTACTCACCCAACCTACTACCTTATCTCCATCATCCCTCCCCCCTTCTCTTAGTAGTGTTTTTAACCCACTTGTCTTCTATCAGCCCTTTCTGTTTCTCTTGGCTTTTTTACTAGTGTTTCTGCCTCCCTTCTATCCTATCCTTCTCTTTTCTTTTCCTCTTTCTCTACCTATTTCTTTATAGGATTAAATAAATTTTCTGTATCCAACTGAATGATTAACTCATTTCCTCTTAGAGCCAAAATTGATGAGATCAAACTTCAGACAATGCTCATTCCCCTCCCTTTTCCCTTGTGTTGTAATAGATCTCTTGAGCCTCTTGGTATGAACTAATTATACCTTCCCTTTTCTCTTTTTCCAGTACAGATCTTTTTCCACCCCTTAATGTCTTTTTCTTTGATGTGTGTTTATATATTAGTACAGAGATTTTTTTCTCTGGTAGCTTCCTACATCAATGAAATTTGAAGTTTAGACCAAAAATAACGCAAAATTTTAAAAAATGTAAATACTAGCTTTAATCACCCCATACTACTTTCTTTTATATTCATTAATGGAAACATTAATAGATTTTATTCCAGCCTAACATAGAGCAATGTTGATTTCCTATTTCTTAAAGTAGCTGAGCCAGTTTGAGCATTTCAGCACAATTTTATGGATTTTCAGTTTCCTGGCAAAAGAAAAGGAATGAAAGAATTTTATTTCAAATACAGTCTGCCCATAGCTAAAGGTGAATATGGGTAATCCCTAAGTTCATTCTTTGTGGTTAGGATAAATAGTATTTTCCAGAGTTGTAAATCCATCTACTAACTGTCCTTTCTCAAAGTGTCCCACTTTGATTTGAAAAGACAATGAAACAAATATTTTCCAGGAGAGAATTCTATCATTTTCCCTCCCCCTTCATCCTATTCTTACTTTATGCTCAAGAAATCTGTAACTTTCCCTCTTTCTCAACAAATAATTTTCTTCATTCCTACTTCTATTTCCCATGAATAATGTCTCTTGCTCTGCTTAGGTCACACCTGTATTTTGGTCCAGTTCTTGGCTGTCAGTGGTTCCTTCCTTCAAGGAAGAGTTAGATGAATGATCTTTAAGATTTTATTATATTCTGAAATTACTAACATCAAGCAACCTAAAGAATGTGGAACGTTTCATTAATTCCTGTAAGTGCTTCAGTAATTATAATCACATAGCATTATGTTGATCTTCAGGACTCAAAATTATCCTCATATGGGAAATAAAGCAAGTGGATAGTCTTTCTACCTAAAAAGATGCTTTTAAGAAGACATGAAACAAAGCATATAAAATTTGATAGTGTCCAGTAATGTCTATATCCTAAGTAAAATTAAAGGTGATTTCTTCATTTTTCACTGATATTTTATATCCTCTCTTTTGAAAATAGAATTTAAATTTACCCTTTTTATCTTGGCTATTTTTATTCTATCAAAGAGATTTTATCATTAAATAGCAACCAGATAGATTGAAGTATCTCCCCACTTAATTTTGTAAAGTAATTTGGATCCTTTTTTGCATGCCAGTTCTACATGATGCTTAGACTATAATTTCTAACAATTATCATTAATTCATTTTCTGAAGTATTGACATTTAATTTTATTCTTGAACTCTACTGTTCATTTACTTTAAAAGAACAATTCAAATGATTCTACAATACAGTTGTTTAATTAAACTAAAAAGGGTTACTTGTCACATTATCTCTGTGGAACAGCATTAAATGTTTTTCCCTTGTTTCGAGCAAGTCTATGTAATATTCATAAGACCTTTTCAAATTAAACTATCTTGTATAGTTAGTTTGAACTTTCTATAAGTAGGCTGATCAACATTTTTTTGTGAAAACTAAGTATAATTTTGAAAAATAATATTATGAACTTATATATTATCTTTCATTTTAAAACCTCAAAGTACTACACAATATTATTTTTATGTTTAATATTAGGATTGGGGGGCTCCCATTGGGAATTTATGAATTTGCATAATGATTTGAGGGAAAACATGCAATTTTATTCTTCTAAGTTGAGGAAAGAGTATGAGTGACTAAATGCCACTAGAAACTGATTTGTGACTCAGTGGTCTGAGAGTTTAGCATCCCAGTATTTTAGCTATCCTCTTTTGTGAAAATGATCCTTCCTTACCCATAGTCTCCTGATATTTTAGAACAAGAAAAAATAATTATTATCATTTTAAAGATAGAGAAACTGAGATACATTGTTGTTAAATATTTATTAGCTTCAATTTTTCAAAAAAAAAACCTTCGTTGTAAATTACTCTACCCATTCATATTACCACCTCTCTTTAATTTAATCCTTCAAGAAGTACTGTGGACAAATTACTTCAGTAAAACTGAAGAATATTTTAGCAAAAATTCAGTTGAAAATAGCATCAATACTGTAATATTTAAATAACCTCAAAAAAACCTCTATTCCTTAAGGTAAAAAGAGAAAACCAAAAAAAGTAAGAAAATGGAACTTTCTCCTTTCTTTCCAAAGATAGATCATACATGTGTAATGCAGCATAGACTGTCAAATATGATTGTGTGTTGGTTAGCTTTCTAAAGTATTTCATTACATTTCTATTTTTTCTGAACTAAAATTGATAGTTTTCTGAATAAGAGGAGGAGGAGAAATATTTGAAAATGAAAGCAATATGGGGCAGTTTTGTGGCACAGTAGATAGAGCACCAGCCCTGAAGTCAGGAGGACCTGAGTTCAAATTCAGCTTCAGACACTTAACACTTCCTAACTGTGTGACCCTGGGCAAGTAACTTAACCCCAAATGCCTTAGGAAAAAAATGAAAGCCATATAAAAATAAGATGTATCAATAAATTGTTTTAAGGAAAACAAAAGAAAGGTGATGGAGATGATAGACAAAAAAGATAAAAGATAGCCTTGTGGATATAGTCAGGAGCACTGTGAATATAGTCAATGTAAATTTTGGAGAGTTCTGATAGGATTGTGAAGAAAATCTTCAAAGTTGATCTAAGATTTCAAATTGTGAAATGTGTTAACATTGAAATATTAATATGCCTGATTTCCCCATTAGCCCTTTAGAAAATGAGACTAAGAATTGGTATTTAATATTTAAAAGTAGTTTCCAAAGTGAAGTTCTTTAATTAAGCCATGTGTGTGTGTATATATATATAATATATATATATATATATATATATATATATATATATATATATGTAATGGGAATGCATGAAGGGCATATGTGATAATAAGCATGTGGTTAAGTCAACACTTATATACTACATTACCGTTTCCAAAGCATATTAAGTATATTATTTCATTTGATCAATTACCTCATTTTATATTCCTAATGTATATAAATTTAAACACAACTACTTATTGAGTAGATGAAAAATACTTATAAGAGCATTTTATCTTAATATCTAAATATTAGATATTACAAAACTATCTAAATTGTGTATCCTATACATGTATGTGTATATATGGTGTGTGTGGGAGAGAGAATTACTTATCTCACTGAGTAGAAGAAAAATTCCTGTAATGAGCATTTTTCTTAATGTCTTTTAGCATGGAACACATCAATACATAGATTTGCAAGTCTATATAAATATGACCTTTCTTGGTGTATGTGAGGAAACAGAGAGATAGAAAGAGAGAGAGAGAGGAAGAGGGAGGTATAAGAAGTAGAATGCTTGCTCTACTTGGAATCAGACCAATGTTCAAATCCCATTTCTGATAAATATTAACTCTGTGATAAACAATTCTCAGTCTCTAGCAAGTAACTCTCTAAAAAATAAATTATAGATAAGTTGTGATATCAGTGGGGAAAGGTTTACAATGACTATTTATAGATCCCTGAAATATATATATTTATCTAGTCTTTGAATTAAGTTTATCCTTTAGTCTTTGTCCACCTGCTTCCATTGCTCTTTTTGTATTTTTCTTCATTCTATACCTCTTTCTTTATCATTCTTTTCCCCTAAAACAGGATTCACTCCCAAAGATTCCATAGCTTTAGTTGACCTAAATTTCTATATTCCCTTTGCAACTAATGATCATATACCCATTCAGTACATGGAAGAGGAATTGGTATATTCTTCTTTTCCATTGTTTTGCACCATCAGTCATCAACATCTTCTTTGAAGTTGGTGTTTTGTCACTGTCAAGGACAATTCTGGAGATTGGCTTCTTTAGTTTCTGTCTTTGCCCTTCTACTTAGTACAGTGACTCATATACAGTAGATATTTCTTAAATGAATGACAGTTTTCTTTATCCTTATAAAGACTGGCAGAGTTGAATATACATTCCTTTAAGTTACTGGAATACAAGGATGCCATAGCTCTCTGAGATTCTTGGTTGCTAAATTCATAAAATGACTATACTCAGCTTGATAACATCCCTGATCTATTTTTATTTAAATGAAAGCCTAATCCCTCAAGGAGTTAACATTCTATTCAGGGAAACAAAACACAAATACAGAATATATGCAAGGTAGAGTCAGAGGCTACCAAGAAAAAGAGGACCAGAGAGATCTCTTATTGGAGGCGACATTAGGTGATGTGGTAAATCTTAGGCTTGGGATAAGAAACATATGAGTTCAAATTCTACCTCTAATATTTATTAGCCACATGATCCTAGATAAACCATTTAAACTCTGTCAGGTTCAGTTGTCTTGTCTACAAAAGGAATGTAGCAAGCATCTATAAAATGCCTCATATGTTCTAGACATTGTGCTAAGTGCTTTGCAGACATTATTTCATTTGATCATAACTGAGAGGTAGGTGCTGTTAGTATCACAATTTTACACTTGAGGAAATTGAGGCAAGTAGAGATTACAAAACTTGTTCAAATTTCACTGAAATCTTCCAGACACCAGGGCCAATGCTCTACCCACTGTGCTACCCAACTGCCTATAAAATGAAGAGATCAGACCCAATAGCTTCTCTTCATTAGCTTTAAATCTATGAACCTATATTCTTTAATTATTATTATTATAGCTTTTTATTTACAAGATATATGCATGGGTAGTTTTTCATCATTGGCAATTGCAAAACCTTTTGTTACAATTTTTCCCTTCCCTCTTCCCACCCCTTCCCCAGATGGCAGGTTGACCAATACATGTTAAATATGTTAAAGTATATCTTAAATACAATATATGTATACATGTCCACACAGTTATTTTGCTGTACAAAAAGAATTGGACTTTGAAATAGTGTACAATTAACCTGTGAAGGAAATAAAAAATGCAGGTGGACAAAAATAGAGGAATTGGGAATTCTATGTAATGGTTCATACTCATTTCCCAGAGTTCTTTAGCTGGTGTATCTGTGAACCTGTATTCTTTAAAAGCAACAAGAAATGCATCTCAGTCACAGGACACATAATAGATGAAGTGATATGCATAAAGGACAGCAAGAAGATTAGCTTGGCTGACCTATAGAGTGTGTGGAGAAGCATAAATAGCAATAATTCTGGAAAGGATAAGCTGGACCCTGATTGGTCAGGGTTTTAAATGTCAGATAACAGAACTTGATGCTTTTTGAGCAGGGAATGACATGATTAGACCTGTGTTTGGGGAATAGAGTTTTGGCAGCTCTGTGAAAGATGGATTAGAAAGGGGAGAAACTATAAGGAAGGGAGATTCTTTGGGAGACTACCATATTAGTCCATGTGAGAGGTATGAGAGCCTGATTTAGAATAGTGTCTGTGGAAAATGTGGAAATGTTGCTAAACTCTGTGATGTATCACTAGTAACATGGCTACTTGTACTTCCTTTACAGGGTTGTTATGAAAAAAGCATTTTAAAAATGTTACTGTGTTGTACAAAATCAAAATATTGTAATTATTGTAAACTAGGGTGATTGTATGATTAAATACTGTAAAAAGTTACATCTCAGTAGGAAAAGTAAAATGAGAGGTTGAGGCAGTTTTATCAGTCAGTCACTTAGCATTAATTAACATAGTTTTAGAAAGTTAAATTTAAAATGTTGCTGTATAATAGTCACTGAAGAAGTAAGACTGGATAGCAGAGAGATTAGGGCTGGATAAATAGATGTGAGAGTCATCTGCATAGAGATGATCATTCAAACTAGGGTAGGTAATGAGAAAACCAAGTGAAATAGTAAAGAGGAAAAAAAGAGAAAGTATGTATAAAGAAGCCCATTACACGGCCTTGGGGGATTACCATTGTTAGAGGTGGGATATGGGTGAAAATAAATAAATAAACTAAAAGAAATAGAAAAGAACTTGTCAAAATGGGAGGGGGAGAACTAGAAGAAAGAAATATCATGAAAACATAGAGAAAAAAAAAACTATCAAGGAGAAGGGGTTATTAATAGTGCCAAAGATAGAAGATTGCTACTGTTAGTAACTTTGAAGAGAGCAATTGAATGATGAGGTTGGAAACCAGACTGCAGTATTAAGAAAAGAGTGAGAAGAAAGGAAGTACAGTCACCTATTGCAATCATTATAAAGTCCTCCTAATGCTCTCTCTAATATCTCTCACATCATGGCATCCTTTCCATTTCCATTGTCAACTGTCAGATTCAATTTCTCTATCTTGACCAATAATTGTTGAACTTCCCGTTTCTAGTCTTTCCCCATTCCATCCTACTCTGTATCACTGATTCCAAAAGAAATCTTTCTAATACATAGATTTGAGCATGTTACTATCCTGATCAAAAATCCTAAATGGTGCCTACCTGAGTACTAAATAGAATATAAACTTTTTCACTTAGCATTCAATATTCTCCATAATTAAACACTGATATACTTCTCTGGCTCAATTTCCTGGCACTATTCACTTTCATTTATTTTCTGTTCTAGCCAAATAGGAATATTTGCTGTTTTCCAAACTGTCTTGATCTTACCTTTTCCCACTCTTTTATTTATTTCATATACTACATCTAGAATATACAATCCATTTGTAGCTATTGAAATTCTACCCATTTATCAAGACACAGACTAGAAAGCTACCTTCTCCAGAAAGCTTTGCCTATTGCTTCATTGTTCCCTAAACCCTCTCAGTTATATATAATCTCTCCCTGAAATTCAAATCTGTAAAATTATAATTCAAATTACAACCATTTATGTAGCTATCTTACTTTCTCAATCAATCAGTAAAAAGAATTTTCTGGGCCATCACCAGTGATATAGACCTATGTTTTGCCACTGGACTCTGATGATTCTGGAGGAGAGAGGGAGGCTGATGACTTTGCTGAGGCCAATGCATCCAATTTACTCACAAGTCAAGACATTACCCTTATATCATTGGTCCTCTTCCAGAACAATGGATGAAAATAGTTTGATATATTTAACATTATCTGCTAAGTATTCTGTTAGATTCTAGGGATTCATAAAGAGAAATGTTCTGAAGTAGCTTATATTCTTTCAAGGAAGATAATGCACGTGTGTGTGTGTGTGTGTGTATGTGTGTGTGTGTACACATATATACATATATACAAATCAATAAAAAAAATTGAGAGGAAGCAGTAGTAGCTGCTAGAATCAACAAAGATATTATTCAGAAGTCGGCTCATAAGTCAAATCTTGAAAGCAACTAAGGATTCTAAGAAACAAGTGAGCAGGGAAGGCATTCCAGGAAGGTGAGAATAGTACATGAAAATAAGAGAAATGTAGTGTGTATATGGGGAACAGGAGGAAGTCTAGTCTGACAGAACCAATGTATGTCTGAAGTAGACCAATATATATGGTCAGAAAGGTAGGGTGGAGCCAGGTTTTGAAGGGCTTTAAATTCTGAACAAAGAAATTTATATTTAATATTAAGTTAATAGGAAACTAATAGGGAAAAGATATGGTCAATCCTGTACCTTAGGAAAATTACTTTACCAGCTGGATTAGAGAATGAGAAGGAGCTTTCATCTAATAAAATTTCTATCTACTATCTAGCATAGTGCTTTGTACAGAGTAGGTGTTTAATAGATGTTGACGTGAATTGGCTCCCAATTTATTTACTCCTATAAATTTAGGTATAAGTAATTTGCTTTCTAAGATCTACAATTCACAATGATGTGGAAAATTATTTAATCAGTATCATCATGAACTCATAAGTACAGGACTCAAATGAAGTCCTTCCTTATGAAAGGAATTATTCATAAATAAAAATTTCATAAAGTTCCCAGAAGACTTCACTTTGTCAGAAAAATGTGATTAGGAAGGGCAGGATAATGAGGTTTCTGAGCCCATCATCACTTAAGTTGCTGAATGGATTTACTGACATGTAGAAATTTAATAAGACACACTGAACAATTCTGAACTGTCAGAATGTAACAGATTATTAGAAAAAGAAAACTACACATACTATTTTAGCATATACCACATTTTTTCCTGAAGATAAGATGATATAATATGTTAATATGTCTTTTGGAAAAACATTGGTATTAAGGATAGCTATTCAAGTCACTAGACATTAATCTATGTCATTGGAAGTAGTGTTTATATTTTTTAATCATTTTCAAGATTTTCATATTATATTCTAGTCAACAATTTCAAGACACTTTATTGGACTGTGAGTACAGATACATTCATAAATACAGGTATTTTCTTATGTGACCAGCTGTACCCTAAGAACCACAAAGTCTTTTTCCATCTGCCCTATAGCTGAACCCTCCAATTTGTGTGTTTTTAGAATGTACTCTTGACTGTTGAGACTTTTTCACTTTTCAACCCCTATACCCAGAAATTGGCAGTGTTTAATAAGTATCCTTTCAAATTCATTCATTCATACCTCATCATATTTGCTATATATTTGACTCAACATTTAAGCACTTATAAAAATCCTGAATTTCCATGATATTTAAAGAAATTTTATCTGATTTGATTTGAACATTCTGAGTACTAACATATACATAGAGAAAGCAATAGAAACACATACATGCACACACACACATACACAAAGAACTCCACATTAGTATGATCAGATAAAAAGATTTCATTCTGTAAACATTTGTATTTTTTAAATGCCTGGGGATATATTCAATAGAGAAAGGATATCTAGCTAAGTCAGAGAAAAGCAGAGTTGAAAAATCTTAAATCTGGAGTTTAGAAAGCTTAGCCTTTAGCTTCAACTCTGAATTTTATGTTTGATCGTAGGCCTAATCTTTCATCGTTTCATCATCCAGAGGATGAGTTTAAGCATATTTGTATCATCTTCTTCGATTTGTCAAATTTTATTAAATATCATGTATGTACCATTTATTACAATAGAAATACAAGTACAAAACAGAGATAATCCTTAGCCTCAAGGAGCTTACATTCTTGATATCATACCTATAAAGAAGAAGTAGCCAAAAGAGAGTTTTTTAGTATAGGTAATCACAAGTATTGGAGAAGGAACCACATCCTCTCTAATAGTGAAGTTAGTATTGATTTGATTATTGTTCCCAGAATAACAAGAGGTAGAAGTGGAAAGGCTTTTTAAAAAACTAGTTGTCCATCAAGAATGGTTCAAGTGATGGATTTCTGGATGGAATATAAAACATAGCCTAGGGTTTGCTATATATATATATATATAATGGATCAAGGTGAGTTTCCCCATCAGCCTTAGTGAAGAATCCTAAAGCTCACACAGTTTGTTAAAAGGAATGCAGGAACTAGTAAATCTTATTTCTTTCATCTGAAATCTGTAAAATGTATTCTATATGACAGTGCCAATTACATTTTGCTCCAATTTTCAAATGGCATAATGGTGATTTCATTAAACTCCAAAATATTACCCAGAAGGTCTTATGAAGTGTTAAGGAGCATGCCTAAGTGAAGGAGCAGGTCAATTTTCTGAGAGCCTCCACAGCTTTGAATCATAACACTTGAAGGAGTTGCAAAGCTGACTTTGACACAGATGTTCCTTGTGAATTGGGAGTGAAATAAAATTAGAGGGAAAAGGAGAGAGATCAGACGACAGCAACTGCCTCTCAGTGGAGAGGTCAAAGAACAACAACTGTCTCTCAGTCTCCTTGTATCATCATCATTCTCTCACATGAAGAGAACCATTCTGCTGTTCTGAGTTAGACCTCCACCGGCCACTGGTAGGTGGCTCCCATATCACAACAATGAAGAAGATCCACATCTTTTCAAAAGAAATAATAATTCACACTGGGGGAAAAACATATTGAAGAAGAATGCTTTATTGCTCAGATTATGTCATATATTTCCATTAAGTTAGTCTATCAGTATATTTAAGTTGAACTAAAAGCCAGGCTAGGTGGCCCAATAGAGTGCTGAGCCTGGAGTCAGGAAAATTCATCTTCCTTATGTGACCCTGGGCAAGCCACTTGATACTATTTGCCTCAGTTCCCTTACCATAAAATGTGCTAGAGAAAGAAATGGCAAATCATTCCAGTAACTCTGCCAAGAAAACTCAAATAGGGTCACAAAAGTGTCACATACAACTTCAAATGACTAAATGAAAACAGGTTGAACCAACATTGTAGCTGGATTATGAACTAAATTCAAATTGCACAGTGGGTTCAATAATCATGAAACACTCATAATAATAAATGATCTAAATAACAATTGTGACCTGTGATAGGTATAAATTACTTAAACAAATTACCAGTAATGATTTACTTCCAAGAAGTACCAAGATACTCATTAAATGCTATCATTCCATCAAGCTATCTTCCTATATCTCTTCTTTTCTCTGCCAACTTCCTTGAAAAATTTGCCTGTTCTCATAGATTCCACTTCATCTTTTCTTATTCATTACTCTACTTTTTGCATTGTGACTTTTGGCCTTACCATTCAACTGAAGTGGCACTATCCAAAGTAATCAGAAATTTCTTAGTTGCCAAATTTAATTGTCTTTCTCGATCCTAAACTTTCTCTATTTTTCTGCTTCATTTGATACTGCTAATCCCCTGTTCTTCTGGAAAGTCTCTTCTAGTCAGTAACTATTATTCAATTAAGATCAAAGATAACTCCAAGCTATTTTGAATTCTCTGAGTAAAGAAGATAGCCATCTCTACAGCCATGGCATCTTGCAGTGAAGTTACTTGCCCATTAGGAGGTACACATTTCATCAGAGATTAAGCCCCTCAATCAAGATATGGTATCCAGTGAAACTTCATGAATTAAGAGAGTCAGCAGTGGTGACTGAGATGTGTGATATTGCAAAACTTAATAACAGATATATTAATGATGCTATAGAAAGGGGGAGCAGCATGAGGTCATCATGAGAAGAAAAAAGTCATTGAATCCCTACAGTACCAAAGGTATGAGCTATCTTGGCCATATATGCTTTCTATATATATACATACACACACATATATATATATATATATATATCCCCTCTCCTGCACTAATGTTACGTGTAGTTACAGCAAAACATGTACCAGTTTAATGGGGCGGGGGGAGGGAGAAGTGTTTTAGAGCTTATCTTATTAAGATATTTCACTTAATGTCTTGGTTTTACACTATTTGTGTCAACTACCAGACTAGTAAAGATAACTTACCAGTGGGAACTTGTGAGTTTTGTTTTTTTGAGCATAAACTCACAAACTACTTTGAAGGTGGGGTATTTGTCCCCTCTGGGGACTAATCTTTGAATTTTGGGAAAGGAAAGTAACTCAGATGGGATATTACTTAAGGAAGAATTGAGTATTCCAAGTGCTTATCAGAAACTCTACTATGTTGCTTTAAAAAAAAAAATTTGTTGTAAGAAATGTATCAAATATAGTTCTTCATAACAGTATCTTAACAACCTTAAATGAAAGCAAAAGGAGAAACACTAAGGAAAAAATAGAACTTGCATTTTTGCTAGACCATTTTCTGAAATAATAGTAATTGCTAATAATGCCTAGCATTATATAATACTCACTGTATGTCCGACACCATGCTAAGGACTTTTTCTAATACTGTCTTATGTTTCCCACAAAAACCCTGGGAGGTTGATGCTATTATCCCTCCCCCCCCCCACCAATTTAATAGATTAAGAAACCAGGGCAAACAAGTTAAGAAATTCGTCCATAGTCACATGGCTATTAAGGCTGCAGTTGAACTGAGATCTTCCTTGCCTCTCGGTCAGTGCTCTTTGGGTCACCTAGCTGATTCATCATAATAAAATAACAAATTAATAAATTGGATATTGAGCACTGGTATTCTATATTACAAGGAGAAATCCTTTTACACACACATATTGTATATTCTGTATTTTGGAAATGACATCTATCATCAATGGTAAGCATATACCCAAATACAAAGATTTTGATTAAACAAAATGTCCTTAAATGAAGATTTCAATTAAAGAATTAATTTTTATTCCATTTTTTTCATTGAGTCTTAATACATAACTTTAATCAAGTTTTTTACATTCTCCAGGTTGCAATTCCTTTTTTAAGTTAGCACCATTTGCCTCTTATCAACTTTGGAATCACCCCAAAAAGACATTCAATGTCTTAAAATATTTTGAGATACTTCGAGTAAGCATTCTTAATAAGTAAAAAACATTATTAAATAGAAATGGCACAATTAAAACTTAAATGACAAGTTACTTTAGCAATAAGACTGTGTTCACTTTAAAATAAGTTTTGCTTTTCTGTCTATTGTATATAGAAAGCATGAGAAAATAAAAGCATGCTCAGACAATTCTAGCATAGCAACATTTTACCTGAGTTTGCCAAATGAAGATTATTATTCCTACTTACTAACTTACCATTTTAAGTATTCCAAGTGGCTATAATACTATTTTCTTATTAAAGCATCAAGCAATTAATTAACAATTTTCCCTCCATTCCTTTTCTTCTTATTATTAAATAATTTGATTTTTTACCTCATCACTGAACTGGAACTGGCTTTTTCAAAGTCTGATATTTTAATTGCCAAATCTAAATGATCTTTCTTTCTCATTCCTTCTTGACTTCTCTGCCTCATATGATACTGTTGACAGTGTTCAAAACAAAATCTCTTGTTTCTGAATTTTCATAATATTATTTCCTCAATTATCTTCCTACCTGTCTTACTCCTTTTTACTTTCCTTTTCTGAATCTTCACATAAATTTATCCCTTTGTCACAGGTATAGCCTGGGTCCTCTTCTTTCTTCCCTCTGTACTCTCAGTAATATCACCTGCCTACATGTGTTTAATTATTTCTATCCTGGATAAACTTTGCAGTCTTAACCCTGCATCACTGAATGCCTGTTGGACATTTTGAAGTGTATGCTATGTAAAATATCAAACTCAATATGTCTAAAACAGAATTCATTATCTTTTGCTTAATCTCCCCTTTTTGTGAACTTCTTTTCTGCTGAAGGTAGAATCATCCTCTTAGTTACCCAGATTTTCTCAATTTCTTCACTTCATTCATTCCACATCACCTTTTGCTTAGAAGAATTGAGATATAAGTCACAGCTAAAATCTCACTTTTTATAGGAACATTTTCCAAATCCCCTTTATTCTGCATTAATTTGGTTGAATTCAGAATTATCTCCAGTTTATCATGTATATTTATTTGTACATAGTTGTTTGCTGATTGTCTTTCTCACTAGACTGTGGGCTCCTTGAAGGATGGCTTTGTGTTTAGATTTTTTTGGCTTTTTTTATATCTTACATAGTACCTGGCACATAGTAGGTATTTTATAAATTTTTATTAACTAATTAACCAACGTATTGAAGCTATAAGCAACTCAATCTCTTTGTTCTTTAGTTTCCTCAACTGTAAAATGGGGATATCTGTAAGGTTATTATAAGGATTAAACAAAATCTTAAAGTACTAAGAAAATAATGGGTTTTTTTTTCATTTTTAGCGGTAGCTCCTTGATCTTCTCCCTTATTATTAGTGCCTTTCATTATTACTCTACATTAATATGATAATAAGATGTTGAGCATCACATATAAAATTATCTTTCATTGGATGATATAGAAATCTATTTTAAAAATTAAGTTAAATGCCTAATAAATAATAATTATAAATATTGTTGGAGCTTAGAGGTCTGGGAATTATTTCAAAATAGATCAAGCGAGACAGAAAAAGCACTGGGTTTGGAGTCAAAAGGCTTGACTTCAATCATCAATTCTACCCCCTAATAATTAGTGATCTTGGGCTAATCCTTCATTGAACCCCATATTACTCCTCAGTATTATTAGGGGGTTAAATGATGTGATCTCTTCCAGCAATATCATTCCAATTCATTTTATAACATCTCATCCTTAGAATAGACTCCTCTCCTATCTCCATGTGATTTCACTGCTCTTGTTCAATCATATTTGACTCTTCATGATTCCCTCTAGAGTTTTATTGACAGAAATAAAAGAGTGGTTTGCCATATTCTTTTCCAGCTCATTTTACAGAGAAGAAAACTGAGGCAAACTAGATTAAGTTACTTGCCTATGATCACACAGCTAGTGTCTGAGGCTGGATTTAAACTCAAAACATGAGTCTTTCTGACTGTAGGCCCAGAGTCACTTATCTATCCCACATGATTATAATAATGCACATCAAGATAACACTAAGGCACCCAAATTGAGATCAGATATGATAGTAAGAGTTGGTCCCAGATAACCAAGATTAAAATAAAATTCCTTTCCATTAAGAAATGGTAGGTTGAAAATACATAGTTGTTTCTGGGTTTCTCATTATTGCTGTTTTATGCAGCTTTGCTTCTTTTTTAATAGTATGGTTCCAATGGGAGTATTTTTTGGGAAATGGTTATAGTGTCTAGATGAAATATATTGATTAAAAAATAAAACCCAGGAAATACAAGTAAAGCAGGATGCTAAGAGACATTATCCAATTATCTTATGTATTAAGGAATAATGAATTAAAGCATTTTCATAATTATTATTTTTTATCCTCTAATCAATCCTCTTTTAATTCTTTATCATTTATTAGTAAACCATAAGAGATAAGCCACATTTTCTTAACAAATGGAAAAGGTTTCTATTACATAAAGGTTACTGAAAGCCTCCTATAGAATAATAATCACCGTCACCACTGAGAATCTCCCAGGAGACTTAAACTTGCTATAGCTCAACTCTACAGGAAACAGGACTTTTTTCTTTTCTATTACCTTGCTCCTCCCCCCACCTACCCAGGCTTTTATGTCCAGATAATTGCTTTACTAGATTATGAACAATGGAGGAAGAAGGAAGGCAAACAGAATTTTCTGAAGCAGCAGCATTGTATAAATGGGAAATCTACCAGGAAGCATGGTCATAGAGCGGCAACAAGATTTAATTTCATTCACTCCAATCCAGCAGATTTTTAATCATGATCAGGTGCTAGCAATACAAATATGAAAAAGCATAGAGAAAAAAGAAAGCTCAATGAAGTGATTTGAGGAAATCTGATGTGGAAGAGAGGAGATGAAGATATCTATCTATCTAGATAAATAGATATAAACATCTTGTATTCAGTCATTTCTGACTTTTTGTGACACAATTTGGAATTTTCTTTTTTTTTTAATTTTTATTTAATAATTACTTTATATTGACACTTGTTTCTGTTCCGATTTTTTTTTCCCTCAAATGAAGGTGGCCTAGCTGTACCTGATCTAAAATTATATTATAAAGCAGCAGTCACCAAAACCATTTGGTATTGGCTAAAAAATAGATTAGTTTGGGCAAGCTATATTTTTGGAGGTATTTTTCTATTTCATTTAAGTTGTCGAATTTATTGGCATAAAGTTGGGCAGAGTAACTCCTAATTATTGCTCTAATTTCCTCTTCGTTAGTGGCGAGTTCTCCCTTTTCATTTTTAAGACTAACAATTTGATTTTCCTCTTTCCTTTTTTTAATCAGATTTACTAAGGGTTTGTCTATTTTGTTGGTTTTTTCATAGAACCAACTCTTAGTTTTATTAATCAATTCAATAGTTTTTTTACTTTCAATTTTATTGATCTCACCTTTTATTTTTAGAATTTCAAGTTTAGTGTTTGACTGGGGGTTTTTAATTTGTTCCTTTTCTAGCATTTTTAGTTGCAAACCCAATTCATTGACCTTCTCTTTCTCTATTTTATACAAATAGGCCTCTAGAGATGAAATTTCCCCTTATTACCACTTTGGCTGCATCCCATACATTTTGGTATGATGTCTCATTATTATCGTTTTCTTGGGTGAAGTTATTAATTATGTCTATGATTTGCTGTTTCACCCAATCATTCTTTAGTATGAGATTATTTAGTTTCCAATTATTTTTTGGTCTACTTCCCCCTGGCTTTTTGTTGAATGTAATTTTCATTGTATCGTGGTCCGAAAAGGATGCATTTACTATTTCTGCCTCACTGCATTTGAGTTTGAGGTTTTTATGTCCTAATATATGGTCAATTTTTGTATAGGTTCCATGAACTGCTGAAAAGAAAGTGTATTCCTTTCTGTCTCCATTACATTTTCTCCAGAGATCTATCATATCTAACTTTTCTAGTATTCTATTTACCTCTTTGACTTCTTTCTTATTTATTTTGTGGTTTGATTTATCTAATTCTGAGAGTGCAAGGTTGAGATCTCCCACTATTATAGTTTTACTGTCTATTTCTTCTTGCAGCTCTCTTAATTTCACTTTTAAGAATTTAGATGCTACCCCACTTGGTGCATATATGTTTAATATAGATAGTGCTTCATTATCCATGCTACCCTTTAGCAAGATATAGTGCCCTTCCTTATCTCTTTTAATTAGATCAATTTTTGCTTTAGCTTGATCTGAGATCAGGATGGCTACCCCTGCTTTTTTGACTTCACCTGAAGCATAGTAGATTTTGCTCCAACCTTTTACCTTTAACCTGCATGTATCTCCCCGCTTCAGGTGTGTTTCCTGTAAACAACATATTGTAGGATTCTGGCTTTTAATCCATTCTGCTAACCGCTCCCTCTTTATGGGGGAGTTTACCCCGTTCACGTTTATGGTTAGAATGACCAATTCTGTATTACTTGCCATCTTGTTAACCCCGGTTTATGCTTTTCTCCCTTCTTTCCCCTTCCCAGTATTAAGCTTGTGAGCACCACTTGCTTCTCACAGCCCTCCCTTTTTAGTATCCCTCCCCCCGCCTTAGAGTTCCTCCCCCTATCTTACCCCTTTCCCTCCCAGTTTCCGTATTCCCTTCCGCTTAGCTTATTCCTTCCCTTTTCACTTTTCCCTTCTCACTTTTCAATGAGGTGGGACAAGTTTCACCATAGATTGAATATGTCTTAAGATTTTTCACTTAAAGCCAATTCTGAAGGCAGTAAGATACCCACTATATTCATCCCCCTCCATTCTTTCTCTCAGATATATTAGGTTTCCTATGCCTCTTCATGAGATGTACTACCCCCACTTTACCCTTTTTCTGATACAATGTCCTTTCCACATCAATTTCTAGAACAAGGTATACATGTATTCTTTATATATCTATATAGTCAAAATATAGTTCCCAAGATTAATCTTTACCTTTTTAGATTTCTCTTGAGTTCTATATTTGTAGATCAAACTTTTTGTTAAGTTCTGGTTTTTTCATCAGAAATAGATGAAATTCACTTACTTTGTTGAATGTCCATCTTCTTCCCTGGAAAAAGATGCTCATTCTCGCTGGGTAAGTTATTTTTGGTTGCATACCAAGTTCCTTAGCCTTTCAGAATATCATATTCCAGGCCCTTCGATCTTTTAATGTGGATGCTGCCAGATCCTGGGTGATCCTTATTGTGGCTCCTTGATATTGAATTGGATTTTTCTAGCCTCTTGCAATATTTTTTCCTTCATCTGAGGGTTCTGGCATTTGACCACTATATTCCTTGGTGTTTTGATTTTAGGATCCCTTTCAGTGGGTGATCGATGAATCCTTTCAATGTTTATCTTTTCCTCTGTTCCTATGACTTCTGGGCAGTTCTCTTTGATAATTTCCTGGAAAATAGTGTCCAGGCTCTTTTTTTCATCATGTTTTTCTGGGAGTCCAATGATTCTCAGATTGTCTCTCCTGGATCTGTTTTCCAGGTCTGTTGTCTTCCCCAGAAGGTATTTCACATTTTTCTCCATTGTTTGATTTTTTTGGATTTGCTTGACTGATTCTTCTTGTGTCCTCGAGTCATTCAATTCCACTTGTTCAATTCTGATTTTCAGTGAAGTATTTTCTTCACTCACTTTTTAAAAATCTTTTTCTAATTGTCCAATTGAGTTCTTTTGTTCTGTTGAATTTTTTTCCATTTTGCCAATTTTGTTTTTTAGAGAGCAGTTTTCTGTTTCCAGTTCACTAATCCTATTTTTCAAGGATTTTACTTCTTTATCCACTCTCTCTTTAACTTTCTCCAGGCTCTTTTGCCAAGCCTCCCTCTCCTTTTCCCAAGCTTCCCTCTTCTTTTGCCAAGCCTCACTCTGCTTTCCCCATTTTTCTTCTAGCTCCCTTGTGAGAGCCTTTTTAATTACTTCTATGAGGTTCATCTGTGCTGAGGAACAGATGATCTCCTCCTTTGGGGATTCACCTGGAGACAGTCTGTTTTTAGTCTCCTCAGGATTTAGAGTCTGCTCTCTATCTGTATAGAAGCTGTCAAGGGTTAAAGTCCTCTTCAGCTTCTTGCTCATTCTGTCTAATAATCAGAGACAAACTACCAAAGAAAAACAGAAAAAACTGGAGTCTTTCTTTGGGGGAGGGGCTGGGTGTGTTACTGAGCTTCCTCTCCAGACTGCGGGGGGCAGCAGTGAGGCACTAGCAGGACTGTGCTGCGCCTGCGCTCTGAGATCCCAGAGCGTGCTGAGTCACTGTGGGGGGGAGAAGGGGGGAGGCAGCCATGTCCCGAGAGACTCCAGCTGTTTGGGGTTGTATTCTTCAGCCCCGGTGTTTTTAGCTTCTCTGCTGGGCTGCTGACTTGCTGCCGGAGCAAAGTATCCAAACCTGTAGCGAAGCTCTCCCAGCAGAGATGGCTGCGATCACTCCCCACCCCCTCTCCAGTCTAATCCCGTGCTCTCACTGCCGCTGCCCTCAGCCTGCACCCGATTTAAAACCGTCCCAGCCCTCCAGTAAAGACAAACCTTTCTTGGTGAATCTCAAGGATGGCTTCTCTTGGTAACTATTTTTTTTTCAGTCAAGCATTAATTCAGAGGCTTGTAATGAAATGGATAGTGAGAGAAAGCGTGGAGCTTATGCAGCTGTGAGCCTCCTCTCCGCCATCTTAACCGGAAGTCTATTTTGGAATTTTCTTGACAAAGACACTGGAATAGTTTGCCATTTTCTGCTCTAGCTCATTTTATAGATGAAGAATTGAAACAAACAGGGTTAAGTGACTTACTAAGGATCAAATAGCTAGTAAGTATCTGAGATCACATTTGAACTCAGATCTTCCTGACTCTAGGATCACATGCTACCCACTGAGTCACCTAGCTACCAATATGTAAATAATACATATAGAAATTCTTGACCTGAGAAAGAGAAATCAATGATGGGACATTAAGTAATAACAAAGATTGTGATTATTCTCTATTTATTCAATGCAACAAATATATTCTCTTTAATTATTATGTATAATTATCCAAAAATATTTTTAATTTTTAGAATAGCTTTTTATTTTTTTAAATACATGCAAACATAGTTTCCCACCTTCACTCTTGCAAAACCTTGTTTTCCCAACAGATCTGGAAAATAGATCTGGGAGAGACAATCTGAGAATTATTGGATTCCCTGAAAAATATGATGAAAAAAGAGCTTGGATGCTATTTTCCAGGAAAATTATCGAAGAGGACTGCCCAGAAATTATAGAAACAGAGGGTAAAAGAGAAATGAAAGAATTCATCTATCACTTACTGAAAGGGATCCTACAATCAAAATCCAAGACATATAGTAGCCAAATTCCAGGACTATCAGATGAAAGAAAAAATACTACAAGCTGCTAGAAAAAATCAATTCAAATAGAAAGGAGCCACAATAAAGATTACTCAGGATCTAGCAGCGTCCACATTAAAGGATCGAAAGGCCTGGAATATGATATTCCAAAAGGCTAAGGAACTTGGTATGCAGCCAAAAATAACTTACCCAGCCAAATGAGCATCTTTTTCCAGAGAAGAAGATGGACATTCAACAAAATAAGTGAATTTCATCTAATTTTGATGAAAAAAATGGAACTAAACAAAAAGTTAGATCTACAAATATAGAACTCAAGAGAAACCTAAAAAGGTAAAAAGAAATCTTAGGAACTATATTTCTGCTATAAAGATGTATAAAAAATACATGTATACTTTGTTCTAAAAACTAGAGGTAGAAAGGAAATTGTATGGAAAAAGGTAAAGTCAGGGTACTACATCTAATGAAGAGGCAAAGGAAACCTATTATATCTAAGAGAAGGGATGGAGGGGGATGGACACAGTGTGTATCTTACTGCCATCAGAATTGGCTTAAAGAGAAAAATATTAGACATATTTGATTTATGGTGAAATTTCTCCCACCTCATTGAAAAGTGTGGGGGGGAGTGAAAAGGGAAGGAGTAAGCTAAGCAGAAGAAAATACAGAAATTGTGAGGAAAAGGGGTACGATAGGGGGAGGAACTCTAAGGCAGGGGGGAGAGATACTAAAAAGGAAGGGCTGTGAAAAGCTAGTGATGCTCACAAGTTCAATATTGGGGAGGTGGGTAAGGGGGAAGGAAAGGAGAAAAGCATAAGCAGGGTTAACAAGATGGCAAGTAATACAGAATTGGTCATTTTAACCATAAATGTGAATGGGGTAAACTCCCCCATAAAGAGGAAGCAGTTAGCAGACTAGATTAAAAGCCAGAATCCTACAATATGCTGTTTACAAGAAACATATCTGAAGCAAGGTGATACATACAGAATAAAGGTAAAAGGTTGGAGCCGAATCTACTATGCTTCAGGTGAAGCCAAAAAAGCAGGGATAGCCATACTCATCTCAGATCAAGCAAAGCAAAAATTGATCTAATTAAAAGAGATAAGGAAGGGCACTATATCTTGCTAAAGGGTAACATAGATAATGAAGCAATATCAATATTAAACATTTATGCACCAAGTGGTGTAGCATCTAAATTCTTAAAAGAGAAATTAAGAGAGCTGAAAGAAGTAATGGACAGCAAAACTATAATAGTGGGAGATCTCAAACTTGCACTCTCAGAATTACATAAATCAAACGACAAAATAAATAAGAAGTCAAAGAGGTAAACAGAATACTCGAAAAGTTAGATATGATAGCTATTTAGAGAAAATTAAATGGAGACAGAAAGGAGTACACTTTCTTCTCAGCAGTTCTGGAACCTATTTAAAAAAATTGACCATATGTTAGGACATAAAAACCTCAACTCAAATGCAGTAAGGCAGAAATAGTAAATGCATCTTTTTCAGACCATGATGCAATGACAATTACATTCAATAAAAAGACAGAGAAAAATAGATCAAAAAAAATTGGAAACTAAATAATCTCATACTAAAGAATGATTGGGTGAAACAGGAACTCATAGACATAATTAATAATTTCACCCAAGAAAATAACAATAATGAGACATAATACCAAAATGTGTGGAATGCAGCCAAAGTGGTAATAAGGGGAAATTTCATATCTCTAGAGGCCTACTTGCATAAAATAGAGAAAGAAAAGGTCAATAAATTGGGCTTGCAGCTAAAAATGCTAGAAAAGGAACAAATTAAGAACCCCCAGTCAAACACTAAATTTGAAATTCTAAAAATAAAAGGAGAGATCAATAAAATTGAAAGTAAAAAAAAAAAACTATTGAATTAACTAAAAATAGACAAACCCTTAGTAAATCTGATTTAAAAAGGAAAGAAGAAAATCAAATTGTTAGTCTTAAAAATGAAAAGGGAGAACTCACCACTAAGGAAGAAGAAATTAGAGCAATAATTATGCCAATAAATTTTATAACTTAAATGAAATGGAAGAATGTCTTCAAAAAATATAGCTTGCCCAGATTAACAAAGAAAGAAATAAATTGGCTAAGCAGTCCCATTTAAGAAAAAGAAGTAGAACAATTTATTAACCAACTCCCTAAGAAAAAATCCCCAGGACCAGATGGATTTACATGTGAATTCTACCAAACATTTAAAGAATAATTAACTACAATGTTATATAAACTATTTGGAAAAATAGGGATTGAAGAAATCTTAACCAATTTTTTTTTATGACACAGACATGGTACTGATGCCTAAACCAAGTAGGTTGAAAACAGAGAAAGAAAATTATAGACCAATCTCCCTAATCAATATTGATGCTAAAAATCTTAAATAAAATATTAGCAAAAAGATTGCAGAAAATCATCCCCAGAATAATACACTATGACCAAGTAGGACCTATACCAGGAATGCAGGACTGGTTCAATATTAGGAAAACTATTAACATAATTGACTATATCAATAACCAAATTAACAAAAACCATATGATCATCTCAATAGATGCAGAAAAAGCATTTGATAAAATCCAACATCCATTCTTAATAAAAACACTTGAGAAGATAGAAATAAATGGACTTTCCTTAAAATAGTCAGGAGCATATATTTAAAACCATCAGTAAGCATCATATGTAATGGGGAAAAACTGGAACCTTTCCCAGTAAGATCAGGAGTGCAACAAGGCTGCCCGCTATCACCATTATTATTCAATATTGTTTTAGAAACATTAGCCTCAGCAATAAGGATCGAGAAAGAGATTAAAGGAATTACAGTAGGTAATGAGGAAACCAAAATGTCACTCTTTGCAGATGATATGATGGTATACTTAGAGAACCCCAGAGATTTTACTAAAAAGCTATTAGAAATAATTTACAACTTTAGCAAAGTTGCAGGATACAAAATAAGTTCACATAAATCCTCAGCATTTTTTACATCACCAACAAAATCCAACAGCAAGAGATACAAAGAGAAATTCCATTCAAAATAACCATCGATAACATAAAATATTTGGGAATCTATCTACCAAAGGAAAGTCAGGAATTATATAAGCAAAATTACAAAACACTTTTCACACAAAGTCAGATTTAAATAATTGGAAAAATATTAAGTGCTCTTGGATAGGCCGAGCAAATATAATAAAGATGACAATACTCCCTAAACTAATCTATTTATTTAGTGCTATACCACTCAGACTCCCAAGAAACTATTTTAATGACCTAGAAAAATAACAACAAAATTCATGTGAAATAATAAAAGGTCGAGAATCTCAAAGGAATTAATGAAAAAAAAAAAAAACAATCAAATGAAGGTGGCCTAGCTCTACCTGATCTAAAACTATATTATAAAGCAGCAGTCACCAAAACCATTTGGTATTGGTTAAGAAATAGATTAGTTGATCAGTGGAATAGGTTAAGACAAAATAGTCAATAACTATAGCAATCTAGTTTTTGAAAAACCCAAAGGTTCCAAATTTTGGGATAAGAATTCATTATTTGACAAAACCTGCTGGGAAAACTGAAAATTAGTATGGCAGAAATTAGGCATGGGCCCACACTTACAACCATATAGCAAGGTAAGACAAAATGGGTCCATGATTTAGGCATAAAAAATGAGATCATAAATAAATTAGAAGAACATAGGATAGTTTACCTCTCAGACGTGTGGAGGAGGGAGGAATTTGTGACCAAAGAAGAACTAGAGATCATTATTGATCACAAAATAGAAAATGTTGATTACATCAAATTGAAAAGCCCTTGTACAAACAAAACTAATGCAAACAAAATTAGAAGGGAAGCAACAAACTCAGAAAACATTTTTACAGTCAAAAGTTCTGATAAAGGCCTCATTTCCAAAATTATAGAGAATTGACTCTAATTTATAAGAAACCAAGCCATTCTCCAATTGATAAATGGTCAAAGGATATGAACAGACAATTTTCAGATGATGAAATTGAAACTATTTCTACTCATATGAAAGAGTGTTCCAAATCATTATTGATCAGAGAAATGCAAAGTAAGTCCACTCTGAGATACCACTACACACCTCTCAGATTGTCTAATATGACAGGAAAAAATAATGATGAATGTTGGAGGAGATGCGGGAAAACTGGGACATTAATGCATTGTTGGTGGAATTGTGAACGAAGCCAATCATTCTGGAGAGCAATCTGGAATTATGCCCAAAAAGTTATCAAACTGTGCATACCCTTTGATCCAGTAGTGTTACTACTGGACTTATACCCCAACGAGATACTACAGAAGGGAAAGGGATCTGTACCAAAATGTTTGTGGCAGCACTCTTTGTAGTGGCTAGAAACTGGAAAATGAATGGATGCCCATCAATTGGAGAATGGTTGAGGAAACTGTGGTATATGAATGTTATGGAATATCATTGTTCTGTAAGAAATGACCAACAGGATGAATACAGAGAGGCTTAGAGAGACTTACATGAACTGATGCTGAGTGAAATGAGTAGAACCAGGGGATCATTATGCACTTCAACAATGATACTGTATGAGGATGTATTCTGGTGGAAGTGGATATCTTCAACAAAGAGAAGATCTAATTCAGTTCCAATTGATCAGTGATGGACAGAAGCAGCTACACCCAGAGAAGGAACACTGGGAAATGAGTGTAAACTATTTGCATTTTTGTTTTTCTTCCCAGGTTATTTTTACCTTCTGAATCCAATTTTTCTTGTGCCACAAGAGAGTTAACTATTCAGTTCTACACACATATATTGTGTCCAGTATATATTACAACATATTTAACACGTATACGTCGGCTTGCCATCTAGGGGAGGGCATGGAGGGACAGAAGTGAATGCAAGGGATAATGTTGTAAAAAATTACCCAGGCATATGTACTGAAAATAAAAAATTATAATTATTTTAAAAAATTAAAAAAATAATAAAAGTCTAAAAAAACCCCTTGTTTTCCAATTTTTTTCTCTCTCCATCTCCACCTCCTTCTTTCCCTAGACAGCGAGCAATCTAATGTAAGTTAAACATGTGCAGTTCTTCTAAACATATTTCTACATTTATCATGCTATACACAAAAACAATCAGATCAAAAAGGGAAAAAAAAGAGAAAGAAAAAACAAGCAACAAACAGCAATAACAACAAAATCAAAAATGAAAATACTATATTGTGATCCACATTCAGTCACCATAATTCTCTTTCTGGAAACAGATGGCTCTCTCCATTATAAGTCTATTGGAATTGGCTGAATCACCTCGTTATTGAAAAGAGTTTGTCGGAATTGATCATCATATAGTCTTGTTGCTGTGTATAATAATCTCTTGGTTCTACTTACTTCATTCAGCATCAGTTTATGTAAGTCTCTCCATTTTTTTTTCTGAAATCATCTTGCTTGATTGTTTCTTATAGAATAATGATATTCCATAACATTCATATACCATAACTTATTCAGCCATTCCCCAACTTATGGGCATCCACTCAGTTTCCAGTTCCTTGTTACTACAAAAAGAGCTGCCACAAATATGTGGGTCCTTTTCTCTTTTTTACGATCTCTTTGGGATACAGGACCAGTAGAGACACTGCCCAACAAACATTTCTTAACCTATTGTGTGCTGTCACTATTAGCTGCTAATGATTATAGGGGAAAAAAATCAAATGCTTTCTTTTTTTTTCTTTTTTTTATTATAACTTTTTATTAACAGAACACATGCATGGATAATTTTTACAAAATTATCTCTTGCACTCACTTCTGTTCCAACTTTTCCCTTCCCTCCCTCTACACCTTCTCCTAGATGGCAGATGGTCTTATACATGTTAAATGTCACAGTATATCCTAGATACAATATATGTGTGTAGAACTGAACAGTTCTCTTCTTGCACAAGAAGAATTTCATTCAGAAGGTAAAAATAACCTGGGAAGAAAAACAAAAATGCAAACAGTTCACACTCATTTCCCAGTATTCCTTCTCTGGGTATAGCTGCTTCTGTCCATCATTGATCAATAAGAGTCGAGAAAGATATTAAAGGAATTAGAGTAGGCAATGAGGAAACCAAACTATCACTCTTTGCAGATGATATGATGGTATACCTAGAGAACCCCAGAGAGTCTACTAAAAAGCTATTAGAAATAATTCATAATTTTAGCAAAGTAGCTGGCTACAAAATAAATCCCCATAAATCCTCAGCATTTTTATACATCACCAACATAACCCAACAGCAAAAGATACAAAGAGAAATTCCATTCAGAATAATTGTCGATACCATAAAATATTTGGGAATCTATCTACCAAAGGAAAGTCAGAAATTATATGAGCAAAATTATAAAAAAGTCTCCACACAAATAAAGTCAGACTTAAATAATTGGAAAAATATTAAGTGCTCTTGGATCGGCCGAGCGAACATAATAAAGATGACAATACTCCCTAAACTAATCTATTTATTTAGCGCTATACCAATCAGACTTCCAAGAAAATATTTTAATGATCTAGAAAAAATAACAACAAAATTCATATGGAACAATAAAAAGTCGAGAATCTCAAGGGAATTAATGAAAAAAATAAATCAAATGAAGGTGGCCTAGCTGTACCTGATCTAAAATTATATTATAAAGCAGCAGTCACCAAAACCATTTGGTATTGGCTAAGAAATAGATTAGTGGATCAGTGGAAAAGGCTAGGTTCACAAGACAGAATAATCAACTATAGCAATCTAGTGTTTGACAAACCCAAAGACCCTAACTTCTGGGATAAGAATTCATTATTTGATAAAAACTGCTGGGATAATTGGAAATTAGTATGGCAGAAATTAGGCATGGATCCACACTTAACACCATATACCAAGATAAGATCAAAATGGGTCCATGACCTAAGCATAAAGAACGAGATTATAAATAAATTAGAGGAACACAGGATAGTTTATCTCTCAGACTTGTGGAGGAGAAAGAAATTTGTGACCAAAGATGAACTAGAGACCATTACTGATCACAAAATAGAAAATTTTGATTACTTCAAATTAAAAAGCCTTTGTACAAACAAAACTAATGCAAACAAGATTAGAAGGGAAGCAACAAACTGGGAAAACATCTTCACAGTTAAAGTTTCTGATAAAGGCCTCATTTCCAAAATATATAGAGAACTGACCCTAATTTATAAGAAATCAAGCCATTCTCCAATTGATAAATGATCAAAGGATATGAACAGACAATTTTCAGAGGATGAAATTGAAACTATTACCACTCATATGAAAGAGTGTTCCAAATCATTATTGATCAGAGAAATGCAAATTAAGACAACTCTGAGATACCACTACACACCTGTCAGATTGGCTAAGAAGACAGGAAAAAATAATGATGAATGTTGGAGGGGATGCGGGAAAACTGGGACACTAATGCATTGTTGGTGGAGTTGTGAACGAATCCAACCATTCTGGAGAGCAATCTGGAATTATGCCCCAAAAGTTATTAAATTGTGCATACCCTTTGACCCAGCAGTGTTTCTATTGGGCTTATATCCCAAAGAAATACTAAAGAAGGGAAAGGGACCTGTATGTGCCAAAATGTTTGTAGCAGCCCTATTTGTAGTGGCTAGAAACTGGAAATTGACTGGATGCCCATCAATTGGAGAATGGCTGGGTAAATTGTGGTATATGAATGTTATGGAATATTATTGTTCTGTAAGAAATGGCCAGCAGGATGAATACAGAGAGGACTGGCGAGACTTACATGAACTGATGCTAAGTGAAGTGAGCAGAACCAGGAGATCATTATACACTTCGACAACGATATTGTATGAGGACATATTTTGATGGAAGTGGATTTCTTTGACAAAGAGACCTGAGTTTCAATTGATAAATGACGGACAAAAGCAGCTACACCCAAAGAAAGAACACTGGGAAACGAATGTGAACTATCTACATTTTTGTTTTTCTTCCCGGGTTATTTATACCTTCTGAATCCAATTCTCCCTGTGCAACAAGAGAACTGTTCGGTTTTGCAAACATATATTGTATCTAGGATATACTGCAACATATCCAACATATATAGGACTGCTTGCCATCTAGGGGAGGGGGTAGAGGGAGGGAGGGGAAAAATCGGAACAGAAATGAGTGCAAGGGATAATGTTGTAAAAAAATTACCCTGGCATGGATTCTGTCAATATAAAGTAATTATTAAATAAAAATTTAAAATAGGAAAAAAAAAAGAAAATCCAAAACTTTCAAAGCTCTCATACCTTCAGAGAATTGGAGATGTTACTGGAACATTGCTTTTGAAATAACTATCTGCTAGATATGTAGATATGCAAGCCTAGGGCTCAGGAGAAAGAGAAGACATGATAAATGCTATTCCTACATTGTGCCATTATAGATGCCAGCAGATAACTGAGCTGCAAAGATAAAAGAACTGCCCTCTGGCCTTAAAGAACTTACCAATGAGGAGGCTACATACAAGTACAGGTTGTTCTGGATGGTCTTCTAGGTTCTGCCAAAACTATCTGTGACTCTGGGTCATTCTCTATATAGTTCAATATTGGCTTAGCTAGAATCATACTTCATAGGCCACGGATTTAGATAATATCCAAAAGAGAAGCTATTGATTGGAATCTCCTTTTTAACAGATGAAGAAACTAAATCTGAGTTTAAATTACTTCTCTTTTTTTTTAAATAACTTTTTATTGATAGAACCCATGCCAGGGTAATTTTTTACAGCATTATCCCTTGCATTCACTTCTGTTCTGATTTTTCCCCTCCCTCCCTCCACCCCCTCCTCCAGATGGCAAGCAGTCCTTTACATGTTGAATAGGTTATAGTATATCCTAGATACAATATATGTGTGCAGAACCGAACAGTTTTCTTGTTGCACAGGGAGAATTGGATTCAGAAGGTATAAATAACTTGGGAAGAAAAACAAAAATGCAAGCAGTTTATATTCATTTCCCAGTGTTCTTTCTTTGGGTGTAGTTGCTTCTATCCATCCTTGATCATAAATTACTTCTCAATATCACACAACTAGGAACTGTTTAAGGACATCTTTCTGATTTTTGCATTATGTTACTCATATACTTTTTTTTAAGTTACATGATAACTTTATTGCCTATTTAAACGCAATAGCAAGTTGTATATAATAAAAATGCAGTTTCATATGCAGACATCTTTTTTTAAATTCCGTGTTGTGGAAATGTGTGTTTTATTTCATAAATTTAGAATAAAATTTTATTTAAAAATTGAAAATCCTACAATAGGTAAATTTCCCAAAAGAACCAAACTAGTGAACCCAGAGTGGAAAGAATCTTATCTGCCTGCACGGAAACATACATTTCCAAAATATGTTATAGTATGTGCATAGAGAGTTGGACCTGAAGTCAGGAATACCGCAGTTTAAATTCTACACTGTAGGGTGACCACAAGCAAATCACAAACTGAGTCTCATTTTACTCACTTGGGCAGTTAGGTAGGAAAGTGGATAGAGTGCAGGACCTACATTTCATCTTCTTAAGTTCAAATCTGGCATCAGATACTGACTAGCTATGTGATCTTGGGCAAGTCACTTAATCCTGTCTGCATTTGTAAAATGAGATGGAGAGTAAAATGGCAAATCAATCCAGTATCTTTGCCATAATGAAAAATTATAAAACAACTGAGCAACAACAAAAACAAAAAATAAATCTTAATTTCCTTAATTTCTCATCTTCAAAATAATATTTATAATAGCTAACCCACATGTGAGGCTCAAATGTTATAATGTATGTTAAGCCCATTGCAAACCTGAGAATTCTATGTAAATGTAAGTTATCAGCAGAGGTGAGCTGGTAAATATTGAACAAAAGGTTCTCTGAGAAAATGTATTTAAGTTTAATCTGAGTTATTAACATTATCCCTATCACTTTCTTTAGACAACAATCAAAGAATCAAGCTCTGATCTGTAATATCTGACTTTTCCATGATCGTGCTGAAAATTTAACATTTGTCTCCCAAGCTTATTCATACCAGCTTCAGCATACCTCTGGTTGTCTATCCTTAATGGCAATATTTAAATAAGAATAGGTAAAATTTATATAGTACTTTATGGTTTACAAAGTGCTTCATAAAGTTACAAAGTATTTTTATATAAAGTGTTCATATGATCCCATGGTACCACATTTTCAGAAGATTCAGAATTCTGAAATTTGAGATTTAGAAATATGCTTAAAGATCATTTAGTCTATAATTATCATTTTACTTATAAAAAAGTTAAGGCTCACAGAAGGGAATCAATATGTATAGTTGAATAGCTTATTAGCAACAAATTATTAGGATAGACATTCAGGCCACTGACAATCCGAACACTTGGTCAACAAGCTTGTAGATAAGCACAATAGGTGACTTTTTGTTTTTTAAGTATCTATGGTTTGAAAGATAAAAAGAAAAAAAAAAACTCTCAGGCTCCTCTTATACTGTCAGTTTGTTTACTGACCAAACAAAACTGTTGTTGGGGTTGTTTTGTTTTTGGTTTTTATTTTGTGCTAAAATTTTCAATTCTGTGAACACATCCAGCCATTCTGGAGAGCAATTTGGAACTATGCTCAAAAAGTTATCAAACTGTGCATACCCTTTGATCCAGCAGTGTTTCTATTGGGCTTATACTTCAAAGGCATACTAAAGAAGGGAAAGGGACCTGTATGTGCCAAAATGTTTGTGGCAGCCCTGTTTGTAGTGGCTAGAAGCTGGAAAATGAATGGACGCCCATCAATTGGAGAATGGTTGAGTAAATTGTGGTATATGAACGTTATGGAATATTATTGTTCTGTAAGGAATAACCAGCGGAATGAATACAGAGAAGACTGGTGAGACTTACATGAACTGATGCTAAGTGAAATGAGCAGAACCAGGAAATCATTATATACCTCAACAACGATACTGTTTGAGGATGTATTCTGATGGAAGTGGATCTCTTCGATAAAGAGATCTAATTCAGTTTCAATTGATCAATGATGGACAGAAGCAGCTACACCCAAAGAAAGAACACTGAGAAATGAATATAAACTGCTTGCATTTTTGTTTTTCTTCTTTTGTTGTTGTTCCCTGTGCAACAAGAAAACTGTTTGGTTCTGCACACATATATTGTATCTAGGATATACTGTAACCTATTCAACATGTAAAGGACTGCTTGCCATCTGGGGAAGGGGGTGGAGGGAGGGAGGGGAAAAATCAGAACAGAAGTGAATGCAAGGGATAATGCTGTAAAAAAATTACCCTGGCATGGGTTATATCAATAAAAAGTTATTTAAATAAATAAATAAATAAAACTTTCAATTCTGTCCAGGCAGAAGTCTGAACATTTCAAAGGCCAAAGATGTTTTTGTTAGTGGGATGGTGACCTTTCAATACATTTTTCAAATGGAAAGTACTAAAGATGTCCATGCTTGTATTCTTTTTTTAAATAAAATGTATGAAAATACTATTGATAGAAGCAAGACTTAAAAAAAAAATTAAAAATTTACCTCATCTGAAAATAGGGCAAAAACACTATTCTTCTCACTCCATCTTAAAAAGCAAAAGTAGCAGAATAAAATCCAATAACTCAAAGTCTTTATTGCTCATTAAGCAAGAACTCACAGCTGCCTTCCCTCCCAAAACCAAATTTAGCATTACCAAATTAGTATAACAGAAAAGCCATTTATTGCTAAGGGAAACACTTTGTCTTCTACGGATGTCACTGTATTTCAATTAACCTAACTAAAGGCTAAAGAGACTGCTTAAGAAACAGAAAGAACAGACAGAAATGCAAATTTAAAAAAATGCAATGAATAAAATCTACAAGTTGAGCATATGGCAAGAAGAAAAGCTTGACCCTGCTTTCTTATCAGAGTGCCAGAGATTATACAAAGCAACTGTGCATGTGGGCATCAAAGGTCATAATGGCAATACTGTGGTTAATTTCTCCTCATCCTATCTTCCATTTTAGTCTCTTCTTTTCTTCCCCTCTCTTTCTACTGCAGGATTGCAAGAAATGGTTAGGATTGGTCAGAATGCCAAAAAATTGGAAAGGAGCAAGGAGTTCGAGTAAAGAGAACTAATAGCTCCTCTTTTCTCTGCTTTAATCGTTGTATCAAATAGTTTATTTGAGAAATGAACAAAATTTCTATTAATAAATATATCCTATAATAAAGATGCAAAAAAGGAAAAATTCATCAAATAAAATAATATAATAGGTAAATGGGGACATCCTTTAAGATTTCCAACTGATTGGAAATTCAATTAATCTCAAAATTATTTAATAGTGAAATAAAAATAATTATTCAAAAAAGATGGCATACAGAGTCTGTAATATGGCAATTGGAAATTGCTTATAAAAATCAAAATAATAAGGGAATAATATAATGGATGTCTAGAATTGCTTCTGTATCTTTTATCAAGTAGAGAATAAAGGGAAATATAACAGGTGAATTTTCATTTGGCAAGAGACACAAAGGATAACTGGGGAAATGGATTAAAGGAGAATGAAATACCAAACTATAGGGTCATTAGCCTACTTATCTATCATTTTCCAAGAACTTCAAAAGTCTTATACTTTGTGATTTCAACCTACAGAAACTGCAATTTTGATGAGTCCCTTACATTTATACTGCTAATAAAGTGATTTAGAGATGATTTCAAATTTTTATTTCTAACCCTATAATTGATTATTTTGACAACTATGTGCTGCTGTTATGAAACTAAATCTCACACTTTTCTTTCCTTCTTTATTTTTCCTAGCTTCTTTTCTTCCTTCTTCCTTTACTCCCTTTTCTCATTACCTCTTGCTCCTTCTTCTTTTCCTGCTTTCCTTTCTTCCACATTCCCTTCCTTCCTTCCTTCCTCCTTCTCCTCCTCCTCCTCCTCTTCCCTTCTTCTTCTTCTTCTTCTTCTTCTTCTTCTTCTTCTTCTTTTTCTCTGTCTCTGTCTCTCTCTTCCTATCTGTCTCTGTGTCTGTGTGTCTGTCTCTATCTCTGAATGTCTCTGTGTGTGTGTCTCTGTGTGTCTCGTCTCTGTCTCTCTCTTTCTCTTTACCCCTCTCTAGGCTGGAAGTGCAATGGCTATTCATGGGTAAAATTTGACTGCAGATCGGCATGAAGCTTTAACTTGCTATGTTTATGACCTAAGCAGGTTTGTCCCCCTCCTTAAGTAGTCTGTTGGCCCCTCACTACAGGAAACTAATCATGTTAGTGACCCTACTGTAGCTCAGAATTCCTGAGCTTACTCTGTCCATCAGTCTCAACCTTCCCAGTGCAGAAATTATAAATGTGATTATCACAGTGCCTGGAACATAGCAGCTATTTAATAAATGTGGGTTGGTTGATTTGATTCTACAGCCAATAATTTCATATATTTCTTTTTTTAATTAAAGCTTTTTATTTACAAAGCATATGCATGGGTGATTTTTCCAACATTGACCCTTGTATAACCTTTTGTTGCAAATTTTTCCCTCCTTTCCTCCACCTGCTCCCCTAGTTGGCAGGTAGTCCCATACATGTTAAACATGTTGAAATACATATATGTATACATATTTATACAGTTATCTTGTGCCAAGAAAAATTAGAACAAGAAGGAAGAAAAAAGAAAAACAGAAAGAAAACAAAATGCAAGCAAATAACAGAGAGAGTGAGGATGCTATGTTTTGTTCCATACTTTGTTCCCATGATTCTCTCTCTGGGTGTTGATGGCTCTCTTCTTTACTGAACAATGGGAACTGGTTTGAATCATCTCAATGTTGAAAAGAGCCATGTCCACCAGAATTGATCATTGTATAGTCTTGTTGTTGCCATATAATGATTTCCTGGTTCTACTTACTTCACTTACCATCAGTTCATGTAAGTCTCTTCAGGCCTCTCTGACATCATCCTGCTGGTCGTTTCTTACAGAACAATAGCATTCTATAGCATTCATATACCATAATTTATTCAGCCATTCTCTAATTGATGGGCATCCACTCAGTTTCCAGTTTCTTGTCGCTACAAAGAGGGCTGCCACAAATATTTTTACACATGTGGGTCCCTTTCCCTCCTTTAAGATCTCTTTGAATTCCATATATTTCTAAACAAACTTTACTTTAGAAACAATTATCAGATCTCATATACTTTTGGTGTATTTTTTTTACTGTGTCAGAATTGGAAAAAAAAGATTTAATTTTTGGTCTTTGGGCTTAAAATAAAGTGAGGAGAGGGAGCTTTGCAGTTTGTGGTAGGTTTTTTTTTTTTTTTGGAGTGTTGAAAATATCACACTCTTTCAAAGGTATAATACTGATTACTACATTAAAATTTTTTTTCTGGGACCATATTAAAACTTTCTTTGTGCTAAAGGATGAGATAAACAATTACTCTAGCTGCTGTTATTCAGAATCACCTAAGTTCAGAATATAAAGAGACCTTAGAGGATCTCTGATCTAATCTGGACCTGAGAAAATATTCCTTGCAACAAACCTGAAAAATGGTCATCCAGTCTTTGCTTGAAGTATTCTTTCTCTATACTGAATAAATCTATTGAACAAATAAGTGAATTAATGAAGTGTTTGGAGGGATTTTTCCACATTTCAGTAGGAAAACTGTAGAATATATACTTCTTATAGAGGAATGAGTTGAAAATCAACCTCTGATACCTATTACCTATGTAACTCAGGCAAGATAGTTAGCCTATCTGAGCCTCAATTTCCTTATCTGTAAAGTAAAGGTGCTAGACTGATGATGAGCCAAAACAATTGGCTTAAAACTGGGTAAAATTTATTGTCAAATCTCAAAACATTTCAGAACTAGAAGTACTTTTTAACTCATCGAACCCAAGCATGGAAATAACCTGTATTTCAAAGTACAAAGAAAACATTTTTTTCAATTGCATCATGTAGTTACATAATGACAAGACGTCTGAGTTAGCTCTCATCTCACAGATTTAACAGAAGGCTGAAAGCTCTTCATATCTAAAAATGGAGAAAACAGGGGCACTGCTACTCTACAGATAACCCTCTTCACTCAGGACTGACAGATTCTGTTACACACTAGTTTCCATAAAATTAAATTCCTGCTCAAGTTCCAAACAGAAGAGAATGTGGGTTGTTCAAAGCAAACAGCTGTTTTAAAGTTTGCTTTTCTGAGTGCTTAGTTCCTCATTTTAAATGGTTGTCAATTATTGACTAATTTTCAGTGGACAGAAATGAATTTTTAACTAAGCAATCGAGTGTTTGATCAGTTTTTTTTTTGGCATAATTATACAGTGAACAAAACTATTTTCAGAAAACACTTTACCTGAGCATTAAAACAAACCAAAAACATTGCCCTTTAATAAAAGACTCCCCATTGGGCATGCTATCCATTGATACTTAAATCCTCCAAATATTTATATTTTTGGTCAATTAACTGCCATTTATTATAAACATAATAAGTTCAAGAAAATGTGCTAAGTATTGGGAATTTTAAAAAATGGTTTTAAAACGTTCTTCTCAAAGAACTCACAGTCAAAGGAGAGAGAGAATCTGCAAACAATTATGTACAAAGAAAATGTAAGCTTGGGGAATATTGCACATAGACTCAGAAAGAAGGTACTAAGATTAAGAAAAATTGAGGACATCTTCCAGCAGGTAGGATTTCTGTAGTTAATACCTGAAGGAAGCCAGGGAAGGAAGAAGGCAGAGATGAGGAGGGAGTTGTTCTTTATATTCATATTGCCTTTCTTTTTGCTTGTCTGAATCTCATAGCTCTAATCAAATAAACAATGCCCCCAAAGCATCTAATTTGCAGTCTTAGATGGTCAAAAAAAATAAAACAGTAAAACCTTCTGGAAACAGTTTTTATTCTTGAAACAGAATTGATATCTATAAGCAGCATTTCATATAGCAGTGAGGGGAAAAAACACTTCTACATAGCAGCGAGGCGAAAAATGGAGCCAGTTATGGAAAGAACATGTAATTGATAGTGCCAGAAAGCTAGCTGTCATAAAACCATCATACCAAGAAGGGAAAAAAAATTACAGACATTTTTATGCAGATGGAGACTTTGCTAACTTCAGTGAAGACTATATCTTCTCTTTCCAGCTCTTAATATATTATTATCATTAGAACAATGATCAGAATTATCTGTAATTGTATTAAAGATGATTGTTTAAAAATCTTCTTGGAAATCTCATCTGATTGATTGGACTGGGCATCTGATTAATTACTCTATAAAATTTCAAGGAATTTCTTTGTATCCGAAAACATCTTTCAAAAAAAAAAAAATCAGGCCAATAAAGTTACTATAACTCTACTTTCCAGACACACACAAAAACCATATCAGCTGCACTTAATCACATTTATCAGTCTTCACATTTTTCAGTATCAGAGAAGTGGCATATTTAAAAAGTGAAAATTGGCATCCGATAGGAGCAAGAGACCAATTTTTTGGAGTCAATAATTTTGTTCAGTTGTGTCTGGCTCTTCATGACCGTATTTGGGGTTTTCCTGGCAAACATATTGGAGTAGCGTGCCATTTACTTCTCCAGCTCATTTTACAGATGAAGAATTAAGACAAACAGGGTCAAGTGATTTGCCCAGGTCACCAGCTAGTATGTGTCAGAGGCCAGATTTGAACTCAGGAACATGAGTCTTCCTGATTTCAGGACCTGTGCTCTATTTATTGCTCTATGCACCTAACTGTTCAGAAATAACCACAAATAAAACGTACTCCATTTTTCTTTTAGGATACTAATTTCCATCAAGTCCTGAGCCTGTGCAAAATGCAAAAAATACTTAGGGAGAACAGTAGATGAAGTGCTGGATCCAGGAAGATTAGTTCAAATATGGCCTCAAAAAACGTTGTGGCTGTATAGTCGTGGGCAAGTCACTTCCCTTGTTCACTTCAGTTTCCTCAACAATAAAATGAAGATAATAATGGTATCTACTTCCTAGTACAGTCCATGGCACATAGAAAATGTTCAATAAATATTTGTTTCCTTCTTTCCTTTATGCTAAGTTGGATGTTTTTAAGAAACAGTTGGCTTAATTCTTTCGACTAGGAAAAGTACATGGATTTTATTGTCTTTTTTTGCTCCCTAATCTTTATCTGGATTAAGCTTGGCTATTTCCCAGAAGTGAATTTCTACTTATAGTGGATAAATTAGGAGGAGATCCTTTAAGGTAGCATAAAGGGCAGCTAGGTGGGATAATAAATAGAGTAATAGGACTGGAGTCAAAAAGACTCATCTCTCTGAGTTCAAATCCAGCTTCAGATATTTACTAGCTGTGTGATCCTAGGCAAGTCACTTAACTCTGTTTGTCTCAGTTTCCATATATCTGTAAGAAAATTATAAACCACTCCAGTATCTCTGCCAAGAAAACCCTAAATGGAGCCACAAAGAGTCCAGTACAACTAAAAAATAGCTACACAACAAATTAACATGAGAAACACCTCAGTCACATTCCATCTTTACCCTATTCTCCTTTGCACTCAAAGTCTTTAAAGTTATACTATACACCTGTAGCACAGGAATTGGAGAAAAGTACATTAAAAAGGGAAACATATCTCACTCTTACTTGTGTTGGCAGATACTAAGTGTGTTGGTGTATAAATCATTATGCAGTACTATTTATTGACTATTTCTCCTCCTCAGAAATGAGAACCTAATTCAAAAATGAAAATGAATAAAAAGAGCTTTTAGATGGGCCCACTCTTCCTAACAATTTGAATTAAAAAACAAAAATGAAAGTAGTTTTTATTATACTGTGATCTGAAAAAAATGCATTTACTATTTCTGCCTTTGATTTTGAGGTCTTTATGTCCTAATATATAGTTAATTTTTGTATAGGTTCCATGAACTACTGAGAAGAAAGTATACTCCTTTCTGTCTCCATTCAATTTTTCCCAAAGATCTATCATAGCTAACTTTTCTAATATTCTATTTTCCTCTTTAATTTCTTTCTGATTTATTTTGTGGTTTGATTTATCTAGTTCTGAGAGAGCAAGGTTGAGATCTCACATTAATAGAGTTTTCCCGTCTATTTCTTCTTACAATTCTCTTAACTTCTCCTTTAAGAATTTAGATGCTACACCACTTGTTGTATATATGTTTCATATTGATAGTGATTCATTATCTATGGTACTCTTTAACAAGATATAGTTTCTTTCCTTATTTCTTTCAATTGGGCCAATTTTTGCTTTTGCTTGATCAGAGATAAGGATGGCTATCCCTGCTTTTTTTTTCTTTACTTCACCTGAGACATAATATATTCTGCTCCAGCCTTTTATCTTTACTCTGTATGTATCACTCTGCTTGAAATGTATTTCTTGTAAATAACATATTGTAGGATTCTGGCTTTTAATCAAGTCTGCTATCTGCTTATACTTTATGGGAGACTTCACCCCATTCACATTTACCATTAAACTACTAATTCTGTATTTCTTGCCATCTTATTAACCCCAAATTATAGGTTTCTCTTTCATTTTCCTCTTTCCCTCCTCTCCAGAGCACTACTTGCCTCAAGCAGTCTTCCCCCTTTAGAGACTCTGCCCCTTTCTTATACCTTTCCCCTACTATTTCTGTTTTTCCTGATATTTATCCTATCCCTTACCTTTTCCCCTTTCAAGGGAATTAATGAAAAAAAAAAAAAAAAGGAAATGAAGGTGGCCTGGCTGTACCAGATCTAAAACTATATTATAAAGCAGCAGTCATCAAAACCATTTGGTACTGGCTAAAAAATAGAGTAGTTGATCAGTGGAATAGGTTAGGTTCACAAAACAAAATAGTCAATGACTATAGCAATCTAGTGTTTGACAAACCCAAAGACCCTAGCTTTTGGGATAAGAATTCACTATTTGACAAAAACTACTTGGAAAATTGGAAACTAGTATGGTAGAAACTAGGCATTGACCTATATAAAACCATATATCAAGATAAAGTCAAAATGGGTTCTTGGCCTAGACATAAAGAATGATATTATAAACAAATTGGAAGAACATAAGATACTTTACCTCTCAGATCTGTGGAGGAGGAAGGAACTTGTGACCAAAGAAAAATTAGAGATCATCCAAAAAACTAGAGATCATTACTGATACAAAATAGATAATTTTGATTATATTAAGTTAAAAAGGTTTTGTACAAACAAAACTAAAGCAAACAAGATTAGAATGGAAGCAATAAACTGGGAAAACATTTTTATTTTCAAAGATTCTGATAAAGGTCTCATTTCTAAAATATAGAGAGAATTGACACAACTTTATAAGAATTCAAGCCATTCTCCAATTGATAAATGGTCAAAGAATGTGAACAGAAAATTTTCAGATGAAGAAATTGAAACTATTTGTAGTCATATGAAAAATTGCTCTAAATCACAGTTGATCAGAGAAATGCAAATTAAGACAACTCTGAGGTATTCCTGCACTTCTCAGATTGGCTAAGATGACAGAAAAAGATATTGACGAATGTTGGAGGGGATGTGGGAAAATTGGGACACTGATACATTGTTGGTAGAACTGTGAACAGATCCAACCATTCTGGAGAGCAATCTGGAATTATGCTCAAAAAGCTATCAAATTATGCATACTCTTTGACCCAGTAGTGTTTCCATTGGGCTTATCTCCAAAGAGATCTTAAAGGAGAGAAAGAGATCCACATATGCAAAAATATTTGTAGCAGCTCTTTTTGTAGTGGCTAGAAACTGAAAAGTAAGTAGACGCCCATCAATTGAAAAATGGCTAAATAAATTATGGTTATATGAATATTATGGTTATATGAATATTATGGAATACTACTGTTCTGTAAGAAACGACCAGCAGGATGATTTCAGAAATGCCTGGAGAGATTTATATGAACTGATGGTAAGTGAAATGAGCAGAACCAGAATGAGCTGTCATTATACACAGCAACAAAACTATATAATGATCAATTCTGATGGACGTGGCTCTCTTCAACAATGAGATGATTCAAACCAATTCCAATTGTTCAGTGGTGAAGAGAGCCATCTATACCCAAAGAGAAGAACATGGGATCTGAGTGTGGACCACACATAGGATTCTCACTCTTTCTGTTGTTGTTTGCTTGCATTTTGTTTTCTTTCCCAGTTTTTTTTTCTTCTTGATCCGATTTTTCTTGTGCAGCAAGATAATAGTATACATATGTATAGCATATATCGGATTTAACCTATATTTCAACATATTTAACATGTATTGTACTACCTGCTTTCTAGGGGAGATGGGGGGAAAGAAGGGATAATTTGGAACAGAAAGCTTTGCAAGGGTCAATGTTGAAAATTACCCATGCATATGTTTTGTAAATAAAAAACTTTAATAATAAATTTTAAAAATGAAAGAAGAAAATGACTTGCTTTTGAAGTCTTCAGGCCTGGGATCTAATTCCAGCTCTTCTACTTACTACTTTTATGACTCTGGGCAAATGGCTGAAAAATGACTAAACTTCTATATCCCAGTTTTTCATCTGTAAAATACTAGTTTTGCATCAAATGACGTCTGAAGTCCTTTCCACCTATAATCTATAGTTTATGATTGATGCATATTTATTCAAGTAACATTTCTTCTGACTTGGGGTTTTCTTGCCAAAAATACTAGAGTGGTTTGCCATTTCCTTCTCTAGTTCATTTTTATAAATGAGAAAACTTAGGCAAACAGTATTAAGCAACTTGCCCAGAGTCACCCAGTTAGTAAGTAGAACTCAAGATAGTCTTCTTGATTCCAAGTCCAGAACAGTTTCTCCTCTGTACCACCTAGCAGCTCACATTTATGCAGTAACCTTCAAGTTTTCAAAGTGTTTTACAAATATTATCTTACTTGATAATCAAATTAACCCTGTGAAGTAAATGCAACCTACATTACACAGATGAAGAAATATTGCCTGGGAGAGTTTAAATGATTTGCCTGGAATCACCCAACTACTAAGTGAAGAAGAAGTCATACTTACATCTATACTCTATCTACTGTCAAAAATGCCCTCTTTCAAAGAATCTTTCATTAAAATTCAGAGATCTGCTGTGAATGTAGTTCCTTTACGATGTAGAATTTAGGAGAAATCTTAACATTTTGCATCTAAAATTTACTCATGTAGGGGGATTCTTCTGTACAGAGGATATAATTAAGCTACAGCTTTCCAATATTGCTCTTATTTCTGCCCTAATTTCCCAGTAGGTATAGGTTCAAACATACAATTGCTGTTCGATAAATGTTTATTGTTCTATAGAGATCACAGAAATATCTCCACGAACCAAGTACTGAATGCAATAATAATAAAAATGACAGCAACAATATTAATAACTAATATGGTTATTATGTAATATATAATATAACTGATATAATACTATATTCCAGGTACTATATAAATATTACCTCAGTTGATCCTCTCAACAACTCTAGGAGGTAAGTGCTATAATTATCTCCATTTTATAATTAAGGGAATTGAGGCAATCAGAATTATGATTATTAATCATATATTATGATTAATATATGGGTTATACAACTAGTAAATGTCTGCAGCTAGTTTTGAATTTGGATCTTCCTGACTCTGTCCATTTACCATATAAGTGTCACATAGGGCCTCTGTGGTCTAGCTACAAAAGCACATTAAAAAGGCCAAGGAGGCCACCAGATCTCCTTCAGAACAACTTCCACAAAGCAGATTAGTCAAATTCCTTTGATGACAGTTCCCCAAGACAGGATTGCAAGAGCCTCAGATCATTCTGTCCCTTCTACCTCTATATACTTTTGTATAATATATAATAGTTGCAAAATATACTTTTTAAAAAATGTACAAAAGTTACAATTCTACAGGCACTCTGTACAAATATAACACTATCCTCACAAATAGCCAATACTACTTCTTTTTTTTAATATTTGGGTAATAGTGTACTTTGTTTAAAAATATTTTATCTTTTAATATAGTGATAAAGAATTTGCAGATGATCTGAATAAGGATAATAGTACATTTGAGCTACAACAAATTCTAGTTCTAAATGGGTGATCTAGAACCAATCATATGAACAAAGATTAAGGGTTGAGTTGAGGTGTAAGGGGATAGAAACAAAGCAACTAGTAATGTTATTGAATGATAGTGCAATACAATGTATTTTTTACTTTGCTTATATTGATGATACATTATGGTATTCTTTTGTAATGACCATGGCAAGAGACGAGGTTAATACAACTTAAAGGTTAAAATACTGTTACATTAAATGTGATGTTTGAGTTGACATTACTCTACCCAGAGTATATCCAAATCTCTTTAATAATAAGTTAATCAGAGCTCTATTATATTTATAGCCTGGTGCTATTCACTTAAACTTCCCATCTTCCCCCTTAACTCCCTCTACCCAACCCTTACTTTTCTTAAAAACATGAAAAATTCTTGAAAATTATATTAATCTTTTTTTTCTCCCCCTATCTTGCCACCTTCACACACTGCTATAAATTGGTCTGTCTTGGAAGTGGGATGATATAGTGATTCTATACTTTGCATAATTAGTCTAACCACTTTGAAGAATTTTGAATTTTAGTCAGGTATGAGGAAGAAAAGTGTGACAGTCATCTGGGGAAAAATATTCTCTAACTTTACATGTAGTTCAAACTTCAAGGGAAAAAGAGCTCTCAAGATTTGAAGAAATATTTGTTGCCATTATACATACTAAAATTCATTTCAAACAAGTGTTCTAGAAGAACTACCTCTTTGTGAAATCAATAAAACATTTAAAAGTATTCTGAAGAATGCAGAAGGAAGCTCAGAAATGAATGGAGACCAATAGAGCAATATTGGTACTACTATGCTAACTTTAACATATACTTTAAAAAAAGCTGTGGGTATGAATAATTCACTATTTTTATATAATTCTCTTTTTTCTATTTTTTGCATAAGGGAATGTCCAGGTTTGTGGATGTTTATCAAATTCATATAAAAAATGAAAGATTCCCTTTTTCTCATTGTTTTTTGTGGTTCTAAATTCTACATATGGTTTGCTCCTAGATTTAAATGAAACTTCCCACTTGACTTCAACAAGCTTTCTCAAGGAAATTTTATATAGATGAACCCAATGCCTTTGGCATGCATAAGGGGAGAATGGGCACAATAAGGTCATCCAGCTAAGATTTGGGAACAGAAACAGTCATTCCAAGGGCAGAGGAATATCTGATACAAAGACCAATATGTCTTTTTTAAGTAGAATGATCTATTGATTTTATTTAGTTATTTCATTTTCTAATAGAGTAATGGTAAAGTCTATAAAATATTTTGTCATAGATTAAAATATTAATAGGGCTGAATTAGCACTTTAAGTGCTAAGATACTTTAAGTATCAAAAACATTTCATAAATATTAATACTTTATCTTCATGACTCTTAGAAATAGATGCTATTATTGTTACCATTTTACATATGAGAAACTGAGGAAGACAAAGATCACACAGCTAATGAATCATGTGTCCAAGTTAACCTAGGTAAGAAATGTCTAAGAACAGTTATGAATACAAACCTTCCTGACTCCAGGTATAGCATTCTATCTATAAGACTCCTTTTGGGGCAGAGCACTTATAGCAGAACTCTGGTATTATTTTTCTATCATACATCCCTCTTCTCTTATGAGGTTTTCTTTATCTTCCAATAGATCTACATGCCGAATCCACTAGTTTGCTGTCTTTATTCTCTATATAACCATTACATCAGTCATATCTTATAGAATCATATTTGGAACCATAAGGCACTTGAAAAGATTGGTATTTTAAACATCTCCATTTTACAGAAAAAATAACTGAGACTCAGAGGGGATTAAGTGACTTTCCCAAGTCATATAGTCATTGAATGACAGACTAGATTCAAACCCAGAGCTTCTACCTTCAAACCCATCAATTTTCCATTGTACCATCCTAGGTCTTTAAGGTTCCTGAATTTGCCTCTTTTTTCTCCTAACTTATTTAGGGAATGGAAATTCCTCTTCCTTTAATCTGTAGTATAAATAATATCAAAATTTTATCAATAATTGTGGTAGGAAAAGATTAATATCATACAAAATAATATACAAGACCTATTTTCTTAATTTTTTCCTCTTTTTACTTTCCCAAGTTACATGTAATACATTTTTTACATTTCTTATTAAAACATACATGACCTTTGGTAATGTATGGAGGGCTAGAGGAATCTTAGAAATAAATTTCTAACCCAACCCCCTCATATTGATGATGAAATAAGGACTCAAGCATCAGTAGATTGTTCCTTCAGGTAATCTTTTTCAACTTTTTCTTCTGGAACAAGCCCAGTTATCTGTTTTTTTGAGTTGTCGGTATCCATTGGTTTCCCATCCCTTCAAAATCAATAGATGAATGATCAGAGATCAGAGCTCTTCCTATCTACAATCACCAATATTTGGGTTGGAGGCAATGAATTGTAGTGGAATTCATAGGCAAGGGATATGGGTTTAAATTCTGCCTCAGCCATTTGAGGGTCAATTGAAGGAATTGAGTATTTTGAATCTGGATGTGAGAAGACTTGAGAGAATAAAGCATGATAGTTGTGTTCAAGTACTTTAAGAGCTATTGTGTGAGAAAGATGAGATTTTTTCATGCTTGACAAAGCAGTGTGAAACTAAGAGCAATCTGTAAAAGTTGCCTCAAGGAGGGAGGGAATTTTGCTTCTTGTTTAGATACAGTTTGGGCAAGATGCCTTCTGGGGTCTTTCCCAATTCTGAGATACTTATCACTTTCTATGTTTTATTAGGTTTGAAATCCACTGCAAATTATCTGATCTCTTTACACCTCAATTTTCACATATTTAAAATAAGGATAATGTTTATACTATCTTTCTCAGAGAGTTGTTGTGAAAAAGTGCTTTGTCAACCTCAAAGCACTAGTAAGTTATTAATTCATTAATTTAAATTTAATTAAAATTTTAAATTAAAATCATTCATTCATTAAAGTATTGTCAAGGACATAATGGTCCCCTCTTGCTCCTCCCTCTCTAACAAAACAGTATAAGTCAAAAAGTCTTATACTTGCACT